>NW_024543064.1:15520000-16120000 GCF_018167655.1 Microtus oregoni
TTTGGCAATGTCCTGGAGTTGGTCATAGATATCCAGGGACACCTCTGCTGTGGGGGTGGGGTGGTATGGGAGGACCCTCATTTTGGGCATGGATTCTGCACCAGGCTTCATGCATGGCTCCTTAGAAGTATAACAGTGTCCCAGACCATACGTAGGTTTGTCTGTGTCAAGGTGACACTTGGAGAGACTTGCCCACAGGGAGCTAGGGATGCCAGGGATGCGAGGTGCCCCCACTGTCTCCTGGGGCAAGAGCTGTTGTTTCCAGCACCAGGGTTATTTCTAACAGAGCCCGTTGCTTCCCGGACCTGGTACCCCCCGCCCTAGCCTTAATTCCAGCCTCGGGTTAGTGTCCTGGCTTGCTCTCCCCACCTCAGAACCAAGGGCAGGCATGGAACTGGCATGGGGACAAGAGAAACAGCACTGTCCACTTTGATCCCAGAGGCAGGATCCATCCTCGGCCTCCCTGAGCCCCACCTTGGAGCTAGAGAGGAATGGCTTGGGCCATGCACTGCGGCCTGGAGCCTTCTTCACGCTGCACCACTGGCGCAAACAGGCAGGGGAGAGGCAGGGCCTGGCCAGAGCTTGCTCTCCTGGCTATTCACCTGTTTTTGTTGCAGGGCCCTGCTGCTCCAGCTCAGCTTTGGGACAGAGCAGGGAAGTGGATACACAATTGAGCAAAGTCCCAGAAAGGGATGCTCAGCCCAAAAGCCTGCAGTGCTGAGGCTCAGGGAAGCATTCCCAAAGTCTCTCAACTATACCTGTGTGTGGAGCCAGCCCCTGGGACAATGTCCTCTGGACACAGACTGGACTGCATCCTCTGAAGGCTTAGCAATAAGGATGTCTACGGGTACCTCTGTTCAGAGGCCCTATCAACTCTGCTGCTGTCCCCAACCCCCGTGCGCTAGTGTCTGAGCCCTGTGGCTTCAGCTGCACCAAGACCACTATGGTGAGGCCTCATTCAATGAGACCTCATACCAGGGACCACAGAAGAGGAAGTGGAGGGCCAGATGCCTCCTTTGCCTCCCTGAGCCCCACCTTGGAGCTTGAGAGTAATGAATGGCCAAGGTCACCAGGAGAATGAACTCAGAGTCCTTGTCCAGGAAGCTCTGTAGGCCTTAGGCTGGGGCGGAACGCAGAGCGAAGCTGAGCTGGTGGGAGATGGGGTGACCTAGGAGGGGAACCACCAAGCCAGGGTAGCTTGGAGCCAAACCCTGCTGGTCAAGCCTGGAATCTGGGTATGAGTCACGGTCCCTGGGTGGCCTGAGGCAGCCGAGGGTCATAGCAGGACCCTGTCAAGAAAGGCATGGTACATCTTAGCCTCCCAGTGTCCTCAGCATCTTCCTGGGAAGGTGGAAGTGAGGTAGGGACACCAAACTTCTAGAGAAGCTGAGCATGGCTACTCCCTCTGAGCTCAATTGGATAGCTCAAGTTCAATGTCCCACTCATGAGTCTCCTGTGGCTCTGTCCCTGAAGAAACCCATCCTCCATGGTGCCTCCAACCAGTTGGGACCATCAGACTCCATCAGCAGCCACCACAGCTTGAAGTGACTCTTCACTGTCATCCTGGGCTTGGCATTCATGGCCATGTGTTCTCTGGCCTCACCCTAGCCGATCTCCTTGTCCCTTCTAGGATGGTCCTGACTTTGGACCCCTCCCAATTTGAAGTGCTCTCCAGCCTCTATACACGCAGGACCATCTCCCAGAGACCTCTTCCTCCTCCACCCTGTGGCTGGTAGTTCTACACTGTGACCGCCTGAGGCTGGGACGTTGACCTTGTCTCTGTCCCTGCTGGCAATCCTTTGGTGCCCCCTGGTGGTCACATAAGGGAAACCCTCAGGATTTGTGGGTATGAGCTCAAGGAAAGGAGATAATTGTTAGTTGATCACCTACTGTGTGCTGGCCTCTATGTCTGGTGACTTGTGTACCCCAGCTCGCTGGATGCTCACAGATACCCCCTGAAGAGGTCACAAACTCACCCTGCTCCTGTAAGAGGAGAATGACTTCCTTACCACCAAGCTAAGGAGAGATGGTGCCAGGGCTGACCGCAAAGCCACTTTTCCTCCATGGGGAAGGGCACAAGGTGGGGGAGGGGTGGGGCCATGAAAAGGAGGCCTCAACTGGTGTTCACAGACCCTGTGGCTTCCTGGCCTTGAAGGTACCCCGAGGCTCAGCAGCACTGGAGGGAACAGGCTCATTCCCTCCACTTTGGGTCCTCTGGGCATTTACCTGGAGTGTGTCTATTCGGGGTTTACACAAAGCCAGGCTCAACTCGCAGTACAATAGCGATAAATAGAATTTATTTTGTACAACCCTTACTGACATACATGTAGCCACAGGGCTTCCAAAGTGGGTGTTGGGGCATGGCTCCTAATAGTGAACGGATACACACACACGGACGTGGCTCACAGCAGCTATGCCTGGCAGCCCCCGCCACTGCAGTGGTGGGAAGGGGATGGCCTGGACTCCAGACCAGCTGAGACCCCTCAGCCCAGAACGCCCAGGAGCGTGGGGTGGCAGGGTTAAGCTGGGTGCCGGATGAGGAGCCAGGGAGGACCCTCTTCCCAACAGGGGACACTTGGCCATCGTGTGGAGGCAGTGACAGGACGTTGGCAGGTCTGTGGTAAAGCTGGGGGCTCAGGAAAGGTGACAGGTACAACAGCCCCAGCCCTTTAGCCCACCTGGGGCCTCAGGAAGCAGTCGGTATAATAGGAGGTCCCCAGGAGGACTAATGGCCCCCTTCAGGGTGGGTGCATGAAATGGGTCTTCAGTGACCTCTAAAATAGTCTTGTCCACTTGTAGCAGAGATGCCCGGGGAAGGAGAGTGCCCTGCCCAAGGTCCCACAGCAGAAGCCCCACAGGACTCCCTGCTCAGTGCTCCCTCTGAACACTCTGCACACCTGCTGCTTCTACGGTGGAGTGTGTGCTCGCCATGTTCCCTCTCCTCCTACTCTGCTCCCCAGGAGTCCACAAGGGAATCCAGGGGACAGAGGCCCAGGTAGGGGCAATCCAGGGCCAAAGTCCCTGCCCACACCCAGAGTCCCAGTCTGGGGTGGGGGGTAGGGTGATGCCGGCAGCATCCACTCCCAGCTCTGGATGGCTCCGCCCTGCGGAGACAGCCCAGATGGGTGGGCCAGGGGGGGTTGGAGGCAGGGGTACCAGGGGCTGGGGTGGCTGTGGGGCAGAGGACCAGCTGCCTGGATGTGGCGCAGCATCTTCTCCTTGTGCTTCTGAGGCCTCATCTGCAGGGAAAGGGAGATGAACTCAGAGGAAGAGGACAACGGACTGGGAGGACCAGGCATGGGCTCCTTCCATCCATGGGTATCCCCGGCCTTCCCCAGAGTCCATGATCGCCCAGTTCCTTTTGGCTCCATCAAGCTCCCCAACAACTAATAGGCAGAGCTGTGGCAGCACTATGAGCGCCACTGCAAATATAGGGAATGAGGCCAAGAAGCACCAAGACTAGCCCTGGTCCCCAGTCACCAAGGCACGAGATTCACCCTCCTTCACCCCATAGGATCCAGTAAGTACTGGCTGACCTGCTCAGTCCCGCCTTCTGATGAGGTGGCAGCTAGCAGCCCTGTGGGGACAGATGCAGCCAGAGGTGGGGGCAGGAGACACAGAGAACCAAAAGTCATTGGATGAGCCCAAGTCCTCCTGGCCTAGAGGGGCATCCCAGCTGTCGGGGTCCCCTTGCTCCCTGGGTCCCTGTCCCCAATCAGCACTACCCTCTCCCAGGAGAGGTCCCTCATACCATCTGGGGTGTGTGCTGCTCAGATGTTTCCAGTTGGATCTTGATCTCGGGACACGCAGGGTCCCCCGACTTGCCGGCGTCTGGGTGGGGTGATCGTGTGAGGCCTGGGAAAGGGGGCAGGAGGGAGCCACCTCACTGGCCAAGAGGAGGCACCAAGGAGATGCAGGCATGGATGGGTGGTTGGTACTGGGGTTCCCCAACCCTGCCAAATCCCTCCCTTAGAGATCCTCACTCTTAACTCACCTCCCAGTTACCCTTTATTGTCCTGTGAGACCAGTCCACCTGCCCTGGACTACTGTCCCATGCTCTGGAGTATAGGACTAGTCCCTGCCCTCTGTGCCTGGCCCTCTCCCACCCGACGCAGCTATCCTGGTACCTGGAGAGCTGCCCCCGCTCGTGGTGCTCACACTGTCGTCCAGCCATGTGCTGTAGAGGAAGGAGTCCCGCTTATGGGAAGTTCCTGAGGATGACACGCTCTCCTGGGGAAGGGGGGGAGGTCAGCCCCACCCACAACCCCCACCCACCCCCATCCCTATGTTCTCCTGGTCCGGGTCTCAGGGATAGAACAGACCCAGTCCCTGACCTCAGGGAGCTTGAAGTCTCAGAGGTCAAGAGGCTGTGAAGAACCCTGTAACTCCTCTCTAGAAGGTCAGTGGGCAGGGCCTGTGTCTGCCAGGGTACAGGCCAGGCCAGTAGCAGGTACCCACTAGAAGTTAGTTAGATGAAAATAGCCAAGGTGCCGAAGGTGAGGCCCAGGCCACAGGGAGAGTGTGACTCGGCCTGGCAAGGGGAGAAGGGAGGAAGATGAGAGCAGTGGGTGCGAAGGCCTGAGGGTGGGATTGGCCCGTGACAGTTAGGGACTGCGGAGGAGTTCAGAATGTCTGAAGGAATGAGACAAGGGCAGAAGGAGCACCTGGGCCCTCGGGGGTCTCTGTGGACAGCACTTGGGGAGCCATGGAAAGCTAAGATTTGTCTGCATCTCCTCTGAGGCTGGGACACCACCCCCCACCAACACCTCAGTCACAGCCAGGCTTATTCCTCTGCCCTAAGCACCTCCAGAGGCCCAAGAGGCCCCATCCCACCGCTAGGGGGGCCCTAATCCCCCAGGCTTCTCACCAGGCCTGTGTCATCGCCGTCCACACCTTCCGTCTCCTCCACCACGCTGGCGAAGCTGCTGGCACTGGATGAGGATCTGGAAAAGCCTTGCAGCGCTTCCGCTCTCTGGGCAGCCGTCTCCACTCTGCCACACAGTGCCGTCAGCCAGCAGCCACGGCGGGCGGGCGCTGCCCCTCGTTCCCTTGTCCCCCACTCTCTCCAGGGAAGCTCAGCCAGGAGCCCCCAGCCAAGCACCCTCTGGCTGCCACTACAGCTCTTCCAGCCCCTTATCCTCCATGTTGTCGCCCTCTGGTGGTGGCTCCTCACTGCCCCAGGGACAGTCTGATGGCTTTGGCTTGATACTCAATAACTGTGACGCTTAGTGGCTCAGTCTAGTAACACGCACTGGTCCCCTGAGATAGTCTGTGATTAGGGGACCCATCTCACAGACACGGCAGCACAAGGAGGGTGGCACTCAGCCTCAGGTCACTCAGCTAAAGGCAGGACAGGGCCTTTGTGTCTCCTGCCCCAAGTCTTCCCTATTGCAAAAATTCCACAACCCAATTTTGTCCCTGCTCAGCAGTCTGACTCTCCAGCTCATGATGCTGAGACCTTGACCATGAGCTCTTGACCCCCACCCCCACCTCAGGCCTCCCTGCTTCTGGTCCCACCCACTTGCCAGCCTCTCTCAACACTGCTCTCTTCATAGGTTTTTCTTCTATTTCAGATAAAACTCAAAGCTCTCCCAGAGCCTCCAGAGCGATAAGCAGGTCTCTGCCCACCTTCTGACCTTGTCCCCACCCCCCCCAATGGTCCAATCCCCCAGTTTGCTCCAACTGCCAGCGGCCTTTCTTTCTACCCATCAGACATGCCTCAGGGCCTTTGCACTTGCTGGCCCCTCCCCAGAACCCTATCTCCACCAGGTCCATCAGTTCCTCCCTCGGCTCTGTCTAAAGACCCATTAAGGACACCTCCTTCCCTCCTGCACCCCTGCTAGCGACCCTGCTCTCTGTACAGATATGGTTTATTAGGTATATTGTCCAGGCCAGCAGCTCTGTAGCCCCACAGGCACACAGCTTGCCACTGTGTTCGGGAATACAGAGTGGGCACAGCGTGCACGAGGCACTCAGCGGAACACCAGAAAACAAATGAGAGGCTTCCTCCCCTGAGCCCAGTGGACCTGAAGGCCTACCTGTTCTTAGTTGTGGGCATCTCCGGGGAGCTCTGAGTGGAAGAGTTCTCTGACTTGGGCTCCTGTGAGACATGCCCGCTGTCTGGGGTCTTCTGACCAGCTGGAGGGCTCTCCCTGCAGGGCACACAGGGGCAGTGGGGGGACTCAGTAGGGAAGAATGAGGCCCAGGCCGTGAGGTGTGGTCATGGGCATGGTGTGGCCTTAGATGGGGTAGCTGTCCCTTCCTCTCCATGTCACAGTCTCCTAAAGGATGCCCAGCCAGGACTTGGCTACACCAGGGCTTGAGCCCAGGATTTAGATTCTAAGTTCTGGTGGCATGAGACTCGGCTGGCCACTGCCTTGTGCTCATGACAAGGGACCTGCACGACAGCCCCAGGCTGCTGGCTGTTTTCCAATCGCACGCTTCTTGCTGCAATGATGAGTCTCAGAGAAGCACATGCTTGGCATGCCCAAGGCTACACAGCTGAAGCAGGCTGAAGACCTCTTCTCTGCTTTCTGGGCTCAGCCTTGCCCACGGGCATTTACAGACGCTGCCAGCCCCTCTCACTGGCTGGCTGGACTGGGCAGGCTGTTTCTTGATCTGAAAGGTGCTGGTCCCAGGGAACCAGTGGAACTACTGTCAAAGCGCTTCTTCCTGAGTGAGAGTTCTCACGGGAGGGTTATGAAGCAGAGAACAGGCACTGGTCAGGGTGGGCTAGTCAGCTAGGTGCCCCTGCAGGTCAGGGTGAGCCAGCAGGCTGAGTGCCCCTGAGAGCCAGGGTGAGAGGTGCGCTGATACTCCTGAAGATCACGGTGGGTGGTGGGCTGGAGCCCCCTGCAGGTCAGGGTGGGCCACCAGGACTGGGTACCCTTAAGGTCGGAGCTGGCAGCGGCTGGCGCCCCTACAGGTCAGGGTGGGAGATGCGCTGGTACCCCTGAAGGTCAGGGCGGGTGGTGGGCTGGTGCCCCCTGTAGGTCAGGGTGGGCGGCGCACTAAGTGCTCTGATGGGTCAGGCTCCCACTCACCCACCTCTTCTCCTGCACCTCCTGTATGTTCTCGATGCCAATGGCGCTGCTGCGGCGGGAGCCAAATGGACCAGACTTCTTCCTTGTGGGGCTCTTCCCAGGGACAATCAGAGACTGTGGGGAGAGACTCCGACTCAGTGCCCACCTGCCTTGCATTCCCAGTGGCCCCACCTCCCCCTGGGGCCCTGCCACCGCGCCCTGAAGCCAACAGGTGATGAGCAAGAAAGGAGAGAAAATGTGCTTTCTGGAGGGAGGGCTGCCTGATAGATGGGCAGGCTCAGAGAGGGCCAGTGCTGCTCCGGAGAACACAGAGCATGGCTGTGCTGGACCTTAGTCCGAGAAGGGCAGGGTTAGGGTTAGGCCACTAGGGTTAGGAGGAAGGACAAATCCTCAGACTCTTGCCCCTGGGCCTCATGGGAGTTGCAGCCTAAAAGTAGTCGTGAGAAAGCAGTGGTAACCCCAGCCCCTGCCAGGGCACCTGCACCCTCAGATTTCAGGCTCTGTCCCCCGAGTAAGGACACCCCCCTTTACACACACTATGGAGGGAAGCCCGGCATCAGAAGCGTTGGGAGATAGCAAGTGGTCCCTGTGGGGGTATGAAGGGAGGGACAGGACCTGCAGGCAGCTCGTGGTGTGGAGGGGACACAGGGAGAGAAGGATGGTGCTTCATGCAGAACCGGCAATATTGGGAGACGTGCAGCTGGGCAGAGGGTCTTTGAGTACCAGATCCCGGCAAGGACCCAGTCCGGGTTCTAGGGGCCAGGCCAGGGCCTGGGGACTCTGACCAGGTCCCAGTATCACCAGAGCTGTGGCACTCTGCCCTGCACGCCCTTGGGCCTGTCCCGGGAAGGGGGCAACGTCCCCAATATGGCCTCCGTCCTGAGAGCGAGCAGAGAAGAGCGCGTGCAGGTGCAGGCAGCTCCAGAGCCGCGGCCCCTGGGTGGGATGACAACCTCTTCCACAGCTCCTATGCCTAAGGCGCTGCCCCGGCGTCCGAATCTACTCGCGCTTTTCCCGGGAATAAGCAATGACTGGCGTGGGGCAGAGAGGTACACAGTGGAGGGAGAGAGAACACAGAAGGATGGAGAGAGAGAGACAGAAACAAAGGAAGCAGTGGCAGGTGGGTACCGCAAGAGCACACGACACGGGCAGAGAGAAACCAAGGGGTAGGGAGGGACAGTGGGACACAGTGGGGCAAGGGAGGTGAGACAGGGAGAGTTGGAGGGGGTGCAAGCGGACAGGGACGAGGAGGAATGGCAGATGGCGAAGGGAGAGAAGGATGAGGAGACAGGATAAGAAAAGGAAACCACGTGAAGAGAGGGAGAGTTGTGCAAAAACAAAAACAGAAATGGGTCTGGTTACTGCCACGGCAGGTGCTGCTGGCTTGGTCCTAACCCGGGGCCCCTCCACAGCCACCCCCAGGAGGCCAGGCCACTCCACAGGCACGAAGGGAGGGGCTGAGAACCTGGGTTGGGGAGAAGTTGGGCCAGTTCCTAGATGACAATGGACTTGGTGACCACTGGACAGCAGAGACCTCACTTTGCTCCCCTGGCCAGACCAGACCACACGAGAGATGGTAGGGAGAGGGGAGACTCCCACCACATGACACAGCCACACAGCACGAAGCACAGAGCCTGGCATGCAGCAGACAGGAAGAGAAGAGTGGGCGGCTGGGTAGGTACACGGATGGATGGACTGGTGGATAAACAGACAGATGAATGGCTGGGAAGATGGATGGATGTGTACGTGGGTGGATGGACAGGTGAGTAGATGGATGCATGGATGAGTAGTATGATGGGTAGACGTGTTGTTGTATGGGCAGATGAACGGATAGATGCAGAGGTGGGTGGACGGGTAGGTGGGTGTGTGAGTGCATTAATGGGTAGATGTATGGGAAGGCAAAGGGCAGAGCAAGGGGGGGCAGTGTCTAATGTGGCCACTAGATGGCGCAAAGCAACTAAATCATAACGTAGGTTTGTAACATTTGCTGAGTGTGAGGGGGGGCAGACTCCTACAGAGCCTGGCAATTAGTAACCATAGAGAAGGGGTTCGTTCAGGAGAAGCCCACACAGAAGCCCAGTTCCAGACACATAAAAGACAGTCACAGGCATTGAGGCCCTGGCTGCCACAAACACAGAATGCCACACAAGAAATGTCCACACAGCAACATACATCCTAACAGTCAGCAGGCATCCCCCGATAATCAGGGCTTAGCACACATCACTTGTTCACATAGCAGCCCAAGTCCTGACACACAGTAGGTGCTCACGCAAAAGCCCAGGGTTGGGGCACAGAGTAGGTGCTTACAGAGTAGGTGCCCACACAGCAGCCCAGTTTCCAACACACAGTAGGTGCTCACACAGCAGGGGGGAGGTCACATAGTAGGTGCTCACAAAGTCATGTCCACACAGCAGCCCAGGTCCCGACACACAGTGATGCCCACAGCCTGACATACAGAGGTGCTTCCAGAAACCTAAGGCTTGACAGTAAATGCCCACACAGCAGCCCAGTCCCCAGCACACAAAGGACAGCAGGAGGGTCAGGACACAGAGGCTGCAGAAAGTCACACCCAAATAAACAAACGGCCAGGTGGAGAAGGCCAAGGGGGTGGGGAACAGTATCCCAGTATCCTGATTGGGGCACTTGGCCATTGAGAATAGTGTCTATACCAAGTCCAGTGCCCATGATGGACACATGAACAACAGGGCCATGGGAGGTGGTAAGGCCAGGCCTTAGGAGGCAGGGGAAACCAAGGGCCCGGGGCAGGGGGGGGGGAGCAAGAGGTAGGAGGGCAGGGGGAATGGGGGGGACACTCACTATTCCAGCTGCCTTGGCCAGGTCAGGGTTGTTGGGGGTGAAGCTCCCACTGTGGCTCGTAGACACGGTGTTGGGCTTCTTGTTGCTCAGTCCCATGGCATCCATGGACTGGCTCCGGCTCCGGATGACCCTCTGTGAGAGCAGGGGTGGGTGTAAAGGAGGTATGGGCTTTCTGGGAGCCTCTAACCTTTGGGGAACCTCAGGGATACACGCATCCGGTCCCTCCCCACCAGGGGCACTCAGGGTGAACCTCGGAAGCCCCACCGCTTTGTGACAGAGCAGTTTCCCTGTGTGCCACACAAGAGGCAGGGATACAGAGTGCTTAGGAGTAGCTGGGCTTCGGATGCCTCACCGGCATGTTGTCTCGTGGGTGTCATGAGGAAGACAGGCAATACTGAGTATGTACATAACTGACTGCTCCTCGGGAGCCCTGTGGGACCCTCTTAGGGTTCTTTCCCCTTCTTTCTGTCTATTTCCAGACCATGCTAGACCAAATGCTTCCTCAGGAGCCAGACAGTGTATACAAACTCTGCCATCCAAGCCTTCCACAAGACAGTGGGACTATCTAATGCGCACATTACCCAGGAGAAAACCTAGGCAGAGGGAAGCCTGGGGCCCATAGGGCCAAATCCTGTGCCCTTCCCTGCAGACTCCATTGCCTTGGAGGCATGCTTTGACATAATCCAGGGCCCCTACTTAGAACTAGCCAGATGAGAAACTTCTAGATCCTGTGTTCAATCCATGGGTCCCTGGCTCTGGTGGCAGGGCAAGGGCTCTCTAGACCAATTTGTTGGTATCCTTTGTGGGCCACTGGACTAATCTCCCTATAGGAACCCACAGTTCCAATGCAGCTGAGCCTGGGTGAGGCCACCTCCCACCGGTGGACTTGGAGGAGCAATCCCTGCCTAGCGTCCAGCACCCAGCAGCTGGTGAGTTCAGGCCCCATTCAAAGGTGGGGGCAGAAGTCTCCTTCCACTTCCTAGCTCTAGTTTGTCCTTGCTCTGGTAGATGGAGCAGGCATTTATACCCACATTATGCTAACCTGTTTTACAAATAATTAAAAAACGTTTGTGCATGATGGGCTGTCATGACCCCCATTTCCCTACTCAACAGATAAACTGAGGTTTGGAGCAATGCCCGAGCTGGTAAGTGGCAGGACTGAGCTGGAAACACAGGGACTCCATACTCTCAGCTAAATCACATAGTACCAGGGGAGGTCACACAGCGAGCTCCCTCTGCAATGTCACCCGGTCCACATATGCCTCCTGAGCCCATTTCTTAGAGACATGACAGACCCCCTCCCCTCTTTTTTGCCCTCAGATTTGGCAGTCACAGTCCGTGACACCAGTGGCTCCTTGCTGCTGTCTGGAGGACTCCAGCTTTTGATGGGGCTCCCAGGTAGACCCTCCCCTGAGTCCTTCCAGCCGTTAACTGCACCCCAAACCAGAGCCCCACTTTATACTCTTCCCCCTGACTCAGACTGCCCAAAGCACAGAGCACATCTCCAGATCTCAATGCACCTGAAAGTGTAGGTCCACCAAGCTACGTCCTAATCCTAGCCACACTTCTAAGCAGAGATACAAGTCCTCAGCCAGACCCCGCCTTAGCTCCATCCCCAGGACTCAGAACAAGACCTGCCCTAACCCACCTCACAGAACCCCACCCCCTCAGACCCCAATTCTAGGACTAGGGCCACAGCCCCTCTCCAGGCCCATCCACACCCGGCTGCCTCGAGCTGTCATGTCCCATTGCTTCTCCATCAGCCTCAGCCTGCCCGAGCCCCATCCTGCAAGGATGCCCAGGGCCTTCACCTTGAAAGACTCGAAGAAGCCGCCGCCACCGCTTCCGTTCTCCATCTTATCATCGTCGCCACCCAGGCCCATCATGGACTGGCTGTGGATGTGGAGTTCCTCATAGAGTGTCTCCAGAAGGGCAACACGCGTCCGCTCCTGTGGGTCGGCCATGAGAGACCCCAGAGATCAACCCCTGACCTGGCAATTACAGTCGTAGCTTCACCTACCCTGTGCGAGGCATGCCGAGGTCCTTAGGTACTTGTGCTGGCTTCCCCAATTCTCTAGCTCCCTCCTCCTGCATGGCATCTTCCCCCTCCAGCCCATGCTGGACACTGGCCTCTGCTGCCTCTCACTTCACCCGTATCTCTGTCCGCCCCAGTCAGCCCCCCAAAGTCAAGGTCTGAGCATGCCTTCTCCCTCCAGGGTGGGGAGCATCCATCCCTCCATCCACATTACCTCCAGTTTGGCAAACTTCTCTGCTTTATAGCAAGCATACTCAGCGTTGATCAACTTCGTCAGCAGAAATTCCTGGAACTCAGGCCCCTGGGAGCCCCCAGAGTGGAGGAGACAAAAGGAGGGTCAGAAGAACACTAGAGAAAGGAGCTGAGCTCGGTGAGTCCGACTGGAGCTCCCGAGCTGTGCCCTACTGGGGCCTGAGGTCACCCTCTCCACTCCCAGAGGGCTTCTCCTTGGACTCAGCTCTCTAGCTGGGCACTACAGGGGACTCTGTATCTCTGATGGAACCCCCCAACTTGGGAGGGCCCAGCAGAACATGCAGGGGGAGGGAAGGATCAAACCAAGGTTTGCCATGTGTAGCTAGTGAGGGGTTGACAGGGACATGTGTACACCCTCCCCCAAAGAAAGGACAGACCGACCAAGAGAGAAGAGATGAAAGGCCACAGTCAGCTAGTGAAAATGCCAAACAGCCCTGCCGTGGACTCTGTGACCTTGCAGAATAAGTCACAGCATTTATCAAGACAAAGAGAGGCAGCTCAGCTGAAGGGTGAAGGGGAACCTAGATTCCCAGTACAGAGTTGGCCTTCGGGTTCTCCCACTTCAGTCCTGCTCCGGGCCAGGGAAGCAGGGCTGCCTCTCACCTTCCTGAACACAGCAGGATCCGGGAGGGGGGGCCCAAAGAAGGGCACATCGTCTCTCGCGGTGACAGAGACCTGGAAGGAGAGGAAGCTGTTTCTGTGGGATCCAGAGCCCACTCTACTCACAACATCTAGGACCCCTAAATCGGTCCATGGGGTTCAGGAGGCTCTGGGGCTGCCCAGAGAGGGAACCTTCTAAGCCAGAATTCCAGCTCCTCCAGCCACTGCCCTGAGTCTGCAGGGTGGGGCTGGTCAGGGAACTGCATGAGGACCTGAAAGCTCGGGAACGGGTAAGAACAGACAGAATAGGAGGTAAGTGGCCCCTCTAAAGAGGGGCCTTCCTTCCTCACAGCCCACAAGCCCTGGGAAGCCCCAGTTTCACCCACCTTGTAGAGGGGACCATCGGGGCAGCCCCCCTCTGCCTGCACTACCACGTAGGCGTGCAGAAAGTTGGATGCAATCATGTCCGGCACGAAGGGCGTGTTCTCATCCTGGAAGACCACGGCGACGATGTCGTTTCCAATATGCCGCTTCCGCTGCAACTGAGCACAGGGCCACAGGCGTTCACAGACTGGCCATGCAGGGTGTGGGACGGGGGTGCCCAGAGGGTGTGGGGTTGGAGGGGAGACGGGGCAATCAGAGAGCACACCTAGGGATGTTTGCTCCAGCCCACCCTCAGTATGGCAGACTTGTCTTAAGATTATTCCCGTTTCCTTGGATACCTCTGACAGATGAGAAAATGGAAGCTGAGAGAAGATTGATTCCAAGGCCTCCCGATGCCCTCGGGGACTTGAACCCAGGTCTCGAACCCGGGTCCCACCTCTCAGCCCCTCCCCTATCTCAATCCTATCTCAACACCCGCAAACATATTCCATCACTGGAAAATGAAATTAGTGTTGCTAATAGGGAAAACCAAAAGAAGAAGCCAGTAAGAATAACACAGCTCATCATTTATAACCCTTTTAGCACCATGGGCTGGGGACCGGAGTCAAGCAGATGCCCTGATGGGAACACTCAAAACAAGGTAAACTGAATTTTGAGCTTGGGGCTAAGAACATGCCTGAACTCCCTGTTCTTCATGGGACTCCCCACTTCCTTTTGTTAGCAACTTGGCAGCCTGTCACTGTATCTTAAAAGAGGTTCCTAACTCCTGGCTCTAAGTCTCAGGACCCCCACGTGACCCCACCAAGCCTCTTGTTCCCTCTGTGTAAATCTGCTCTAGTCACATTCCCTCTCCCTTTAACTCATCTACCTTGTAGATGTCATTATTATCATCGCTCCACAGAGGCAGAAGCCAGGGCTTTCCTACCTCCCCTCCACCTACAGCCCACCCTGAGGGGGGAAACAGGGAAACAAGTCATTTCCGCATCTGTTTGACAGGGCCAGTGCTGAGGCCGCCACGATGGACGTGGAACAGACAAGTGGATGGGATCACAGGTGACTGTAGGAAACAGGTAGATGGGTGCCCAGGCTACCTGCTGGGCGTCCCCTTCTGTGTATGGCAGCTTGGTGGACACGTGAAACATGATCTCCTTGTTGCGGAAGTTGCAGTACACGGACTCGGTCCCCGTCTGCCCATGAGTCACGTCCAGGCCTCCTCGGAACCTGTCCCCAGGCCCCCAAGGCCATGGCTCAGTCTCCAGCTCCAGTCAGGCCTCCCTGGGGCCAGGACGGGGCTCCCTCCCTGCTCAGGAACACGGTCCTATCTGCTCTAGTCATCTGACCCTGGGACTCACCCCTTGAAGTCTTGCAATTTGACTTTCTGGCCCAGAAACTCAAGGAACTCCACGAAGGCGGGGCTTTCCTCATTGGTGCTGAAGAGTTCCTCTTCAGATGTCTGGGGGCCACAGAGAGGGGCAAAGTCGCAAAGCTGCATTTTCTGAGTGACCCTCCCTCAGTCCCACTTCCTCCCAGAGTGGCCATGGGCAGTCCCCAAGCTCCTGGGAAACAGTGAGTGTTCTGGCAGGTGACAGTTGAGACTGGGGGGCAGGGACGGTGAGCCACAGGCTGGGCCAGGGGAAGGGTGGGTAAACACACCTGCCCCAGCTTCTGATAAATTACTCCGAACTTGAAGTTATTGCTGATAACGTGTTCATCAAAGGTGACGATGAGCCTGGAGGCCTGCGGGAGTGCCAAGTAGTGTGTGCTGGAAGCACTGCTGTGCTCTCCCTGCCTCCACCACATGCACACACACACACACACACACACACACACACCATCCTCAAAACAAGGTCATAGGGATTCTCCACTGGTCCTCTGCTGCTCGCTTTCAGAGAGCTTCAGTCTTTTGCCTCTGATCAGCATCCTGCAGACCTGTGCAGGGCTGGGACCTGGCTCTGATTCTGTTGGATTTCCAAATTCTACCATGAGCCCTGCCTATTATAGCCAAGGCCACCCCAAACCACTCTGCAATGCTCAGCTCACTCCCTGACACCTCAGCAAAACGTCCTCATGCTCCTTAACAGTTCAGCCATCTTGCCTTGGGGCCCCAAGCAAGTGTCCTTCCTCACTCTCAACCTGTTTTCCCCACTGAAACCAAGATGTGGGATTTGATTTCTGAGATCCCTTCCTTCACCTATCAGGATCACAGCCTGATTTAAAATATTCAGCTAGGACACCCACCCCACCCCAGGATATTTCAAGGCCATGTCTTCCAGATGACAGAAGCCACTGCACTTACGCCAGCATCGTCACAGCCATGGGAGCAGCAGGGTGGGGGCTCTAAGTACATCTGTTGTGGGGACGCACTTACAGGGCTATCAGTGTTATTCGGTCTCCCTATATCCTCTAGAAGGCAAGGACCATGGAAAAGAAGTCTAGAGCACAGACTATCCTAGGAAGCTCTCCAGACAACGTGAGATATTCCATGCAGGAGCAAGGCTCCAGGTAGGCCCTCCTTATCTGCAGTGCATCCTTAGGTAAACACAGAACCCTTCTGTGCTTTCTACCGCACACTGTGGGCCATGTATGGTCATCAGGGCAAACAAAGAGGGCCCAGCCACAAAAGGTATCAATAAGTGCTCACTCCTCCTCCTCCTGCTGTCACACACCCTGGGTGAACAAACCAGGGCAGATACCTTGGGGTAGAGCACAGGGTAAAATCGATCCACGTTGACATCTTCACATACCAACTGCAAAAGACCACAGGGAGGGGTGTGAGCTGGGGTCAAGGAAAAAGAAAGGGAGAGACTCTCTGCATCTTGGTAGGCAAGTCTAGGGAAGACAGCAGCGGAAAGGAGGGGGGATGGGCTGGTCTGGAAGCAACAGAGAAGAGTGAAAGACTGGGGGCCCTCACTGCTGCTCAGACTGGAGCTCAGAGAACTGGGGCCACCTGGGATCTGTGGGTGCTGTAAAGAGAGCTAGAAGCACAGTGCAGGTACCCAGGACTATACAAGGCAGCATGCACACTGGGTGAGATCAGGGAAGAGGCTGCCCTTAGAAGCAGCTGCCATCAGGCCCAGGGACCCAGGAGGTTCATGGTTTCACCTTTGCCATCTGGACCACATTGGGGAACTCAGTGAGGCAGGAGATGGGAATGACGTCATGGTAGGTCCGACACTTGGTCCTGGGAGGAGAGAGCTACGTTGGTGAGAGACTCAACAGTGGAAAGACTTCAGGGGACCAAAGGTGACAGCAGGGCACCAAGCCTGGCTAAGGCACTACCTTGCTGTGTGGCCTCAGGCAAATTCTTGCTCCTCTCTGGGCCTCCATCAGGAAGGCAGGTACAGGGAGCTGTGCTCGAATTCTAGACCTTAGTCCTCCCTACTGTCTTGGGGTTCCCCCTTCCACCGCCCTTACCTAAGCAGTAGCCGCAGGTGCTCTTGATCCCCGATGACATCGTACTTGAGAGAGAAGACCAGGTGGCCAAGAGCAGTGTCCAGAGAATAGTAATTGAAGTGCTCCTGCAGGAGGGGCAGGGGAAGTGAGGAAGAGGAGGTCTTGGCTTCTGGGAATCAGACAGTCAACTTGGTCCCAAGCAGCAGATACCATGGGCAAGAGCAGACTCTGCATCAGATTGATCTGCCCCGTACCAGTTGGGCAGCCTGAGGAGCACCTCCATCACTCTCCTGCTCTATTAGCTGGGAGGGAGGCCACTTACCTGGATGGGGCCCGGAAGTGAGGTACAGAGCCTGGCACTGTGCTCAAGAATGCCTGCTGGGACTTTATCTCTGGCTCCTTATCAAAGTCGGAGCCACCCACATGGTACATCTGTGTGTCTGTATGTGTATGTATGTATGCTCCAGTCCCTAAGTACCCAGCAATCGCTCTACAAGAAAAGCCAACTAGCCAGGTGGTGGTGGTATATGCCTTAATCCTAGCACTGGGGAGGCAGAGGCAGGTGGATCTCTTGAGTTTGAGGCCAGCCTGGTCTACAGAGGGAGTTCCAGGACAGACAAGGTTATACAGAGAAGTCCTGTCTCAAAAAACCAAAAGAGAGAGAGAGAAGGAAGGAAGGAATGAAGGGAGGCAGGGAGGAAGGGAGGGAAGGAGGGAGGAAGGGAAGGAGGGAGAAAGGAAGGAAGGAAGGAAGGAAGGAAGGAAGGAAGGAAGGATCGATCAACCAGATGCCCATGGTGGTAAACACCTGGCATTCCAGCCTAGGGAGGCTGAGGCAGGTGATCCCGAGTTCAAGTCCAGCTGAGCTACACAGTGAGGCTGTCTCAAGAAAAAAAGAATGGTAGGAGGGGCCGGATGGCCCACTAGTTGAGAACATGTACTGTTCTTCTGAGGACCCGACGAGCTCTGTTCCCAGAACCTGTGTCAAATGGCTCACAGCTGCCTGTAACTCTAGGGTCGGGAGATCCAATGCCCTCTTCTGACCTCCACAGAATGAAGGGAGTGGGAAGGGAGGGAGGGACAGAGGCCAACTACCAAGTGTAGGGCACTGAGAGGAAAAGAAGTCGAATAATTGATTGCCCAACTGTGGCTCAGTGGTCCCTGAAGTCAAGGCCCATGAGAAACAGGAAATGACGCATCCTAACTGACCAGGCAGGTTCCTGACATCCTTACCAGAAAAGAGAGGGTACGAGGGATACCTATGACAGGAATGGCACCCTCTCTATGGGAACCCAGGCCTTTGGGGGGAATCTTTTGGGAGGGAAATCCCTAAACTCAGAAGTGAGGGGTCGCAGCCCCAGTCTGGCCCTGGGCTCCCCCTGCTGGCTCGGGCCTGGGAGTGGAACTGCTCAGCCACACCCGCCCTGAGAATCAGTCACCCTGGAAGTGAATCTTGTTTAAACATGAACGTTGCGTTTGGAGGCAGGATGGAGAAAGAGGCAGGGCTGGGGGGTGTGCCCTCGAATTTGCAGTGCCCCTGAACTAGGTCTGTTGAATGGACCCAGACCCACAGATCCCCTTGAACCCAGCCTTGGCACAGGGTGGAGAAAACCCCAAGATGTCTGACATAGATGATCCGTCCATAGAGGAGTGGCAGGCACTTGGTCAGGAAGTCCAGGGGCAGGGAGTTCCCCACTAGGCTGGAGGAACTCTAGAGACACAGTGGGAGGTAGGATCATGGTCTCAGGAGATTGGTCCCTAAGGCCACCCTCACAGCCTCTTACCACCAACATGTGGTTCCTATACTGGGCACTGCCCCTTCCCTAGCCACCCCGACTCCTCCCCTCTGTCCTACTGACCTGACCCTGGTCACCACAGCCCCCTCTTGTTCTTTATACCTGCCATACCGAAGACCCCTGCTCCACCCAGCACTGTGACACCGCCGGTAAACCTTAGAGTGCCAACTATGCCAGGCTCACAGTCCCTGACTCCTAGACACAGCTGAGAGCACTGGACAGTGGGCACTGGAATGAAGGTCCCCCTCCCTCCACCCCAGGCTCGGCCAGGAGGTAGAATCGAGTGCTATTCTCTGGCTCCGTCCCCAGGCAAAGGCTGGAGCTTCAGCCTGCTTGGTTAGTCACCACACTGTGAATCGCCCCACCCACCCCCAACCAGACAGCACCAGTGATTTCCTAGAAGCAGCCTAGTGCCCTGGGTCCATACTGAGGCCACACAGCATCTCAATTATGCAAGTGTGCTCCTTCTTCCATTAAGTGCACGTATACACACACATGGCTTGACTGGGAGTCCCATCTTCCTGAACATCTTTTTCTCTTTTCTTCCGAGATAGGGTTTCCCTGTGTAGCTTTGAAGCCTGTCCTGGAACTAGCTCTCATAGACCAGGCTGGCCTCGAACTCACAGAGATCCGCCTGCCTCTGCCTCCCGAGTGCTGGGATTAAAGGCGTGCGCCACCACGGCCCGACCTAGTGAATGTCTGTGAGAGCTGGTTCAGTTCTAGGCTCAATAACTGATCTTGACCAAGTCACCTCACTGAGTTTGGCTTCCTCTTCCGCGAGAGCAGCGGGAGCAGGTAGGTGTGGTGGCGGCTACCATCAACCACATGTTATGTGCTTTGCAGGCTCCTGTCTTAGCCCCATTTTTACAGATAAGGAAGCAGTTGAAGAAGGTTAAATAAAACGCCCAAGATTACACGACCAAACCAACAGAAGGAGGATCCACCATTTGTACCCCAGAGGCTGCAGCACGGGTCTATTTCATGGCACACCAACAGCACCCAGTGTAATGTGGTCCCAGCACGGGTCCTCAACTCCCACCCAGTAACTTTTTTCATTTTGTTTCTGTTGGACAATATCTCGCTTTGTGGCCTAGGTAAGCCTTGAACTTCCGGTGATCCTCCTGCCTCAGATTCCCAAGTGATGCAATTTCAGCTCACACCTGATAACTCTGGAGCGTGACTGCCTTGCTCAGTACACACTCCACAGAGTACCACCGTGAGTGTCCGTCTACGGAGCAATTACCAGGCAGAGTCCCTGCCTCGAGGCTGTGCTGACAACCATCCAAGTCAGACTATGACACTCCTATCTTCCCAGCCCCTCCCCTGGCTGCTGAGGGCCAGGTCTGGATCGATTTTGTTTTCCATGCCTAGAGCTCAGTGCAAGACCAGGTATGCAGCTGGGGCTTGTGATCTGTTCACTCTGGAAAGCACTTACGTGGTTGGAGATACCATGCATCTCCTCATTAAGGCTTCCCAGCAACCATGTGAGATGGATGTCATAATTGCCATTTTTACAGATGGGAAAACTGAGGCTCCCAGTAGATAACCTAGCTAAGGCACATACCATGATGGGGTCTCTTTTCTTGACAACCATGCTAGACTGCCTTTTGCAACATCTGTCGACTGAATCAATGAATCTGAGACTCAGAATTCTGGGATACTGACCTAGCTTCATGAGACTCAGAATTCTGACCTAGCTTCAGCCTAACACCACCTCCTGTGGGACCCAGCCTCCCACCCCAGCCAGTCACTCACCTTGCCCAGAAAGTGCTTCCGGTAGATGCGCGCTGTCGGGTTGCACTCCAGTTTGACCTTGGTGGTGGGAGACTGCAGAGGCTCTGTCTCAGGGATGCTGGTGATTTCATGATTGGTGCCTTCAATCCAGTAGCCCCCAAACTGGGGCAGGAGGATGAGGGGGAAGGGCCCTTCTCGCCCCAGAACCTAGAGGGGGACTCAGCTGAGAGATACTCCACACAGCACCCACTAAAGCCCCAGGGCAACCTCTCAACCCAGATCCAGGACTAGCAGGCACTATGGGACAGTCCAGGGCTAGGAGACCCAAGGCTCTTGTCTACCCCTTTGGGGAACCTGCTTGGTTCCTTACCTTTCAGCACTATGCAAAGGGTGGGGGAGAGGGGGAGAGAGAGGGTGGCCCAGGGTCATGGGATGAAACGTGGGCGAGAGGCCTCAGATTCAAACAACCCCGGAACTCTCAGGACTGGAAAGTGAGTTTCCATAAGACAGCCCTGCATGAGGGCCTCCCAGGGTCATGGTAAGGGAGGGTGCGGGACTGAGGCTGGTACCTCATGGACACTTGGGTAGGGAATGTAGTCCTCCTCCGTCTGCAAAATATAAACAAACCACGGAGCAGCTGAGGTGAGGCTTTACCCTTTACACACACACACATGCACACACAGAGAGACACGTACGCATGCACACACGTGCTTGTTCAAAGGCTCCCTGAGTCTGATGTCTTTAGAAGCTTTCTGCCAGGGACAAGGAGGGTCCCTGCCTCCCCTGAGGAAAGCCAGGACAGACAGAGGCAGTACTCCAAGTAGGACCTCAGAACCCACATTCCTACCAAGCTCCTGGTGGTACCAGTCTAAGGACCACTCTGAGACCCCAGCCCTGAATGAAGTGGCAGGCTTATAGCCCAGCACATGCCTGCAGCCTGGAAACCTTCCCCTGGGTCCAGGCACATTCTCTAGGGGAGTCTCGAATCAGAGGACCCGTGCTGAATGAAGCAGGGGCTCCCAGGCCAATAAGGAAACACAGCCATGTGATGGCAGCCACCTTTGCAGCAACTCGGCTGGAGCATTGGCATGAGGTGGCCTGGAGGGGCAGGCACCTGCGGTGAGGAGGGCAGCAAGTGCTGGCTTGAGAGCTTTCCAAGGTCAGGGCAAGGCCTTACCAGCTGCTGAATTCCCAGGGCCAGGTGCCCTGCTCAGCAACACTGGCACACAGTGGCAACTGGGACCCTCTTCCTAGACCCTCCCCAGCCCAGGAGAGTGACTGCCCAGAGTCCTGCCTGGTCCACTTACTTTGAGAGGTGGTGGGAAGGAGCATCGCTGTTCATCCATCCTGCTGCCCTGCAAGAGAAGGTATGTCGTTACCCTTCTGCCGTGCCTGCCACAGGGAGCCCTTCCTGGGCTGAAGTCCTAAGACAGATGCCCATGTATGTAAGGGCACTTGCGGAATGGGGTGTTGACCAGCTCGTTCCTCAGGCATCCCCGTGGTGATGAGATCAGGGAGGTACAGCAGCAGAGAGGAGCTGGGGGCTCTGTGCAGGAAAACACGTGCTGCTGGGAGTGGGGGCAGGGAAGCATACTAAGGCATGTGGTGTGTGTGTGTGTGTGTGTGTGTGTGTGTGTTTGTAGGGCGGGGCTAGTGCATCAAGAGATACATGGAGGGGAAGGAGATGGAAGAGAGGGAAGTCGAAGAGGCAAAGAAACTGCAGGGATAGGAGCCGAGTCAGAGAGTTGACATGAAGGAGGCTCCAGAGCTTTCTTCAAGCCACCCCCACTCTACCCCATTACCCTTTGCTCCCATCCAGACACTCACCCATGCCGCAGACAGAGCAGAGTTTGGAAGTGGAGGGTGAGCAGGGGTGAAACAAGGGGCAGGACTGCACCCCAGGCTGCCTGGCTCACTAATGCTCCCCCACTTGCATGTATGCGTCTATCCCCTCCTCCATCCTGCATGGGGTTGCTGCACGGGAGCCTGCCAGGACTCTGATGAGCTATGTTTGTATCTACCTGTGGGGATGACTTGGGAGTTGGGACCCTGGATGAGTTCACAGAGAGGAGGCAGGTAGGGAACTGCCACTTTTAGACCAGCCCACTCTGGGGCTCCCTGACCCATCCTTACCTGCATCTTTTCAATCATCTCAAACAGATCTGTGTTCTGCAATAGAAAGAGGAGCGAGGTCAGTCCCCAGGGAAGCCCAGCTGCTACTATCAAGCCTGAAATAGGCTCTAGCCACCCAGTCGGCCTGGTCCTCTCATTAGGTACCAAGAGGAGAGCGACCAGGACTTTGTGGGAGGGGTTTTGGAAGGCCAGAGTTTGGCCAGTTTGGGCACCTAGTGGGGTAAGCCCAGAACCTAGGTCCTGGGTCTCTGGCAGATGTCCCACTCAGTTTGCTTTCTTGAAGGATGAGGAAGTTATTTGAGAAAATACATCTTCCCTTCTGCCAATACAAAGGCATCAGTTCCAGGATTGGCATATGGACCCCTGAGAGCCCCCAGGACCTAGCCCTAGAGCCAAGACCCATGAGGCACGGAGCGAGGGTCTGTGGTTCCACCAGCACTCAGGAAGAGAGCCAGTTCACCAGTGCCCAGGCCAGACAGCCCTCCCTATAAGCTGTGTGGACAGGGTGGGGAGAGATGCTGGGCTGCCATTGGTCCTTCACCTGTGCACGAGCCTACATGTACAAGCTGGCCTGTCAAGGCGAAGCAGGAAACACACAGGGTTAATGCAGCGTCTGGCAGCTGCTTGGCAGCATGGGCCTCTCCACCACCAACTCCCTTCTGAGTCTTCCTGGAAGGCGCATCCCTACCGGATGGAGGCTGGCAGCTTGGGGGCCCGGCCTGGGAAGCCCCCAGAGTCTCCAGCGCAGCCTTCCCCACCCCCTAGCTCTTCCAAGGTTCAACTCAAGCAGTTCCTACTGCCCAGGAGGAGGCATCTGAGCTCACACACATGTGTTAATGTTGTGTATCAGGAGACACACACTCTGTCTGCAGGACAGACACAGGCCTGCGCACCATGATTTGAACTGCAGCAGGCCTACCTTTTGCATGTCAACACACACACATACAGATCCATATGGAGCCTGTGCATGTCAACACACACAACACACACTCAGGTCCACGTACCTGAGATTCACAGATGTGCAAACACACACTGTGCAGCCTGCACCCCAGTAACTGCACACGCAAACACAGGAATTCTCCTGGCTGAGACCAGGAGACACACTGGCATGGGCAGGGACAGCCAGGTGCTCAGGGAAACAGACAGAGAATTCCAGGCATCATTGCCAGGATCAAGGCATGCTGAACAACAGACCCAAGCAGCATCTTACATTGCACACAAGAGTTCTAAGAAGAGGAAGAGGAATCTGGCAACTGCCAGGGTTGTTAAGCCCCATGGGGTCCTGAGTACAACCACCCAACACCCCTCAAGTAAGTCGTGAAGGTCACAGAACTTTTAAGCCCCCATGTGCACAGTCTGAAGCCTGCTGGTAGAACAAGACCCTGTACCATGGTCACCTGTGGCCACACCCAATACCTCTGAGTTTGGAAGAACAGATCCTACTGGTAGTTTGACAGACAGCACAGACAGACATACACTACAGTCCAGGAAGACAAACACACCTGTCAACTCGACTCAGTGTTACAACACTGCCTCCATCTGTTCAGGGGTCAGCCAGCCTCTGACCTACCCCTTCCAAAGAGACCCAGCCATGAGCTCAGGGGGTGAGGAGATCCCCTGAAAGTGACCAAACAGCCAGGCACAGTGAGACATCACACACTGCTGCACCCGAATCACAACTACATAAACACTGACACATGGTACTGTCAGCCAGAGCGTACACACACAGCAACAAGTAACACCCACAGTTACAGCCCCACAGGCAGTAGCAGACGCCCTGACACATGGCAAAGGAAGGCTGGGAGTGGTGTGGCCAGAAACCGGGCATCCCACCTGAGCAAAAGCCACCACAAATTCACCCGGTGATACCTGTACCCCATCCCTGTAGGGAAGGCTGCAGGTAGTCCCAGTAGCGGTCATACACACACACACCCAGTGCCACTGCAGCCCACGGCCACAGTGTCCCTCACGTCTGTCCCACAGGCAGCTATGGAAAACTGCCCATGGGACTGGGGTGCTCCGTGTGGTACCGGTGTCAGTCCAAAAGCGCACACATCCATCGTGATGGGGGCCCGGGCACAGCCTGCCGGACTTGGGATAGTCGGGCAGAATGGTGGCTTTAGGGTCCCCCATCGGCCAGGCCGCCCCTGCCAGCGTCCTCACCTGCCAGCCGGCCACAGCCGGCAGCGAGCCCCTCCGTGGACGGCCTTGGGACGCTGGGGGCCGCGGCTGCGCCATCCTGAGCCCCAGCCCCGGCGGCGGCGCTGCAAGCCGGCCCGGCCGCGGGGCCCCGTAGCCGAAGCTCGGAGATCCCGTCCCGCCGTCGCTCTGCCTTCTCTGGGCTCGCCCCGCGGCCGGGCCCGAGGGGGCGGGGCGCCAGGTGCGGGAGGCGCGGGCGGGGGCAGGACGTCTAGACCACGCCCCCTCATGGGGGCGGCCCGGCTAGCGGCCTGGGACACTGCGCCTGCGCGCAGGAAGCCTTGGGCACTTGTGTTAGCAGCTGTGTCTTCCCAGACTAGGAGACCCTGCCTGGGGCTTCAAGGACAAGGTTCTTGGGACAGCTGTGCCCAGGGAATGCAAAAGTCCTGGAGACTGGGATTAATTTGAACACTTCCTTAGCCGGACCCTTTTGCGCGTCTCACCGTCTTGCCATAAGGCTATCCTTATTAGGCAGATAAGAAAACCGTATTCCAAGAGGTGCACTAGTTTATCGGGGACCACACCACTAGGAAAACCAGGGATCCCTAGCCTAGAGCTGCCTCATCCTCACCTCTTCTCCCTCAGCATCCGATCCTGCCTGACCCTGGGGAGCGGGGAAGCCTGGAGAGGAGAGAAAGGACGCGCGAACTCTAGGGCAGGAATTCTATAGTTTAGGTCCTTCAGGGTCTAGCTCTGGCCTTGCTACCACTTGCAGGATATATAAGGGAGTCTCTGGCACCTCTATTGGCCCAATTCGCCACCCAAAGTACAAGACCTCTTGAGTCTTCCCATCTGACACTGCTGTCCTTGTGTCTTGGGCTGGTGCCGCTACTTTGCAGTGGGGACAGGCCCCCAGCCATTCCACCCATCTTCTAGACAAAGCCTGGAACATTCTGGGTGTTGCAGGGGCAGGGCTGTCTCCAGCTGGGGCCAGACCTACAGCTTCCCAGAAGTACTGCCCACTACCCAGGGCTGGGGAGCTCCTGCAAGGCAGGCAGGCAGGCAGGCACTTTCCTTTCCCTCCCAGACCTGGGCCCAGAGAGCCAGCGGGAACACCAGCGATGTACATTCCAGACACCAAGTAGCTTCGGCTTTAATAATTAACAGCAGCAAATATTGATTTACGCAACCACTTCCAGACCTGCACACTTCCGGGCACCCATCACCATGCAGCCAGAGGAACATCCTTTCCCACACTGGCCCTGGGGGAGCCCGAGCCTGCTCAGATCACCAGCGATATGTAGGCCAGGTAGAGAGAGAGTGCTGTGCACGCTTCTAGTGTGTGTGCGCGTGTGCAAATCCGAGGCCAGTTGTGGCTGTACGTGACACACTGCGTTTCTGTAGCACAGAAGTGTGCGGGCGGGTTGGAAGGGGTGGGTAAGGGTGCTCACTGCCCATCTCCTTCAAGTGTTCATGTGCAAGTGTGAATAGGCTATAGATCTATGCTTGTGTCTGTCTGTCTGTCTGTCTGTCTGTCTGTCTGTGACCTAGCCCCCGGTATCTAGGTATAGATAGGCCAAGTATATGCACTTGTATGTAGATTTTACAGTCCCCGAGTCCTGCAGAGGGCAGCTAAAGTCTATTCGAATGTTCTTCTCAAAGAGAAGAGAATTCTCTTACCCAGCCCTGACAATGCAGGTAGACTGTTAGCTCCTAATACTTTTACAGGCCTCGCCCAGTGGCGAGCTGGCAAAGCCGATAGAAGAGACACTGTCTACTCTATGTTATAGGTGGAGCTTGCCCTTATGCACAGGGAGGTCATGTGCTCCTCAAACTGGTTCCAGTACTATTAAAAATATGTACCGATATAGGGTGCTGAGGAAAACTGGAGGCTATCGCAGGCCTGGCTTCAGCAGCCAGTAACCTGCCGGGAGCCCCAAAGGAATCACTCAGGGTCTGGGAGCTGATTTCCTGCCCTGTCAACAATTTACAGGATAGGTCCTCATTTGGGGGAGCCCTGGAATGCCGGAATAGGATAGTCTGGAGCTCACTGAGCTGTGTTAGCCCAATTGGAAAGTGGCAGCCAACTGGGTGGAGGCCAGGTGATCAATGGTAATCAGAAGGGCCCACCGTGGGCTGTGTGGGGCACAAGGCTCCAGGGACGTGCTACATCTACATCCATCATCCTTCCTAGATGAAAAGACCAAAGGCCAGATGGGACAAATAAGAGTCCAGTGCCCAGGGGAAGACCTCACGCATAAATCCAGCTGCTTGAGCAAGTCACTGCCATCAAGTCTGTTTCTTGAGGACCCTTGTGGCCCTGGCTGGGGCTGCCCACCAGGAAAGATAGGCAAGGGTCCCAGGAGGCTCGTATGTGACTTAGAGCACCCCTGCTTGGGATTTCCATGGAGATATCAGTCCTTAGATAACATTCCTTGGTCCTTTGTCCTCCTGGCCTAGGAAAGGTCTTATCCCAGAGCTCCGGAGGAGGTCCCTGGCAGAGCCTTCCTGGCTGTGTAACTCTGGGGAAGACCCCTACACATCTCCGCGCATTTAGATCCTATTCAGGAGCAGGCTCCCTGCCTGAGGTTGGTGAAAGGACCACGTGGCAAGGGCTTTAGACATTGCAGGGAGCATCCTGCCACAGCAAGGGTTCGTCCCCTGCACAGGAGAGTCCATCAGCCACATACTGGCCAGAAAGCACCAGCTGGTCCTAGCCCCACAGCATCCAGCCTGCAACCCTTTGGGCAAATAACAGTATCACTGAACTTGGATTTGGACGGCCGTGGCTACAGCACAGACAGAGTGACTAGCTGAGGGACAGAGAGACGCTACAGGCAAGATACTAAGTACAAAGCAGCAGCGACGGAATTCCCTGAAACACCCACTGCCCCTTGGCCCTGACACTCTGCAGAAGCCATTCAGACACTCATCTCATGGCCAGAGCATGGCTTCTCGGGGTAAGGACCTGGCCTGCCAGGAATTTCTATGTTTGGTACCACTCAGGTAACAGGCAAACCTTGGTTGTTGATTAACAGCAACGAAAAAGTCTTCACCCTAGGGCTCGGAGCCAAAGATGGTCCAGGCTGTGGGAGAGACACTTTATCCAATCCTGGTGTGTGGGGGAAGCAGGGGATATTATCACATCTGGTCTATAATAGGGACAGCTGTGGTCATGGGGATAGTGGGGAGAAGGCAAAAGAGCCACTGATGTCATAGTTTATCTGTAAGCCCCCCTTCTAGCACTTCTGTAGATACTGGTGCAACCTCTGAGACCACACAGGCCACCCAGTGGTCAGGAGTGGTGTCCTTTGGGGGACTTAGTTCCAGTGGCCTCGACTTGAACAGTTGACATCTTCCCAACAGGCATGTTTAGACATCTCCCAGCTCTGGCATGGTGGGGCACAAAGCAGGGCCCTAGGCTGGGGTCACTTACCTTAGGATAAGATGAGGCAGGGAGGGAAGGAGCTGAGTCCACCAGGAACAGGTCTAGTGCCTGAGAGAAGCGCTGCTTCTGGCCATCACTCTTCCTGGAAGAGAAAAAGGCATCTGAGGTCAGAGAGAGCCTCAGGTGGGAGATTCGGGACTGCTGGAGGAGCGAGGCAAGTAGGGCTCTAAGATCTCCAGAAGGAAGGCAGGGAGCTCCCTGAGCAGGGTTGATAAGCAGGCTCCCCTTCCCAGAGGTCAGAGTTAGGGACTCCCAAGTTCTTGGTCAGTTCTCCAGCTCATTCTGAAGATGAAGGCTGAGTCGGGGACAGCAAGTGCAGCTGTAGACATGGGAACTAAGGTTCCCCAGCTCTCTGGGTCCCTAGTCTCTAGTGGATAGGAGCCTTAGGACTGCTGTTACTAATGCCAGTAAGTGCCACACAGCGGGCCCACTATGGCCAGGCCTACGTGAGCCACTCCCCAGGCCTTGTAGGCACGACTCCTGACTTCCACTTTAGGACATGGACTATGATGTCCGCAGAGGTCACAGTTCACCCACAACAGGACACTGTTCACGACCCATCTGACATTAACCTGATGAAGCTACACGCACAGCCTTTCAAGGACAGGGGACAGGTCGAAAGAGAGTGACGTCAGCACCTGTCTGTCACACAATCCTGCTAGGTTCACTTCCCAGGTCAAGGGGAAGATGTGCCCAGTGGTTTCCAGATCCAGGGAACCTGTGGCCCGGCGAAGCAGGCCTAGCTTCTGTCGCTGCCCGAGGCCAACCTGACATGGCTGTGCCGCAGCCCCAGTTCCACCAAGGCAGGCTAGTCCTGAGAGGGTGAGTCACCTTCCAGAGGAGCTCCAGCAGCCTGTGGCAGGCCTGAGTCAGGCAGAGCCAGGCAGACACACCCAGAAGAGGGAGGACCCACGGCATTCCTGGTCTAGGGATGACCCTGGCAAGTTCTAAGCCTCTTTGCCTCTCCCTGGATCAGAGGAACTGGCCTCAGCCCTGCTTAGCACAGGGAACCTGCTACCCCTAAGGATTACTGACTTCTGACAAGGTCTGTGTCTTGACACCACTTGACTCAAAAGGACAGACCCAGTGGCAGCAACCTTTTGAGTCCATAGCATCAGTGTGGGCTATAGCATCAGGAACCAACTGGCTAGCATAGCTAGAGTCCAGGACCCAGCAGCCTCTCTGGGCCACGGTTTCCAAAACAATTCAGCATCATGACTGGCAGTCATAGGTATTTATGCAACGAACTCTCTCCCAAGTAGGCCCCATACAGTATTTGTGGACTGATTTCCAGGCTGAAAGTGGGCAGTAGGAAGCCATGGAGGGCTGGTGTGTGAGGGAATGTGCTCAGCACAGCTTCTGTTGATGCAAGGTGGGAAGGGGGAGACAGGAGAGGGGGTGGAAGGTTAGACAGAGGCCCATGGTGGTGTTCAGGTTTCAGGTACATCCTGCGGAGACCCATTCTGCCCTTAGTGTCCTGGAGTTGGTTACTTATTCACACTCTGTGTGTGTGTGTATGCATGTGTGTGTGTGTATGTGTGTGTGTAGGTGTGCATGTATGTGGAAGCCAAAAGTCAGTCATGTGTTTTTCTCAATTGATCTCCATCTTTGTTTTGTTAATTTGGTTTTTGAGTTTGTTTGT
This sequence comes from Microtus oregoni, assembly GCF_018167655.1. NCBI lineage: Eukaryota > Metazoa > Chordata > Mammalia > Rodentia > Cricetidae > Microtus > Microtus oregoni. Next base: position 15,549,417 of record NW_024543064.1, read on the forward strand.
TTGTTGGGGGTTTTGTTTTGTTTTGTTTGAGACAGGGTTTCTCTGTATAACAGCCCTAGCTGTCCTGGAACTCACTCTGTAGACCAAGCTGACCTAGAACTCACAGAGATCCTCCTGCCTCTGCCTCTTGAGTGTTGGGATTAAAGGCGTGCACCACCATGCCTGGCTCTCTCTTGTTTTTTTTCTGAAACAGACTCTCCCTGAACCAGGAGCGAGTGATGCTGATGAGGCCCAGGCATCCTCCTGCCTCTGTCTCCCCAGAGCTGGGGTTATAAACGTGTGCCATTATGCTGACTTTTTAAACCTGAGTGCTGGGGGTCCGAACTCAGGTCCTCAAGCCTGTAGTGCACCTTCTGAGCCAGCTCTCAGGCCACCTGCTGACCCCCATATTTTACAGACAAAGGCTAGCTGGACTTAAAAGCTTACAGCCTTGACCAAGCATAGCTGGTGCCCGACAGCGTTGTGGAACAGTCTTTGTACACTGTAAATATGTATTACTCTTATCGTAAATAAAAAGATGATTGACCAATGACTAGGCAGGATTTTCAGGGCAAAAAGAATACTGGGAAGGAGGGCGGAGTCAGAGGAATCGCCAGCTAGAGAAACAGGAGATGAGCTTGCTGTGCTAAAAGAAGGTACTGCCACGTAGCAGAGTGTAGATAAGAAATATGGGTTAATTTAAGTTATAAGAGCTAGTTAGTAATAAGCATAAGCTATTGGTCAAACATTTATAATTAAGTCTCCATGTCAGTTATCTGGGAGCTGGCTGGAGGTCCCAACAAAACACACTGACACAGCAGTGTAGAGGAATGTGACCAGGAGGTGATAGCACACGCCTTTAGTCCCAGCACTCAGAAGGCAGAAGCATAGTGTGGGAGGTCCTTCTGTATATGTGTTGCTTTTATTGGTTAATGAATTTTTTTTAAAAAAAAAAAGGTGGAGTCAAGGAGATGTCATGTAGTTGCCAAAGGAGGCAGACACCATGGAGCTGCCCAAGAAGCAAGAGGTAACAAACCACAGTCTCATGGTAAAATATAAAGTAACAGATTATTTGGGTCTGGGTGGCTGGGAAATGAAGGAGCAGTCTTTGCCTACAGAGGCAGATGAATCTCTGGGTTCCAGGCCAGCCTGGTTGACAGAGCAGGTTCCAGGACAACCAGGACTGAACAGAGAAGCCCTGTCTTGAACCCCCTACCACCCAAAAAAGAAGAAACACTGTTGAAGCCAGAGCAAAGATGGGTGCTCTCAGCAAGGACCACGGTTCTGGGAGCCCCTGGCTGCATGCAATGGTGGTTTCCATAGCCAGGCTCAATAATTGGTACTTTCTACCCGGTTCATGGCCCCAGAATCAGACTTCAACAGCATCAGATCAGCTTGGTGGCAACTCCTACTACAGCAACTCATCTTAGCCTGCTTCCCAGGTCCCATGAGTATCTCTCTCAGAACTGCTGAAGCCAGAACAGGACCAGGGAGGGAGAACACTCTAGTTCCTTTCTAGGACCCTCTTCCTCCACATAACCCCTACCTCCACCTCTCACCTCCCTGCTCTGGGCTCTCTCCTCTCTACTGAGCAGAGTCCTGGCTGTCCCCAAGCTAGGCAGCTCCTCAGCTGGATCCTAACGGACTGGAGAGGGAGGGGGAGGACTAGGGTAGAGGGCCCTAGTCCTCAGTCCTAATGGGTGGAAGGACAATCTTCACAAAAGCCTGATAGCCTAACAAGGTAAACTGCCTACTTCCTGTATGCGGAAATGGGTTCAGAAAGGACACCCACCTGCGGAGCAGGCTTCTGAACTCTGGTTTGAGGTCTCCAAAGTCAAGATCTGGACTCTGTAATGTGTGGCCAACCCTGAGGGCCCAATCCTGACCTGGCCATCCCAGCCTGAGGGCCAAGCACTGTTCATCACACCCTGTTGACAGCTGACGAGATGCCAGTCCCAGCAGCAGGGCCGACCATGACTCACGGATGAAGACAAGATGCTCATAGGTACTGGTTCTCTCCCTCCACCACGGTCCCAGGAACCCTCAGGCCCTCAGGTTTGGTGGCAAGCAACTTTACCCGCTGAGCCACCTTACCAGCTGAGATCCTTATTTTTTGAGAGAAGAAACTAAAACCCTTCAAGATTGAGTACTTGCCGAAGGTCACGTTCATGAGTCCAAGACCATAAAACTCCCAGGGATCTGGGTGAAGAAGTCATCATCCCTTTAGTCCCACATGACAGAGCCTCTCAGCAGAAAGCAGCTGCTCATTTAACACCTCACAGTAATAGACTAGCCTCTCCTTCCTTTCCTTCTCTCCCCTCTCCTCTTCCTCTCCCTCTCCCTCCCCCACTCCTCCCCTCAACTCTGCCTTCTGCTCAGACATTCCTGCTCCTCTCGGCATACCTCTGGTCTCTGGACACCTCCCGCCATCTTCATGAGCTTGGCCTTCTAGGTCTCTCCTGTCTCATCTACTCCACCCTCGTCTCTGTCATTCTGTTTACAGGGGGGGAGGTCCCCTAAATCTTTCCCCTTCCCACCTTTCCAAAAGCAAAACCCTTCCTGACCCTCAGGCCCAGCTCAGTGAAAAATATCTCCTGTTGTTCCTACTCTAGCAGCAGGAGTAAGGGGCACCGCACTGCCAGACGATTCATTCGGCTGCTACAGTTCACACAGGCAGAATCTCCTTCCATCGGCACAGTTGCTTAAAAAGAAAGTGTATGTGTGTGTGTGTGTGTGTGTATGTGCATGCGCGTGTGTGCGCATGCGTGTACATGCACGTGTATGTGTGTGCCCATGTGTCTGCAGAGGCCAACTCACAGGAGTTGATTCTCTCCTTCTCCACGTGAGTCTTAGGAATCAAACGCAGCAGCCAGGGTGGCAAGCACCTTTACCTGCTGAGCCGTCTTGATGCCCCCCAATGCGCAATGGATTTTTGAGGTGTGACTTCATCAAACTTTTATCCAGAAGAAAAGCCAGAAGCCCAGAGACGTTCTCTAACCAGCCCAAGCTCACACAGCAGGGAAAGGACAAGGCTGGGGTCTGACTCCACTATGTATGTCCCAGGTGTCCACCACGCAGGCCCCTCGTTTTGTCAACTGGCCTACCTACAGCGACTTTCTACCCCAGCCCTGGGCTTCTGCAGACATCGCTGTGGCCTTCCTGGCTCCAGGCTTGCCCTGTCTGCACTGGGAACATCCTTGGTCACATGAACAGGTTGTAGTCACATAAGAGATGACTTGTCCAGTGTCACAGGGAGAGCCAACCTGGGAACCAGAGCCAGGCACACTTTAGAGTGACATTCAGCTCCTGCAACTCCCTGGTCACCAGCCAGTTGGCCCTGTTTCCTCACCTCTTGGTGGTATCCCCCTTTCCCTGAGAAAGAGTAAGGTACGGGTCTAGGGGACAGGGCCCAGTTCCTGAGTGGGCCAGCTGGAAGCTGCTGCAGACAGCTCCTGGTTTCTTGGCAACTGTTCTGCATCTCGCTTATCGTGGCATCAAGGTAACAATAATAATCACACCTGGGGGGGGGGGGCGGGGTGCAGGCTCTGCGCTTTTCAAAGGCTTCTTTGCTTTATCCTCTGCTTTATTGGCTCTCCTGGGACTCTCACCGGAACTGAGCAACTGAACTGGCAGATAAGGCTCTGGCCCAGGCTCCTCATGCCCAGGAAGGCAAACTGAGGCTTGAGGAGGTCACAGCACTGCATGGGGGTAGCCCAGCATTCGACAACAGATTAGAGATGAAAATCCAAGCTCCCCCACAACAAGCCCTCAGGTCTCGCGAGGGTGGGAGGACCTCGGGGGATCTTGTCCTGCAGAATAGCAGGGTCCAGGCCATCTTTGAACAGAAGGGGTGCTGGAATTATCAAGGCAGGCAGAGGACAAGTGATGGCACACTTCCTCGGGGTACATTCTCCCAGCGACCCATCTGGAAGGCAGCTGGGAAGCCCCATCTTTTCTTGAACCTACAGGGCTGGAGCTGAGGGTCTATCTGCGCAGGGCTGCCTAGAAGCCTGAAGAACACTGATTTCAGGCACCAGAAGGGTAGCCCAGCTGACCCAGGGGTTCCAAACATGGAGGCCCTGGTTCATCTGGGCCCTGCTGACTTCTCTTTCCCAGTCTCTGTTTCTCATGTCCTTCTCCTTGTCCTGTCCTGAGGACACCTGCCTGGCACACACATAGGCAGCCAGGTACAGCAGTCAGGAGAACCGGCCAGCTAATGAAGGATTGGGCAGGCAGAGCTAGCCAGAGGCCTAGGGGTGCCTGCCAGCCTGTGCCTGCCAGCCGAGAATGGGGGCAGAGGTTGCCCGCCAAGCGCTTCTACCCACCTGGTGAGAAAAGGGCACAGATCTCCCAGTGAGAATGGGGTTTGGGGGGGCATGCCCTCCAGAGCCCCAGTCTCCCAACACAGGCCTGGGGCTTTGGGTCTAAGAAGACTCTGTTATAAAACGGGAACCTAATGACTGCCTGAGAGCTGCCCCCACCCAGGGGGCACAGAGGCCCATTGTTTTCGAAGCTCAGCCATCTGGCACAGCCCTCCTCCATGCCCCATGCCCTGCCTGCCCATCCCTGCCTGTGCCCAGGTACCAGGAAATGTGACTAGGCACAGCCAGGTGAACAGGTTTCAAAGTAGGGGGGAGGTAAGGGGCTTCTGTCCAGGCGGAGGTAGGAACCTAGGCAGCCAGACAGAGGCCCGAGCTCTTCTACTCCGGGATGGCCTCCTGGGGTACCTCTGACCTCATGATGACTGGAAAGGCGCATAAGCCTGGGGGAGGGGCCAAGAACCACTATTGTCAGTGATGTCCTTAAAACAACACCCCTAAGGAGATCGCTGCTGCCGCCACCCCTTTTTGACATGAGCTCAGGGTCCCCCAAACATGTCTTAAGATGAGTTTGGGGATAGAGTTGCCCGGACCCCCCCCCCCCATGGAGCATGCAGATAAGAGGCCTTCTACTCTAGGCCAGGGTCACCAGTGGGCAGGAAGGTGGCACATGAGGCCCTCACTATGTGCTGGCTGGGAGCCCAGATACCCGGATCCCGGAGCTGGGCCAGGCAGTGGCCTCCTAAGCAAACAGCAGGTTGGCAGGCCAGAGAGGAGGTCATGGGCTGGCCCCCACCTGGGGTGCTGGCTTGCCCAGCTCAGGTGGCCTGACTTTCCTTGCTCTCCTGCTCCCGAGGCATGGACGCTGGCTCTCACAGTACAGGAAGGAGCAGGCATGGGAGTGAACGTGGCATACATGGGAGTTTTTCCTGCTGGGGACATCGGCTAATGCAGCCAAGCACCTTCCAATTAACACACTGCAGCCTTCCCCCAGGACCTCTGTACGAGATACTGAGAAACCCACTGGCAGGTAACACAATCCACGCTGTACCTGGAAGAGAAACCGCAGCCCCAGCAACCAGACAGGGACTTGCCCACTGTGACACCCGAAGCTCACACCTTCTATTTCTAATCCTTGCCTGCACTGCCACAGGACAGAGCACAGTGTGCCAACTCTCTCAGATGGGCCTGCCACCCCCACCCTCGGCACAGGGGAAGAGCAGCCAGGGTGCCCTTTCCAGCACCCACAGGCCACAGAGTTCCACAGCTGCCTACAGTCTCTGTGTCTCCCCACCCCACCCTTGACTTATTGTCCCAGTCGGCCTCTGCAGCCCAGGAGGTCCTCCTTCTCCAAGCTCCTAGCATTCCTGTGCTCGCTCACTCCATCAGTGCCCACGCGCACCCCCCTTCCCGCCGTGCCCTTCATTCCTAAGCTTGGTCCATTTTCCCACAGCACATGGTTTGTGCCTGTTCTGAGCCAGACAATGGTTGTTGACAGTCCCTGCTGAATGTTGGCAGGGGGTGAGGGTGGGTGACCATGTCCCCCCCCCCTTGAAAATCTGCAGTGATACCCAGATTCTTCAGCTGTGCCCAGGACTCCTCTGATTTTACCAGCAAGGTGCTCAAACCTTCACAACTAAGGCCTTATTTAATCCCCCTGCACCAGTCGCACTGAGGTTTACATTTCCCAGCTGAGGGCTCCAAGCTGGGGAAGAATGATGGACAGATGATGACCTTGTCAATCATCTGCTGACTGAAGGTGCAAGGGCAAGCCCTGGTTCTGTCTCTGCACCTCTGGATACAGAAGGGTGTAACTGCCACTTCTCTGGGTCTCAGCTTTGATGTTGGACTTTGGGTCTCAGGCTAGACCACCCTGAAGTGCAGCTGGGAGGTCCCACCGAAGGGAGGACAGGAACTAGGGTGGGAAGATCTTCCAAGGGTTGCTTGAAACCAAAACCCAGAAGGAAACCTCTCACTGAGAAAACCTTAGATCCCTCAGGCGTGCTTTTTCTGCTCCAGGCCTCAGTTTTTTTGCCTGCAAAATGGTATAATAATCACTTACTTGTCAGGGTTGTTATATGTAATAAAATGATACCATATGTATATTCTGACTGGCCTAAATTTGAGTGTACACTAGGTGCTTTAAGATTCATGACCTTCTATCTGCAGAGGTGTATGGGTCATAGTGTAGGCTCTAAGACCGAGCTGCCCACATGTTAGTCCAAAGTTTGATGCTTCACAGCGCTGCAACCTTGGAAAAGTTACCTAACCTCTCAGACCCTCAGTTTTCTCATCTCTAAAATCAGTAAGAAGAGGGGCTGGAGAGATGGTCCAGGGGTTAGAGCACTGACTGCTCTTGCAGAGGACTCAGGCCCAACTCCCAGCACCCACACGGTGGCTCCCAGCCATCTGTAATTCTAGTTCCAGGGACACTGCACATATATGGTTCACATACATATAGACAGATAGACACTCATACACATAAAAAAGAAATAAATATATTAATTTGGGGGGGGGGTTGAGGGTTGAGACAGGGTTTCTTTGTGTAGCCCTGGCTGTCCTGAAACTCACAGAAATCTGCCTGCTTCTGCTTCTGCCTCTGCCTCCTGAGAGCTGGAATTAAAGGTGCGTGCTACCACTGCCTGGTATAAAATAAATAAATCTTAAACAAAACAAACCCAAAAAACCAACCCAACAAAATCAGGAAGAATAGCTGGAGAATTAGCTTAGTGGCACAGTGCTTGCCTATCGTGTATGAAGCCCTCGGTTCCATCGCCAATGCATGCACGCATTCACACACACACACACACACACATGCTCTCTCTCTCTCTCTCTCACACACACACACACACAGAGAGAGAGAGAGAGAGAGAGATTTAGAAGGAAGCATATCAACAGCACTAGCCTGTGAGGATTTGTAAGTCTATACACAGAACGTGCGTGGTAAACGCTAATCTTGAGCCTCCCCCTTTTCTCTGCCTTTCTTTTTTCTTTGCTGACAACAGACCGGGCTCTGTTCCGGGAGGTAGATATAAACAGTGAAGCAGCCAGCTGTGTGGGGGATTGGTCCCTGGAAGCCAAGGCAGAGCAGCAATGGGCTGCAGCTGGAAATGCAGAGAGAAGCCTGGGCAGAGCTTCTAAGGACCCCACCCCCAGGCTGTTTAGGACCCCCAGGGGCGGGGCCGTGGCTAAATCTCCATGACTTCCAGGATTTCCCTAGATGCACCAGGGCAAAGAGGATGCAACCACGGTATTTCAGGTACTGTCGTCCATCTCCTGGTTGAGAGCAAAAGACACATGCTTTGGCCTGGAGACTCGATTTCTGCTTTTTCCTCTATAAACACATGCAAGGATGCACAGAGGTCTGGCAACTTGATGGTAGCAGGGTTTACAAAAGCTAACATCCTCAGTACCCATTAGAGGAAGCTGGTGAGCTGAGGATGAAATCACGAGCAGAACACTCACACGGCTCCAAGTTCACCCAAAGCATCACAAGAACTAAAACATTGCCAGGTCGATGGTCAAGGCCTATGCCTGTCATTCTAAGGCTGAGACATGACGGAAAGTCCCAGGCTAGCCTGGGTAACTTAGTGGACAATGTCCCCAAATAAATATAAAAAAGGCTGAGGCTAGCTCAGGGATAGAGTACTTGTCCTTGAGACCCGGGAAAAGGCTTAGTAGATTGGCAACACCTAGACTTCGGCAGTTTGGACCAAGAAGAGGTCCTCACAGCCACAGAAGACAAGCGTGGGTTTGTAACTGCAGATATGGATATGGGAAAGTTAACAGATCCACAAGAAATTGCAGGCTTTTGGGGGTTTTGTTTTCTGTTTGTTTTGTTTTGAGACAGGGTTTCTCTTGAACGCTATAGGCCAGGCTGGCCTCAAACTCAGAGATCCTCCTGCCTCTGCCTCCCCATGTACTGGGATTAAAGGCGTGTGCCACCACTGCCTGGCCAAATTACAAATTATTATGCTGCAGATAAAAAGGGTATGAAGGAAGTATTTGGTAAATAATCGATATGAAAAGAAAAAACAAATAAAGACAAAGGGAAGCTAAGTGCTTACTCAGACTGTTGGGACCTGGTTCCTCTGTCTTCTCCAGTCACCTGGAGAGAAAGAAGTTGACCCGGGGAGATCAGAGCCCAGAGCCAGGAGAGAAGAGCCAGGCCCTCACCTCCCTAGCACACCACACTCTTTCCCCGAGGGCTGAGGAAGGACACTTGTGTCCCACCAGCGTCCAGAAAGCCGACACTGCCTACCTCGTTTGTAAATGCAAACACAGGTTCTGCGCCCAACTGGCCACCAGCTGCAGGTTGCCCCACTGCACCCCAATCCCACTCCAGAGACCTCCTGGTCACCTGGCAGGTGGGTACTGGCTGGCCCAGCCCCCTTCCCTGAGCTCTGAATAACTTTGTGTCAATCAACTTGTTTATGGAAGACTCTGACCTTGAAAGTCACCTGTTCCCCCCACCCCCACCCCCGCACCAGGGAGAAGGCTAGAGCAGCTCCACCTGCAGAGTCAGAGGGTAGGGGGCCGAGAACGGAACTAGAGACCTAGGGGTCCCAAGTTCAGTTCCTGACGGTGTCAAGATCTGTGTGTGTGGTTGTGCTTCTGAGCCTCGGTTTTCTCCACTGGGTGGTGGTGGCAGCAATGGCTCCACCCTGCAGGCTCATGGGAACGTTCTTTGGTAGTCAGCCACCTCAGGCACAGAGCTAAGCCCCAGGAGCCAGGCTGGTTGCCTTAGGTGTGTCTGTCCCTTTGGAGTGCTGGGTTCCCTGCAGCATGGGGGGGGGGGGGGGCGTGCAGCACCGGGTGGGAAGTGGCTGGGTGTGCATGACAGGAAGTAGAGGTGGCAGAGAAAGCGCTTGTGTCTAGGGTGTGCGTGGGCTGGCATGCCAGTGTACTTGGATGGGATTGTGCCACCCACCTGCCTAATGGCTTCATTCTGCGTGAGAATGAAGGTAGGCTGCCTCACGTGGCCCCCATCTCCCCTAGTCCTCCCTCCCCAACCCCTGCAGCTCCCAAGCCCCTGGGGCACTTTTACAGCTCCAGGCCTTTGCACACGACCTGTCCTTGCCTTTGCAATAGCATCTCATATGATCTGTCCTTCTTCAGCCTCTCCCTCGGTCCCTACAAAACCAGGAGAGGCGCCCCACTGACCAGCACGCCTCAAAAGCCTGGGCCAGGCCCGTAGAACCTTGTTACTAGAGTTTATTCCGTGCACTGTGCACTGGACACCCAGCTCGTCAGGTCAACACCCTGCTACTCAGGGAAGGGGTATGTTTGTGTGATCCCATGTTCCACACACAGCAGTCTGCTAGATCAGCCTGCAAGGGTGATCTTGGCGCTGACTGGGCACAGGGGCACCTCTGTAAGAGGTCTCAAGGAACCTCTGGCCTCCTGGGCAGCTGGTTGGGGAAGGCAGAGGGCTGTCACCAGGCTGGCTGAGGTAAGAGACAGAAACGTAAAATCTCTTGTTTCCCACTCCTAAAACAGAGCCTCCCCTGCCTGGACCACCCTTCCCACAACAGACTTTCCCATCAGTCCTTGGGGCCACCCCAGTCCAAGGCAGGCTCCTTGTGTAAGCCACATTAGCCTTTTGAAATCACTTCATCGGTTGCTTAGCTCATCTTATGTCTGTTTCCCCAACTAGAAGAAAGCTTGTGGGAGGTCAGGGACCTCATTCTCTGGCTCCCTGCAAACTAGCTCAGATGAACAACCAGCCCAGGGCATGAACCCGGAAAGTGTTTGCTAAATGAAAAGCTTATAAAAAGCCTTACAGGGGCTGGAGAGATGGCTCAGCGGTTAAGAGCATTGCCTGCTCTTCCGAAGGTCCCGAGTTCAAATCCCAGCAACCACATGGTGGCTCACAACCATCTGTAATGAGGTCTGCTACTGCCCTCCTCATATACACAGACAGAATATTAGATACATAATAAAATTAAAAAAAAAAGCCTTACAGGGCCTAGCATGGTGGTATATGCATTTAATCTCAGCACTTGGGAGAGAGAGGCAGGAGGATCTCTGTGAGTTTGAGACCAGCCTGGTCTAGATAGAGTCCCAGGACAGCCATGACTAAATAGAGAGACCCTTTCTCAAAGCAACAACAAAAAGAGGGAGAGAGAGAGGAGAGAGAGAGAAAGAGAGAGAGAGAGAGAGAGAGAGGAAAGGAAAGAAGAAAAGGAAGAAAGAGAAAGAAAGAGGGAGAGGGAGAGAGAGAGAGAGAGAAGGAAGAAAGGAAAGAAGAAAAGGAAGAAAGAGAGAGGGGGAGAGAGAGAGAGAGAGAGAGAAAGGAAGGAAGGAAGGAAAGAAGGAAGGAAGCCTTGAAGGACCGCTCTGTATAGAGGCATTTCACTTGTATTTTAATAAAGAAAGCTTGCCTGAAGATCAGACAGTAAAACAGCCCCACGGGTCAGCCTTATAGACAAGGCAGAGGTAACACACACTTTTAATCCCAGTAGTCACATTAGTTGCCATAGAAACCGGGTGTTGCATGCCTTTAATCTCAGTGGTGCATGCCTTTACTCCTAGCCCTAGAAAGGATTATAAAACAGGAGGAGACAGCTCTCAGGCTCAATCTCATTCTGAGATTCTTGGAGGCAGGACGGCCATTTCGAGCTGAGGTAGAGGTAAGAGCCAGTGGCTGGCTGCTTTGCTTTTTGGTTCTTCAGTCTGAACCCCAGTTTCACTCTCTGAGCTTTTATTGTGTTTCAGCTCTGTGATGTCTAAATCCCCATTTATGTATTTATTATGGATATAAACAGATTCAGACAAGGCAAGCGTCTAGCCCAAATGCACACAGCAAATAGCCAGACCAGGTCCAACAAGCAAGGCCTGCTGGGGCCTCAGAACCCAGGAATGAATTGAGGATGACCTTTGTTTTATAGAGATTTAAAAAAAGCCTCTGAGAAGCGATATATTCACGTCACCAGGGCCACCAAGGAGGCTTCCCTCCGGCATGTCCTCCTCGCCTTACTGGCCCTGAAGCAGCGAATCTCCTACAGCCACGGTATGAAAGAAGAAAGCCGGACTCAGGTGAGGAACTCTGCAGGGTCTCCAGCTGAGGCGCCAGCCTGAGTGGGCCAGTGCCAGGACAGCAGTAGGCAGTGTGTTCCTTCACATGGGGAACTGGGGAAGGAACTGCAGGCAGAGGCCTCCATGACAACAAGCAGACCAGCCCACTGTGTATTCATGGACAGTGGAGTAACTGCAGTAGCCATCACGGTCAGGGGCAGTTCTGTGCCAGTTCCTAAGTGGGTCCTTGGGGCAAACTGCCTTGTGGAACTCTTTCTAGCCATGCCAGGGTCCCAAACAACCTCCCCCTTCTCTAGTTACTCTGATTCAGGGGTCTGCCTGGGGTCTGGACTCGTGTGTGGTGTCTTGACGCGAGCCTGTTTCTTCCCTGGGTCTTGGTCTCTTTCTTTGCTAAACTCTTTCCCTCTCCCACTCATTATGGGTTAAAGACCTAACAAGTGGGAAAACTGAGGCCCAGAGAGAGTCCCTTGCTTGCCAAATCCAGACAGCCTCAACCCAGGCCCAGAGTCCAGAGTTTGGGGCTCAGCCCCCACTAATCACCATCAGGATACTGGGCTCCAAAGCTTCAGATGATGTAACTTCTAAGAGGAGTTCAGGATAAGTCCTGGTGTCCTCAGTGGTCAGACATGGCCCAGGCTCTGTGTCCAACACATGCCATCTGCTCTTCCCTGCCAAGGATCTGCTAGAGCGTTCTCTTGCACAGTATTCACTCCCCACCAAACCCAATCCCCATCTCCCCACCCCTCCGTCTCACACATGCACAAAGCCACACAGCCCATCTGTATGTTGGGCCACTATAGTGAGATGGTTGGTGTTAATAGTCAACTTGAGAGACTTGAGCATCACTGCGCATGTCTGTGGGGCTTGTTTTGATTGGGTGTGAAGAGCCGCTGACTGTAGGTGGCAATTCCCTGGTTGGTATCCCGGATTGTATAATAAGTAGAGAAAGCAAGCGGACAGCAGGCATTCATGGCTCTGCTTCCTGATTGTGGATGGGAGGTGACCATTTACTTCGAGCTCCTGCCGCCTTGCTTTCCCATCCCATGATGGTCTGCACTTTTAGTATGGCTTCATCCTTTTCTTCTCAGGACTGAGAAACTCCAAGAGCCATGGCCTCTTTGCTGTCTCCACTGCAAGCCAATCTGTTCCCTGGTTTGCACACGCTTTGGCCCTCAGAGAGTTTCTTACATTAATGTGTGAATTGGACTACTTTAGACAATAATCTTGCATAAAGACCCTGTGCCCCAAGATACCAAGAGAGCACCCCTAAACCATCCACTCACCCCGGCAGCTCAGGCACATGACACTTAGTCTCTGTGGGTTAATGAGTCTTTTCTTTCACGAGGCAGGAAACATTCCTGAAGACCCACACTTCTAAGCAGCAACACGGACATGGCATGGAAATAGGAGGCCCAGAGAGGCCAAGTAGGTAGAGGAGGGCCACATAGTAAGCGAGGGGAAGCCAGAGTGGGCATCTGAACCTGGCACTGCCTAACTGCCAAGTTCTGATCTTTTCTGACAGAGGGGTAAGTCTGAGCATCAGCAAGATGAAGAGCCAAGCAAGAACAAGCAGGAACCTTGGACAAGAAGCCCAGCTTCATGGTGGGTGCTGTGCACAGGATTCATGCCAATCACTTCCCCTAGGCTGTACTGCAAAACTGCAACAAGCCAGGACCCAAACCCACCTGGAAGGAACCTGATCTTGTCTCCTGAAGCTATAGAGAAGCATCCTGGCTGAGGGCGTCTCTCCGAGACCCCATCCAGGGGTTGTCCTTTTATACAGAGTGTGGGAAGGGTCAAGGAAGGTGGCTGCAGCGCTAAGGCAGCAGTAATTGAGCAGAGGATGAAAGGGGAGCTGGGATACGAACAGGCAACACTGTCCAGGAGGAGGAGCCTCAGAGAGCTCCCCCCTCTCACTGAAGGGCTGTGTGTGTGCATTGCGGGTGGTGGTGGGGGATCCCCAGAACACACACAGGCTCAGACACCCATCTAAGTTGTTTCACAGTGCAAGGGGGCCACTTCAAGGGCAGAGCCACTGGGAATGTGCGGAAAGGTGGGACAGGAGGGCCAGTGAGGTGGCTCAGCAGCCAAGCGGAAAACCGGAGTTCTGTCTCAAGACCCATGCGGTGGGTGAGAGGAGAAAACTGGTCCCTGAAAACTGTCCTCGACTTCCACAGCCTGCTGTGGCACTTCGCACAACCCCCCATAAATAAATAAATAAATAAATAAATAAATAAATAAATGTAATAGAAATTAAAAGGGGGGTGATAACTGAGGCATAAGGGGCTCAAGAGGCCCATGAAGTCACTCAAAGTAGGGAAGGGCTTTACTCACAAGGCCCCCAAAAGCTTCTAACACTCTAAGGGGTTACAAGCGAATGATGTGGTTCCTGGCCAAGTGGAAGGCCACGAGAGGTGTTTCCTAGCCTCTTCCACCTCCAGGAGGCGGGCACTCTCTATGACCCCATGAAGCCAGGCACCTAAGACTCTGCTTCCCCAGGCTAATGGCTGCTGTACCTAAACTCCCACCTTGTAGAACCCACTTGATGCGAGCCTCTCTGAACCTCGGACCCGCCTCTGACCTCATGCTCCCTCAGCCCAGCAGCCACCTGGTTCCTCGCTACTCACAGGGCATAGTGCAGGACCTTTGCACCTGCTGCTCTCTGGATACCCCAGCTCCTCTCATAGCCAGCTCCACCCTTCCTCAAGAGTCTAGATGCTGGATCTTCTAAAAAAAACCTTTCAGGGGGGCTGGAGAGATGGCTCAGTGGTTAAGAGCACTGACTCTTCTTCCAGAGGTCCTGAGTTCAATTCCCAGCAACCACATGGTGGCTCACAACCATCTATAATGAGATCTGGTGCCCTCTTCAGGGGTGCAGGTACACAAGAAGGTAGAATATATACATAATAAATAAATAAATAAATCTTTAAAAAAAAAAAAACCTTTCAGGACTTTTCTTCCCTGCCTCAGCTTCTTCCATGGCTCGTGGGATCACTGGGATGAAGCAGGTCATTTACCTGTGTGGAGGGCAGTGGCACAACCCCAAGCTGCTAGATTCCTCATTCACCCATAAGCCTGCTTGAGCCTTCGGTGCAAGGCTCAGAGACCAGTTTCCATCCACTTACGATCCTCTTCCCTACTCATTTCTCAAATGAGGATACCAAGGCCCAGAGAAGTACAGCCAGTCTTGGTCAAGCAGAGATGTCTCAGGAGAAAGGCTAGCCTGTCTCAGGGTTCATAAGGAACCCTGTCAGCACACAGTAGGTGCTTAGTGGTTGCTGCAAACTCCCTGCACATAGTAGCTGTTCAATGGTGGCTGTTGATTCTCAGTTCTTGGGAACCTGTCCACATACAGTAGGTACACAATAGTTGCTTGAGGCCAAGTGAAATACAGGGTAAATGATCACAGCTCCACTCCTTTGGTTCCGGGTCACCAGGAACATGCGTGCACACCTCAGACTACATCAGCCACCCCTGTCCATCCAGGTCTAGGAACTTAGGTCCCTCTCAGAAGTGGCTACTGGGATGCGTTCTTGCCCCTGAGCCCAGTGGGATTCCTCACTCTAGCTGAGCTAGAAGAGATAGCACTGCCTTTGGCCGTGTTTGCCCCAAAAGGTCCCTACCTAGAGCTGGGAGCAGGTGTGGGCTCAGGAGGCAGCTGCTGGCTCCCAGCCTGGGCTCTGCCAGCTGCCCACCGGGGGCCTGCCCACCAGATGCATAATAGATGAGCTGGCCCAGCGGGCTGTACCTGCTTGGCATTTCAGAACTCCTAATGAGGCCAGCTACGGCCTCCTGCAGCAGTACCAGGCCCGGAGAGCTCTGACTGCCTGATGGCTGAGAGGAGCCACCCGAGGACAGGGGCTGCCACCTCAGCCCACCTCTCAGCTGCTGCAGCTGAGAGACTATTGGAAGTGTCCCGACTTCCTGCCCTGGGTCGGTCCCTTACACTCCGAGTCTATCTCCTCATCTGTAAAATGGGAATGGAATTGTACTCTGGAATAAAAAACTCCAAGTGAAACCCCCAGCACAGGACCTGGGCACACTGTCGAGGGGACACATCTTTGTGGCAGGCGACCCCTCCCTATGGGACACTCAGCACTGACTCCCATTGGGGGGTATTTGCGGGCCTCTTGCCTCTCTCCATCCTTCCCACAGCGAGACTCCCATCTCCGTAGCTTCCATGCCCACAAGATCCCCTCTCCAGCAAAAGAGGGAGTGAGATTCAAATCCAACCCCAACCAACTACATCATTTACCATCCTCTGGCTAAATTGTGGCCTGTGAAATGGGGTCTGCTCTCAGGCCTGACGTCATGACTGACTGAGGCTTTCAGAATGATCACCGCCCTGTCTGTTGAGCTCTGCTCTGCCTCCAAGGCTCCTAGTACTAAGAGCAAAGCAACTGCTTTCCTCACAGGTCTTCCCAGAAGTCCCTGCTGTGAGCAGGTCCACCAGTTGTCCTCATACCCCCTCCTGTCCTTGCCTGGACCCACCTCGAATGCCCAGCCCCTACACCAGGTAGCTGGGTCCTTAGGGCTGCAGAAGCAAAACCAGAGCTCCATTCCACGATATCCACCCAGGCCCTTAGCTGGGTGCAGCAACCCTGCAGGGGACAGAGCCCTGCTGATCTGGGACTCACATGGGGATGTGAAGTCAAGCCCTTGAGAAATTTCAGCACACCCTGCTTGGCAGAGCACGGAGCCGGCCTCACACTGGAGACTCACGTGGACGCACTCAGCGCCACAGAAGTTGCCTTGTAGAAACTTCCAACTCGGCACACACGTGTTGCGCATAAAGCGGTGCTCCCTCCGAGAGGGGACTGACCTGCTCAAGGTCCCTGTCTAGAACACGGCAGAGGCGGATGCCACCCACACCTGTCAGCCTTCCCAGTCTATGCTCTTTCTGCTAACCGGGGAACAATCAGTGATGTGTCTGAGATAAACAGGGGGGCGTTCTAGGGAGAGGAAGGCGTGACGTGGGATCAGAAACGAGCTCCCTCCCCCGCCGCCCGGCAGCTGAGGAAGGTGGCTGGAGGAAGCATGTGGGGATGACAGGGGAGATGTGAGCAAAACCTCACGGTGACTCTAATCAGGTGTCCCTGTTGACCAGGCCGTGTGAGAAATAACGGCCAGAGGGGAAGGCAGAGGCAGGCCATCATGAGTTGTGGAGAAGGCTGCCACTCACTAGACTAGGGAAGGGTTGGTGGTGGTGGGGGGGGGGGGGGGGCAAGGAGGCACGCCCAGACTTAGCACCTTGGACAGCGGCTCAAGCAATGATGGGACAGGGCAAGGAATTCTGGGTAACTGGTGCATCCTGAAGTTTCAAGATCCTTACCTGTCAGAGAGGGTGAAAGCCAGACAAGACAGCAGGTCAGTTACTCTCAGTCACGGGACCCTGTCTCTAACTCTTGGTTCAGAACGCTCGTCTGTGACAGCCTTGTTGTATCCCTGTCCCCATTAGAATCTCTCTGAGGTCTGGAGATCTTTGCTCAGAGCTAGAGACAGACAGATATGCCTGGAGGCAGCTGCTGGCTCCCATCAGGTTCCCATCAGGGTTCTGCATCAGGGCAAAGTTCAAATCCCAACTCTGTATGACCTTGGGCAAGTCATTTGCCCTCTCTCTGTCTCATCCATACATAACTAGACAGAATAGTCCCCAGACAGAGGTGTGGTCAGGATGACTCACTAAGCACCTAACACTCACAGAGGGTACTTGAAAAATGGCAGTTACTGGTGATCGAAGCCTAGCAAGGGAACCGTCCGCCTCACCTCTGTTCATCTCCCTATGCTACCCCTGCTCTGGGCATAACACACCAACCTGGCTCAGCATGGCATCAGGAGTAGAGCTCAGAGAGGGAGAGCCACTGGCCCCAACTGCACAGCTAGCAAGAAAGGAAGTGAGAAAGGTGCTCTGGAGCTCAGCATGGACACTGTGTGTCTCCTGCCTGCTTCCCAGGGTCCTGGGCCCATGGGGGCTGCTTAGAAACCTCATAGCAACTGGATCACCATGGAGCATGTGGACCCCAGAAAGCTCCCAGCAGGGGCAGGAACCTAGAACGGGGGCTGGAGCCACTGGAGGGCCTCCCTCTGGAGGTGAGGAAACCACAGGAACAGCTGGCAGGGCCATGTGATATCGGTGCCAGGGAAGCCAGGAGGCACCCGCCTGTGGGGCATCAGGTGCCTGGGGCTGTGAGAATCCCGAGGTGACGCTGTGCTTCCGCCCACTGCCTGGCACCTCTTGGTGTTGGAGAAGCTGCAGATGCCACCTCCTCCAGAGAGAGAGAGGCCTCAGACACAGGAGACAGCTCTGGGGTTGGGTATGAATGGGTCTAGAGTTTGGGGGTCAGTGAGAAGGCAAGCCACCACCTGCCCAGCTGGGAGCCACAGCGGGGAAAGGACTGGAGAACGGGAAAGCAAGGAAAGATTTGGAGGAAGCCCTCTCATAGATCAGCCCAGGTTTGCACGCCTGACTTCCCCAACCTCACACTACTAAATAGGCATCTCTACCCCCGTTTCCCAGATGAGAAAACTGAGGTTTGGAGAGGTGGTAAAGCACCGGTGATCACCCAGCCAGCATGGCTCTGAGGCTGACCTTCACAAAGAACTGTGGGAAGAGAATATATTGGTTCTGGCAGGAAAGATCTCCCACGCCCTTCCTAGAGGGACTGATGGGTCTGATTATAGAGGGTAGGAATGGATTGGGGGTGCCCCCAGGGAGCAGCCAAGGTAGCCAGATGCCCTTGAGAGTCCCCGGTACTCACCACACACTCTGATGAGGGGAGAAGGATCTGTCCACCCTGAAACACAGCAAGCGGGCAGCCCATGAGGGGACGGACATCCATGGTGACCCTGCAGGGCACACCAGATCCTTTCCAGTCCATCCTGCCCCCTGGTGGCCTGAGGAGGTACTGCTGCTAAAGGTACCTGACGTCCTCAAAATCTCCTGGGTGACCAGGCCTTAATTAAGGTCGGTTTAGACACCTAGGGAGGAGGGTTGAGTTTGCAAGTAGAAACCAGAAGCAGGATTGGGGTCTGGGAACCAGGGAAGCAGGGAATATAAGTGTTGGCAAGAGAGGAGTCAGAAGTAGTTCTGAGTCAAGCAGTGTAGGACAGTGTGACTTCAGTTTAGGGTCAGAGCAGGGTACAGGAGTGTGGACGGGGGTGTGTGTGCTAGAGTGGGGTGCAGGAGTGTGGACAGGCCAGGGGGTGTGCCAGGTGTCTATGACTTATGGCAGAACCCCATGCCCCGTCCAAGTCCCCCCGCCTTGTCCTAGCTCATATTCACCCAGGAATCGCCTGGGCACCTGGACAATCCTCCCCTCACCCCAACACATGTCCTTGCCTGAGCACATGGGTTCTCCCCAAACTGTATTCCCTGTAAGCCCTGCCTGAAGGAGGGTGGGTGGACAGGGCCTTCCCCAGCTTCTCACCCCACTGTCTTCGAGAGGGTACCTTAGGGTGTGGAAACACCAGGGCTCCACCCTTCCTAGTGGGGTTCCACAGGACTGGGCAGCTGCTGGGAAAACAAATACCTCTTGCCTTCTGCCTGAGGTGAGCAGGGAGCAGAAGGGACAGAAGGCTGGGTTGCTGTGGCTGAGGTTGGGGTGCTGAGCTAGGGAGCAAAGTAGACCCTGCTTGGGAGAGAGACTGAGGAAGCCAAGGCTCACCCAGGGTCACAGAGTGGAACTTGTCCTCACCTTCTGGGCTGCCCCTGGACGTCATGACCAGGAAACCCCACCCAGCCCAGGCTCCTTCCTAGCTTTGGCGCTTGTCTGTCTGCCCACCCTGTCCCTCTGCAGGAGGTCCCTCAGAGGCCAAGCAGCCAGGAAGAGAGCACCTCGATCAGGACCTCGCCTGCACACAGCTAGCTCATGGGGCTCTGACTGTACCCCAAAGCATCATACCAAACCTGAGCCGAGTCCCTCTGACAGCGATGAGTCCAGGCTGGCAAAGGGTACACAGTCCCTTGGCTGGCCTGGGAAAGACCACTGGGCTCAGTCTGTGTAACCAGCACCCCTCTAGCTTGCCAACTCTCTGCTACTAGCAACAATTCCATCCCTTAGCATCCCTCAGGCGGGTGCTTAGGGTCAATGAGGTGAGTCACCCTAAGATGGACCATCTACTACCCTGCCCCCAGCCCTAGCCTCCAGGTCAAGCGGGAAGCATATAGGGTGTTTGGCTTCCACAAGGTGAGATGGTCAGAGTTGGGGCAGGGGCTTCTGATGGCTCCTAGGGACCAACTTTCAAAGCCTCAGTAGAGAGACGACAGAGACAAAGTGGAGGTCCCTGTAGGGCCTTCTGAGACTGTCTACCCCACCACCTAGACCTAGCAATACATCCATCCAGTTGGAACACACACACACACACACACACACGTCCAGGCATCTTCCACACACTCACACTCATACTGCAACCCGCACTTACTCTCACCCCCACACGTGCATGTGAATACCCAACAGAGCACGCGGGAGCTCATTCATCCCACTCACGACTTGGATGGAAGTTGGCCTCAGCCTCCGCACCCTTCCCCACCACGGGGGCCACCGCACCCAAGCAAGACCCGCACAGCATTTGGCTTCGCACTCACACCTACCCTCCGTAGGCGCCGAAGGTGAAGCTGCGCTTCCGGCTGCTCATGGTGTCCTGGACACTGCCTGCAGCCTGCCGAGCGCGGGGTCACCTTGGCAACGAGGCCCCAGACCGGACCGTGTGCGCCCCGGCCGCTCGCCAGCTGAGGCCCCAGCGCAGAAAGGACCGCTTGTTCGCTCCAGGCTGCGGGGGCTTTCCGAGAGCACCACCCCCACACGGCCCCATCCACACAGCCACCTCCAGTCCTCCCCTAGAGACGCGGAGGGTGTCCCACTGGCAGGGTTGGGTCAGCTTGGCCTCCAGGGCGATGAGAAGCTGAGTTAATGCGGAGACAGATGGTGCACAGCCCATAAGCCTCGGGGCTGATGCCCTGTGGCCCTTTCTGCAGGTTAGAGAATGAGGAACCCTCCTGCTGTCCTAGCTGAAGCTCCAGCAGGAATTTCAGAATGATCCCTCAGCAGAGAGGGGAGGTCTGGAAATCCGTCTAGCCAAGGACCCCTCAGGCATTGACCTTTGGAGACAAACAGGGCTGGATCCTAAAGTCCCCTCATACAGTCCCTCAGCAGACACAGACGCTCTCTCCTCTATACCCAGCCAGCCTAGGGCATTGCCCTGACACTCCTCGGGATACCAGCTGACAGTGGGACACACTGTCTCACCCCTGCAATGCTCCTTCACCCCTGTCTATGGAGGCTCCAGGAGCCCCTGCTTAGGGAAAGTTTAGGGACTGCAGCGATAGAGAAGAGGGCTAGGGCCCATCAAAGGGACAGGCCAGGTGGCAAGGATCCTCAGAAGTGCTTTTGTAACTGAGCTAGGGCGAGGCTGGCTCCTTCATCTCTTGGGAAATGACAGTTAGGACTGGCAAGGGTCTAGACTCCAGTTTGCTTCACCCAGACAGGGCAGGGCAGGGCTGGGCTGGGCTCACAGCAGTTACTGAGCCAGCTGCCTCAACCGGGCTCTACCCGGCACCCCCCACCCCATGCTGCCCCTTTGCTCTGAGCTCAGATGAGCTGAGGGGCCCTGAGGAGCCGCCTGAAGGGTTCAGGGCTGCTTTGAGATCACAGAGTTCTTGGTTTTCAGCTTTGGAGGAGGGTCGGGCTCCCTCCTGGCCCTCTTGGCAGGGTGCTCAGAGTGGGGTTGGGGGTAGAGGAGACTGTGCTGGACCCCAGCTGCAGACTCCGCTGAAGAGGGACCCCCTCTGCAGGGCAGTGTGAAGAGCATGCTCTGTAGGAGGCGGTCAGGTAGGGCTGGATGGTGAGGAGGGCTGAGTCTGGGGGTGTAAGAGTCACCCTCTGAGAAGAGAACAAATCTCCCCCTCACCCCCGCCTCCATCACCTTCTGTGGAGAAGCAGGGGTTTCCAGGGAGGAGCTGGATGGGGCAAGGGGAACCTGAATCCAGCCTGGGCAGTTGTGTGTTGGGGGCTGCCCAGCCCTTGACTCGCACAGGACTCCGGTCCTTGCATTTACCCCTGCAGCCTGGACTCTAGCCTCTGTAGGCTGAATGAAAGGGCCAGTTTCTGAGTGGGTTCTGAATGCCCAGTCTGGCAGGGTGGCCAAGGAGCTGCCAACATGCCAAGTTTCCCAGCTGGGCCTGGCCCCAGAGAAGTCCCCCTGATGCTGGGACAGAAGGCCCTTAAGATGGGCTGTGGGGGCTGAAGGGTTCCCACCAAGGACAAAGAGTCCAGTGTGGGATCTATCTCTGAGCTCTGCCCAACTGCAGCTGCCCGGTTGGCAAGAGATGGGGGTGGGACGGTCAGTGAGGTCATGTTCTCTCAGCCACAGATGTGGAGGGCACTCCTTGGCCAGCCCCTGGCCCCTCAGGCCGGCAGCCATTAAATGTACCCTCTTAGTCCGCAAGAATTCACTCGTTATGCCGCAGCATGGGTACTGGAGATGAATGGCCAAGGGCAAGGGGTGAGGAGGCCTGCATCCTGTGGGGTCTCCTAGGGTTCCAACCGAGCTTTCTTGTCCGTCAGCTGTGTGACCTAGGGCAAGGTGCTTAACCTTTCTGTGCCTCAGTTTTTCCATCCGCAAAGTGGGGCCGGTATTGAAGGTGCTAATTATTCAAAAGGTTTGACTGCACATTAATTAAACTGCCAGTCATAAAGCACTGGGGACCCTGCCTGGCACAGTGTGTGTGGTAAATAAAACCTTCACTGCAGCACGACTTGGAGGAGGCTGAATCAGATGGGTTTGCCTCATTCTACAAGGATAGCAAAGACTAGTAATAGCAAACTAACTAACTGGCCACCCAGGTGGAGACGCAGGGCCACACAACTATGAGAAAGAATGGGCTAGGTGTGGTGGTCTGTGCCTGTAATCCCAGCACTCACACTTGGGAGGGAGAGGGAGGTGGATCTCAGTGAGTTCAAGGACAGCCTGGTCTACACAGACAGTTCAAAGACAGCCAGCACTACACAATGAGACCCAGTCTTGATAGATTGATGGATGGATAGATAGATAGATAGATAGATAGATAGATAGATAGACCCAGACATGGCAGTGCACACTTCCCTGTGTCTCAAAAAGGGGGGTGGGTGGGTCTGGGTGCTGCTGGAGAAATTGCTCAGTGGTTAGAGCACTGGCTACTTAGGACCTTGATTCTGTTCCCAGCATCCACATGGTTCACATGGCTCACAACCATCTGCAAGTCCAGTTCCAGGGGATACAAAGCCCTCCTCTGGCCTCAGGTACCAGGCTGCCTATGTTACACATACATACATACATACGTGCATACGTACCTGCATACATGCAGGCAAAATACTCACACACATAAAATAAAAAGTTTAACTGGGCGGTGGTGGCGCACGCCTTTAATCCCAGCACCCGGGAGGCAGAAGCAGGCGGATCTCTGTGAGTTCAAGGCCAGCCTGGTCTACAAGAGCTAGTTCTAGGACAGACTCAATAGTTAATAGCTCAATAGTGAAACCCTATCTCTAAACAAACAAACAAACAAAAAGTTTAAAAATAGTGTTGAAGAACGAGGCAAATCTGTGTTTGAGTATACAGTACACAGGACAGATTCCAAGACAGACACACAGAGAGACCCATACCGACCACCACAGACTACTGCGGCAGGGGGTGGTGCTTGCAGGCTGGCACTGGGGAATGATGGCTGCACCTGTAGGAGTCCCCGTTCCTTGGGGACTAGAAAAGGAAGCTACAGGCTGGGGTGGTGCTCAGTTGGCAGAGTGCTCGCCCTAGCATGCATGAAACCCTGAGTTCACTCTCCTGCACTAAATGAAACCAGGCATCAGGCCCACGCGCAGTACGCACGTCTTTAATCCCAGGACTCAAGAGGCAGAGGCCGGTGAATCTCTGTGAGTTCTAGGCCAACCTGGCCTACAGGGCCAATTCCAGACCAGCCAACACTGCATAGTGAGATCCTGTCTCAATAAACAAACAAATACTAGAACCAAGTGTGGTGGCTCACACCTCTAATCTCAGTGCTAGAGAGGTGGATGCAGAAGCATCAGGAAAAGGCCATCCTCAGCCACGTGAAATCCTGTCTCAGTAGGAAAACGGAGCTGGGGTGTCCTCTGGGGTTAGCCTCCTTCTGGGAAGAAACCTCCTTTTCTAGGCCTCCTGAATCTGTACCCAAGTTAATGGAACACACGTCAAACGTGATGAAGAAGGGAAGGTGCGGGGGTGGAGAAGAGCTCCTTCCCCAAGCTCACCCCAGGCTGAACTCTGAGAGTCCTGCCCACCTGCCTGCAGCACTCCTTAGCCAGCCGTCAGCAGGGAATGGAGCTCAGCAGGGAACCGGAGGAGAGTGGAGCGATGGGCAAGCCCTGGGAAGATCCCAAGCTGGGCACCACATGCTACTCATGAGTTCTTGCCAGGGTCCCCAACCACTTCCTTCCCTCTCAAGTTATTCCCATTCAGGAATCTGCTTGGAGCCTTCTGGGCAGGAGACATGGCGGGCCTGGGCTCCCTGCCCTGCAGGAATATGCTCGGGGCCTCCTGGGCAGGAGACATGGCAGGCCTGGGCTCCCTGCCCTGGTCTTGGCAGCTCCTGAGTGGCTTGGCTAGAATCTGGTTCCTCCCAGGGCTCAGGTTTGCTCATGTGTTAATCAATCTCTTTCTCACCAGGCTAAAAGCCCAACAGTAGCAAAATACACTCGTCCAGAAAGAATTTCACCAGCCACGGAAGCACCCTCATCCTTCTAGCCCGGTTACATCCATCCAGTCCCAGGATCTGTGATCTAAATTCTAGTGTCAGGGTTGGGGTATCCCCTGGGAAAGGAAGAGGTGTGGCTTAGCTCACACCCTCCCCTAGCAGCTATGGGTGATGCCTCTGCTGTCCTGGTTCTGGTGCTGAGCACTGACATAACACACTCCCTGGAGGACCCGAGTACACATCTGTACACAAGGCTTCCCAGATTCATGGGCACTTGAACTTCTCTACAGAGCACACAGACAGATGTCTAACTTGCGCCTAGACAATACGTGTAGATCTGCTCCCGTGAAAGTCAGCCCCCATGACATGCACATGTCAGCTCACATGCACACACACGTGCAACGGTCAGATGATGTTTCCTCACCTGAGTCACAAATCTCAGTGTGCTCACCTACTGACTGTGGCTAGGTTTGCATGCCCACAAGACGCACAATCTTCTAACTATGATTGTCTTACATTTATTATACAGTGTGCTTAAGGCACGCACACACAAGCATCTTGCATGGTACCCAGAAAACTGCTGACATGAGATAAAGAGAATGGCCTTTTGTGAGTCAAAGATGTGTGCAACCAAGCCTGGTATCCCTGAGGAGAGTGCAGAGGGGAGGGAAAAGCCACTGTACTGTGGTACAGCAGGGACCCCTTTAGCCTCCCTGTTTTACTGTCTCTGCTAAGTGTATGTGTGGCCTTCCCTGCCCCTTCCCTTTCAGGGTAGCTGGTTAAAACTCAGGCAGGTGCCCACAGCACATACCAGAGCAGCAGGCTGACTGAGCCCTATTCCCTGGGTCAGGAGCCCTGGATCTAGCCCCCAGGTCTGTGAGACACTTGCTATTCCCCAGGATAAGCCCCTTCCTATTCTGGACTCCACTGGCTCATCTGTCATTCCCTTCCACACAGCTGGCCAGTCTAGGACCTCGTGAGCTTCGGCAGAACCACAAAGCTCCCACCTTGGCTGTGGTTCTCAATGAGGACATCTCCGCCCCTGAGAAGCATTAGGGAAATACAGGAAGGTGGTTTTTAATTTAGCAATTACCGATAGTCACCACAGCAATTCAGAGAGTGGCAGCCCAAAGAGCTATTCAGGGAGAGTCCCAGCCAAGGCAGACTCCTGTGTGCGCACGTGTGCACGCGCACATACACACACACACACACACACACACACGCACGCACACGCGCGCGCGCGCTGTCTGCCTTGCTGGTGGGTACAGTCTGGTAAGTTAGCCTAGCCCCTAAGTGCTTCATATGCCAGTATTGATCTGTGCTTTTTTTTTTCCCCTTTGCGGTGCGGGGACTGGATAGAACTCATGACCTTGAATAAGTCAGGCAATTGGTCTTCCACAGCTCCAACCCCGTGAGTATCTTTTTGATGTGACTTTAATCCATAATGAAATTTTCTGAGGTTCAATTACTGGAGCCAGCCAGAGCTGAAGGTCAGGTGCAGCAGTAAGATTTTCCACTGTTAAATGGAAAAGTGTCTCTGTCATAAATACCAAGGGTTTGGTTACTTCTGTGACTCTTGAAGTGTGGTCATGCCAGGGCATTCACCCAGACAAGTGGAGCACCGTTTGGTTCCCTTATGGTGACATGTCAGTGACTTCTGAAATGAGCTGAGCAGGTAGCCTTATTATCTAGGCGTGTTAAGTCTGGAAAAGAAGGCTGCACTTTATCTGAATAGTCTCTGAATGTAGCGCAGGAGTCAGAGGCGGTCCCTGGCGCCCTCATCTGGCTATCGATGAAATTGCATGCTAGAGCGGGCAGCACTCCAGGACCAGGGACAGCGCCCCAGCCCTAGCCCCCAGCAACACTCTGGCAGAGTGGAGACACTGTGCCCTCAGAGAAAGTGTCTCAGACCCCGTTTTGACACACCTTCTCCCTCCTCTCCTGCTGCGGAGGCGGCCCCACAGTCTGTCCTCGCCCTTCCCTCTAGGCTGTGCCTCTCCAGGCCACAATGGCACACCTGCATGCCACAATGGTGGCACCTGCTTTGCCGCCTACCGTGTTCCTCCTGCCTTTCCTTCCTCTGAGAGGATTGCTGAGTTGCACCTACGCACCCTGGGGCCTCTGTGATCCTCACAACAGCCCCAGGATCTAGATAATACAAGAACTGCTCATCTGCCGTAAGTGATGGGAAAACTGAGGCTGGCAGCAGCTCCCCGGGTGCTCCTCAAGAACCCAGTCCCCACCATTCATGCCCAGAAAAGCAGTAGCTACCCACTACCAAGGCTTTGTGCCAAGCACTTAGCCCGCCATTCTGTAAGTTAGGTCGGATGGCTGTGCCCATTCCACAGGTTAGGAAACCCAGGCTCCTGGGGGCTGAAGGGCCTGCCCAAGAGTGGGGGTGGAAATGTCCTGAGACAGTCACTCACTATTCTGCTCTGGTTTTCACAGGCTGGAGTGGATGAGGCTGGAGCTCCACACCCTTCCCGAGGAACTCAGTCTCTCCATTTGTCCAGGCTTTAACCTTGCAAGACACACAGTAGGTGCTTAACAGATACAAGCTGCTTGGTAGATACCACACCTTCCAGTCCAGACAGAGTTCTATAAGCAGAGCCACAGAGCCTGGGCGCAAAGCCTGGACACAGGGCAGGGCAGGATTCACTGTGTGGTTAGGGACATAGAAACAAGAGCCACTCAGAGCAGGGGCCCAACTCCCATGACTGGAGTCGGATGCTGAGCGGTAGCAGAGGCGCTGCCTGGTGCTCACGAAATAACAGGGTGGTTATTTATACCCATGGTAGCAGGTGCACCCGCTGGGTCCTGCCCCATTTCTCGCAAGAGGAGGTCAGGTACACCATGGGCACTCAAGAGGGTGCAAAAGCCAATCTGTGGCTGGCTGGGGACAGGAGGCAGCCATCACAAATGAGGCAGAGTGGACAGATGTCTGGATCTTGCACCTCACTGCCCAGTCCCTGGCTCTCAGCCTGGTCATGCTAAGCACTTGCTAGGTGTTCAAGGGATGTGTTAATGGTGTCCTGGGCCAGTGAAAGACAGGAAGAAAGTCAGTTTTATCCCTATCATGACACACATGGTCTAGTGCCAGCTTGAACTTGGAACGAGTCAGGCCTGTGTTCGAATCCTCCTGCTCCACTATTCCTGACTGGTGACTTTGGATCTTTTCATAAATTTTCAAAGCCTGGGATCTTTAACAGGTGATGGCAAGGGCAGCAACTGTACTTATCTCACAGGGTTGCCTTTAGAACTCAAAAGTTCTCAGCCCTAACCCAGGAGGAACCAATAAATAAGGACACACAGTCGGGCATGGTATGTATGTCTGTAATCCCAGCCTTGAGGAGCTGAGGCAGGAGGATTATAAATTCTAGGCCAACCACCAAAACAGAAACGTGTGGCTAGTGCATGTAACCTCAGCACTTGAGAAACTGAGGCAGGAGAATTGCCATGAGTGTAAGACCAGACCACTCTAGACAACACAATGAGACCCTTCAAAAACAAAAGGCCAAGTAAGCAAAATTGAGATAGGTGTTAACACGGTTAATGACAGTCCTGGTATGACTATGACCTGTCCAGGAGACCCAGATCCTGAGCCAACCTCCACACTAGCTCACAGAGTAACTCGGGAAAGGTTCCAACCCCCTCTGGGCCCCTTTCTCTGTCTACAAAAAGGGCTTTCTAAAGGCCCTTCTCACTCTGCTTGCCAAGGTAGTCCATGCCCCTGGGCATGGTGGGCAAAGACACCTCTTGGGCAGGGGCAGAGGTGTAGTTCAGACTCTGAGACCCTCCTCTCAACGTGCAAGACCTAGCTCTGAAGCCCCTAGTCCCACCTCCCACAGACTAACCCTGGGGCCCAGCACCCCAGACTGGAATGGGGCCGAGAGCGAGGGGTGCTCTCTGGCTATCCTGGCCCCTTCGTCTGCGGGAGCCTCTAGTCTGGAACCCAAACCGTCCTCAGCCTAAGAACTGCAGGGAAGCCCGTGATGGGGTCTAGACCCCTCATTTCACAGATGATGGCCTTCGTAGGACTGAGTCACATCTGGGTGGCCTCCCTGAGCCCCGGGGGGCACCATGACTCGTGTGGCAGCTGCTACTCCATCTCATGATGAAACTAAGGTTCAGGGAGATGGGCCTTGGCGGGTATGCGCGTGACCCTGTTTCTGGGTCCATCCCTTTCTACTCGAGGCACCGTGTTCTAGGGCTCTGCGATACCACTTCTACTAGCACAGGGTTGGCTCTGAGGGGCCCACATGGCGACAGGGCAAGAATTGGGAAAGGTCCTTGGGGGGCCAGCGAGGCCCTCCTTCCTCCCTGTCATGAGACATCCATGTTCTCCACGTTGGCACTGGCAGGCTGAGGGACAGAACTGATAGGGAGAGCCCCTGTCCTGGTGGCAACCTTGTTCCCATGGCCTGAGCAAACTTCCTAGAGCTGCTGGGGGATAGTCCTCTCCCTTCATCAGCACTCTGTCCCTCCTATCTTCCTCTGTACACCACAGTGGTTATTATACAGCCCTAATTAAAATCTCAGTCCACCGAGTGACCTCTGGAGGCTGCTTAACATCCCCGAGCCCCTTAGAGCTGATAATAACAGTTGCTGAGGAGTCAATGGGATGGGTCCATGGAAAGCATTGGCATGGAACTCATACAGTGAACAGTAACTGCTCAATTAATGCCCCTCCAGGGTTCTGCTGCTCCACCCACATTCAGCATATCCTCCTAGAATCCCAAAGGCTGCCATGTGGTTCCCATCCTGCTGGGAAGGACTGTATACATTTGGGGCAATGGGGAGCAAGTCCCAGGCTTCTCTATCTTTAGGGACAACTACCTACGCCTTTCCAGTTGTAAGTCTGGTGGCAAGGATGGGTGTGGTCTCGGCCCTAAGGGCCAAGCTTTGTTCCCGGTAATTAGAACTCAGAGAGACAGACCACAAGGCAGGAGGTAGGTGTGAACAGGCAACGCCACAGTCCGCTCACACCTAAATGTAGCCCTGCGACATCCTTAGCCTGCCACCAGGACTGGCACAAGGGCCTGCAGCAGCTGACCAGAGGACAGGCGGCCTCTCTGCTGATTTCCAAGGTCAGAGAAAAGGTGTCAGGAAACCTCATCCTAGCACACCCTGAGGTCAGGATTTGGCCCTCTTGGAGAATGAAGAAATCAGAGGCTCCCCATCAAGCTCTGGTCCTAAGCGGTCAGTCAGGGGACACTAAGGTCACCCTCCACTAAGGACCTCCACCTGCCCCTGGAGTCCTGAATCAAGAAGGGGACCTTGGGCAGGGGAATTGGTCCCTTAGAGATTCAAGTCAGATCTCGGGGGTAAAGGGCTGAACCCCACAGTCCAGCCTCACTTTTTCCTCGCAAGTCCGTGGCCCTGGTGGACTTGAGGAGGTGGCTTGGGTGTCTGATCTGCACCTGCTGTCCCTTGTTCACCTTGCCAACAGCTCCAGCTCCAAATTCCCAAGGGCGCCTGAGGAACAGGCAGTTACAGAAGCACCTTGACTCCCTAAGCGAGAAACACCCCTGGGGCTCAAACAGCGTAGTCATCATTAGCTCCTGGAGCTCTGTGGCTATCACAGGCTTCTCCCAGGCCACAGACCTTACAGCAGACTCAGAACCTACTTCATTGCCCCCCCCCCGCCCGCTAACAAGGCAGAGGCAGCGGGACAAGGTGCCAGCCTTCTGTGCACTCTCAGCTACGCCGTTCTCGGCAGAGCTGCTGTCCTGAACCCCCTCCACCTGCTCCAGAGATAAAGACAGTGTGGTGCTCTTGTCTGCACTCGAGGAAGATGAGGGTCCTGGGAGGAAGGTGCTGGGTAGTACTCACCCAGCACAGGTGCCAGAGGACAGTGCCTGCATCAGGCTGTTTCCTCTTCCATGGTTACTGAGTCTGGCCATGTATCCAGGGCCTGTATGCTGAATGCCCAGCAGACTCCTTAGTGACTTTGGGGCAATGCAAAGACCTCAGGCTGGCAGACAAGCTGTTAATAAAGCAACTCACTTTGTCACCCCATCCAAAGTCCCCAACCTTGGCCTAGCTGGTCACACCATCAGCCTTGCCTTCGACCCTCTCACCGTGCAACTCGGAATTCTCTTGACACCAAGGTTACCATGTGCTAACACCTACCATGTGCCAGGCCCTGACCCCTCAGGAGGAAATATTGCCCAAGTGCCAATCGCCTTGAAAACGTGTTGTCATGGGAGAAAAAAAAAAATCCCACTACCCCAAACACTGACGGAAAGTTTGAGCTGGATATAGTGATGCATGTCTGAATCCCTTGCACTTGGAAGGCTGAGAGAGGATTACCATGAGTTCAAGGCCAGTGTGGGCTACATAGTGAGAACTTATCACAAAAACAAGAAAGGAAAGGAAAGGAAAGGAAAGGAAAGGAAAGGAAAGGAAAGGAAAGGAAAGGAAGGGCTGATGAGATGGCTCAGTGGGTAAAGGTGCTTGCTGCCAAGTCTGACAACCTGAGTTTGATTCCTGGGACCCACATGGTGGGTGGAGGGAACGGACTCCTGCAAGGTGTCCTCTGATGTCCACATGTGTGCTGTCATGCCTACATGCCTACACATGTAAATAAGCTAATAAACAAATGTCTTTTTAAAAAGGAAAGTGAGGAGAAGGCAGGAGAGGAAACACTGCGAAGTGTGTAAAAAAAAGATTTTTCTCCAGGCTTTCCTCTGTACATTTGAGTGTTTGCCTCTGAGCCCGGCCCTATTTATCCAAAGCGGTTCCCAGGGATTGTGCCGACATCCTCACTACACCTGCAGGAGGAAAACAGACAGGAGCTCAACACTCCTGTGTTGGGGAGAACTCTGAGTTTCAAACAGAAGATGACTTGTCCAAAACCACACAGCAGAGCTCTGACTTGAATTCTTTGCTTACTGACGACTCTCACCAGCCTCGAGCCTGGCCCTGCACGGGTTAGGCAAGCCCTCTACCCCTGAACCACAGCCCAGATTTTTATCTGGAGACAGGGTTTCTCTAAGCTGCCCAGGCTGCCCTTTAACTCGCCCTCTACTCCAGACAGGTCTTGAATTTTCACTCCTCCCATGCACTCAGGCTCCAGATAGCTGGGATTCCAGGCCTGGGCCACCAGGTCCAGCATTTTTCATTATTCCGTTGTTTTAGATTTAATCTCCCTATGTAGCCAGTTGGTCTTGAACTCGAGTTCCTCCTGACTTTGCCCTCCCAGTGGGTTCACTACTGAGCCAGCTCAGATTGGATTTGGATTCTTGAAGACTCCCATCCAGCGTCTTTATTTATTTTATTGGGGTATTGTTTTTGGATATGGTCTGTCCGCACAGTTCTGGCTGGCCTTGAACTTGTTACTTGCTGGCTTCAAACTCCCAGAGATCTGCCTGTCTTGATTTCCCAAGCGCTGGTATTAAAGCTGTACGCGACCACCTATGTTAATCTTTTTAATACTTGAAAAACAAAACAATACACAGTCCCTGCTTTACAGATAAAGAAACAGAGCCTCAGGAAGACGGAGGGAAATGCCCCCAAACTATGGATCTTGTCCAGAGAGTCAGAAACACAGATTCGGGTCTGCTCACCCCGACAGGAGCATGATCTCACGCTGGTAGAGCAGTCGAGGCACTCTGAACCTCGTCTCTTTGCAGGCAACAAGCACAGTAACACAACCCACAGTGACTGCCACTCCCAGCTCACCTCTGTCCCCAGTCCTCCCAGTGAGATCCTCTCTGATTTTGGGGTGCCTCCCAATAAGCACCTTTCAGATGGATTCCCCTCCTTGCCTCTTCTCTGAATCACCTGCTTGTCAAACGTCAGTCTTCAGCCCTAAAAATAGAGCCTGTCATGAAGGCTAAGAACATCCGCGCTGCAGAGGGACACTACAACTGTGGCTCCTGCCCTCGGGGCCCCCTCTGCCTTGGCCTGATCCCAGGATGGCTGCCTTTGAAATCTAAAGTCCATGGTAGCCTAGGCTAGACCTAGAGCTTCTGGCCCATAGAAAGTCCCCAGCCTGGGTCCTCTCATGATCACACTGCCCAGCTGAGCCTTGCTCCTTGGCAAGGGGCCTGCCTCTTCACACCTCTGACCCAACTCACTACCCAGCTGGACCAAGCTGCTTCCAAGAACCTGAGTTGGGTTCAGAGAGGGGAAATGATTTGCCCGGCTGCACCCCCAGCTAAAGGAAGGGCCAAAGCTTGGGCCAAAGATCAGCACTCTCAGAGGTCTGGGGTTGGGGCCCAAATGATCGTGATGGAACCCACAGCCCATCATCGCCCCTAACCCACCATCGGCCTGCCCAGGAGGCCTCCCCGCAGCCTACACAAACACCTTTCAGTAGTAGCTTCCCAGCAATGCCAACCTCTAAGAAGCTCGGCCAGGGTGCCAGGGCTCAGCCTAGCATTTGCTCTGCCTTGGAAAAAGGGGGAGCAGAGGTATCCAAGGATCTCCTGCATTCACACCAGCTGGCCCCCTAGCCCTCCTCGGGGGTGGCGGGCTGTTCAAAGCAGAAAACAAAACTTGACCTGATAAGGCAGCAGAAGAAAGGGAAGCAGGGGCTGTGGCTGTTCCAAGCCTGTGCTGGGTCCTGTGTGGTCTCAGGAGAGACCCAAGGATCAGATTGGCACCCTCAAGGCCAGGTAAGACTCTCAAACAGTCCTTTGGGTAAGTGCAGGGTGGGAACAGGGGCAGGTGATGGGGGGCAAACATGGCGCAGTTTCAAAGGCTGTCCTTCCATCCCTAGCTGGGTTCAGAGGGAGCACAAAGGGGGACTAAGGTAAGGGTTGGTTGGGGAGCGGGATGTTCAGAGGGGCCACTGCCACCCTCCAAGGGTGACAAGGCAGTTACATCCCACGCACAGGAAGCTGATGCCAGGCACGTGTGCAAGCGTGTATCCATGTGGGCGCCTGAGCATGTCTGCCAGGTTCACTTTTAAGGGCACGGGGCCTCCACGTGTTTGTCTCTGCAGGTTCGTGCGCCCTTGCAGCACACGGGAGGCCACTGAGGTAGAAAAGCCCCAGAGATGAAGGCTTCAAGGAGCCTCCCCTTAGTCACGGAGGTGGCATCTGTTGGGGTGGTGTGTCTCTTGTGGGTGGGGTCACCCAGGGTAGAGGGTGTCTGTGTGTTCCTGAGTCTGGGTCTCTGGGTATCTGTGAACCAAGCTGTGTTTGTGTTTGGGTCTGGCTGTGCAGGGCATGGGGCCTTGAAGACAGACAAGGGTCATGGAAGACTGACCGGCCTCAGGAGTCCTTGAAGGGTCTCTGCGTTCTGAAACACGACAGCGGGGTAGGGACAGGAGCAGAAGGCAAGGCTCTCAGGCCTCCTTTACTCCCTACCTGTGCAGACCCTGGTGTGGGGCTGGGGGTTTGTGTGCCTTGAAATCCAGGGAGAAGAGAACTTCAAGGCAAAGAGGAGGCTTGCTGCACCCCAACAGGCCAGAGAAAGGACCCTGTGTGACCTGTAATGGGTAATGTCTAGAGCAGCAAGAGGCTCCTGAGACCATGCTAGGCCAATATCTTAGGAGAAGGGGGGCTTTTCTATATGAAGTAATGAGCTGGCTGAAGCCTGGTGGGGAACATCATAGCCATGGGAAGGGGCATTACTGCCAGTACAGATTCTAGACCTCACCGTCTCACCCAGTTCCATCCAGAGGCACCTCCCCTCCCCTCCACACAGGCAGCAAAGGGCCACAGCCCATAGTGAGCCCTCCACTTGGCCGGATCTCCACCAGGAGAATTCTGACTGTAGCCAGGTGTGTTGGTGCACACCAGGAGGCAGAATCAGACAGATCTCTGTTCAAGACCAACCTAGTCTACCATATCAAGTTCCAGGCCATCCAGGGTTACATAGTGAGACCCTATCTCAAAAAGATTAAAAAAAAAAAATCTGATTGCAGCCCTAGCACCAGGTAACTTAGGGCCACACACAGTCTGCTCTGCCTGGCCAGGCCTGTTTCCCCACCTGTGCCACGGAGATCTCATCCTGCCGTGCAAGGCTGCTGGAGCCAGAGAAGGTGCACAGGGCAGGTGCCCACACCACAGGTTAATCATCACCCAGGAATCCTGTGCAAGGTGAGAGGCATACCCACACACAGTCCAGGTCTTTCCACTGCCAGGGGGCTCTGGAGTCAGGCTGAGGTGCCAAAGGGAAACCCCATGGGGCAGGGGTCTGAACACAACCTGTTCCTGCTGCCCTAGGGGTTCTGAGCTCACCTAGACACCCAACAGCGCTATTCTGAGCAACTTCTCCCCCGAACCATCATCTAGGCGGCCCTGGATTGGTGGGGTTGCACACATGCAGTTAGCTCCCTTGGACAGGAAAAGGTACAATCTCACCCCCACTTCCTCTTGGCCTTGCTCCTGCTTCATACCTGGCAGGATTCTCTCCCCATCTCTCCTGCAGGCCAATAGGTGCCTGGCCCTCTGACTTTGGCAGGGAAGGGGCTGAAGGACAGACACAAATGCCAATATACCATGTGAGGAAGGGGTGGGATGTGCTTCCTAACCCCACCTCGGGCCTATGCTGTGACAGACACCCGCAAGGTCAAGCATTGGAGAGGGATGGATAAAGGGGTCGGTCAGACACACACACACACACAGAGGGGAGGACCCAAGATTTCTTCAGGAAGCTGTCACATCACAGGGCTCCCAAAGGGCCTGCAGGGCACAGAGGTGACTGCCAGTGAATTCAACCACCAACCCTCAGAGACTACCGAGCCAGGGGTGGCAACAAGGACTTCGTGACGCCAGTGCCCTGCTCGGTGCTGGGTACGGACGACACGGATGAATTATATATCTGGAGATGCAAGGACATCAAGGCCCAGGGCGATGGCCAGAGGACCCCCACTTCCCTGGTCAGAGGAACAGAGTACCTCCCCTTGGGGATGCCGGGCTGGCCTCTCCCCAGTGCACTCACTTTACTCCCCCCCCCCCCTTCCCTCCGGAGGGTGACAAGGGTGACGGAGCCTAGGACTCAGGAAACCTAAGGGTGGAACCCGAGTCTGCCCGCGTCATGGCTGGTGCCCGCTGGGGTCCCCCCCTCGCCCGCCCAGCCACGCCGCCATCTAGCCTGGCCGCGCCCCTCCCCGCCCGGATCTCCTACACCAAGTCGGCACTCACCGGGGCCTCGGCCGGGGCGTCCTGGGCTTGGCACTCCGGTGCCCTCAGCTGCTGCTGCAGCTCTGCCTGGACGCGCTCGCCACCGCCGCCGCCACCGCCGCCGCAGTTCGGGGAGGGGGACGTCACGTGACCGCCGATCGCTCCTTCCCGGCGCCGCTCCCCCCCTCACTGCGGAGCCTGAGCCCCAGGCGCGGGAGCGGCAGGGAGGCCACCCCTGCTGAGCGCCCCTGTCTAACAGGTAGGGAAACTAGGGCCCAGAGAGGTGTAGGGACAAGCTCAGGACTGCACAGCCAGACAGCAGCAGTGCTGGAGGCTCTGAGGACAACTTCAGGGCGATTGGAGAGTTGGGGGGCGGGGGTCACGACACTCTTCTACGGGAGACGCTGGGGCAGGAGTAGAGAGAGACCCACTAATCAGTGACTCCCTGCGTCTCCTTAGGTTCTTCTCTAACCCACCTTAGGCTAGGACTGGAGGGAAGGCAGCAAGAGGACCAAGAGCAAACCCTACATCTAGTCAGAGTGACCTCGGAGAACCCCTTAAGAAACCTGCCCAAGGTCACCTAGCAAGCTGACTACAGGATGAGCTCTTGGGCCTGCCCACCAACTCTAGCTGCTGTTGGTGAACACACCCCTCTTCCCGAGGCCAGGGGCAGAGACGACTGTATAGGTCCAGACCTGTTCGAGAGCCTTCTGGTTAGATGCAAGATCCTGACCAAGTTACAGAACATCGGAGCAGACCTTGACTATCTCTGGGTCTCACTCATTGTTCTAACTGGGAAACTGAGGCCGCAAGGGTGGGAGAGAGAACTTCCATCTTGTTCATCCCGTTATATTTGGGGCTGTCTAAGGTCATGGTAGGACTTAGGAGAAACTACTCAAATCCTGATTTCATGTTTCTTGAGCACCTACCTTCCACTCCCACTCTTACTTCCTGAGCCACAGGGACTGCGTCTCATTAAGGAAATGATCTGGGTCTTTGGCAACCCTTACAGCAGCTGCTGTAGGACTTGGCCAGACTTCAGACCCCCAGGGACCTCACTCTCCTCAAGGGAGATTAGGGGAAATCCCTCATGCCCTCCTCCCCCACGGGAAAAAGGCTGAGGAGCAGTGGGCATGCTCTCCCAGCAGTGTGAGTGGGGTGGAGGCCACAGCCCAGAGCCACACTGGAATAGCCAGACTGCCGAGCTGCTGGAGGCTGGTTTCCAGCTTTTCCAGAGTGTCAATGATGCTGGTATAGTGGCCCCGGACAACAAGGGTACCACAGGCAGCTGAGGCACTGATGAGGCTCCTGGAGAACACCCTGGCAGTCCATTTGACGTTCTATAAATACTCTAGGAGTCAAAGCTAGAAAAAGAGGAAAGAAATTGAGAGGTTGTTCCAGGGCCTCGTTGGGATGGGACCCTGACGTGTAGTGGCAACTGTCTCTGGAAGTGATACTCTTTGTGGACCCAGTACTAACTGGGAAAGAACACCCAAGTGCCTACATACCTTCTGGTCAGAGTGTGATGGACAAGCTTCACCCATCTCAGAAGTCCAAATTCCAGGGTTCTCCTAGGCATCCTTTGGCTTTTTGTACACAGCAGAGCAGAATGTTGAATTCAGTTTTAAGCACAATCCCGTGCCTCTTCCTGCTTCCTAACTCCTTTCCCAACAGTGGCCTCTTTCCTCCCAGCTGTGTGAGTATGTGGTTCAGCACCTGGAGCCCGACAAAGGCCCTGCAGACAGATGGATGCTCAACAGCCTGCTCCAGGCAGCTTATTAGACTGAAGTGTCCCATCTGGGCCCAAGGGAAAAGCAGACAGCGGGTGGTGGGGGGTAGAAATATACCAGGGAGCTAGAGCTGATGTAATCCCAACTCTCCAGGAGACAGGAAGATCCCAAGTTCAAAGCCTGCCTAAACTACTCAGAATTTAAAAATTCCCTGGACAACTTAGCAAGACCCTGTCTCAATTTTTTTCTGGGGATGGGGGTAGGGGTAGCAGGAGACAGGGTCTATTATGTAGCTCTAGATGTCCTGGAATTCTCTATGTAGACCAGACTGGTCTTGAACTCAGAGATCCATCTGCCTCTACCTTCCAAGTGCTGGGATTAAATTTATGAGCTACCATGCTCAATTTAAAACAAAACAAAACTAGGGCCTTGAACGCAGTTGGGCGGTAGAGCACTAGGTGAGGATATAGCTCAGTCGGTAGAGTGCTTGTCTAGCATCAGGGGACCTTAGGTTGCCAGCACCACACAAAGCAGGGACGGCAGGAGGACAGTGAGCCCGGAACTCAGGTAGAGGAAGGTCTTCCCCTCAGGCATCTGTTGAGACTCCAGAAACAGAAAAACAAAAAGGAATCTTGCGTGGATCAAAAAGCCCAGCTGCACTGTCGTGGGCCTTTGTCCTTCCACGCTCTCTGGACACACAGATTAAAAGCTCCGGGGCCATGGTGCTTACTTGCACAGGGGAACTGAACATGCCTGACACTGGCTAAGGAGAGAACGAAGGCTTTTATGTCCCAGGCCTGTTTCTTTAGAATCAAGGAGCTTTTCAATTACAGCCGGTTCCTCTTTGCAGAAAGCCTCTTCAATGGGAGGCTTATAATCTCTTGTGGTTCTTGGAGGGCACCATTCTGAGATGGCCAGAGGCCCTGGGGAGGAGACAACATGTGCCTATGAAGGGGGCTGGGTGCACAGCCTGGCATGGACTGAAGATTGGACAAAGGCCCTGGAGCTTTGCTTTCTCTGGCCTATTTCAATCCAAACCACTCAGCACTGACCACTCACACATGGCTGCTCTAGGCACTAGCTTTCTTGTCCTCACTGAATATGCTCCAACCCTGCTACCACCTTGCCCTTGCATGCACTAAGATGGCTTCAAATGCTGACATCTGAGGCTGAGAATGGAAACATAGATGGCACATCCGCGGTTTCTCAATAGTGTGTGTGCGTGTTTGTTCTAAAACAGAAATGATGTCCCTTGGGAAAGACACCTCTGCTAGCTCTGACAAAGGGAAGAAAAGCAAGGCAGAGATGCCCCACAGGGCTTGCATCTAGGAAACACGCATGCTAAGCATCCCTCAGGCAGGCTGTGCAGAGGCCTAGGGGCTAGGTAGTGAATCTTCAGAAGAGATGCTGGCCCAACCCCAGCTCTCTTCTCAGACATGCCTATCGGAGAAAATCTGGTGGACCCTGAGAACGCTATGGCCGGGGCTGGCAAGTAAGATGACCACGTTCTGGTGGCAGTGGCCTAAGCCAGACCAGAATTGGGACAGCTTTCTCAGAGATGGTTCGAGGGACAGGCATTTCAACCTTAAGTCTGACTCCCAGTAGAACAGTACACTCTAGTCCTAGAATCTAACAAGCGAGGA
This sequence comes from Microtus oregoni, assembly GCF_018167655.1. NCBI lineage: Eukaryota > Metazoa > Chordata > Mammalia > Rodentia > Cricetidae > Microtus > Microtus oregoni. The sequence goes on from NW_024543064.1 coordinate 15,587,910, forward strand.
CATCCAGGGCCTCTTTCATCTGGGGAACCAGCAACAGGCTCTGGAGGGATAAGACACTGCTGCCGCAAAGTCTTCACACATCAACTACCCAGAGGCAACTCTGGGGCTGCTAAGCCCTCAGCCAGCCCTGGTTGGCAACTTTCCAAACGCACACCTGGAGGATCCTCCAGGGAGCCAATGAGCGGAGTGTGGGAACATTGCTGGACCTGCCAGAAGGCCCCACTTTCTCCTTCTACCCAGCAGGAAGAATGTTTGACAATGTCTACACAGCCAACTTCCGTTATGTTCAACTGGGAACACTCTTGTCCAGGATCATAAAAGGAGCTGGTTGCCCTTGGTTACAAAACAGGAGTGGCAGAGGCAGGAACACCCAGATACAAGTGTGCATAGGCCAGTGTGCCAGCCGGTCATGGTCCAACCCAGGCAGTGACTTGCCTGGAGCATGTCCCCATTTCCTGTGGCCCAGGGCTTGCCTGGCCTGGCAGCATAGCCTATATCTGGAACCCAGCAGCCTCAACAGTTGCTGCTGCAGGGCTGAATCCTCTATGCCCAATAGCGATTTTAATGACAGGCTCTGGCTGCCCCTGAGGTGCTAGCCAAGCCAATGCAGGAAGTTTCTTTCACTGTGTATGTTCCGGGGGAGGGAGCAGATGACACAAAGAGTGACACAGGCCCAAGGATGCAGCTCAGTTGAGAGTGCTTGCCTACAACGTAGGAGGCCCTGGGGTCAGTCCGGAGCACCACTAAGACCAGGTGTGTCAATGTACACCTGGACTCCTTACAGACCGGAAGATCAGAAGATCATCACGGCCTACATAGTTTTAGGTCAGCCTAGCTAACTAAGTCCCTGTCCCCACCACCACCACCACCAAAAAAGAAAAAAAGGGGGGGGGGGAGGTCAATACAAGCAGGAAATGGTAACCCATACCATAGTCCCAACACTGGGGAGGCTAAAGCTGGACCACAAGTTCAAGGCTAGGCTGTGCTACCTAGTTAGGTCCCTGTGTAAAAACAAATTAAAACAAAGGCTGGGAATGGTGCCTCAAGCCTTTAATCCCAGCACCTGGGAGCTAGAAACTTCCAGGACAGCTGGGGATAAACAGAAAAACCCTGTCTCAAAACCAACCAAAGGCTAGAGGGCTGGCTTAGTAGTTAAGAGTGGTGCTGCTCTTCTAAAGGTCCGGGGTTCAATTCCCAGCAACCACATGGCGACTCTCAACCGTCTGTAATGAGATCTGGTGCCCTCTTCTGGCCTGCAGGCGTACATGCAGACAGAGCACTGTTTACAGAATAATTATCTTTAAACAAGAAAAACCAACCAACCCCGTTTCTCCTGCAGAGTTTTGCCTCCCATGGTCAGGGCACACAAAAGGCTTAGTTAGCAACAATCCCGAAGGCAGACCAACATCAGCTTGAAAAGGGCCCAGAGCTCCGAGGCAATATTTCCTCTCCTCCTTCCTACAACCTGCTGAGCGGTAACTCGGTTCAACGCAATAGGTTCTGGAGTTTGTCGGGAACACACAAGGGACATCTGTTTCCAATCCTCAACCCGAACAATTATTACCTGTAAAACTTCAATAATTCATGAACAAGCAAAACCACAGAAAGAGCTATGAAGCACCAACAGGCATCTGGCGCCTGCACACCCTTACAGGGATGTTACTATGTTCTTAGCAACGGCAATCAAAACAACGGAAGCTGCCCTTCTGGGGCAAGAACTGTCCATCGGAAAGGCAGAAGTCTTCTGCACACATTCTAACCATATTTGGAATGCCTTTCAGCACGCCCCTGCAGGTAAACAGGTACTCAAGCCGTGTATTGTTTAGCCACTGTCCATGGTGATATGGGCTAAAGATCTATGAAAAAGGTTAATGGAGCACCTGGCCAGCCACCGCTGCAGCCTGCAGAGCTCCCAGCACAAGGAATGCGTTCGTTCTTGGTGAAGGCGGGGGGGGGGGGTGCACTCTGGATCCCCCAGTGCACTTTCAGACTGCACGAACACCTAATCCTCCAGATGCTGGGTGAGCACAGCAGCAGATGCTCATGAGATGAGGAAATACAAGCAAGGCCACAATCTGCAGCTTTCCTTACTAACAAAGTAAAGGATGGAATTACTAGGAAACCAGGTGGACCTTCCTACACACCCAGCATGTCAGGGCCCTCAGGGAAGCTGTGCAGTGTTGTCTGCCCTTTCTTTTTGGGGTCTGAATTGTACTGAATCTGGTCAACACTGTTCACATGCCTACACTCTGCACTACCACCCTGTACCCTGACTACCCTTGAGCACTTGGTGACCTGCCTGGCTGCTTACGGAAAACGAAAGGCAGGCTTCCCTGCTCTGAAAAGACAAACCATCTCTTAGGTATCAAAGCAGGCCACTTAAACGGAGTATCAGTGTCTGCTGTTGGCCAGGATCTGATCAGACCTGGGATGGAAGACCAACACTGGCAGGTCAAAGGACAAAGAACTCACTCTGGACTAACATCCGTGGAAACAGAGACACAAGTGTCTTTAATTTGGCAGAAAGGTTGACAGTGATTCTCAACAATAAAGTTCATAAATACAGAAAAGAAGTTTTCTCTCAGGGAATGAAGACATCAAATGATAGCCTACATGTCTGGTAATGGCAATAATCGTTTCAGCATAGGCGACTCTACACATTTGCTTGGGATTAAAGAATGATCAGAAATATACAAAGGAGAGCCGGGGATGTAGGTCAGTAAGCAGAATGTGTGTTTAGCCTGCATGATGCTCTGTGCTTGGGGCTCAGCACATTATGAAATCTGTCACAGTGGCCACATGCCTGCAGTCCCAGCACCTGGGAGGAAGTAGGAAGATCAGAAGATCAAGGTTATCCTGGTTACATAGTGAGTCTGAGGCCAGCGGGGTTACAGGAGACTCTGTCTGGGAAAACAAAAAGGAAACATACAAAGAAGAAGCCTGGAGTGTAATGCTCTGGTTTAATGCCATTTCTGAAGGCAGCTTTAGAACCCAGTAGAAGAGCTAGCCTATGCTTTAAGTCCACCCCATCTCAAAATACAACCAAACAGCACGTATTAATATGCAGGAACATGGCAACTGTTAAGTACGAGTGCATATTCTCCAAAATTTATCTACTTCAAGCTGTGAAGAAGCCAAAGCCCAGGGATCCCGAGCTGCTTGGGGGTGGCCTTGTTCTGGGACCTGAGCTGCAGCTCCAATAAGGCTCGGCAGTGTGAGGGGTGCAAGGCGGAGCCACACAGGTTGTCAGGGCGGAAGCATACTGCAGCACACTGAAACTGGGTCTGCCCCACCTGCATGTGCCTGACAAGAGTTAATAGCTGTTATTTTAACATGATGTAAAGAAACACAAGCTATACAACTGGCTCGTCCACATTCAATCCCAGGAAGAGGGGGAGAAACAACAGCTCTTGTCATTTATCCGCACTACCACCTGTTCGTGCTGCTTTGTCCAAGAGTCACAAGCTCTGGGCTTCTTTGTAAGGTCATCTGTCAAATACCTTATGACCTGCTGAGTGTCATAGGAAAGAGTGAACTCTTTGAGTGAGGCTTGGTCCCGTTTCCGTGGTGCTCAGGAGGACAGATCTGGAAACCAGGGTCACTTGAGTCCCTGTGTCCACAAGAAGGCGTAACTTTCCTGGGAGGTATGTGGCTCTCCTGGCCCTGCAGAGGGCACCTCACCTCCTCCGGAACACAAACACCACATTTGGAGTTTTACCCTAGCAGCCATAGTACTGACAAGAGGGCTGTCAAAAGATGCTGCTAATGTTGACATCCGCTCTTCTTAGATCAGTTAGGCAGAGATTTAAACAAACTAGAGGTTAAAAAAAAAAATGGCAGCAAACATATCCACACCGACTCAACAGAGAAAATGCAAAAAGCCAACCATTACCCCAGCCCTTCAACCCCAACCTCTTGCTCCATTCAAACCCTTGTGTCCTGTGGATACAGGTGCTGCTTAGGCTATTCACTACCAACAGTGATCCTGAGTTGGAGACAGCACACCCGCATACTCTTTTGTTTCTCTTTTCAAAATGTCCCTCTGCGATGTGTCAGAAGAATGCCTTTCAAAGACAAGTGAGGTCTGAGGAAAGTGGAGCAGGAGGACGGGAGGGCCCCTTCTGCCAGTCCAGCTTGCACTCTTCCGTCCCGTTCTTTAGACGTGCAGGGAATGCTTGCTTTGCTGCTAGGAACTGAGCATTTCCCACCATCACTGCAATGATGGAAGAAAACTGAAACAGTGCCGGGTTTAAGAGGGAGAGCACACGGGTGCTCTTCTCCCCAGCACCGACAGACAGCGAGCAGGCGGCAGGGCTATGGCTGCCCTGCAGTAGAGCTCTGAAGACATGTTCCATGGTGGCAAATTCTTCATATTCATGCTTTATTGATAGACGAGTAAGGGTCAAAGACAGGTACTGATTAGCAGGTCGTGTCTCTAGACAGTCACTTGGAGTTCAGAGCAGGATGCTATCCCACGCACTTCCACACAAATCCACGATTGACCAGGGCATCTGTATGAAACTGACCAGGACTTTATTCCCTCCTGTGGCTCCAAATCTCACGTGTAAACATGATTTACTCCACTGCTACGCTGCTCACTCACCCTCTCCCTCCCACCACCGCTTAAATAGAAAATCTGAAACATTTCCTTCGTCTGATGCCCATCAGTGCAATCTGCTTTATTTGACATAAGGCAATTGGGACAGTCTCTTTGAATGGATTTTTGCCTTTTGGAAGAGCCAGGTAATAGTTTAATTCTTAAATCCACTTTTTCTTTAATGCCCTAACATGTCAAATTCCTCTTCCTTTCTGGTTATTCCTTGGCAGTCAGCAAGTGGTCAAAGATTAATGTCCAAGCAGACCCGTACCTGAAATAGAACACACATGGAGGGAGGGCTAAAATTAAGAGTTTGTGTATTCTGTTTGGCAAGAATGTGTCAGCAGGGAATATCGCCCATAACAAATGAACACAGGGGCCCTTGCACTGAAGATCAAGACAAAATACCAGCAGACTCCAAGCTCTCAGAGAAATCACATTTTGGTTGACAGCCATGGATTCCTATGCGTATCACACAAGCTAACCGGGTTTGATTGATGCTTTCATTTTACAGCTACGTCCAAAAAGGAATATTATGCCTTGATTTATGTAGATCTTGCCAGGAGTTCCTTTGTGGAGCTCAAATGCAGACAAAAGAGCAACACGGGGAGGAAGGAGGTATTTGGGCCAGGAGCTTTGGCACTGCCCGGTGAGGAACTGCTGGCAGTTGATTCAATCCCATTTGGGGAAGTATCTGAACCTGCCAACAGACCTTGGGAGTGGTGAACAGAGAAGCAGCTCGGCAGTTCTTGCATCTGCACAGGTACAGTGCCGAGAAGACAAGGCAGCGCTGTCTCCACCTGAAAATCTTCATAATTAATGAAACCGGCACTGACCTGATAGAAGCCTATACTCTCCCGGCACCAATTCTTACCCTTCACATACCAGCTGCCCCGATGAGATGGAGCTGATAGGAGATTTGGGCAGAAGGTTAAATATGGATCTAGAAATGTTATTCATTACTTCCCAGCCTCCCTGAAAGCAGACCAAGGAAGTGCTCCTCACACACAGGCCAGTCTCAGGCCTTGGTGTGGACAGCGAGAACGAGAAGCTGGAATAGAAATGATTTCAGCGAAAATTAATTCCAGTCACAAGACTTGGATTGGATTAAATTTTAAAATCAAATTGCAGCCTTCACGTTAATAAAGAGTCCCAGTGTGTCTCTGACATGGAAGAAGCACCACAAAGGCCTTACCTTTAAATCCCTCTTCCGGCATACAAACTGCAGAAGAAAAGAATTCCAGAGTGAAAGACAGTTACTGCGAGCATGTCAAATGCCTCAAGATGAGGAGTTTAAAATAACTTTTAATTGCTTTAGTCACCTGGAATGGTTCCTTTTGAACCCATGGTAGCAATGATCTGTTGGCCTCGTCATCAAAGTCACACACGTGTTATTTAGAAAGGCAAGCGTCTGTGGCATGCCTGGAAACCTCACGGCTGACCTCTGGGAGCTGTGTCTTCTCTCCTCCTGTCACTCCCACATGACAGATCCCACTGTGAGATTCTCTAGCAGTTTTTCTGATATTTAGTTTCCTTCCTTTTTGTTTGTTAAAGATTTAATTTTTATGTGTATGAGTGTTTTTTCTGCACACCATTTCTGTGTATTCCCCCATGCACTGACTGGTGCCTACAGATGTCAGAAGGGAATTGGACCCCCTGGAACTGGAGTTACAAATTGTTCTGAGCAACCATGTTGATGCTGGGAAACAACCTGGAGCCTCTACAAGAAAAACAAGAGCTCTTATCCGCCACTCCAGCTCTATCTGAATTACTTTTGAGACAGAATCTCACACTATGTAAGCCACACTGGCCTAGAACTTGTAGCAATTCTCCTGTCTCAGTTGTACAGGTGCTAAATTACAGTTTTCTTTCTGAATAAGATATTTTTATTGTTTTCCATATCTTAACCTCTGACAACCTTCCAGTGAAGAACATTTAGCTCTTCTGTCACCTAGCCCACCTTGGCAATACCCAGTCTGCATGCCAGCCGCCAATGGTTCAGTCCCACTGCTTACATGCTCTTTCTTTAGAGCCAGGCAATTCCTGCATAAATCACATGCTTTGTCTCTTCTGCATCTAGCTGCAATAACCTCTTCAAGGCCATCACCATCGCTTCCATCAACCTTGCATAAAGCTCATCCTAAAATCCATGTCCAGCTCCCAAATCTGGACCAATGCCTATACTACTTGATGCACACAGCCTGGGCTCTGAGATCTCCCTTCCCATCTCCTAGTACTTCTTGTCCCATGCCTGGTCCCAGTAACTTCCTTCTTAAGAGTTTAAGAGTGTGTCCCCGCATGTTGCCCCTAGGCTTACCTTTTTTCCCCAGTTTCCTCATGTTAATAATCAATGCTTTCTACTTCCCAAACTGGGGAGTTTTCTACTTTAAGAGCAAGCATGCAGTAGTTCTCTTTCAAGGTTCAAAGTAAAGCCCAGGGCCATTCAGCCTCTATCTATAACCCCATATCCTAAATTCATCACCAGGTCCTGAAAGCATGGTCTTTACCTTGCATGACATCATCCATTGCAGCATAGTCTGCAATTGGTTCATCAGCCTAGAAAACAAATGGAGACCGTTCAGAGCCACGAGGGAGGAGGGGCTTAGGGAAGAACAGGCTAACCACCCCCTGAAGCCTAGTCCTGGTTCAAATATTGGCTACAAATCCTGTCTCACAGTTCAAACCCTTAGCGCTTCAGTCCTACCCTTAGAGAAGCAAACTGGTACTTCCAGTCTACAGAGGACTTGTTTTGGATGAAACAAGCTCAGATCCCTCAGGGCCAGTAGCTTGGCTGGCTCTGTCAGCAAAAGTTTGGTTCACAGGTGGCTAATGGGCAATGCTCCTCGTCCATTCAGTGTTGCCTAGCTTTGTACAAAAAGTTGGCACTGGGCTGGAGGGGCCTTGCTCAGACTTAACAAATGCTCTGGCAAATGTAGATGTAGGCTCCTTTGGCCCACTGTAAGAGGCAGAGTGCTGTTATCTTCCCCACAAACAGCTTTAAGCAGGGAAGGTGCGAAGGAGCCATGTCTAAGGGGAGATAACTGCAAGGGCAAAGTGGATGACCAGTCCAAACTCCAGCTGCAGACCTGCTACAGAAGCCATGTAACGAGCTAGTCTAGAGGGTAACAACTCAACAGGTAAACATTATCATTCCACAGACTATAGTGCTGGGAAAAGCCAACAGTCAGGATGGGAGGACCAGACATGCCAAACGTAGATGTGCCTGCCTCGTTGTGTCAGGGTAAGTTACAAAAACATGCCCACCCAGGTCAGGTATCTTTGGGATTGTTCTACCGGGGTTTCCTATGTGGCAGAACAGTGTGCCTCAGCACCCCTCTCTTCTATACATGTAGAGAGCATCACTAACTCCAAAATTTTCTTTCTGAGCTTGTTATAGGATATCTAAAGAACAAAATGTTTATAACCAAACTCCTTAAATGGGTTACTTAAAACAGTAAAAATATTGTATGAAATTACCTCCAGGTTGTGTATATGGGGTACATATGAAACATACCTCATTATATATACAAATATTTCAAAATCCAAGATCTCTGGTTCTCTGCACTTCAGACAAAAAAGCCTCAGCCCATGCTCCTAAAGCAAAAAGAAGTGCAGGCCACGCCACTGTGCTATCAAATGAAATCACAAGAAGCCCTACTCTCCTCAAAGAGATTTTTATAATTGCTGTGTCCTGGCTAGTTTTTTGTCCAACTTAACACAAACTAGAGTTACGTGGGAAGAATCAGATAGGACTGTAAGCAAATCTGAGGGTCACTTTATTGACTAATGATGATGTGGATGCTGCTGTGCCTGGGCAGGTGGTCTGGGGTAGTATAAGAAAGCAGGTGTAACCAGGCATGGCACACATTTTTGATCCCAGCACTCCAGAGGCAAAGGCAGGCCTGTGAGTCCCAGACCAGCCAGCACTACATAGTGAGACCCTGTCTCAAAAAAAAGAAAGCTGCTTGAGTAAGACACAAAGTGTAAGCCAGTAAGCAGTACTACTCCACAGCTGCTGGCTCCAGCTCCTGCCCCTCCTTCATGACTGATTACAACCAGAAACTGAAATAAACCTTCCTTCCCAAGCTGCCTTTGTTGTCATGGTGTTTATCACAGCAAAAGAAACCTATTTTGTTAAAATGATAGATGAAAATTTTAAGTATCAACAGGGTGAGCAATCCTTTCACAGGTCACACACCTCTTCTCTGCTCTTTCTTAAAGAGGGAAGCATTGCAAAGAAGCCACACTAGTCTAGACTCCAGCTAGTCCAAAATAAAACAACCCAGGCACAGAGGTGCATGGCTGTAATCCTAGCAACCAGGAGGCTAACGTAGAAGGCCAACCTAGGTTATATAGACCCTGTCTTAATACAACAATAAAATAAGCAAACCAAAGGAATGTGTGCACACGTGGCAAGTAAAACCATGAATGCAAGAAGAGGAGGTGCCAACAAAGAAATCATAACCACAGACCAGGTCATTGAGCTGAACCCAGTGTGGTGGGTGGTTCATGGGCTGAGAGTCAATCCTGACCCGAGCTCAAGCCTCCCTTCCATGAGTGGAATAAAAAACAGATCTGTGGTCTGGAGAAGCTGGCCTCTTGTCAGAGAAAAATCAACCTGGAGCAATCAGAAGGGATGGATGGTGATCGTTTTGGCAGTGCTGTCTGTCCTGACTGTCTACAGCACAAACACCAAGCCACATAGAAATCCAGAGAGGACCAAGAGGAGATACCCATTTATCTTTAGTTCACAGGCAGCGGTAGGTATTCTGCCATCACCGCAGCTGATGATGACTGTGAGGACCTAGTGGTGTGCTGGCCTCCTCTCAGCCTCTGTCAGAGCTGGATAACCAAGAGGGAGCAAAAGCTCCCAGCCCCTGAGAACTCCTGCCCTTCAAGGACCCACGTTGCTTCACCACCACAGCATATCCTTTACCAGGGATGCAGCACTGACACCTGAGGCCCCAGCTGGACGGCTGCTACTTACCTTTAATAAAATGACAGACTCAGGAATGACACCGAGGGCCCCAAGGGTGGCACGGTCATCATTTAAAATCTTTCCATCAATTGACAAATTCTGGTCAAAGGGAGCGACTGAAAATGCATGCATGATCTGTGGCAATACAAAAGAAACAATGTCTATACAAAGGACAATACTGAGCCCTGTAACACCCTTGAAAACATAAAACAGTTTCTAAAAAACAGGAAAAATCCAAAGGCTCCAAAGTACAAAAGCAGCCAGCCCACTTGCTACAATGCTAGACAGTGTCCCTAGGAGGCCAAGCCTCAGGAATAGAGAACAGAGACAATTAGACATTCAGGTTGGTTGATTCAGTGTCCTGTTGCCTCCCCAAGTCTATCAGGGGGAGCTCAAAGATAGGGCTGTGTTGTTTGCACCCACACTTCATCAAGATCACCCCATTCCTAAGGTGCAACACATCATAAGCAAGCACATGGTCTCATTCAAAACCATTTCCACGAACAAGTATGAATGCTCACCTAAAAGTATTTTTAGGCTTGAGTTGTCTGGTGCCTATAGTTCATTTATGGAGGGGTTAATGCATGATGCCTTTCTGAATTTAGAGATTCCATTGCAGAACAAATCATACACACAGAATTCCAGGCTGGCTTGAGACACTCATTTCAGAAACACCACCACCACCACCACCACACACACACACAAATTTGGACAAAATTGTTTCTAAAGGCAAGGTTTGGATTTCTAAAGACAAGGTTTCTCTGCGTAGCTCTGGCTGTCCTGAATTTGCTCTGCAGAATGGGTTGGCCTCAAACTCAGAGAGATCCACCTGCCTCTGCCTCCTGAATGCTGAGAGTAAAGGTACACACCACCACTGCCTGTTGTGGGAGCTGCGGGCTGCGTTCCTGCCACCCCAGTTCCTGGTCACCTGGCTAGCTTATGCCCCGAAATAACAATACACAAACTGTATTCTTTTAAACACTGCTTGGCCCATTAACTCTAGCCCTTATAGGCTAATTCTCATATCCCGATCAACCCATCTCTAATAATCTGTGTAGCATCAGTCTTACCGGGAAAGATTCAGCATGTCTGACCTGGCAGCTTGCTTCATGGCATCTGTCTGCCTCTGAGAGCAGAGCTATCGCATCTGCCTGGGAGAGGGGAGCATGGCGACTCTGAGCTCACTTCCTCTTCCTCCCAGCATTCTGTTCTGTTTACTCCTCCCACCTATGTTTTAACCTATGAGGGCCAGCCAAGCAGTTTATTTTTTAACCAATGACCTTCCTCCATCAACTGCCCACCTACATTTATCTCCTTAGCAAGCAGCCTGGACTGTGTCATTCGGACAAACTGTCAATATTCTTAGACTCAGTGTTGAGTCTCTGGGGACCAAACTACAACTTCAGAGAAGGGCTATGTGCTGTATCCCAACAGTGGCCAAGCAACAAAAGTCAAATACATTCCAAAACACATAATCCCTTCAATGTCTTTCAGATTCAGAAAGTTTTAAAAGAATTGATGGGGTAGGCCTTTATTTCCAGCCGCTCGGGAGGCTGGGACAGATCAGCCAGTGTTAACTTAGTGAGATACTGTCTCAGTGAGGGCACACTCATCTAGTATAACAAGGCCCTAAATTCAATCTGTGCTATCTCAAAATAACCGATAATGGTTTAAATCATTTCTGGATTGTAATTACATCCAGAGAGCAGAAGGAATCTTGAAAAGGCTCTCAGACACCAATAGTAACACTATTACTATTCTTCTTCTTTTTCTTTTCCTCCTCCTCCTCCTCCTCCTCCTCCTTCTTCTTCTTCTTCTTATTATTTAAAGATTTATTTATTAAGTATACAATGTGCTGCTGGCAAGAAAGGCACCAGGTCTCACTACAGACGGTTGTAAGCCACCATGTGGTTGCTGGGAATTGAACTCGGGACCCCTGGAAGAGTAGCCAGTGCTTTTACCCTCTGAGCTATCTCTCCAGCCCTCACTATTACTATTCTTAATAGGTAAGGCAGTTTTAAAAACATTCATGTGGGGAGGCAGAGGCAGGCGGATCTTTGTGAGTTCGAGACCAGCCTGGTCTACAAGAGCTAGTTCCAGGACAGGCTCCAAAACCACAGAGAAACCCTGTCTCGAAAAACCAAAAAAAAAAAAAAAACAAAAAACATTCATGTGAAATTTTTAATTAAGTTATTTATTTTGACTTAGGTTCTTACTATGTTTAGCACTGAGTGTCCTGGAACTCACTATATAGATATGCTGGCCTCCAACTGTAAGAGATCCAATCGCCTCTGCTGGAATTAAAGGCATACATTACTACACTCAGCCAAGATATTCTTCAAAAGTAATTCTTTAGCACCCACTCTTATTACACTGTTATCCCTAATGCTAAGGGAGTCATCCAGCTTTCATGCTTTCTTCTACTTGGTGGCAGAAAGACGGGTCATCTGTAGGAATTCAGTCTCCAGCTCCCTGTGCAGCAGAAAGGGCTAGGGTAATGCTTACCGCAGGAGTGACTTTAAAACTGGCTATAGATAAGAGCTCTAGTCAGGTAAGAATGATACCTGGATTTCTCAAAAAGACATGAACACCCAGAGGTGACAAGGGCATGGTACTGCCAGTGAGCTTCCTGAAGCAGCAAGCCTTGTTCCTACACTTCCTGCTGTGTAGGATGTACAGACAAGGCTAACTCCGCCAACCCCAGACCAGCATACCAATGTGGAACAGGTTCATCAGCACATCCAGCAGAGCTTCGATGGAGATGGGTGACAGTGACTTCACACAGGTAAGGTCGCATTCATTCCCCTCAATATAGGATGGCTTCTTCTCTTGAAATGCCCACTCCATGAGATGGGTAAAGCCTCAAATCCCTTGAGATAGCCATACCATCTCTGAGGGACTGACACACTGTGCTGTGAGTACAGACAAAGGCACGTAAGTGTGTTCAACAATGACTGTGGCCTTCATGAAGCCAGCACACGACAAGTATTGCACTAGACACTGGCAATCTACACTAGGAAAATCCCTCTGGGTAATGCAGGACAGGTGGTTCAGCAGTCCTTATGGAGTGACACAACTTAGGTGCAGGATTCTAACAGGGACTATGACAAGGTATCCCAGAAGAGGTGCTGGGAGAAGACAGCAGTGGTTTCGAAGAAGAGAGACAAATCAAGGCAGGGGTCCACGGACAGTACAGAGCCTGAGTGCCAGCGTACAATACAGGCTGCCTGATAGTGACCTGCTTCCTAACTGTGGACATTCCAGGAGCAGCAGAGCAGCTGCCAGACTTCAATTACCCACAGAACTGAGGCAAGGAAATGCAGACGCCTCAGCCACTTCACCCTGGGCCCAAACACCACCCCCCTCCTAAGGGCCAATGACACACAACATCTTTAGGGAAATAAAATTTTGCACTGGAGAAGGGAAGTGGAAGAATGACTACTTAGCATGAGTTAGGTCTAGATTTGAGTATTTGTTCAGCAAAACAAACCAACAGGGGAGAAGCATTACTGGATTATTGGATGAACAAACAACTATGCAAAACAACAAACTTCAGTTTTTTAAAATGTTTTCAACATTTACTTATTTTATGTGTATGAATCTGATGCCTACACGAATGTTACGTGCAACAGTTATATACCTGGAGCCTACTAGCCTTACAAATGGTTGTGAACAACCATGAGGGTGCTAAGACCTGAACCTGAGTCCTCTATGCAGCAAGTACTCTCAAGAATTTCTTAACTACTGAGCTGCCTCTCTAGCCCCCTAAAGCAACTTTAAGATTCTAAGCAATAGCATATGGGAAAGCATCTATCTATACAACCTTGATTTACACTGTGGCAGACTGTCACCCAATTCACCTAGAGCAGTGTGCCCAAAGGAAAGGCTTCATTCTACAAAAGAAAATGAAGTACAACCCTTTTTTTTAAAAAAGCACCTACTGGGGCTGAAGAGATGACTCAACAGTTAAGAGCACTGGCAGCTCTTTCAGAGGACCTGGGTTCATTTCTCAGCAACCACATGGCAGCTCACAGCTGTAACTCAGTTTGAGCTGATACCTGTACCCTGATACAGACATATATGCAAGCAAAACACCAATGCACATAAAATAATTTTAAAGTGCCTACAAAAGAAAAAAAAGTACCTACCGCCACCAACTGAGAACTACATGTATGCCACATAGATGCAGCGGAAGGGTCACAGCTAGCCGCTGTTCTTAAAGCACTGGGCAGCAGGGGGAAATTCCATCCCGCCACCCTTTCTTTCAGTCCTGTTTGATTCACAAGAGCGGGAGATGAGAGGAAACACCACAAAGAAATCACTGAGGAAAAAGCGTGTGGGGGTTTCATCTGAACAGCTGCTGCCGTGAAGCAGTTCATCCAAGCAGGTAACACACTCCTCCCAGGGGGAGAGGTTATTTTTGCTGCCTTCTGATTTATTCTTTTCAAAAACAGCAATCCATAATAAGAGCAGCACAGGCCTCAGAAACGTCCTTGTCCACAGGGGCTCTTTTTGTAATTTAAAGGTTTTGAATGCTCGAGGTTTACCGCTGACAGGCAGAAAACCGGTGATGGAAACAAGCCTTCTCAGATGTAAAGGGCACAACAACAGAGGGAAGATATTATGCCAACACATTTATTTTCAGAGCCGCGGGTTCAACCAAGGGAAATGCTGTTCTCAGGACAATCTGGAACACATAACACCCTCAAAAGAAGCCTGTACTTTTGCCTCAATTACAATGATAAATATCAGCAACAAGAAAAATGCATTGCCATGAATGCCACCACATAAAGGCAGCAGACAAGGGAGCGTGGTCAACTTTTGGAGATCCTACAGTGACTCAAACCACAGGGGCCGGATTGTTTTTCATGGACATCTTGAATTTATCAGCTCTTTCTGCTGAGAGTTTGAGACATACTATTGGAACGCACACTTATGGAACTTTCCCTGATACCAAGAAGTCATACCATCACAAAGAATTTGGGTAATTGCCTGTGTGTGTGACCTTATAGGTTTCCAAGTGACAGTATGGATGGGGCATTAAACAACAATTTGGAAAAGGCTACTATATAAAAAAAAAAAAGATAAAGATGAGTTAAAACCCTAGCAAACAGGGCTAGTGAGATGACCTGGGGCAAAGGCAATTTCTGCCAAGCCTGATGATCCAAGTTCGGTACCTGAGACATAGACGGTCAAAGGGAATCAACTTTCATGGGCTGTCATTTGACCACAAGTGCACCACAGCACAATGCGCCCATAAACATATCTACATACAAAATAAATATACATACACAAAATAAACATATTCACACACAAAAAAGTAAACAAATAAATAGATGTAAATATATTCTAGCCAATAGACAATATGTCACCAAAAATACTAAGAAATGAGAGGCATAGGCAGGAGTTTGATTTGAGTCAGCCTGATCAATTTAGCGACTTCAACATAGGATAGGCAGGTGTTCTTAGCAAAGCTCAAAAACAAAAGCAGGGGGAGCTGGAGAGATATTAACAGAACACTGTTCTTATAGAGGTTCACAACTGTATGTAAATCAAGCTCCAAGGGATCCCACAGCTCTCTGATTTTCTAAGGCACAATACAGACATACATGCAAATAAATAAAAAATTTAATCGGAGCTGGCATGCTGGCTAGCTTTATGTCAACTTGATAAGCTTGAATCATTTGAAAGGAGGTAACCTCAATTGAGAAAATGCCCCCATAAAGACCAGCAACAGGGCATTTTCTTAGTGAGTGCTGGGGGAGGGTCCAACCCCATTGTGGCTGGGGTCATAGATAGGCTGGTGGTCCAAGGTTCTATAAAAAAGAAGGCTGAGCAAAGTGTGGAAAGCAAGCCAACAAGCAGCATTCCTTCATGGTCTTTGCAATAGCTTCTGCCTCCAGGTTTCAGCCCTGCTAGAGTTCTTATTCTGACTTCTTTCATTGAAAAAGTACAATTTGTAAACCAGATAAACCCTTTCCTCCCCAAGATGTTTTGGGTATGATGTTTCATCACAGCAACAACAACCCAAACTAAGATAGGTGGTGAGAGGGCTCAAACAAGTAAAGGTGCTGTTACTGTGCCCGACCATCTGCATTAGGTTTCTAGTACATGACGGAAGAAGAGAACAAGTTTCCCCAGAAAAAAACTGTCCTCTCACTTACCATACAGACAGACCCACATGCACGCAAAAGAAACAAGAAAATGTTAACAACAGCAAAGAACTTTTGAACAAGCTTGAGACTCCATGTTTGATCCCCAGAATCTACATTAAAATGTGGGCGTGAGCTGTCCAGTGATGGCACACATCTTTAATCCCAGCACTAGGGAGGCAGAGAAAGTCAGATTTCTGTGAGTTCAACGCCAGTCTGGTTTACAGAGCAAGATCCAGGACAGGCTCCAAAGATCTCGAAAAAAACAAAACCAAAAAGTGGGTGTGTAGGGCTGGAGAGATGGCTCAGCAGTTATGAGCACTTGTTACTCACCTGGTGGCTAACAACTGCCTATAACTCCAGTTCTAGGGACCTGATATTCACTGACTTTAAGCAGATTAGGTTCTTGCCACGTACTTGGTGGATATACATACACTCAGGCACACACACATAAAATACTTTAAAAATCTGAGTAAGAGGACTGGAGAGAGAGCTCAGCAGTTAATAGTAAGGGCTACTCTAACGTAAGACCTAAGTTTGGTACTCAGCATGCATTTGGGGCAGCTCTCAACTCCCTCTTCTGGACTCTACAGGCTATACTCACCTGTACACATACTCCCACACACGCAATTAAAACTAATTAAAAACATATAGGCATGGCAATGTATACTTGTAATCCCAGTGCTGGGGAGAAAGGGAAAGGAAGTTACCTAGATCTTTGCTGGTCAGCTGACCGAGCCTTATATGGCAAGCTCCAAGCCAATAGGTAACCCAGTCTCAAGGAACAATTGGACCCTTGAGCTGGTTCAGTAGGAAAAGACACTTGCTGATACATAGTGTGGTAGACCACACCTTTGGTCTCGGCTCTCAGGAGACAGAGGCAGACAGATCTGTGAGCTTGGACTACCCGCAGCTGCACAGTGAGTTGCAGGCCAGACAGAGCTATGTAGTGATGCACTGCCTCAAAAACCTATGTGAATGAATGAATGAATGAATGAATGAATCCCCAACCAAAAAAAGCCAAACCCAAGTTTAATCCCTGGAACTCTCGTAAAGGCTGTCTTCAAATCTCTACATGTGTATCATGGCCCTGCTCCCACATCCCCCTCAGCATACACACTTTACACATACACAGAGTAAAATTTTAGGAGCAGGAAAAAAGATCCAGTGGTTAAGAGTGCTTGATTTTCTTGCGGAAGACACAGCAAGAATTCCCAGCACCCACATGCTGATTCCCAGCCACCTGTAACTCCAGTCCCAAGGAATTGGAGACATGTTTTTCTCTTCTCTGCAGGCACCAGGCACCCACCTGGTCCACATGCAAGCAAAACACTCATACACAGAATCTGAAAATTTTAAAATAAGATAGGAGAAGGTGCCAAGGTAGATAGTTTTGGCCTCCACATGCATGAGTGCACACACACATTCACACAGGCATACACGTGTGCAAACCAAATAGGAAACAAAACAACAACAAAAACAAAGTGTGCTGAGAGCTTCTGGCTCATCCTAATAAGCAATTCCCAGTGCTGTTTGTTTCTCCCTCAGTAACAAACTCACAGTCCAGCCAGGAAAAGAGAACAATTATCCTGAAGTTTGTTGTGGAATAACAAGCTCTCTCGAGGCCTCCCACCTGAAGAAAAGTGTATAGCATAAGCTATCACTTGCCACTGGATACAAAGACTGGCTACTGTGAAAACTTGGGGTTTTTTTTGGTCCAGCTAAGAGGTTGTGGTCACAGTGACAGTAACAACCCTCTGTGAAAGAAAGTCCATGTCAGGTTTAGCACTGATAACACCATGGGGGACCTAAAGAAACTGATAGCACCCAAATTGGTACAAGGTCATTCTTGCAAAGTAGAAGTGGTGGCACACACCACTCATCCCAGCACTGGGAGGCAGAGGCACAGCCTGGTCTAAAGAGCAAGTTCCAGGACAGCCAGAGCTATACAGAGAAACCCTGTCTCAACACTCCCTCAACAAAAAAGTGATACATGATCTTTAAGAACCATGTTGTATCTCTGGGATATTACAGAATCAATGCCAGGATGAATCTGGAGCTTTACTACCAACAGGGAGGACTTCCTTGTGCTTGGTGCCCTTTTAAATACTTCACACCAATGGTAAGGAATGTGGGCACACACCTTTAATCCCATCACTCAGGAGTCAGAGGCAGGCAGATGTAGTACCAGGACTGCCAGGGCTGCACAGAGAAACCCTATCATGAAAAACCAAAAACCAACCGAACAAACAAACATTTTAACTTGGGGCCCTACAAGCATTTAAAACTCAGAAAGTCCTCTCCCATTGGATTACTACCATAAGCAGTTAGATTAGTAATGCCTCAGTCCCAGAAAAAAAGATGTGGGGAGGAACTCACAGAATCCTTGAGAGTCCAGGCAGACATTCAATTTCCCTCACCTGAATCTTCAGTTCTTTTAATGTCTGATTAGCCGACACCAGCAGTGCCTTCTCTCCTCGCACCTTTCTGTGCCTCGTGCTCCGCCGGATAACCTGCTTCTGGTAGGCCACGTAGCCCTGTTGGGACGTCTTCTGTCGCTTGGTACCTCCATTGCTCTAAAAACAAGATCCCAAAGAGATTACCCTATTCGGGAGGTTCTTCAGGCAAACAGAGGCTGGATATAACTGCTCCAGAAACCCTCTGACTCCAACACAGGGAGTCCAAGGTTCTACAGATTAGTGGGTTCACACATACGGGGTGTGTGCGTGTAAAAATGAACTTATAACTGCCTGTAAGTAATTTAAAAGCTCGTTATAAAAAACACTTAAAAAGAAAACAAAGTTTCACCTCCAACCAGGAACAACAATAAATTAACAGTTGTGCTGACCTTCTTCTAATCCTGGCACTTGAGAGGTAAGGCAGGAATTCTGAAGGCCAGCCTAGGGCTAGACAACAAGGCCCAGGGCTGGTGAGACGGCCATCAATGCCAAGTCTGACAGTTATGTAATATTTAATTAATATGTTTAAACTAGTTCTCTTGATGCCTTCCACTTGAAGGCAAGTATGCGTGCACACAGTTAAATATCACTTACATATAGAGAAAATGGCTATTTTTTTGTTCCAATTAAGAAGTTGTGACCACAATGATCAAGTGATCAAGGTAGTTTGCAAGACCCCTCTGGTTGTTCCCCAGGACCCACAAAGGGCAAAATGAGAACCAACTCTTGCTGTCTTTTTAACCTCTGTCTTTTTAACCCACACATATATACACAAAATAAACAAACAAATGCATTAGAAAGCTAATAAAAAAAAACCCAAACGAGTCAATAAATTGAAATTTCAAGATTATAGAATTATGTAAATAAATTTTAAGTTCTTTTACATGTTTTCTTTGGGGGAGGGATGGGAGTCATGTACCAGAGGCTAATCTATAGCTCCCTCAGTCTCGCCATTTCCTTGGGGGGTGGGGTGCCACAGGCCTAGTCTACAGCTCCCCCTGTCTGAACTAACCCTCCTGTCCCCACCTTCATAGTGGCAAGATTATAGCAGTATGCCAACACTTCAGATTTACGGAGTTGGGGATGGAAAGTAGAGCTCCTGCATGCTAAGCGTGCACGCTACCAACTGAGCCACATCCCTGGCTCCTTTTGAGAATGATATGGAAGTAAATATGAACTATAAAATCAAAGATTAGGCTTTACTCAAGCAATGTGCTTCTTGTTGTATCAGTGGTGAAGGGAAACGGCTTCGACTATAGTCCCGTGAAAGCAAACAAAAGAACGCCCGAGCACAGCTTGCACATTATAGAAATGCTCATCTCCAGAGTACAGACCACTGTTAAGAACCAAGGCGAAGGTGGACTCCAAGACCCTTGGCTAGATGGAAACCACCCAAGTCACACAGACCATGCAGTTTCATCAACTCGGGTTCAGAGGACACAGGGAATCGTGCCTGCTAGCTTCTCTCAAATGCACTAGACACATTACACGGGAAGCTGTGTTTACCTCTGGAATACTCAGAATCAAATATTTAGAGCAGCATGATCACTGCAACTTACCTAAACATCCACAAAAGCACAGGACTATATATATACAGGTATGATACAGGCTGTACCAGACTTCAGAAAAGAGAATAGCAAGGAGCCAAGTGTTCTAGAACATTTTTTTTTGGTCTGTTTTGAAAGTGTCTCATTATGTAGGTCTGCCTTGAACGTGCCATGTTCTCCAGGCAGTGGGTGATCCTGTCTTCTCAGAGCTGGGATTGGTGTGTGGTGGCTCTCTACTTACAAAGGCCTCACTGAGAGGTTAACAAGAGGTTCAGTTTGCCTGTTAAGCAGGCCAGAGAATAAAAGTGGGATTTTTCAAAATCCTTTTTTTCTGGTTTAATTATATCTGGATAAGATAACTGTAGCTCTTCTCTGGCTTCTAAGATGTCACTGAGTGTCAATTGTGGTGAAAGGCGGTGCTGGGGTCACTGTGGACACATGTGCCTCATTCATATTATGAATGTATTTTGCAATTCATAAAGCAGCTACAAGGGCACAGACTCCACAAGAACCTGGTCTCAGGGTGCTGCCCACTGGCAAGGTTCTGCCCACTCTAGCCAAAGCTTGCATGCGCACAAATGTGTTTCTAAGATTCACAAGAAAAAAAATCAGCCAAGTTAGCAGTCCTGAAAACAACATCTGACAACTCGACTGTGAAGAGGGGTCACCTACAGACAACAGGATCTACTATACAAACCCAACCTCACCTCATGTCCCACCCACAACTAAGATCTTCTCAAACTGACTGTATAAAGGGTCTAAAGGCTTTTCCTGGAATTATTGTTCTTTAACTCATCTCAACCCACTAAAGCCAGCACACTGGTTGTTGTTCCTTTCCCGGCCACTGGTTTTAAAAGGCTTCCAATTACCTAAGTGATATCCATTGAGTGTATCATTAACCTGAATTTCAGATAACACGGAAAGAACTGGGTTGATCTGGCTTAGAGAGGAGGGAAGGGGATTTGCTCAACTCCATTAAGGAGCACTAAGGCCTCGATTTATGGCACGGATTTACTGCCCTGCAGTACAACCAGCAACCATGTTCTGAGACAAAACAGGGGGAGGGGAGGGTGACATTCTGAAGACACTAGGTATCCCCCGGGACTAGTTACTATGCTCTAAACAGAGGGTTAGAAGAGATCCCGCCCTGCCCTGAACCAAAAGTATTTAAAACATTCTAGAGTATTACAATATCCAAACATGGAGAAGGGAGATGGAAGAAAATTATAATGTGTACAAAATAATTATGGCGTAAAAAGCAATGCTCTCCAACATTCTGCATCATATTTGTACACGTGAAATCTTTTGCCATCCACAACTGAGGACAGCACTTCCACACCCACCTGAAAACATCGCTGTGGTCATGACCACAGTGAACAAAATGCTGTTCAGAGAAACAGCCAGCATTTCAAAGTCTGAATCACAAGAAAATGTAGAGTTTGCTACACAACTTGGGCTGAAAATCAAGCTGAAAACAGAGACCAACAAGAAACACATCTGCAAACTCCTAGGTCCATATCACAGCTAGGCAATGTGGCCACACCAGTAAACCCAGCACCCTGGAAGCCAAACAGGAAGACTACGGGATCAAGGCCAAACTTGGTTATGTGGCACTGCAAGGCCAGCAAGCCTGTCTCAAAAAGGAGAATAGAGAAAGAAAGAAAGAAAACACACCAGCACAGATCTGAATAGGGTAATCGAGCACCTCAGTTAGAAAACAAGCCGAAATCCCACATTACCACAGAATGCACCAAGGCCACCGGCTACCAAATTTAACAAAGGAAACTACAATCTGTCTGCCCATGGTCAAAGGGCGGCGCATAAAACCGTGTGGTTTTGTTACTTCATGGGTTTTGTTGCTCTGTTTGATTTTTAAGGTTATTTTTAAGATTCCAACAAAGCATGGACAACAAATACTGGCACATCCTTCTACACTAGCATAGCTGGGTAACTACAAGCAACATTTACCTTGAGGCAACCAAGACTTAAGACTTTTTTCAAAAAGTTTATTTATATTTAATGTATGAGTGCTCTGCATGTACACCTGCCAGAAGAGGGCATCAGGTCCTATTATAGATGGTTGTGAGCCACCATGTAGGTGGAGGGAATTGAACTCAGGACCTCTGGAAGAGCAGCCAGTGCTCTTAACCTCTGAGCCGTCTCTCCAACTCCCCTAAAGACTTTCTTATTCTACATTAAAAATAAAGCAGTAATATCAGTGTGTACTGATAGACCGACAAGTCCACAGACTGTTTTCTGCAATGGGGGAGGCAGAGGACCACTCCAACAGAGAGGAGATGAATGTAATTTAACTACCCTATCTCAGGGTAAAAATATTACAGGTATTAAAAGTCAAACATTAACTAGAAATAGTATGGTTTTAAAAACATCAGTATCAGCTGGATGTGGGTGCACTAACATTAACCCAGACAGAGGCAGACAGAGAGGGAAGAGCAAACGAAGACAGAGAAGACTAGAGGCAGGCAGGTATCACAGTAAATTTCAGTTCATTCCAATCTGGGGTTTGTTATTCCAGAAGACCCACATATTATGGTTCCCAGCATATTAACCAAGAGGCTCTTCTGGCCTCTGTGGGTACCTGTACTCACATGGTGCATACATATACATACACATAAATCTTCTTTTAAAGCCTGAAAATGTATAAAGTGATCTACAGACTATTCAAGGAACACAATGATCTGTTTATTTTCCAGAACCTGAAGCTCATTCACATACCCATTTATACTTCCTATAAGAATAATTTTCTATATATTAGGATAGGGAATCCTAACAGAAAACATTCTTTGGGTTTTGTTGAGACAACCTTGGTCTACAGAGCTAGTTCCAGGGCAGTGACAGCCATGGCTATATAGAGAAATTGTCAGGGTAAAAAAAAATAAATAAATAAAACAAAACAAAACAACAACAACAACAAAAAACCCCCAAAAACTTGCATGGCTATTGAACATACCAAGATACACATGTCTTGTTTTAGTATTCTTTTGCTGCTTAAAATATACTTTTGCCTTAAAAAAAATTTATTGTTATTAAAAATTTTAGCCATGCAGTGGTAGTGCACACCTTTAATCCCAGCTCTTGGGAGGAAGAGGCTGGCGGATCTCCATGAATTTGATGAGGCCAGCCTGGTCTACAAGAGCTAGTTCCAGGACCATAAAACAGAGAAACCCTGCCTCCAAAACAAAACAAAAATATTTTAAGGGTGTTAGTGAGGTGGCTTAGCAGTTAAGAATGAGTACCACTCTTGCAGAGGACCAATGTCGGTACTCAGGAATAACACTGGATGGCTACAAAGGAATAGCCCAGGCTTCTGAGGGGACCTAAACTCATGAGCACATACCCACACCCAAATTACATATAATTATTGTCTTAACTGCATTTTATTTCTTTTGTGTCATTAGCATGTTTGTGGTCAGAAGACAACTTGCAGGAGTTGGTTCTCTACCTCTCCAATATGAGTTCCAGGGACTGCAGGTCATCAAGTCTGGCTGGTGCCTTTATCCCCTGAGCCATCATCACAAATGGTGTCAGATCCCCTGGAGCTGGAGTTATAGGAAATTTTAAACTGCCTGATGTGGGTGGTGGGAAACAAACCCAGTTTTCTGTAAGAGGACCAAGCATTCTACTAAGCAGACCTGGGTGACCACAAACCCTTAGTCCTGCTGCCTCCACTGCAAGAGAGCAGGACTGTGCTTGTGCCACCACACCTCATTACAGCCTTCCTTCCTTTTTCATTTTTCTAAAGACAGCCTCACTCTGGTCCAAAGTGGCCTCAAACTTACAGATGGGCTGTCCTGCTTCAGCATCCTCAATGGTCTTAATCACAAACTGCCCCATTCAGCACTTTTATCTTTATTTGCTTGTTTTGAGACCAGGCTGTTTTTGAATTCTCTAAGTAGACCAGGCTACCCTCAGGCACAGTGATCCACTTGCATCCACCTCCTGAGTGCTATAAAGGTGTGCACCACCCCAGCCACCGCACCTAGCTACTTTTTCCTTCTTAAATGAAATTAATTCTAAAGAAAACAAAATACAGAACAAGTGGAAAGGGGACTAAGAACGATGTCCCAACCAGGGAAGAGACACCAGAAGCATGGAGTGAAAGAAGGCACAATGATGCAAAGACCTTCAATGCATACTTGATTAAAGTCAGGGTCTTTCTCTCCATCTGGCTTAGCTTCTTCCTTGTCCTCTTCTGTCTCAGAACTACTCACATTCAACTCTGGGGCGGAGTCCTTCATCACCTGAATGCACCAGGATCAGAGAAAAATGAGTCAGGCCCTAAGTGAGCATTTGGTAGGGGAAGAGGCTTCCCTGGGACAAGTGGTTGAATCAGGAACCAGGGCCGCTTTCTTTGATCTTTAACTTCTAGTAACCTAACCCCGCGGCCTCCCGGGCCCCAAAGTTTTGTTTACTCATGTACCTTTATTTTATTTATTTTGAGATGGGGGTCTCCCTATTGTACCTCTAGCTGTCCAAAAACTCACTATATAGACCACACTGGCCATGAACTCTGCTGGGAATAAAGGCGTACGCCACTACGCCTGGCTTAGTTATATTTTTTTTTTTTTTGGTTTTTCGAGACAGGGTTTCTCCATGGCTTTGGTTCCTGTCCTGGGACTAGCTCTGTAGACCAGACTGGCCTCGAACTCACAGAGATCCGCCTGCCTCTGCCTCCCGAGTGCTGGGATTAAAGGCGTGCGCCACCATCGCCCGGCCTTAGTTATATTTTTAATTGTGTTTTTTTTTAATTTGGTTTTCTATTAACTGTTTTTCTTATTTAGTTTTATTTGTCTTTTTCATTCTGAGACACACAGTTCAGGTGCCTCAAAAACCAGAAACATCAAATCCCATGGAACTGGAGTTATGAGTTATGACGCACCTGACATAGGAAGTGAAAAACAGAAAAAAGAACTGCTCTTCTGCATAACACTGTGGATATGGCTACTAAACTCAAATTATATAATGGCTGCTTCTTCTATGATGTAAATGGGCTGACGGTCAAAAGGATTAAGGATATTCAGGGGAGAAGTGGAGATGCTTACATTATGTTCCTGTTCTCAGCATGTTTGGAAATAAAAGCCTTTGTTTTAATTTATAAAATACAACTCTACACCTATAATGGATTAATTAGTTAAGGTAGCATTCTTAAGCAATGGATTTAGTAACCAACTGCCTTTAATTCTCCCAAACCCTGGAATGCAACTGACTGGCGTACGTGGTCTCCTCCCAAGGCCAATACTAATACAGAAGAATGCTCTGAAACCACTCCTCCCCATTTCACCTGCACTTCAGATCAAGGCTGAGGCCCAGCCTGGCTTTCCTTGTCCTGTTATGCTCCCAGCTCTCTTCCCACATGTAAAACCACAGAGAGGGCAATTTTTTTAAACCAAAACTCAGACAGCACTGGAAATTCTCCTACTATTTTCCAATTGCCCAAGTTCAATGCTAAGCGGGCAGATTTGATGCCCTACATCTCCCAGTCATGCCCACAAGAAGAGATGGTACCTTTTTGTTGTCCACAACTTTGTGGACATAGATGGTGGCCTGGGTGTATTCTCGAAGGTCCCTCTGCTGTTGGCACAACAAGCCTTCTCTGCAATCTGGACAGAGATCTAGAAAACAGTAGAGCAGAAATAAGTGAAGAATTGCTTCAGAAACCCGTATCAGTTACTACACAGCATTTTCAGTAACTGATATGTTAGGCTGCATGCAAATGAGGAGGAAATCTGTGCACTAAACGTTCAGAAGAGGATGGCTCACGGGTCTGCCAGAAAATAGAGCACTGACAGACCCTTCCCTTCCCCCTTAAACTGTCAACTTTTAATGAAAGGAACAAAGAGTAACATGCAAACTTACCAGGCTCAGAAATATACTGCACTTCAGAAGGGTTTACGCCTCCCACTTCAATTCTTGTGATTTTAATTACTTTATCCACAACAAAGAGCTTTTGAATCATTTGCCATTCGCTGGGCCATATGAGAGCTATACTGTGCAAAAAAAAAAACAAAAACAAAAACAAAAAACAACAAACAACATGCCTTAAGACACGTGGAGAGTGACAGAGCAAACATCCTACAACAAAATCAGTACCACCAACAATTTACTGTAAGAAACAAGAGGGGAATGACTTATTAAAAATGAAACCAGAGAAACAGTGAAACTTTATGAATAGCTCTGATATGAATCTACACTCACAAGCTGGATAAAATAAATTAGCTGCGAAAGAAAAGGTACAAGATAAGGCTACTTATAGAAAACACATAAATATACAATTAAATGTGCAATACTTTTGACTACGTATACATAAATTCTGCTTTGGGTTTTAAGCCAAGGTCTCAACACGTGGCTGAGGTTGGCCCAGAAACTGTGACTGTCCTGCCTATGTTTCAGTATGCATCCTTTAAAATGATGACTTTTTGAGACAGATGACTCAAATTTATAGTAGTTACTGCAAGACAAAAGGAGAGGAAAATGAAAATAAAAAGGAAGTTAAGTACTAGGGGCCTTCAACTATAATCACATTGTCTGACTGTCTGCTGGGATTCTAGTCATGTACCACCACACCCACACGATGGGCTGTGTACCATCCCAGGTCCTGACGTATGTTAGGCTCTAGGCACTCGGCCACATCCCCAGCTCTAAGACCATACTGTTTCTAAATGTCTAGTGGTCATAATGGCAACACAGCAATGGAAGAAGTGATGAGTCTAGAAAATATGTATTTTTTCACTGATTTTCTTTAAATGACCTCAAAGATCATTAAAATACAAATAAGCTCAGTCCAGCTTCATCCCACAGCACTTTTTAATTCTCCTATTTACTTATGTGCTGCTGTGGGCCAGTGTCTTTCTCTTCGCTCTAAAGAGTTGACAGCTGTCGAAAAAGACAGCTATTAGGTGTGTGCAAAAGCAACTGTGGTTTTCACTTGCTGAAATTGCCATGTGAAATGAGAAGACATTTTTAATTGATGTGGTAATGCCATACATCATTTAGATGTACATTTCTCACTTTGTACTTAGCTAATGACTATTGTTATCAATTTTATGTTTACTTAATATTATGGAAATTATGTTAGATAAAAATCAAATTCAAGTAATTTTCCTTCTATGGGTTGTAAACCAACAGAGACAGCTTGCAATAAACACAGTGTTTGTTCAAAGAACTGCTAAGAACAGTGCAGTGGAAATCCAAAATGTTTTTCAAAGGAGATGAGAAGTAGAGAAGCTGGCCATGCATTTGACAATAAATGACCCATTGGGATCAATTACTGAGGCTGACCCTTTTAAGTAGGCAAAGGTTGCCAATGAACTCAGTGTGGAGTATTATTCTGCTATTTGAAGGAAATTGGAAAGGTAAAAAGGCTGGGCAATTGGGTGCCTTGTAAGGTGTGGGTGCCTTGGTACATGTGATTTTGAACTACTGCCCTATCTTAATTGTGTGCAATGAAGAAACATTACTCAATCCAATTTTGATGTGCAATAAAATGTAGAGTGTATATGACGCTTGGTACAGCCAGTTTAAATGGCTGGTCCGAGAAACTCCAAAGCCAACCCATACCAAAATGTCTGGTCACTGGTATCTGGTGCTGGTCTGATCCACTGCAACTTCTGAACACCCACAAAATCCTTACCCCTGAGAACCACACTCAACAAATCAAGGAGATGCACCAGAAACTGCACCACCCACAGCCAGTCAGAATCAGTTAACAGAAAGGGCCTAGCTCTCTGTATGTTCAACCACACAACTTCAAGAGCTGAATGAACAGGGCTGGGAAGTTTAGTCTCATCCACCACCTTCAACTCACTCCTTCTGACCAGCTGACTACCTTCAAGCATCTTGACTGTTCTCAGAGAAAACACTTTCACTGCCAGCAGGTTGCAGAAAATGCTGAGCACAGAGTTGAAAGTACTGGAATACATATATTTCTCATTGGCAAAAAATGTTTGTAATATTTCCAGAATTGATTAATAAAAATGTTTGAGTCTTGTTTTAATCTAAAATTTCAGTCTGAAGCTGCAATTCCTTTTGCACAAACCTAATACAACCAAGACTACACTGACTATATGACAGGTAATGAAGCTGACCTAGAGAAAGACTGCCAGACAAAGGAAAACATCCAGGTAACTTGTTGACTGTGGGAGAATAAAAGACAAGAACAAATTTCCCCGGGTGGCTGTATATCCTGCATAAAGAAGCAACCAATCCATCTCTTTTTAAAGACAGGTGTCCAGTCATAGGTCATATTTAGAAGGAACACAGTGAAGTAGCTCAGCGCATTCCTAACAGACCTTCATGCTAGACAAAAATCCCCTAACCACACTTGATCACTGGGGACAGAGAGCCACACGAAGAGAAGAAACTCACAGTTTCGAGTCTTCTTTGGTGAGGGAAGGAAATGTAAACATGAGTCCTCCGTGTGGACACAGAAGGGCAGAGTTCCCAATTGATGACACAGGAGTAGACCTTGCAGGCTTTCTATTCAAACAAGACAGGAGGTAAATTCAACACACTACTGCATGAGGAGAGTTCTTATTTATTTTTGATTTTTCAACACAGGGTTTCTCTGTGTAGACATGGCTGTCCTGGAACTTGCTTTTATAGACCAGGCTGGCCTCAACCTTGCTTGAGATCTGCCTGCCTCTGTCTCCCAAGTGCTGGGACTTGTAACACCATTCCCAGACAGATTTTAATTTGGGGGGAGTGGGGAGTTTTCATGTGCCCATAGCGGGGTGGGGGTAATATATATGCCTGTCGTCTATGTGCAGGAACGTGTGTACTAGTACACAACTCGAGTGTGCGGAAACCCAGGGATGATAGCAGGAGTCTTCATGACTTTCCCGAGCCTCTTACTTGAAGCCAGAGCTCACCTAGATGGGCTACTCAACTAGCAAACAGGTTCTGGAGACACCCAGGCTCTGCCTTCTGAGAACTCAATTACAGGTGAGCCTTCATTTGCACAGGTTATGCAGATCCAAAAGCTCATGTCATATGTGCTTCTAACAACTGAGCCACGAATGTCCACAGCCTGTAATATTTTATTTATTTATTTATTTTGGTTTTTAAGACAGAGTCTCACTGTGTAGCCCTTGCTGTCCTGGAACTCACTATGTAGACCAAACTGTCTTCAAACTCAGAGATCTGCCTGCCTCCGCCTCCCGAATGCTGGGATTAAAAGCATGCACCATTACACCTGGCTCCCCAACATTTCTTTTAAATAATAATTTTAAACTAGAGATACATGTAAATGGATATTATTAATTAAATATTTGTTCTGGGTTTAGCTGTGTCACTTCGTAGAAAACAAAGGTTGTCTGTGTGTGCCAGGAAAAGTAATCACGAATGCACCATTAAGGGAATCCATGGATTTTTTAAAAATACCAGTCAACCCACAAAAAGTAAAGAAATTTCTTTTTTTACCTAACAAATTTCCGCCATTCGTCTAAAAAGAAGTGTGACACAATATAGAGAGTATCCGTATCCTGGAAACAAGAAGCACAAACATAATGTGTTAGCTTCATCTCCCCTCTGCACCCCTTAAATTGTCAAGGTGATTTTCTTTTTCAAATTCATGTTGTCATGTAACTTGCTAGGTAGCTCAGGTTGTCCTCAAACTCAGAACACAGAACACAATCCTCCTGCAGCCTCCCACACTGCATAGATCTGAGTGACCATACCCAGTGTGAACCACACTGTTTACAACGCAAATAAATGTATCCCCCACTCAAGCTGTGCAATAAAATGGAAACGGCGAGCTAGTCTATCTCCCAATTAGGAAAGGATGTGAAAAAGGAGAGGGCTGGGATGATCTGAAATACTTTTGGCTGAGGCCTTTAAAATCGTGGGACTTTTTCCCTCTCTGTGGCAATCATGGTACCTCTGGCCAGTTACTGAGACACGGTCTGTTTTTGTCCTGAAACAAATTCGGAAGGGAAGCCTTCTGTTCATTTGCGATCATTTTATGTAAGGCTTCGTTTTCTTCCCCTTCTCGTTCTAATATCTGAAAAAGATGGAAGCAGTTAAGCTGTCTCTCTTTGACAACATGTTTCCCTCTACATATACACCCGTTCCACGGGAAGGGCACGCCATTCCCACAGTACCTTGCACTGCGAGCAGCACTCTTTGTAACTTGGGAACTCAGGAGCCTTTGGGAAGTACTGCCGCAGTTTACTCCAGGCCTCTTGAGAAACGAGCCTCCTTTCATTTTCAGATATGCTTAATCCCCCTAAATTAAAAGAGAAAAAATTTGCTTATAAAAACAGGGATGAAAGAAGTCAACATCTATTCCTTAAACATTTTAAAAGTGTATATATATTTCTGTGTGCACCTGTGTAGGTGTGTAAGTGCACGGCATGTGTGTGCAGGTCAGAGGACAGCCGGCAGGAGTCAGTTCTCGCCTTCTACCACGTGAGTCCCGGGTGTCAAACTCAGGTAGGTCAGACTGAATCACAAGCACTTTTACTCAGAGCCTAATCCCTATTCACTATCCTAATGGAGAGTCTACAGTGCTCTCTTTTCCTCAGATTCATTTGTGAGTTTCAGCACTGTCTCTAGCCGCAGTGTCAGCTGAGCATACACAGGCTTCTACCCACCATCCCCAGGGGTTAAGAGGACTTCATTTCCACCCACACACAAAATTGCTAATTCCCTTAAAAGACTATGCTCGACTTCTCAAAGTATCTTGCAATGAGCAGTATGTTCACGGATGTATGGACCTCAAACTGTTCTCTTTAAATCAAAGTTAGGTAATAAAACAATGTCCTGACTAATCTAAGCCCTTGCCATTCAACCTCTACATTTATTCCCTAATTGCAATTGGTTTTGGGACTTTTATTTTTCCTTTTAAATTTTATTTTATATATTTGGCTGTTTTGTCTGAATGTATGTCTGTCTGTGCACCACATGGGTGCCTGATACCAATGTAAGTCAGAAGGCATCATAGTCCCTGGAAGAGCAATCAATGCTCTTAACCACTGAGCACTTGGCTTTCTTGGAGCAAGATGTATCTATGTAACTCAGGATGGCCCTTTAGCCTCCTGTACTGGGATGCTGTACAGGCGTGGGCTACCACATCCAGCCTGCAATTACTTTTGAAAAATCCTCTGGCTGTTCAAAGATCCCAAAAGACAAGAAAAGAATAGGGGTCATGGCCACTCTGCCACTTTTGTAATGTCAGGAGGGCTATAATCTGAACCATAGTAATTTCAGTGAGGCTCCTCGATTTACTGTTCAATCACATGCAGCCTGACTGACTTCTGGTTATGTTGTATTTTTTCAACTATGCTAAAGTAAAATATGAGTGAACTGGGCTGACTGACATGGGTTTCATTGCTGAGAGGCCCACAAGCAAGTTGTGTTCATGCCCACTGGTCAGGTACCTACAGATGAGTTACCAAACAATGCAGCCACCACAGCACCTGAGCAACAAACATGCCTTTGCCATGCCAAACATGGTCTAATAATACAAAATGTAATCTTCCTGAGTTAATTCTAGTCCTCAATTCTTCTGACCCTTTGAATAATCTCAAGGAAAGGCTACCTTGAGCCAGGTGTGGTGATGTACTATAAGACTAAAATAAAATATAGTATAGTAACTGGAGCCTGAGGAGGTCAAAGGTTCAAGGTCAGCCTCTGCTACAAAGGACTGTCTGAAGGAAAGTGGCAAGCAAGTGGCACTGACTGCTCTTCCAGGGGATCTAGGTTCAATTAACAGCACCCACATAGCAAGCAGCTTACAGCTGTCTCTAATTCCAGTTCCAGGGGACCTGACACCCTCACACAGACATGCATGCGGGCAAAACATCAATAAACATAAAATTAAAAAAAAATCATTGGAATGATGAAACACATATAGCAACATACAAATGTTGAACTGCAAGAGAGAAAGAAAAATCTTAACTAGGTTACAATCCTATGAGCAACTTACACAAAATGAGAGACAAATCAAATATACATAGGATATTGACATAAAAATTTTGCTGCAAAATAGGATACTTAAATAGGGCTAGATTGTTGCTCTTGCAAAGGACCCAGGTTCAGTTCATAGCACCTACAAGTCTGCTCATAGCCAACTGCCATTTCAGAGGGTCCAATGCCCTCTCTTCTGGCCTCTACAGGCACTGATGTATAGATGCAGAGTACAGAACTAAATTCAGTGCTCTTAACTTTGGTGCCATCTCTCCATCCCCATGTATAGACACATCTGCACATACATCTGTATCTCCCTCCAACACACAAACAGGATGTACGCAATACAAGAAAATTACACTGTTGGCAAAAGTCAAGACGTAACCAGAGTAACAGGCAAGATGGCTGAGCAGAAGACTGGTGCCATGAAAGCCAGTCAACTTGAGTTCAACCTTGCAAATCATGTAAAGGCTGAAGCAGAGAACTGACTTCACACAGAAGCATGTCCCCAGACAAGGATAATGAAGTTTACAAAGCTAAGAATGAACTTTTAAAAGGAAGTGATCAGGAGCTGGGAAGAGAGTTTAGTGGTTAAAAGAATGTTTTGTTCTTGCAGAAGACAGGAGTTTAATTCCCAGCATGCACCTCAGGCAACTTAACTACCTATGATTCCACTCGAGGAGCTCCAATGCCTCTGGCCTCT
Organism: Microtus oregoni; assembly: GCF_018167655.1. Taxonomy (NCBI): domain Eukaryota; kingdom Metazoa; phylum Chordata; class Mammalia; order Rodentia; family Cricetidae; genus Microtus; species Microtus oregoni. Next base: position 15,620,271 of record NW_024543064.1, read on the forward strand.
GTGGAGGCCAGCACTCATAGACACATACTCACACAGACATGCTAAAAATTAAAATAAAATGCCACCAGATTTACTATGATACAGACCTGCCCCACAGACCTGGTGTGGGCATCCAGAGGTTGAGAAAATGGGATTCAAAACTTGGTCTAGCCTGGTGTTGCACTCAGAATCTCAGTATCCAGGAGCTGAGTCATGGGGATTAATTTAAGTTTGAAACTAGCCAGAGCTATTGAGGTTTCTCAATAAATGAATGAATGAATGAATGAATGAATGAGCATATAAATGTAGTATAAAAGAAAATCAAGAATTAAATTTAAAACCATTGGGTATTACCTTGGTTGGCTTAGAACTTGCTATGAGTCCAGGATAAAAAGAATTCTCAGGAAGGTGTGCTGACACATTCCCGTAATCCCAGCACTTAGGAGGTGGAGGCAAAAGAATTCTGAGTTGATGATACCCAACCTGGACTACATAATGAAATCCAAACAGAACTTTAGGGAAAGGAAGGAATAAAACATGGTGGGAGCTGATGCCAAACGGACAACAGATACAAGCTTCTAGCTTACCATGAGGACACAGGATGTCTTCATTAAAATTTAATTCCTCCTCCTCTTCTTTTTTTTCTTCCTTTGATTCATCTAATCAAAAAGAAGAGACAATTACAGCTCTGGCTGTTATAGTTAAAAATTAAAGCAGCATAACTTTAAGCAAAGAAACTTGAAATAATTCTGAAAAATTAAGGCAATTGAGACTTGTACAGGCGCGCAGAGCAGGCTATACTTCCCTTCCCTAAGAGGAAAGGAGAAAACCTCAACAACAGCGAAGGATTTGAAGAGTTATGCAATGACCCTGGCTTGCACTGTGATCCCAGCACTGAAGACAATGAAGGTGGGAAGATCAGGGCCAGCTTGGCCTGTGTGGGAAGTTGTCTCCTCCCGGCTCCGCAGACAGGGTTTCTCTGTGGATCAACAGCTCTGGCTGTCCTGGAACTAACTATGTAGACCAGGCTAGTCTCAAACTCAAAGAAATCTGCCTGCTGCTGCCTCCCAAGAGCTGGGATCAAAGGTGTGTGCCACCACTATCCATCTAATTTTTATTATTATTAATATTATAAAAGGAAAATAAGTTGACTTAGGAATCAGAGGTGGGTGGATCTGAGTTCAAGGACAGCCTCATCAACAGAATTATACAATGAAACCCTGTCTGGAAAAAACCAAACAAACAAAAGCTTATCCAATAAAACATGCTTTTTCTCAATCTGAAAATTTACATATTCTATTAGCTCTAGTCAAGTGTCATCTACTGTCACTTTCACCTCCCTGCCCTGAGCAATTCAACAGACCGTTACATAGATACATGATGTTTATGAAGTCTGTGTCACTGTCAACACCTCCCTGACCTTGCTTGTCTACACTGTCACCATGTATAATCCTAGACTCTGGAAATCAATCAAGGAAGAAATCTTCAACATTTGGAGACTGAACTAGTTCTTCTTTTTCTCACCCTCCCCCCTTTTCTTTTGTTTGGTTTTGTTTTGTTTTTTGAGACATGGTTTCTCCATATCTTTGGAGCCTGTCCTGGAGCTGGCTCTGTAGATCAAGTTGGCCTCAAACTCAGAGATCCACCTGTCTTGGACTAGTTTTTCAACGGCTTTCCAGGTTAGGAGACAGTTTCATCACACTCAGTCTATCCTGCCACGTGTGAAGATACACACCTATGATCCCACCTTGGGAGGTGAAGGCAAGAGGACTATAAGTTCAATGTTAGCCTGGTCGATGGGGCTCCTCAAAGTGGGGGAAATGTTACAAGTTACTTAAAAAGCTAAAACAATGACTTAAGTGTCACACAATGGTAGAACACTTGCTCAGCACGTGCAAGTCTCTGAGTTTGATTCCCAGTGTGTCAAAAACCCAAAACAGAACCATGCCCCCCAAAAAAACCTTAGGTAGAGAACTAGGGGCAGAAGAACACAATCAGATATATTCTGTCATCTGTCACAAACAGAAGTTATTTCTTGAATGTGAGATGGTAACCTCAATAATAACTTTGGAAAAGGTTAAGTGTCAACACCAAGTTAATCTCTTGTATCAGACTCCTAAACTCTTGATATTAGCAAGTCAGAGGCAAGCATCTAACGCTCCCTAGTCATCCAGGAGCCTGCACCCATCACAGAGCAGTGTGTGCCAATTACACATGTAGCTGACTCTCTGCCTGCTGGGAAAATAGCACAGGATGAAGCACTGCAGGTAAACTGGACATCACATAGCATAACGTGTAAGAACGCTCGCTACCTCTGTCCCCACACACTGACTGTGGAAAAGTGAACCGGATCCGGTTAGTACACACACCCATACAGTGCCTATGCAGCCAGCAGTGCAGCACGGTCCCTGAAACCCCAGCAGGTTTCTTGCCTCCTGGCAGGGACTGGGAGTGGGAGGAATGACACATTGTTACATTTAAGCCTCAAAAAGTCTGAGGCTGAGTGTACTGGTGCACAATTTTAATAACAGCAATCTAGAGGCAGGTGGATCTATGTGAGTTCAAGGCTAGCATGGCCAACATAATAAGTTCCAAGATAGGCAGAGCTACATAAGAAATCCTGTCTCAAAACAAAAATAACCCCACCCCACCCCACCCCCCAAAAAAAGAATGGGAAGAGGAGTTGAAATTAGGCCTATTACAGGGAAAGCAAAATGGAAAATATTTTCAAGATAGCCCAATGTAAAGACATTTCTATTTTCTAAGTCTACATAAAATGAAGAGCTGATGTATGAAGTGAGAAGGTGTGTGCTAGGTCAGATGATACCACTATAACTGTAGCAAGGGTTTTCTAATGACAAGAGCACACAACTGAAATCAATGCTAAGCCCTTGCATCACAGAAACAATAAAATATCTTCAGAAAGAACAATAAAATATCTTTTCAAATTTAAATTGTATGTATATGGGTGGGTGTTTGAGCACTGGCATGTAGCCTTGGTGCCAAGGAGGCCAGAAGAGGGCATCAGATCCCCTGCGACTGGGGTTGACAGGCAATTGTAAGCCACTTTGTGGATGCTAGGACTTGAACATGGGTCCTCTGGAAGAGCAGCCACTGCTTTCATTACTGAAACACCTCTCCAGATCAATAAAATATTTTAATCAAAAGGAAAACTAACTGCAGGTCATGGTGGGGTACCTACAGTCCCAGCATTTGGGAGGCAGAGGCAGGCACATTGTTGTCATTTTGAGACCAGCCTGTACTATATAGTGAGTTCCAGGATAGCCAGGGCTACAGTGAAACTGTCTAAAATGAAAAAAGAAAAGAAAACCTAAAATTTGAAAATGCACAGCTCAAGAGAATGGGAATCCAGCTAAGCAGTAGATAACATGCTCAGCAAAGGCAAGTTTAGTCCTCCTACCCATTCAAGACACAAACTAGAACAGCTCCTTTCTAAAAGGAGCATCATCTAGGAATCCATGTTAAGTACAGACATTATAAGCTGTAATGCTTAGTCAGGTGTGGTGCGCACTTGTAACTACAGCAGTAGAGTGTGGCAGGAAGATGTCAAGTTCCAGGCCAGTGCTAAATAGTGAGCTTGACACCCTGACACACACACATACACACAGACACACACACACACAAAGGAAACAAGAGAGAAGAGAGGAGAGAAGAGAGGGAAGGAGGGGAAGGGAGGGAGGGAAGGAAGAATGAAGGAAGCGAGATGGGGAGGGAGGGAGGGAGGGAGGGAGGGAGAGAGGGAGGGAGGGAGGGAGGTAAAGGAAGCAAGGAGTGGAAATAATGGTTAAGTGTAGAAAATACATGATTTCCACAAAGCTCAACAATTTAATATAACAGCAGGACAGTAGTGGCGAATGAACACCTTTAATCCCCGTTCTTAGGAGGAAGATGTAAGTGATCTCTTGAATTGAAGAACAGACTGGTCTACAGAGCTAGTTTCAGGACAGGGCTACACAGAGTTACCCTGTCCCGAAAAACAAAAATACAAGCATATAAATGTCAGTATTTGGGAATAAAATCAATAGAGCTGTAAGTTAGTGGAGAGGTAGCATACTTGCCTAGTTAGTGTGAGACCCTGGGTTCTAGGTCAAGTACCATAAAATAACAAAACAAAGGGGGTGTGAGGGAGGAAATCGGGTGAAAATAACTATTCACAAGTCACTAACGACATAGCACTAGTGAGCATAATTGACCTCAAAATTAGTGATGGCCAAAATCACAAGTCTCCAGTTTAGACCTAAGTTATTCTAAATGCCTTTGGCATCTGTTTACTGTTAGGTTTACAATAACATGATTTCCTGTCTGAAAGCAGGACTCAAAAAGAAAGAACAAGTAACAAGTTTTCCAAGCCCTGCCCTCTTTGAGGCAGAGTGCAGAGGTCACATTGGTCATTGGCTGCTATCCTAAAGCCAAACTGCTGAGCTCAACAGCATGCAGGGCTTTCTGAAGCCCATTACCCTTCCCTCCCTGGAGGCTGGAGCAGAACTGACTTGACTCTGCACGTGACTGACTAGGTGGCACTTGAGCCCAGAGCTCACTAAAGGAGATGCCCCCAAGGCTCTGTTGAGTCTGTGAGTGGAATTTCAAAAGTTTGAACTCTGTTATTTGCCCTTAGCTGTTTCTGAGACCTTGAGACTTAATAAACATCTTAACATACAGGGGCATAAATTTTTATTAAGGCAATTTTACTGAAAATGAAGATTGAAAGGCTAGGGCCTAGTGTTTCCTACGGAGCACATGAGCAAGCTGAACACAGTGCAGTTGTGGGGAAATGGCGGGAGGGGGACCACAGTGCAGCTTTGCCATGGAGATACTTCAACTCTGCAAGCACTCGTGAAAGTTCAAGAAAAGGCTAGGCACAGAAACCTACAGTGCAAAAGCAGCAGCAGCTGGGGTGGTGGAAGGATCCCCATGGATAAAGAGAACAAAGCCACCCCCCACCAAAAAAAAAACTACAAAGATTCTAACTCTGGAGTCATGGATTCCCCCATCACCTTTATTGAAGGGGCTCCCGTTTATCTTCCCGTTGCTTTGCTCCGCCTCACCATCCTGCTCATCTAGTTGTTCAAGGGCCAGCTGGCGCCAGCTGCGCAAGGAAGACTTTCCCACCCAAAATCCATCATTGCTGTGGAAAAGAGAGAATGTTAAGCCCTAGCAGGTGACTCTTAATGTTCCCTCCTTTTATGTCTTTCCCCTGAAGCCCACAACTAAAATGATTATAAACAGTCAAATCACTACTGTGCACACAACTGTTTTTAATCCGATTCCTGATTCGAGCCATTTTCATGCCTCACTACTGAACTCCAGGTGTCTATTGCTTTGTTTCCATTCTAGATCATGCTATCTTTCTCACACGTTGAGTTCAAATCCATTTCAATCATATTCAACTTTCTTCCACTTGATCACTACTCTTAGCACACACAACTCTTAGTATCTAAGTTGGCACAAAGATACTTAGGTATACACACCCTTACTGATGTCACAGAGGAGGCCTTGTAGAATTGGGCCAAAGGGAGACCAGGCTGAGGTCTGCTGGGAGATACTTAGGAACAAATGACATGAACACAGCAGATGCCATCACTTAATGACTCTTGGTTGAATTAGAGGTGCTCTGTGGAGTGGGGTTTGACACCCAACACCCACTGAATCCCCCGTTTGTCTCAGCATCACTTCATCCTTGCTGAAGGAGACATACCTTCCCAGGCCTGAGTGATGGTTCTCCAGACAAGCTTTCTGTACTCTAAGTCTGAGTATTGGCTCACGTGGTCAGGTTCAGACCTCTCCCCTTCCTCTTTTACAGAGCGAAGGCTGTGTCTGACTCAATTTATTTTCACAGAGTAAGCACTGCAAAAATTCATTTTTTAAGACAATTCTAATTTAGCTGGGTGATGGTGGTACATGTCTTTAATTCTAACACGCAGGAGGCAGAGAGGCAGGTGGACTGTGAATTCAAGGCCAATTTGGTCTACAGAGAGTTCTAAGACAGCCAGAGCTACTCAGAGAAACCCTGTTTTAAACAAAACAAAATTTCTAGTTTAAGGCTGGAAAGAGGGCTCAGTGGTTAAGAGCACTGGCTGTATTTTCAGACAACCTGAGTTTGATTAAGAGAACCCAAAAGATGGTTCACAGCTGTCTGTACTCTATTCCCCAGGGATCCAATGACCATTTGCACCTTCTGTGGGAAACATAAACAAGATGTACATGCAGGCAAAACACCTACACATAAAATAAATAAATTTTTTAAATTAAACTAAGAAATGTGTATGCGGTGTGTTTTGCAATGTTTAAAGGTGCATGGGCACACATATGCTTAAAGGTACAAAGTGTTTTGAGGTGCAAGGTCAGTGGTCTTCCTCTTTATTCACTGAGGAGGGGTCTCTTTACCCGGAGTGCACTGCTTCTAGCTTGTCCCAGGAATCCCCCACTTCTGCCTCCTGGGACGACCATGTAACTCTTTATGTGGCTATTCTATTCCCCAGGGATCCAATGACCATTTGCACCTTCTGTGGGAAACATAAACAAGATGTACATGCAGGCAAAACACCTACACATAAAATAAATAAATTTTTTAAATTAAACTAAGAAATGTGTATGCGGTGTGTTTTGCAATGTTTAAAGGTGCATGGGCACACATATGCTTAAAGGTACAAAGTGTTTTGAGGTGCAAGGTCAGTGGTCTTCCTCTTTATTCACTGAGGAGGGGTCTCTTTACCCGGAGTGCACTGCTTCTAGCTTGTCCCAGGAATCCCCCACTTCTGCCTCCTGGGACGACCATGTAACTCTTTATGTGGCTATTCAGGACCTGAACTCATCTTCATATTAGCAAGGGAAGCCCACAGTCCACAAGATCATCTCCCCAACCGCAGAAAGAAAAATATTTTTGTTAAGCATCCTGGGCTCAGCAGTAAAGGTGCTTGCTGCCAAGCATGGCAGGACCTGAGTTCAATTCCTTAGACTACACAGTGAAAGGAGAGAACTACCAACTGAAAGCTGTACTCTTTCATGTCTACACGGGTCAGGAAATGTGCACATGCCCACAAACATGAACAAACACACATACACATGCAAGTGAATACTGTGGGGGAAAAAAGTAAAGGATGCTCACTCGCTCCTGTAGTCCAAGATGTCCTCCTGTCTTAGCCTCTAAAGTGCTAGGAATACAGCTGGATTCCTAGCTATTCTCACGGTACAGGTTTTACTTGAGAACTGCTCGGCTACCAACCTTCCCTTAACAGTCAACTCTTTCCTAAAATGAGCAAGCAGCTGTCTGATTACTGCCTGGCAATGTTGTAGGCTCTCATAAACAGCATGCTGTGTAACATACCCCTTCATTGTTGTTTTCAGCAAATTGTTGACGGTTTTGTAATCTTCATTTAATTGGCTCTTCAGGCGCAGTACACGACAACGTTCTACAACACAGTCCTTACACAGGGCTTTCACTAAAGGCAAGAAAGACAATGAAAATAAACTTCATTCTCACACAGACTTCCTATGAGAATGTTTCCAGTACTAAACAAAATACACAAGAATTTTAAATCTAAACCACAAATTCCTGCCACTCCCCAAAACAGGATTTCTCTGTTTAACAGCCCTGGGAGACCTCAAACTCACAGAGTTCTGCCTGCCTCTGCTCCCGAGTGCTGGGATTAAAGGCGTATGATACCACACCTGGCCAAATCGAATTATTACAATAGTCTTTCTATATCCCGATCTTGTTGATCTAGATACTCACTCATACAATAAGTTTTCTAAATAATGAAGACAGTGTTTATCAACTATAGTAGTTAATCAAACGAATCTAACTAGCGGAGGGAGGGTCAACAACATATCCAACAACTATACATGTAATAGTCTTCATGCAGACATAACTTCCTAAGCACAGAACACTGAAGGGATGAGAACAATAGAGGACATAGCACAGTGCGCAGATGCTCTAGAAATCACATGCTGTTTCTGTGTTTAAATTTCATTTATTATTACTGAGGGTATATAATACACGTGCACATGCACGTGCCACAGTACACATTTGAGGACTAACTACATGGAGTCTGTTTTTTTCCATCAAGGGGGTCCCAGGAAGCATTCAGGTCAATGGGCTTTGTGGCAAGTGCTTTCACCTACAGCGACACCACATCGGTCCTGAAATGTGATTCCTTGAAAGATCCTATGGGAGTCGGAGAGATGGCTCAGTGGTTGAGAGCACTTGTTCTTGCAGACGACCCAGGTCAATTCCCAAGACCAACATGGTGGCTCACATCCATAACTACATTTCCAGGGGATGATGCCCCCTTCTGCCCTTCTTGGCACCAGGCATACACATTATACACAGACATACATGCAGTCAAAACACCTATAAAAAGATTTAGCCAGGCAGTGGTGGTATGCGCCTTTAGTCCCAGCACTCAGGAGGCAGAGGTGGATGGATCTCTGAGTTCAAGGCCGGCTTGTTTACAAAGTGGGACAGCCTGGGATGGGACAGCCATGGATACACTGAGAAGCCCCCCCCCCTCCAAAAAGATTCCCATTGCATGATTTATTAATTCTGGATGGTGAGTACTTTAGAATGCAAAAGGCCTAGAGCATATAATTAAATGTTAAGCATAACCAAAAGTAGCACTTCACTTCAGGAAAGAGGAACTGGAGGTCATGCAATTCCCTTAGCCTCAGTGGAGATTAGCATAGAACCCATGTGGCCAGTTGCTCATTAAAAAGAACATGTAGTGTAGACATACTAAATAAATAAAAATTTTAAATAGAAATAAGTAGACACTTGCTTGAGAAGAAGTAGCCAAAACTAAACAGATTGGCTAATTTTGGCTATATAGCTTCTGTACATTCAAGAACTAAGCAGATTTAGAAACTAAGAAGCAATTTCCCAAACCTACACAAACAAGACAGAATGAGCTTTGCAAACAAAGGCTCAAGGCTTTGAGAAAGATTAGTGTATGTGCTGGGAATCCATTCTGTCTGCACTCCACCAGTCGCCTAGCAGCGCTTCAGCTCTACTTGGCGAGCCCATTTTGCAAAGTATAAGAATGCTCAGTCTCTCAGTTAACTTCAGGTTGTCATCCAGTACTGATCTCAGAGAGTAGAGTGTAAGCCGAGAGGATGGACACTCTGACTTACCAGTTAGTCTTGGACCTCCTCCATAGCGACTGTAGAAAATGTCAGCCGCATATTCCGATATTCTCTTCATAATTGATATTTTATCTGGATGAAGCTTGTCGTGGGAACATAGGCAAGCATGATTATCAATAGGTTTGGTGGGTGTTGATTCATCCAACCACTTCTGCAGCCATTCAAGAGAGACAAATTCATAGGCCTCTGAGAAAAAAAGGAATGGGAAGAAACTATGTACTTTTACAGTTTTGGACTAAGTGATACAAGTCATTGTCCTCAAAAGACAGCACAAACTTTGTCCAAAGTCAGCAGGATCAGAAGAATCAGTGGGAGGTGTCTGATGTGTGACTACAAATCCCAGTTAGCTAGCACTTCTGTGACCTCGCGTTATACATGGAAACACATCTGCACAGAGCCCTATGGGATCGGCGGGTATTATTAGCCACATTCTACAAGAGGCATCCACAGAGAGAAGTGCCTTGCTTGAGAGCACAGCAGAGCTTCCATGAGGACACTTGGGTGCTGAATGGAAAATCATCACCTCATCCCTTACTCTGCACAACTGTGTGATATATATCTGAAGATTAAAATGAGAAGTCAGGATCGAGCTGAATTAAAAATTTAACCTTGTCACCTACAACCACACTTCACAAGCTCATTTCATCATTCAACTTTCCTGAATCCAGGATGGGACTGGTATTAAGAAAAAGTATTTATGATTTCCCCAAAGTCTGTGTTACGATCTATTCATTTCATTGCTATTAATTTCAAGAAAATAATGCATTTGAAATAAGTTCTAGGGCAGAGTACACTAGAACAGAATTATCAGTTTTCAGGTTCAAAAACTAAGAACACCAGACATTTCAAAACAAATTTTAACTTGGGGAGAGGGAGTCCCAGAGTTCCCCAAAAGGCAAAGTTAAAAATAAAGGGACAGCTTTGATTACTTACAAAGATCTCCAGTGAGTCCCAGCATAAAACATAGAAGAAAACACACAAAGGTTGAATTCATGTATTTGTATCGTGTGCTACTTCTGGCGAGATCTGAGGGGCAGACACTTAACGCAAAGCTCACTGTGACCAGTTTCACATCCCCGGAGTCACACATCCAGAAAGTTAACTCCCACTTCATTTTAGTTCAAACATTTCAATGTTTTGACAAAAAAAAAAAAAATTGGCGTGTCAGATCCACTTTTGCACTGAAACTGGACAGCAAGGGGCAGCACTAGGCAGCTGCAGGGGGAGATGACCTGCTTGCTGAGACCAAAGTCTAATCCAAGTTCTACCTTAGAAACTCAACGTGAGCAAGTCACTTAAACTCTCTAGGCTTCAGATCTTTAATTTGCAAAATGAAGGTAATAATACCTGCCTTCTACCTACCTCACAGAGATGTTGCTGAGTGTAAAAGATAAGATATGTGAAGCATTTTGAGCTTTTTGGAAGAAAAGAGATATAGAAAAGTTAATTATACATACAAACAAAATCTATAAGAGGAGACCGTAAGACACAGGACAGGTAAAATGGTCGTGGCATCCTACAAGTATCAGCATGACAAGGGCTGGGGTGTAGTTCAATGATGCGCTATTTGCCTAACATGAGTGCAGCCCTGGGCCGAATCCCCAACACCATCAACAAATGAAAAGCAAAACAATAATACATACATGCTTTTAGTGAGGCACACAGCTCAGAGTAGAGAGACTGCCCTGAATGTGCACTGCCCTTGTTCAATCCCCAGTACTAATATCACCCCAGACCCCCAAATCATACCATAACCAATTATATTCAAAACACCTCCCTCATTCTGTGCTGTTTATCAGGTTTAGACTGAGTGTAAAAGGAAGGTGGGGGGGGGGAGGTGACCCTTATCTGTGGGAAATAAAGTCTTCAATATTAAATACTTCCTATACAAAGTCAGAGAGTAAAGTTTTGAGTATTTTCAAGGAGAGTGAGGGACTGATACAGGTTCCCACTTAAGGAATAATTCTCCAGGTTCTGTTCTTCCAGCATCCACAGAAAAGTGAACAGAGGGCGACACCTTCTGTTGGGGGGATGGGCCAAATGGATCTGCCTATTGAACCTGGCAGTGGTGGCTCTCATCTATAATCCCAGCACTCAGGGGACTAAAGTGGGAGAGTCACCCGTGTTTGAGGCCAGCAGGAGCTACATGGTGAGCTCCAGACCAGCTTGAGCTACAGGGAGACCTTGTCCCAGAAGACAAAAATAATTAAGCACTATAAGGAGGAAGTCCTTGGACGATAAAGACACACAATGAATATGTGCTCAAAGGCAGGTAGGTCCAAGGTAACCTGTCCAATCATCTACTAGAATCTCACTGAAAACTTCCCAAATGAAGTTTTGCTATTTTAGCTTTTAAATGATTATGAATTAATGTAATATCCCAAGATTGGTGGGGGAAATCACTTCTGCCTTTACAGTAGCAGACACTGTACACGATTCTGATCTAACCTCCTACTCATAATTACCCAGCTTTGGCTTCAGTGTGCTGGGGTCCTGGGAGAGCAAGCATTAGCTACAGTGATGCCCCTGTAATCCCAGCACCAAGGAAGCTGAGGAAGGAGAACTGTCATGAATTTGAGGCCACCCTGGGTTACTGAGTAAGGTCATCTTGAAATAAGTCAAATATCATGAGTGAGTTTGATGTGAGGTCCAAAATAAATAAAATTTAAAAAATGGATTTTGAGTATAACAAAGTTAAGAGTCCTGAATAATAATAGCATGAAAAAATATAACCGTTTCTCTAGAATTCAAGCACCTTCAAGTTTAAATAATAGCAGCCAAAATGATAATGTGATTTTTCATTTACACTGAGACTTTGGATTTTTAGGACAGGTGGCCTTTCAAAAGAATACTCATACAACAATATAAAACGATGATTGTTTTAGAATGAGGAGTTCCCAATAGGTAAGGGTCCTGATTGGCCAAAGTATAGAAGCCATCATGGCGCCCTAAGAGTGAGTGGTTCACGATCCAGGGTCTCTCCAGACACAAGTATGCACTTTGCCCCACAAAGCTTCACCCTCACTCCCTCATGCCATTCTGTCTTCGGGGCAGGAGTCCTCTTTTCCTTCTGCACAGTCCAAGAAACTGACTACAGTTTGGAGAACAGATTTCTATGGCCAACACTTTAGACTTGAGGCCCATGAACTGAGTGCTCTCACTCCTGAGTTTATTTCCTAATAAATACAGGTCAGTGAATCTTTCAGATACTTCTAGCACTTAAACACAGTTCAAGTACCAAGTCACAAAGAAGGAAGTGAATCAAATCAAGCAGCAGTTTGGTATGATGTTTTTCCTCCTTTGGGTGCTGGGTCGGGACCTATCTTTTCAAGCACATGACCCTCATCTGAGCTGTACCAGTCACAGGAGGAAATACCTCAAGACTATTCATACTGGCCTAGGGATGTAAGTCTTCTTTGATATAAATTATAGCAGCAATGGAAAATTAATACAAAAAAGTGAAACCATCTGTACAATTTTATGCTTGAATGCTTATTTTAAGTACTACATACACATTGCTCTCCTCCATATGCAGGAGCGAGGCTGGAAGATGTATTTTGTGATTTGACAAACAATTCATAGCCACTGAAGGCACAAGGTAAATTTGAATAAACAGGACACATAAACAGATGAGCAGGTTGTATCAGAGGTGAACTAGGTAAGATTTTCTACCTCAACATTTCATATGAAAAATTGTACACACACACACACATATCAGTTAATACCCTTAGAAAACAAAGTATTTAAAAACAGAAGAAAGGCCACAGTGATCCAAGCAGATCTGGCTTTAGAAACATTTTATCTCACAGAAGAAAAAAAATTGGTTTTAAGACAAAGTTTCATTATGTAGACCAGCCTCTATCTCACAGGGATCTGACAACCTCTGCCTCTTCAGGTGCTGGAATTAAAGGTATGCACCACCATGCGTAGAAGTAAAATATCTTCTTTAAAAAAATTTATGACTGTATGTGTGTGCATGGAGAGGAGGTTGGCATGCAAGCATACAAAGGTCAGAGAAGAGTCTGTTGAAGTCAAGTTCTTTCCCACCATGTGTGTCCTGGGAATCAAACTCAGGTTTTTAGGCTTGGCAACAAGCACCTTTTCCCCTGAGCAATCTCTTCAGCCCACAGTAAAAAGGTCTTTACAGGTCAAAAATGCAGAGAGTTGACCTAGGATTTATCATTCAGGAATAGCCTCCCAATTCAAAAAGGAAGTGACAAAATTATATAGGATGCTTGATATCTAGTTACTGCCAGTTTTCATAGTGATTTTAGCGTGTTTGAGCTGGCCTCTAGGAGAGAAGATTGGTTTTTCATAAACACTTTTTACAACATTTAAAGATTAAAGCACCACAAAAGCAAAACCCCAGACAGTCAATGGCAATAGTGTTGTCCCGGAATATCTCACAGACCAGTTCCGGCGGGCAACCTTTGGTACAGCTCCTTCACCTCCTCGTGTTTCGCTCTGCCTTTGTCCACACTCTGTCTGCGCATCTCAGCCATTTCACCACACCACTCCTCAAACTTGGAATTGTCCCGGTCCACCAGCTCTTGAAGAAAGGCTGTCCGAGAGAGACACAAAAACCAATCTCACCCTCTCTCCCAAAGACAAAGACTACACTGATGTGCACATTATCATCTAGGGATGAATGAATGGAACCCTCTACTGGTGAAACCGAAGGTGGAATGCAGTCAGGTGATCCCTACCCCGACTGCCCAGAAACATCAAATGGCTCTACACTACAGTGTGTGGAACAGGCCAGGGAGACCAGTTTCTTTAGCTCTACAAGTTGAACAAAATAAAACCGAACATCAATTTAAGCTACCTTCTAACACTGACAATTGTTTCTGCCTTTTTTGGGAGGTTGGGGTAATAGAACAGTCCTAAGGCTCAGTCGTTCCAAAAACTCAGTAGTTGTTGATTTGTGACCAGCACTCACTTTCATTGACATCTACCATACTGAAGAGACCTGCTACAATGTGAGCAGTCTGGTGATGGTCACTAATCCACCTGGAAGTACAGAATTCTACAGCATCTCCAGAAACAATTTAGAAAAAGTGATTACCTGGGACTTGAACCACTGTGTGATTCTTTTCCTGGGTTTGCAGTCTATAAACCAACATGTATGCATTTCGAGAACAATGAGTTCCTTTGCCACACTTGGGTTTACGGGTCTGGGATTTAGAAGGCTCTGCTGGGATAAAGAAATAAAAGACAACTTAACTAGATGGTCCATACCTTAGGGACTTGGGGGATACATAAAAAAATTACTTATATGCTCAGTGCACAAACATCCCCAAACGCACATTTAAAAAGCTGCGTGCAGTGGCACACACTTGCAATCTCAGTACTCAAGCAGTGGGGAGAGGCAAATCCCTGGGGATTGCTGGCCCTAAACAATAAACTCCAACCTATTAGAAACCCTGTCTCAAAAAACAAAGTGGATGGCACCCGGGGGACCCGAGATTGACCTGACTTCTGCATACACCCGAGTGCACGTGCACATGCATGCACACACACAATTTCTAGGAGTGGAGATCTGGCTCAGCAGGTAAGAGCACGGGCTATTCTTGCAGAGGAACAGAGCTTTCCGTTCCCAGCGCCAAGTGTTAGTTTATAACCAAACGTAACTCGGCTTCCAGTTCTGCCACTCTTCTGAAGATCACACACCTGTTCTGGCCGCCATGGGCAGAAAAGCCTGTGGTACACTTATAAACAGGAAAAATAAGCACACACTCAAAACAAAACAAACAAAAACTATCTCAAAAAATCCAAATGAAAAAGTTATTTAAGTATCAGAACAGAATACTGACAAGCAAAGAGATTCTCTTAAGCTCTTCTAAAACTGAGAACTGCCGTATGTATAAAATGGATGGTAGACCCTCACAAGACGTTAAAAAAGACTTATTTTTAAATTGTGTGTGCGCGCACACGTGCATGCAGACATGTGAACATAAGTATAGGTACCTGTGGAGGAAGCCCTAAGCATATGGAGCTGGAGTGCCTGTGAGCTGCCAGATGTGGGTGCGAAGAACCAAACTTTTACCCTCTGAGAGCACCAAGTACATCTAGAAAAAGTTTCTGTGTAGCACTAGCAGTCCTAGAATTTATTCTGTGGACCAGGTTGGCCTCGAACTCACAGAGATCCGCCTGCCTCTGCCTCCATAGCGCTTGGATTAAAGGTGTGTGCCACCACAACCCAGCATGCACCAAATCCTCAGCTAAGCAACTGCTCCAGCTCCCTAAGACTTTAACTCTTACAACTCCATAACTCCATTGCCATAATGTAGACAGCTACAATAAACTTCAGTAAGAAACACACAAAATGAAAACATAATTACTTACAATCTAAGGCTTACCTTATGAAAAGTACAATAAAATAAATTTGATCTTAACAGTGTTACCATAAAAAACCACTACATTGAAAATTAGGAACTTTAAAAAAAAAAAAAGCCGGGCGATGGTGGCGCATGCCTTTAATCCCAGCACTCGAGAGGCAGAGGCAGGCGGATCTCTGTGAGTTCGAGACCAGCCTGGTCTACAGAGCTAGTTCCAGGACAGGCTCCAAAAAAGCCACAGAGAAACCCTGTCTTGAAAAACAAAAAACAAAAAAAGCCCACCACAGACCTGTTTAGAATGCTTATTCCCCAGCTAGTGGCAGGACCTAGAACAGGTGTGAAGTTTAGGATGGGGCAGACTGGCAGATATAGTGTGGTAGGGCTGGTCCTTACTCCTAGTGCTCTCTACTGCAAAGTTCATCTTGGATATCCACATACTTCAGCCGTCAAGAGCTGAGCTGCTTACTCAAGACCTTCCCCGCCATGAAGGCCCACAATGCCCTAAAATCATGAGCTTCACTTTTCAAAGCTTTTCAGCCTTCAGCTTTCTATGTCAGACATGCAACACTAACAAGAAAAGCAACAGTCAGCCAGGTGGTGGCGCACGCCTTTAATCCCAGAACTCGGGAGGCAGAGGTAGGTGGATCTCTGTGAGGCCAGCCTGGTCTACAAAAGCTAGTTCCAGGACAGGCTCCAAAGCTACAGAGAAACCCTGTCTCGAACCACCCCCCCCCCCAAAAAAAAAGAAAAAAAAAGTAACAGTCTATAAATGGAATGAGACTTAGAGACACTAAGCCAGCAAGGCAGGCCTAGGAGCCAAGAAGCCTTGGCAACTCGGCTGTGAGCCAGGTGTGCTGGTGCACAGGTGTAATCCCAGCTGTACCATGGCAGAGGAACCAAGAGGCACATCCAACCTGGGACTCTCTCAAAATAACTAAAATCTTCAGTATATCAAACAATAATAATACCAAAATAATTTTAAAAAAAAATTTCAGATCCCAGGTGGCGAAGTGAAAAAGATCACTGGCTCCCATAAGATCTGACAACTCACTGGGAAACAAAGCTACAGCTGATGATAACAGCTGAGCTGATGAGAGGGGTCATGAGACCATGCTCAGAACACAGGTTTTCTGCCACAGTTACTAACGTCTCAACTCAGAAAGAAGATGGCATACTTCTTCTGGGAACCTATAACCATCCTTCCCCTGCCCAGGGAATAAACTATAACTGAAACTGACCCCTTCATCTTCATGCTTTCCTGGTCATCTCTGGGGCAAAATGTTTGGTTTATCTTGAAGCACGAACTGCTAATAAGAGATGCCTAGTGGTGTTAAATATCCTTAATAACCATTAACAATCTTGATGACAGCATCAAACATTGCCAGTAAAAAAAAAAAATATTTTAAGACAGGCATGGTGGTGCACACCTTTAATACAGAACTAAGGGGGCAGAGGCAGGCAGATCTCTGAGTTCAAGGCCAGCCTGGTCTGCTTATTAAGTTCCAGGATAGCCAGAGCTACATTGTGACCCTGTCTCAAAACAACAACCACAACAAAATTTATATTTTAAAAGGGCACTCACAACTTAAAGGTTTTACCTAGATCTTCCTCAATCCCTAGTTGTAATTTCTTCCCCTCCATCTTCTCTATGTCTTCATCATTGAACTTGTACCATTCTCCAGACTGAGGATCTTTCACATGGGCGATGTAGTGGCCAGAATAAGCACTCACTCCTCTGTGGATGAGGACGGCACTGAGTTCATACACAAAGGACCCACCTACAAGGAGAAAAGGGCATAAGAATACTTTCCATGACAACATACCTTACAGCTTTAGCCTAAACTGATAACAATGTTATCAGTTCTTTATCCATCTGACCAAATACAAAATGTGACACCGAAGAGCCGGGCATAGTGGTTGTACCCCTACGACCCAGCATCCCAGAGACTGAGGTAACAGGATCAACAAGTTCAAGGCTACTGTGGGTTATGTGCAGCTAAACTACTCAAATGGGCGGAGATAAAATAAGGTGACTTTTCTTCCTTTTTACAGTATTGGCAACTAAAACAAGGAAGGCTGAAGCAGGAAGATTACCACAAGTTGGACGACAGCGTCAGCTATATATTACATACAAACATATATGTATGTATATATTCCAGAGAAGGCTGGAATATACGTGAGCCACGTCTCAAAACAACCAAAACTTAAAATGGGGGGGAAAAAAAAAGAATAAAACTTTTTTTTTTTTTTTTGGTCTGGCCTGGAACTCAGCTATGTAGATCAGGCTGGACTCAAACTCAGAGATTCATTTACCTGCCTCTGCCTCCGGAGTTCTGGGATAAAAGGTGTGTACCTCTATGCCCAGCTCAATAAAACCTTCCAAAGTTTGGAAAAAGTAGCTGGGTGTAGTGGTATATGTCTTTAATCCCAACACTGGGGAGGCAGAGGGATCTCTGTAAATTTCAAACTAGCCTGATCTACTGAGACCCTGTTCAAAAGGAAGAAAAAGAAAAGAAAAACCAGGTTAGTCATGCAAACGGTATACAAACATACATAAAGACAAATCACTCCAACACATACAATTAAAACAAAATGTAAAACAAAAAAACAATCAAAACAAACCTAAAAGGCAGCCAGTGGTTCCAGCACCCACAGACAGGCTCACAGTCATCCATAACTGGATCTAATGCCCTCTTCTGACCTTTGTAGACACAAGGGATCTACACACACACACATACAGGCAAAGCATTCAAGCACATTAAGAAAAAAGAAGGTGGTGCACACCTTTTATCCCAGAACATGGGAGGCAGAGGCAGGTGGATCTCTGTGAGTTCGAGACCAGCTTGGTCTACAAGAGCTAGTTCCAGGACAGACTCCAAAGCTGCAGAGAAACCCACTTAAAAAAAAAAAAAAAAAAAAAAAAAAAAACAGAAAAGAAACAGAAAGAAAAAGAACAAAACTAAAATAAAAATAAATTCTTTTTAAAAAGCTACTTACAATAACTAAGCATAATTCATCAGCACAATATATGGGACCATTCCTATGTCTATAGATACTTAAACTGTTAGGATCTGGAAACTTTCAGAAACAATACAGTAAAAAAAAAAATCAAAAAAGAAAGAAAAACCACATCCAACTTTATTTTGTTGCTGTAACTCTTAAAACAGTTCATCACTCAATCAATAAAAATGCTGGACCCTGTTTTAGACTAGAAAAAAATATTAGTTGACTAAAGGAACAAAAATCCCAGGATACTTGTAACTTAGTGAGTAGGACATTAATAAAGATTGGTATGTGGGTCAAAACTCTGGGCTAGGATAAAAATACTAGTGAGAAGGGACACAAATATTTCTGAACTGGGCCAGGGAGAATCCCAGGGCTCCTGAGGTAGAATGGAAAGCCAGGAGACAGACCTGGTTGGAAGCTTTGGGACCAGCTAGCCTTGGAGTACACAATATACATAGCAGCAGAAACAAGACAGACCCCACTGAACAAGGTGGAAGACAAGAACTGACCCCCAAAGTTGTCGCCTGACACCTCCAGACATACACTATGACAAACACACCCTGGCATGTATAAATGCATGTATACACAAAATAAATATTTTTTAAAGCAAAGTATAGGTGGTTTGCCTGTCATCCCAGTGCTGTATAGATAAGAGACAATTGGATTCCTGAAGCTCATATACCCTAAGTGACAAGTCCACGTTCAGTGAGAGCATGCTAGGAGAATGAATGAATGAATGAATGCAATGGAAAAAGGAAAGGAAGGAAGGAAGGAAGGAAGGAAAGAAGGAAGGAACAAAGGAAGGACGGAGGAAGTAAATAGCTCTTGAAGTAGACTCCTCACATCCACATGCATGCATACAAGTTTACCCACTGTAACAGATATGAAGCCATACATACAGAGATACACATACAACTAAATAAGGTGACTCCAGAGCCAGACTTCCTACAATATGTTTATAATTACTCAGACAGTCAGGGTTAAACAGCAAGACTTTGTCTCAAAGGGGCTGAAGAGATAGATGCTCAAGGAGTAAGAGCAAGTAAGAGCATTTGTTGCTCTTGCACAGTCCCGCCGGGTCCAATGGAACTGACGCCCCCTTCTGGCCTCTGAACAGCAGGCACATGAGTGTGCACATACACTCATTTAAGAACTCACACTTATGGAGAGTAAAAATAAACTTCAAAAGGAAAGCTGCCTCGCCTTGCAGAGCAGAAGAAAAAAAGACAAAGAAACTTCGTGGCCACAGATGGACTGTAAGTTCCTATGTCTGGGTGGTCCTCAAGCCTTACTCTCTGATGACAGCTAACTAGGCAAGTGTTCCAGAAATAGGCCAAGGGTCTTTATGGAGGAAGCTGAATCTGTCCCATTCTAGGAAAATCTCTTTATAGATCATTTCTGATGAAGAAAGCCAGTATGTCCAGTCATGCCTCTCAGTAACAAGCTTGTGACCCTCGAGAAACAAGGACCTTGAAAATGCCAATGAAGAGTGGAGAACAGCACAAGGGCTGTAGGACAGGGCTGATGGCATTGTGTGTAGGAAAGCAGGTGTGACTAGCCAGGAAGGAATCAACTGGAGTAGGGAGCAGGACATAGGGAGGGGCAGTGGGAAGCGCAATGTCAGAGAATTAAATAAATGACAAATCTAAATGCCCCATTAATTTACATCCTAACCAAAATAGTTCTTTTAAAAAGAGAGGGGCTGTGTGAGAATAAGTCTAATTAGAGAAATAAATCAGTAATCATATCAAGCATAAACAGATAAGTCAATCCAGATAAAGTCCATGATGTCCAATTAGACTGAACCCTACTTTGAGGACACCTGGGATGGTGTTTTCTCCAGCCACCCTCCCCACCCAGAGCAGCAGCACAGTCGCGCAATTATGTGTTACCATTTATCTGGCACTCTCCCAGGAGGCAAAAAGAATAAACCAAAAATGTAAAAATGCTTGGGGGAGGGGGTGTGTGAAGCACACAACTTTAATCCCAGCACTCAGAATGCAGAGGCAGGTCTACATGGTGAGTCCCAGGACAGCCAGGACTGTTACACAGAGAAACTCTGTCTCACAAAAAACGGGAAAGGGAAGGGAAGGGAGGGAAGGGGAAAAAAGATGAGAGGAAAGCACCCAGCGGGCTTTAGGTTGCTGCAATGCTTTTCCTCTTTCAGGTGGTTCATGCAGATATTCACTTTCACGGTCTTTAGAGAAACACATCTTTATTTTGAAATTTTATCAGTGTTTTATATGTTTTATCAATGTGTTATATTTTTAATATGTTAAATATATTATGTATAAAATAAACATACAAATTATATATTATATATAATAAACATAATTTATATATATAATAAAAAGACTGAGCAGGATCCGATGGGACAGGTAAAATTGAAGTGCGCTTACTCTTACAAATGAAAAATAAAACCTTGTCAAAAAAACTGCTGTCTACAGAGCCTGAAAACAGGGACCTGAGGAATGCTGCAGTGTGCAGCATGGAGAGCAAGCCCCAGGTTCATCTCAAGCCAACAATAATCACAGCTTGATCAAAAACAGTACCTTTGTGCTCCACATAAGGTTCCATATCGAGACTCTCCGAGAAGCCGATATAGGCATTGAGCTTCTTCTTGTGTCCAGTTTGCCTACCATGAAAAGGACAGACAATATTGACAGTCACCCATCAGCACAGTGTGTACATGCTGCCAGCTCCCTGACAAGCCCTACAGCAGCTACGCTCTATCTGGTGGTCTAGCACACATGAGCAGAGACTGATCCTTCTGCAAACAGAGCTCACTCCAAAGCAGAGACTGGATTCCCATGTGCAGAGCCACAAATGAAAGAGTCCCAAGGAGAGAAAAATTTTGTTTGGAATATATGATCATACAGAGTATCAAGGTAATTCGGTCAGGTACTTACAGTTTTGTTTTTTCAAGACAGGATTTCTCTGTAGCTTTGGAGCCTCTCCTGGAACTAGCTCTTGTAGACCATGTTGGCCTCAAACTCACAAAGACCCACCTGCCTCTGCCTCCCAAGTGCTGGGATTAAAGGTGTGCTCCACTACCGCCTGGCTTGTTTTGTTTTTTTTTTTTTGAGTAAGGGTTTCTGTGTAGCCTTGGAACCTGTCCTGGTACTCTGGCCTCAAACTCACAGAGATCACTTGCCTCTGCCTCCCGAGTGCTGGGGTTAAAGGTGTGCACCATCAAGATTTTAATTAAAAAGCTAAAAAATTAATTAATAGTATTTACAACCACAGGTCCTCTTTACTTCTCCAGCTCTCATCTATACACAACTGTCTTCTTTAAGACTGGGGGGGCAGGGTTTGAGAGGATTTCTCTGTATAGCCCTGGGGGTCCTGAAACTCAAGAGATTCACCTGCCTCTGTGCCCCAAGTGCTGGGACTAAAGGCGTGCACCACCACTGTCGCCTGGCTTCTCTTTAAGATTCTTATTGCACTATCATGAAAAATATATGTAAGAATCAAAGGCTTCATGTGAGTCATCGTACCATTGACTTGTTACTCGTGTAACACTCACCTGTCAAACACAAAACGCATCAGCTGCAGGTTCAGAGTGCAAGGAAGGCTCAGGAGTCGAATTTTCCTTGTAGCATTCTGTTTGCTTTGGCAGTTTTCACAGAAGTATCGGTTGTCTCCTTCTAATTTTTCTTCCTGATCAGGAATAAGACACACCAGTTAGGAGGGATGTGAAGAAAGCAATGGAAGCTCTGGAGTAAAGCACAATTATGTTAGTTAGCAGCTCCCATCCGACTGAAGACACCACACTCCTCCTCCGTCTGTGGTATCCTCCCTAATCAAAATCACTTCATACCTCAGGCTCCTAAGTTTAGGAAACTGGCCACAGTCCCTTTCCTCTCCTTACATGCTTTATAAAATTCTCATTTCTCCCCTTCAAATAAAACATGAATACAACCTTTGTGCATGTGTGTGCTGTGGATTAAGCCCAAGGCACTCGACACGCTGAGCAAGCTCTCTGCCACAGAGCTATCAGCCAGGTCTCATGCAACACAGAATAGTCTTTACTTGAAATGGCTGAAGCTTTGAACTCCTGCTTTGCCCTTCTATCCAGCATTCAACTCTATCCTCACCTCACAAATAATTCCTCTCCCTCCCAACTGTGCCCCTCTCAATCTTCTCCCATCTTAGAAATGACAATATTCTTCCAACTAATCAGGCCACAAACCTTAAAATCCCTTGACTTTCACCTTCGTACTCAGTGCATAAGTTTGACTGGTTCTACTTTGAAGATAGAAAAGCCAGCTAGTCAGTTAACCATGGGTTAACTGAAGACATGAGCATTACTCACCACGTCTTCAGTTAAGCCATCCGTCCTGGCAGCCCTGCATCCTGTTCTGCCCAGGCCCTGCCCTTCAGCCTCTTCTCTAGACAGCACTCACAGTCATCCCGGTAAACCCTGTGTCTCTCCCAGGATCAGAACTATGATGGCCCTGAAGTCTCACTTGATGTATAAAAGTCACACTTCAAACCAGGCCTCTCTGCAACTATTCGTTTTTTGTCCCTCTTCCTTTGCGCAAGCACTATGCCACACATAACCTTCTTGGCCTCAAATCACAGGTCAAGTCACCACAGCTCTGCCCTCAGTGTTTCAAATGCCCATAAGCACCCTTCTCCTGCCTTCCGGTATCACTCACTCCTGCTGCTGTAACGGTTTCATTTCAAACTGCAGCCAGCCACACCTACATGAAGGAGAACCTTCATAGCACACGCAGAGGTAGACCACTACACATTCTACTCTTCTTTATTTAGAGTCCCTGGTAGTCATGCTACTGTACTACAAACTCCATTGAGGCTGATTTTGCTTCATTTGGCCAATAGCGTCAGTCCAACATCACCATGATGCTTACAAAGTAAACACTCAGGAAGTCTTTAGATGGATAAAGTCAACGCATGATTAATGGTTTCAGCTACTACTGTGTACAAGACAGAGAACGTACACATGACACTGTTTAAAGACAGGAAGCTGTGTACTCCAAGCTCATTTATAACACTGCCCACTTGGTAAAGATTGATAATGAAGCCTTCTTCACACGGAAGGAAAAGGAGTCACCTCTATCTCTGCAGAACTCCAAACACACAGAAAGCAGAAACGTGGAGGGAGAGGCTATGTTCCCACTTAATGGGAATATATCTATCTATTACATAACAAGATAGTTAGCTTTATGGTAACAAAGATCAGATTTCCTTAAATACTGTGCTATCTATAACCACACATAATTTCACATACAAATGAGCATGAAAATCCTAAAAGCAGCTAAGATGCAGGTTGCGTTGGTACATTTTAGTTCCTTTTGGACCGTTATAAAAGTAGGTATTTCTTGGGCTGGAGAGATGGCTCAGAGGTTAAGAGCATTCCCTGCTCTTCCAAAGGTCCTGAGTTCAATTCCCAGCAACCACATGGTGACTCACAACCATCTGTAATGAGATCTGGTGCCCTCTTCTGGCATGCAGGCAGGCATGGAAGGAATGTTGTATACATAATAAATAAATAAATATCAAAAAAAAAAAGGAGGTATTTCTTATATGGAAAAGTCTCCAATAATGGATGTACCCATGAATCAAAATGCCATCCAAAACAGCATGGAACCACCAGTGACCAGAAGCCACGTATGCTGAGATGCAAGTACCTTCAGGAATTCGGAGATGCAATCTGTTAACTGCTTGTGGCCTTGGATGTTTAACTCCAGTTCATAGAACTTCGATAGAAGCTTAGACTCTCGGCCACACTGATTGCAACTGAAATGTAAAAGCAATAGAATTAAGATCTGATTGACAAGGTCAACCCAGTGTCATTACAACACATGCTAGACAGGGGAATGTTTAAAACCTTCATTATTTTGTTACAGAAACTGTAGCATATGAATTACAGGGAGAACAAAGATAAAGGCTGACTAGAGAATCCCAAGAGCTATTGAACATGATTTAGTTTTCTAGCCAGTTCTAACCTTACATTTCAGCCCACACTACATGGCCGTCACACAAAGACTTCAGCCATACAGTTCCCAACACCTGTTGACATTCAACTGCAATTGGCAAAGTAGCTGCTTTCATGTTCCCATGGAAATGTACTGCTATAAATACTTCAGGTCCCATGATAACCCATCACTGTGACAACAGGGGACTGAACTGAAAGGTAATGCCATGAGAGCTGCAATACTCACACAGTCACATAGGCATACTCCCCACAGAACTGCTGTTGCACAATGTTCCGCACATCTGGGTTCTTCTGTTTAGACAAAGTGTCTTCCAACAACGACATAAAGAGCTTAGAAAACTCTTGGGCATCCTGCAGTTTGAATTAATGAAAAAAGTTGTATCTTGCTTCATGACTTCTCATACAAATGCTACTCAGAAACTATCTGTATTTCCACCTTAGCATTTTACAAAAAAGACTATAGCTATACTGAATCAGTCCCACAAATCAGTTTTGAGAAACAGCTGACAGTTGGAGAAATGGCTTAGCAGTTAAAAGCACTGGCTGCTGTCAGAGGACCCAGGTTCTGTGCCCAGCACAACTATCTCAGTCCCAGAAGGTTTGATGCCTTCTTAGCCCCATCAGGCACAAGGCATACACAGATGTGGACAGATATACATATGTACAGGCAAACACCCAGGCATAAATTAAAAACAAAACACAATTTTTAAACAAGGAAGGGGGTTGGGTGGTGGTGGGGCACACCTTTAATCGCAGCAGAGGGATTAAAAGGCAGAGAGAGGTGGATCTCTTTGAGTTCTAGGCTAGCCTGGTCTACAAAGTACATTCCAATACAGCTAGAACTATACACTGAAACTCTTTTGGGGGGAGAGGGGCAGAAGGGAAGAATATAGTCAGGCTGGAGAGATGGCTCAGCAGTTAAGAGAATTGGCTGCTCTTCCAAAGGTCCTGAGTTCAATTCCCAGAAACCACATGGTGGCTCACAACCATCTGTGATGAGAGCTGGCGTCCGTCGTCCTCATCAGCTTAGACCATGAACCCAATAAGGATAAATTCAACAGAACCGTCATAAATGGGCTACCCATGCAAGCCCCATGCAAACAATAAAATGACAAGCATAATAAGGAACACATCACATCAGTCAGTAAACAAGAGCAGTAAAATCCAAAGTAGACCCGGGTGGTGGTGATGGCTCATGCCTTTAATCCCAGCATTTGAGAGGCAGAGGGGGCAGGCGGGAGGCAGAGGGGGCAGGCAGAGCTCTATGAGTTCGAGGCCAGACTGGTCTACACAGTGAGTTCTAGGATAGGCTCCAAAGTTACAGAAACCCTATCTCAAACAAACAAAACAGTTCAAGGTAGAATTTTCTTTTAGATACGTTATCACTATATAGGCCTGGTTGGCCTGGAACTAAAGAGATCTGTCTGCAACTGCCTCCACCTCCCAAGTGCTGGGATTAAAGGTCTCGACCACCACACCCAATCAAAAAGTGCATTTTAAGAAGCACCCTACTCATCTTCCCTGGGAACACTAAGAAATGGGTGAGTATTTTGAAGATGAGGAGGGAAGGGTAGGAGGGGATAGGAGAGAGTACTGGAGCTAGCTGCTCTTACCTGCTGCTGTCCAGTATCCAAGCCCAAGGCTTTAACAAATCCTGAAGGATCAATGTATCGCCTGTTACTATTTTGAAGCAAAGCAAATAAGTACTGTAGATGCTCGCAAATTGTCTGAGGCTCATAATCTATTAAAAGAAAAATCCAAGTTTCACTTTAAAAAAACAAAAACAAAACTACCTAAACCCAGCCAGACATGGTGGTACACATGTCCAGAAACTCTGCACTAGTGAGACAGAGCAAGAGGATCAGGAGTTCCAAGGCATCTTGGTCAGCCTACTAGAACGCAGATGTTACGTTTTTCAACTTAAAACAAGCAAACTAAAAGAGCAGATGTGGTGTCACCCACCTTTAATTCCGGTACTCCAGAAGCAAATGCCCCTCTGTAAGTCTGAGGCCAGCCTGTTCTACACTGCGAGCTCCAGGGCAGCCAGGGCTAAGCAGACAGACAGATCCTGTCTCAACCCCCAACACACACACACACACACACACACACACACACACACACACACACACACAACGTAGGGCAGGTTGAGATGGAACTGGAGAGATGCTCAGGAGTTAAGAGCACTGGCTGTTCATCTAGAGAACCTGGGTTCAATTCCCAGCATCCACATGAAGGCTAACAACCACCTATAAGTACAGTTCCAGGGAGTTCAATGTCCTCTACGTGGTACACAAACAAACATGTAAACAAAATACTCATACACAAAAAATAAAAGATTAAGAAATTTATTTTTATTTTATGTATATGAGTGTTTTGGCTCATGTATCGCCAGTTGCTCAAGAAAGCCAGAAGTGGGCACTGGACCCCTGGGAACTGGAGTTATAAATGGTTTGTTTATAGCCAATGTCTTCTGTATAGCCAGTCTCTCTCCTCTCCCCCTCCTTCCCCCCTCCCCTCTGTTTTTCAAACAGGGTGTGTAACCAGCCCAAGCTGTCCTGGAACACTCTGTAGAACAGGCTAGCCTGGAACTCAGAGAGCTGCGTGCCTCTGTCTCCCAAATGCTGGGATTAAAGGTGTGCACCACCACCACCTTCAAATCTCTTTCATAAAAAATTAAAATAATTTTTTCAATGATTCACTTATTAGTTGATTATGTATATATTTTGAATCCCGAGTATGTTTATAGCACCACACTTGGCATGAAACCAGAATTCATGTTTCCTCCTTTGTAGTGGATTCATAAGAAATTTGGCTGGCAATACCCTCAGCAGGGAGCCCCTGCTCCCATCACTACAGACCTTTTTCTCCATGGACACCATCTCCCCTTGTGTAGTCACTACGGGTGCTTGGGCATAAGTACAGTGCCTGTCGAAGCTCCAAGTTGAGAAACCACACCTGGAGAAAGGTGTTGACATAACAGGTGGCTCCCAGGTTAGTCAGCCCCACAAACGAATTCTACAGAAACACAAGAGTCATATAGCAACATTAGCCTCCACGAAACTAAAGATTTGTAAAGAGCATTATTCATAACTTTACACCCAATCAGCTCAGCATGATCACCTGGACCCCTCTTAGCTGCAGGTGGAGCAGAGCTTTCATGGAGGCCTTTTATACTTGCCACCATTGCAGCTGACCACAGAAGAGGCTTCAGACAGCAAAAGTGCTCATCTCTACACTACTGTCATCTCAGGCTCTTAACCCTAAAAACAGAACAGGTGCGCTGAAACATGTGTGCACAGGCTTTTCATCACACTTCTAAATGCACTTAATAGAAAGACAAAATGAGACTTCTAGAAGAGCTGGGAGACAGAGAAAAGGACCCCCTTCTATTTCAGAGATCTTGAACTTAAAACAAATATCCCTTTTAATTGGGAAAATATCAATACAACAGAGCTCACTGATGCATGCTGGGCTTATTAGAAATACTAACACATTTTTAAAGCATTTATAAATAAAGTGTGTGTGTGTGCGTGTGTATACACACGTACAAATATTACACAAGACAGATGCCATGAAAAGCAAAGAAAAACCATCATGGCAACTTGTATTAGCACCTCTCCTTAAAGACAGAGTGCAAACCAAGACCGCCGTCTATACTGTGTGATTGTCTGTCTTTGTTTTGTTTTTTTAAGACAGGTTTCTCTGTGTAGCCCTGGCTGTCCTGGAACTCACTCTGTAGACCAGGCTGGCATTGAACTCAGAGATCTGTCTGCTCTGCCTCCAAGTGTTAGAATTAAAGGCGTGCCCCACCACCGCTTAGCATGATTACCTGTTGTTAAAGCATGTTGGGAGCTAGAATGTAGCTCAGTATAGAGAACCCTGGGTTTGATCCCCAGTACAAATTAAATAAATAAATGAATAAATAGTTTTGTGCAATTAAATGTGGCTACTATGGTTTACCTAGACTTTCCAAAATCAAAAACAAAGAATTCCACCAATGCACAGGGCCATGAAGTCTCCAGTTCTGACACCTACACAGGTTCCAAAATGGTTAACCGTTTGTGCGTTTGTGGTGATTTCTTTCTGCTTCTTTTTTAGAACAGAAAGGGAGTTCTGGGGATGGCCGCAGGGCCTCCCTCCACTGCTGTGGTACATGTCCACATCACAGGTCTTTGAACACAGGAAGTGAAAAACAGGCATGGCCGACCACCCACAGCCACTCACTCACCTTTTTCCTCCTCTCACAGTTGGGATCATCAATGTTATGAAAACTATTCTCATCTATTTCTCCTAACCAAATGTGCTCGCCAATCCCAACTAAGCAATTCGGATTGCCTCTGCAATTTCTTCTACAAGAAAAGAAAAAAAAAAAGAATTAAAAGATTCCCAGGAAGTGAAAAGAGAAGATTGAGTTTTCATTCTTTCATTTAATTACTTATTAGTTTATATATCTTTCCCTCACCCCTTACCCCAACATAACACATAACAGGGTTTTATGTGTGGCCCTGGCTGTCCTGGACCTCGTTCTGTAGACTAGGCTTGCCTCTACCATTACCACTTAAGATAGGATTAGGCTTTTTGTTGTTTTTGTTTTTTGAGACAGGATTTTCTTTGCGTAACCCTGGCTGTCCTGAAATTCTGTATAGTTCTTTTGTTACTAGGATGGGGTTAACAGCTTCTCAGCACAGGTAGAGAAAGGAACTCAGCAACCAACAAAAGCAGAACACATTTCAAGTTGGACAAATCCAAATTTGGGGGCTGGGGTAAAGCTAAACCACTTGAACACAATCATTAATCAGAACACTCATTAAGCAGTACCCCCAAGATAAAGGATTTGCTAATGAGCTTGGTCCTTGTTCCTTTAACAAATCCTGACGTCTAAATATTCTCCATTAAAAATTCTAAGGCGAGCCGGGCGGTGATGGCGCATGCCTTTAATCCCAGCACTCGGGAGGCAGAGGCAGGCGGATCTCTGGGAGTTCGAGGCCAGCCTGGTCTACAAGAGCTAGTTACGGGACAGGCACCAAAGCTACAGAGAAACCCTGTCTCGAAAAACAAAACAAAACAAAACAAAAAAAAAAACAAACAACCTCTAAGGCTCCTGAGGGAAATAAATTATAAGATGAGCACACACTGTCTTGCTGTGCCCCTAAAAAAATGATGGCACAGCTGAGCAGTGGTGGTGCACAGCTTTAATCCCAGCACTTGGGAGGCAGAGGCATGCAGACCTCTGTGAGTTCGAGCCCAGTTTGGTCTACAGAGCAAGTTCCAGGACAATACTCCAAAGCTACACAGAGAAACTCAGTCTTGAAAAACAAAAATGAACACAAATTGGCAGCGGCAGAGAACCCACTGGTCAAATCCAGCACAGAAAATAGGTAAGTCACTACAACAGGGCCTAGGAGGTTGAGGCCAGAAGACTGCAGTGTAGTGGTATTACGTTTATATTTTTATAAATAAAGTCTGCCTAGTGATCAGAGAGTAAAGCAGGCCACTAGTTAGTCTTACAGACCAGGAAGAAGTAACACACAACTTTAATCCCAGTAGCCACACTAGTTGCCATAGAAACCGAGCGATGCATGCCTTTAATCCCAGTGGTACACATCTTTACTCCCAGCACTAGAGAGGATTATAAAACAGGAGGAGACAGCTCTCAGGCTCAGTCTCATTCTGAGATTTCTGGAGGAAGGATCACCATTTCAGACTGAGATCGAGGTAAGGGCCAGTGACTGGTTGTTTTACCTTTCTGACCTTCAAGTTGAACCCCAGTATCTGTCCCCGAGTTTTTATTTATTGTACATCACTGCAGTAATTGGAGGTTAGCCTGGGCTACACAGAAGACACTATTTCAAAAAAGAAAAGGAAGCCACAGTAACTCCCAAGTGTAATTCCAGCACTCAGGAGCAAAAGTCAAAGGAGACTGGAGGCCAGCTTGGCTACACACTAAGCTTCCAGAGCTAAACACTGAGATCCTGTCTTCATGAGATAGAGGGACAGATGGAGAAAAGCTGCTTCTACACAGAAAGAAAAAAAAAGTCAATTATGGAGCAGCTGTGACAGAATCAGAACTCACCAGGTGACATCCTTTAAAATAAAGTCACAAGGAAAGCTAACGAAGAAACAAGACTGCAATGTCTTCAAGTAGCTCAGCACAAGCACATTAACTCCGAGAAACCCAGTGACTCTACTCCAAGCAAAGAACAAACAGATCCACCCGACAGTCCCTTGCCCACCTGGGCACTAGGAGGCAATATCACTTCTGCGTGTTCTGGTCAAAAGCATGCAACTTTTGCCATGAGCATATACCCCACAATCCCAATCTCAGAAACAAAAAAGGAAATGTCATGCACATAAAGAAACAATTTCAGATTAAGAGAAACTAGAAACACGGCTGAATGTAACAGGCTCGTGGGTCCTCCTCTCCCTTTAGAATATATCACCGGGACGTATGCGCAGATCTTTGAGCTTTGTCGCCAAGGCTGTGCTGACAGCAGAAGACTAGAACATACCTCCAGAAATGGTGTAGGGGATTATGCTACTTGCTGCCACGTCTGAAAACTTGCCATGTAGCCTTGGCTCGCTGGCCTGAAACTTGTGGTAATCCACCTGCCTCTGCCTCCTGAATGCTGGGATTACATGTATACCACCTGGCTCCCATTTTTTTTTTAATTACATTTATTCATTTGCAGCGAGGGCACACACCACACATGCATGTGGAGGTCAGAGAACAACTTCCCTTCCACCACATGGATCCCAGAAATGGAACTAAGGCTTAGCAGCAAGTGGCTTTACCTTTCGAGCCACCTTCATGGCTCTGTTCTCTTATACTCTCTGCAGTGAGACACACAATCTACACATGAAAGAAGTAACTTTCAAGGTGTTACAAATATACTGTCTTTCAAGGATAAGCCCCCTGACAGCTATCTAATCTTAAGTAGTAAATGAACTCAGCAGGTTGTGTGTATGGCGTGTGTGTATAAAACAATAATTAAAGAAAGAGAGGTCAAGAAGTTGAGAGGAGCCAGGCCAGGTGGTGGTAGCGCATGGCTTTAATCCCAGCACTCAGGAGGCAGAGGCAGGAGGATCTCTGTGAGTTTCGAGGCCAGCCTGGTCTACAGAGCTGGTCCCAGAACAGCTAGGACTGTAAAACCTTGTCTCGAGGAAAAGGAAAAAAAAAAAAGAAGAGGAGTGGGGGAGCAAAAAAGGTGCAAGGGGGAAACATGGGACAGAAATTATGTAAGCAGTGATCACATAAATGAAGGGGGGAAGGAGGGAGGGTGGGCAGGCAGACAGGATGGTAGTGCACACCTTTAATCCAGTACTCAGAAAGGCAAGTTCAAGACCAACCAGAATGACGCAAATGTCTCAGAATGAACATCACATGGGCTAGAGGGATGGCTAAGTGGTTAAGAGTCCATGTTGTTCTTTCAGGGGACCCAGGTTCAATTCCCAGCATCCACAGCAGTTCACAACTGCCTGTAACTCCAAGATCTGGCACCCTCACACAAACATAAACATAGGCAAAAAACACCAATGCACATTATAAACAAATAAAGTAAGTAGATGAAACTTTAAAAACTAAAAAATAAATGAACATCATGTGATTTGGTTGGGCAGACAGTTCTTTCAGAAAGCAGTTGCTGAGGATGGCTTGGTACTTAAGTCTCCTGTTCCTGATGTAGGTTTCCCCATCCTTTTCCATCCTCCACACATCGCCCACTTAACTGGCTCTATGGCTGGCTTCAAAGAATGGCTGTCTGTGACCTAAAAATTTCAGTAAAACTTACAAAAGTTAAGCAAGAGGTTTTGGTAATTTGTATTGTTTTTCCTTTGTAGTTCTGCCCTCCTCCCCCATCCTTAGAGACAATGTCTCACTGAGTAACCCTGGCTTGGCCTCAACTTCAGAGATTGTCCTGCCTCTGCCTCTGAGTTTTTGAATTAATGGCACATACACCATCTCTGTAAATTAATTTTATTTTGTTGCCTTTGAGACAGAATCCCATGTAGCCCAGGCCGGCCTCAGCACTCCTTAAACTGAGGTCCACCTAGACTCCTGATCCTCCTGCTGGGATTACAGGAGTGTGTTAGTCATGCTTAGCTTCACATTCTTTCCTTTCTTTCTTTTCTCTCTCTCTCTCCCTTTCTCTCTCTTTCTTTCTTTATTGGTTTTCTGAGACAGGGTTCCTCTGTAGTTTTGGAGCCTGTCCTGGAACTCGCTCTTTAAACCAGGCTGGCCTCGAACTCAGAATTCACCAGCCTCTGCCTCCCCGAGTGCTGGGATGAAAGGCGTGCTTTAAAAAAAAAAAAAAAAGATTTATTATGTATACAGTGTTCTCCCTACATGTATGCCTACACACCAGAAAAGGGCACCAAATTTCATTATAGATGGTTGTAAGCCACCATGTAGTTGCTGGGAACTGAACTCAGGACCTCTTGAAGAGCAGCCAGTGCTCTTAATCACTGAGCCATCTCTCCAGCTTTTTTTTTTTTAATTAAAAAACATAAACACTAAAAGGGGCTGGAGCAATGACTCATAGGTTAAGATCACTGGCTGCTCTTTCAGGGGACCTGGGTTCAATTCCCAGCACCCACATTGCAGTTCACAACTGTCCATAACTTCTGTTCCAGGGGATCCAACACCCTCACATAGACATATATGCAGGCAAAATGCCAATGCACATAAATTACAAATAAATTATTAAAAACAAACATTAAATGACAAAAATTCTAGCCAGGTGTGGTGGCACATGCCATTAATCCCAGCAGTCTATGAGTTTGAGGCCAGTCTGGTCTACATAGTGAACTCTAGGACAGCCAGGCTATACAGATGAAACCTTGTCTCAAAAACAACAAAAGCTCAAAGCTCAAAGTTCTATCTTTTAAAAAAGTGAACAGGTATTTTTTTCTTTTCTTTTCTCTCTCTTTTTTTTTTTTTTTTTTTTTTGCTAAATCAATGAGCTTTACTGGGAGTTACAGTAATATGGGGAGAGTTGCTTATTACAGCACAGGGGACACAAAGGTAGTTGCAATCCTCAAACTCAAAATGAGCATGTGATATGGCTTATGAGTACTGGGCACCTGAAACACACTGCACACCTACAGGCACACCTACAGATTAAGGAACATCCTTTATTGGTGGTCCAGTTTGACCAATCCTGAGCTGCATGATTTGTCTAAGTTTTGACATTTCAGTTAAACATACTGAATCCTGTCAGTTTCAGGGATCTTGATGTAAACTGATAATGCTCATTTGTTTCCCGGCCATCCAGACCTGAATAATCAGTGAACAGGTATTTTTCTTTTAAGCATATTCAAAAGTCAGAGGCTGAAGTGCTGTTAACAGCCCCCATATCTACCCATTCACCCCATCCAACAGAACACACATGGGGTGCACTGCATTCTGCATTAAATCCAAACAAACTTAAAGGTGAAGTAAAGTCAAGTTGGAGAGATGGCTCAGTGGTTAAGAGCCATGTTAACTGGCTGATCCTCCAGAAGATCTGGGTTCAATTCGCAGCACCCACATAGCAGCTCACAGATGTCTCTAACATGGATTTGACACACTCACACATACATACCTTCACATGTAAGCAAAACACCAATGTACACAGAACATAAATGGTGTCCCTAACAGTGTTAAAAACAGCTCACAGTCAAGAAAATTATCATAAGGTGGGCAGCTAATATAGCAATACCTCAGATTAGGGAATTAGCAGCTGTTTTATTACAGGACTGCTGAAACTGGTCGATCACTCTAGAGAAAATGTTGTCTCAGCACTCAGGTGGTTGAAGAAGAGTTTCAAAATCAAACAGGAAATGCTCAGCTAAACAGTTGACTCACATTTGGGGACCTGCTCACCTCCAGAATGTGAGGAAACAGGTTACACTATCACTTTTAATTAAGAACTTTTAGACTTTCTTAGCTAAGGAACTGATGTAAGTCAGCTATGACAACCAAAGACCGCGCTGTGCTGGGTGCTCACTTGCAGTCTCAGCCTTGAGCAGCTGACGGGGTTGTTAAGCGTGAGACCAGACTGGACCCCAAAGCCAGTGCAGCTGGAAGAACTGAGGGACTGTAAAACTAAGCCTATGCACAAGCATGCAGAAGAGCACACACAGCCTCAAAAACACAAATATTTTTTGTTGTTTTGTTTTCTGAGCCAGTTTCTATAGTGACTGATATTCACTTTCGCCTAGATGGCCATGGACTATGGATCCTCTGGTTTTAGACTCCCAAGTGCAAACATTAGCAGACGTGTACCATCATGCACGCCCACCTGAAACAGAACTCTTCAGCTAATTTCATTTCTTGCAAAGCAAAGGGGGCTGACTGGACATAGGCAATATGCTTTGTTTGCTTGTGTGTTTGTTTGTTTTTCTAGACCAGGCTGGCCTCAAAATCAGAGATCCACCTGTTTCTTCCTCCCAAGTGCTGGGATTAGAGGTGTGTGCCACCACCATCCAGATTCAATTTTTTAATTTTGTGTGTACGTGCTATGAAGAGGACAATCTGCAAGGTCTGTTCCCTCCCTCTTCCACAGTGTGAATCTCCAGCCTGGTCAGTCTTGGCATCAGGCATCTTTACTGGCTAAGCCATCTTATGTGCCCTTTATTCAGTTTTTTTCCTTTCAAGTTTTCAAGCTCATTTCCTGGGAGCTATAGAGCTTGGTGACAGCTATGGACGTGGCTCCAGGTCAAAAGCCCAGTGCTGGAGACATCTGTGTGGGTGGTTTATACAGAGTGATGCTGTCAGAAAAGTTTCATTTTACTATTAACAGATATGTTGGCAGCATTCGGCCTTCCAGACCTGTCACAATGTACTCCAGTAAAGGTGGGGGGTGTGATTATGTATGAACAAATCCTGTCACTGCAGCAAAGTAACGAGGCCTAGAGATTCATAAATTCTAGCAAACACAGAGATGAACTAAAAATGACAGAAGAGAGAGATACCTTA
Organism: Microtus oregoni; assembly: GCF_018167655.1. NCBI lineage: Eukaryota > Metazoa > Chordata > Mammalia > Rodentia > Cricetidae > Microtus > Microtus oregoni. The sequence goes on from NW_024543064.1 coordinate 15,655,669, forward strand.
GATGAAAGACAAAGTCCCAATCATTAAAAATGGCTCAGAACAGGCATGATGAACTGATCAGCACGAAACTTCAGAAAAACAAGTGCTATGTTAACAGGAGACACAGTGCGCTGTAGCAGAAACCTCACCAGAAAGTACAGTATTACCCACTGGGAGTCTCCAAGGGCTGGTAGAATGGATTCCCTGAAGGAAGACAGGCGAGCATCCAGGGAGAGAACAGCAAGTGGAAGGATAAGGCTACGAAGCCAGGCTAGGAAAGTCAACCAGCACACCAGAGGGTCTGGTTAAAAAGTGGAAAAGCTAAAGAGGTCGTGGAGTAGTCAGGAGCTGAAGACACCCGCCTTTAATCCCAGCATTTGGGAAGTAGAGGCAGGCTGGTCTACACACTGAGTTCCCAGGACAGCCAAAGCTACAGAGAAACCGTTTGTCTCTATTTTTAAAAAAACAACCAAAAACAAAAAACAAACAAACAAACAAAAACAACGAAAACAAACAAACAGGAGACCATAGAGAAGAAGCCAGACCTAATCCAACAGTAACAAGTAGCCACAAAAAGCCTTTCCGCAGAAAAAGAATCTATAACTGCTTCTCCAGACTCAGCTCAAGTTTCTCTAAGTTTTTTGTGCACCTTGTACATGCAGAAGCCCTTGGCAGCCAGAAGAGGGCGTCAGACCTTCTGTAACTGAGTTACAGGTGCCTATGAGCCACCATGTGGGTGGCTGAGAACCAAAGTGAACCCAGGTCCTCTGCAAGAGCAGTCAGTGCTCTTCAGCACTGAGTCATCTCCCCAGCCCAAGAACTCTCCTTTACCCGTGGTTTTGCAAGACAAGCTTTCTGGCTCTCTGAGCATAGGCTACTCTTCCAAAGGTTTCAGAACATCTCTATTTACCTTTCACCTAAGAGTCAAGCTGCTAAAAACACTTGACAGCATTAAAGCAGGAATTTGATTTAAAGCTTTCAACTCCTTGGAACAATTTAGAAAGAAAAATTCCTCATGGCAAATGAACTACTAAATCAGTAATCAGACTACTGGGACAAAGAAGTCAGCTCACTGTGGCAGCAGTGTCAAAGGCTGCCACACAGGGACCTCCTCCAGGCCTGAAGAGGCCATTCCTGGTACCATAAGGAATTCAAATTAAAAAGAAAACAAAAACAAAAAAAACTAAGCTAAGCTGCTTACCTACCCTTGCTTGCCAAATAAAGAAACAGAAAATAAAAATAAGAGTTGCGGCTCAGTGATAGAATCTATGTTGACTGGTACAGCTGAGGCCTAAACAGAACAGAGACAGTCCAGGGCCTTCTGTCACCAGGCTGCATGCTGTATCTTCACAGATCACCGTTTCCCACGAGAGAAGAAACAGTTCTGTCAAGACAGATGATCAGTATTTTGAGATGCCCAGTAGTGGGTTTCTTCACCGATGCAGTAAGTCAGATCAGGCCGAATTAGTAAAACCAGGTTTAATATGAGCAAAGCTGGGGGAAGAAAATAGGAGAGAAATCACATGGCAGCTCCAGGGACCAGAGCTCTGTAGGCATGATCATGAAGGATGATGTAGGCTCTGGGGGAGGAGTCAACCCTTGGAGGGTCTGGGCAGGGTTTGTGATGCCAATGTTGGGGTAGAGGGGCCAGCTGGAGATTCCCAACAACAGGGTCTCACTCTGTAGCCTCTGCTGGCCTGGGCGACCCTACAAAGACCTTACTGATCTTGCATGTATAACAATCTGTGCTTGGATTACAGACAACTTGTTTTTACGGTGGGGACAGAACACAGGGCTCCTGCATGCTAGGCAAACACTCTACCAACTGAACCTCCATCTCCAGTCCCAACTTTGTTAAAGAGTGTACTTAGAGGGCTGGAGAGATGGCCTGGCCGTTAAAGGCTATGGTCAACCAAAAAATAAAAGAATGTACTTTGCCAGTGGTGGTAGCATATGCCTTTAATAGAAGCACTCAGGAGACAGAAGCAAGTGGATCTCTGAGAGTTAGAGGTCAGTCTACAGAATAAATTCAGGGCTCCAGAAAAGTGGGGGGGAGGGGCGCAGAGCAAAGTAATAAGGTATAATTCCAGCTCCAAAGAAGGCTGAAGCAGGAAATGTGCAAGGTCAAGCTGGGCTACACAATGAGTCATTATCACAAGAAAACCTAAACTCCCTGTGAGGAGCTGTGTGTCTTGTCCCTTAGAGCCTGGAGGGATTAAAGTCTCTAAGAGTAGACAGGCTAGGCAACATTCAAGCAGGACAAGACATTGGCTTTGCAGCACAAAGCCTTCTAAACCAGTAATAGTGTGGCACAGTGATGGCTGTGAACTCAAGGGCCAGGCTGGTCTACACATCAAGGTCCAAGATGGACAGGGATATACTGTGAGAAGTTTATACCTAAGCAGGCTGTGAGGATGCCTGCTGGAGGCAGAAAGGGAGAATCACTAAGTTCAAGGACAGTTTGAGCAATGGCCTGAAACCCAAACAAAAGAGGTGCTTGCCTTTAATCCCAGTATTCAGGAGGCAGAGGCAGGCAGATCTCAGTGAGTTCGAGGCCAGGCTCATCTACAGAGTTCCAGGACAGCTAAGACTATGAGAGAAACCCTGTCTTCGCTCAGTGGAAGATCCCAGAGCCCACACAATGGCAGGAGAACAAACTCAGCTGTTCTCGGACCTTCGCTCCACTCACCCACCCCAAGAGGAGTCTTGAGGACTTAGTACCATTGTTCTTACCCTGTGACTTTTTTTTCAAAGCAGTTTCAGAAATACAAACAGTCCTAGAGGCAGGGCATGCTAACACACGCCTTTAATCCTGGGAGGCAGAGGCAGAGGCAGGAAGATGGAAAGATGGATCTCTGAATTCTAGGATTGCTTGGTCTAGGTAGTGAGACCCTGTCTCAAAACAAGCAAAAAACAAACAAACAAAAAACAAAACAGGCCGGGCGGTGGTGGCGCACGCCTTTAATCCCAGCACTCGGGAGGCAGAGGCAGGCGGATCTCTGTGAGTTCGAGACCAGCCTGGTCTACAAGAGCTAGTTCCAGGACAGGCTCCAAAACCACAGAGAAACCCTGTCTCGAAAAACCAAAAAAAAAAAAAAAAAAAAAAAAAAAAAAAAAAAAAACAAAACAGGGGGTTGGGAGGTGGAGGAATGTAAAGGTGCCTTATATACAACCCCTGGGTATGAGCCCCAGCACCTCACAGATAGGATGCAAACTTGGGCGGTAGACGGAGGAGAAATTGAAGGCCATCCTTGCCCACACAGAATCAGAGACCAACATTAGCTATGAGACTCGGTCTCCAAAACAAAACCCTAAAATAATTTCTGCAAAGAAAATATATAAGTTGGGCAGTGGTGTGGCATGCCTGTAATCTCAGCACTCAAGGCCAGTCTGATCTACAGAGATAGTTCCTGGACAGCCAGGGCTACACATGGAAATCGTATCTCAAAAAAACAAAACCAAGCTAGGCAGTGGTGGTGCATGCCTTTAATGCTAACACTTGGGAGGCAGAAGCAGATGGATCTTTGGAGTTGAGTCTATAGAGTGAGTTCCAGGACAAGCTCCAAAGCTACAAAGAAACCCTGTCTCAAAAAACCAAAATATAGCCGGGCGGTGGTGGCGCACGCCTTTAATCCCAGCACTGGGGAGGCAGAGGCAGGCGGATCTCTGGGAGTTCGAGGCCAGCCTGGTCTACAAGAGCTAGTTCCGGGATGGGCACCAAAGCTACAGAGAAACCCTGTCTCGAAAAACCAAATATATATATATATATATATATATATATATAAATTATATATATAAAATAAAAAACATAATAAAACCATAAAAAAGGACAAATGTAAAAACTGTGAAGAAACTGGAATCTTCATACACTGCTTGTGAAACACTGAGAAAAAAGTATTTTCTCAAAATGTTAAAGACAATTGCCACTTGACCCAACAATTCCCCTCCCTATTCAGAGTAAACAAGTGCACTCCTGTCTCCAGGAGAGCAGTTTACGACTGGCAAAAAGAAATGATCTACAGGTCCATCAACTAAAAAATGTTGCTGGACATGGTGGCAAATGCCTTTGATCCCAGGGCCTAAAAGGCAGAGGCAGGGACTACACAGTCAGACCTTATCTTAAAAACAAAAAATAGAAAAAAGCTGGGTGTGGTTGCATGAACCTTTATTCCCAGCACTGGGGGGGGGGGGGGGTAGAGGCAGGAGGGTTTCTGTGAGCTGAAGGTCAGTCTGGTTGACAAAGTTCCAGTACAGCCAGAACTGTTACACCACAGAGAAACCCACCCACCCCCAAAAGGAAAAAACAGCAATAAAAGGAAGGAAATAAAATGGCCAATGCGACCTGAAAGGGGATTCCTCTGCAGCAGAGTTTGCTAATCATTTGCAGGGTTCAGGCAGGAGGCAATCAACAGACACTAGACACTACATCACTTCACACCCACTGTGAAATCTGGGAGTGTCATTCATGTAACTCAGGTGCTTGAACAAGGCTCTGGGTTAGAGCTGCAGCACCAACAGAATGGCACATGCCTATAGTCCATCACACTCATAATTTCATAAAGTTACACTACTTACTAGCAGGACTGTAAATCTCAGGTAAGCATGTACAGGGTGTGCACGCACACCTCCCCCCCCCCCAGCCTGGACAGCCTAGTGAGACTTTTTCTTTTTTTTTGGTTTTTTTTTTTTTTTTTTGGTTTTTCGAGACAGGGTTTCTCTGTGGTTTTGGAGCCTGTCCTGGAACTAGCTCTTGTAGACCAGGCTGGTCTCGAACTCACAGAGATCCGCCTGCCTCTGCCTCCCAAGTGCTGGGATTAAAGGCGTGCGCCACCACAGCCCGGCTGAGACTTTTTCTTAAGGATAAAGAGGAACTACAAAAGGAATGGCTTGGGAGTTAAGGGTTTGGTTCTCAGCACCCATACAGTAATTGAAAACCCTTTTTAAAACCAGGCCTGATGCCATGCACTTTTAATCCCAGCACTTGGTATAATGGATTAAGTAAGATGCTGCGGATCCCCGAGTGGCTGCAGTGACAGAAACACTGCAGGTCCCTGAGCAGTGGCAGTGGGTCCCGAGAGCAGTCAGTCCCAGGCAGGGACTCAGTTCCCTGAGTGACTGGCTGCAGCAGGCCACGAGAAGAGACAGACAGATGGGCAAGCAACAACAAGACCACAACACAGGTCTCCGAAGGTAGCTGGTCCCAGGCATGGCAGGTGAGAGCCAGAGACATGGATAGGCATGCCATGCAGAGTGAGGTTGGATACTTATTTAGTGGGTTATGGAGGGGAAAAGAGAGAAGGGGAGAAGAATAAAGGGGGAGTAAGAGGAGAGAAGTGGGGAAAGGCAGAAGCTACCTCTTAGGGAGAGGGAAAAGGAAGGCTGCAGGCTGCAAGCAGGAAGATCTGCCTGCCTCAGCAGATGGGGAGGGAGTGGGCGGGGCTTGTTCTCTTAAAGGGACAGGACAGATCTGTCTGAGCTACAGTTTTAGGGCAGCCAGAACTATACAGAAATTCTTTTTCAAAAAAAAAAACAAAAGAATGAAAACAAAAAGAAACCCAAAATCTTTTTATTTCCAGTTCCAGGGGATCGGATGTCCCCTTCTGACCTCCATGCTTATCAGACACATTGATGTTGCACACAGGTGGTACACACACACACACACACACACACACACACACTGGTGGTGCACAGAGTTGGTGTATACACATGTGTACACACACACACAAGCAAAACACTCATATGCAAGAAACAAAAATATTTTCTCAAAAATCCTAAAACATACAAAGTCTCCAGCCCTACAAAAAGAAATAGGAAGCCAGACTGTGATGGCACACGTCTTTAATCCCAGCACTTGGGAGGCAGAGGCAGGCGGATCTGTGAGTTCGAGGCCAGCCTGGTCTACAAGAGCTACTTTGAGGACAGGTTCCACAGCTACAGAGAAACCCTGTCTCAAAAAGAAAAAAAAAGGAAAGAAAAAAAAAAAAACTTGGATACAATGGACTCTACTAAGATTTCCTACAACTTTCAAAAAGGATTGTTTCCAAGTTTAAGTGTATGTGTGCTGATGCGCGGGTATCCATAGTATTAAGCTGGCTTTGCATACCCTGGAGCTGGAGTTACAGGTGGTTGTAAACCACTTGATGATGTGGGTGTTGGGAAAAATTAGTTACCCCTCCAGGTCCAGAATGGACTCTTTATTTTATCCCCAATACCGAGAAATTGAACCAAGTACCTCAAGCATACAAAACAGCCACCCTACCCCCAAGCTAAACCTCCAAGCACTGTAACTGTACACTTCAAATGAGTACTCCAGAAAAGCTGTTTGAATTCCATACTGCACAGACTGATGTCATTCCAGAACTTTGAGAGGAGTCCAAGCTGTACTTATGAACAGATAGCTACCTGGAGATCAGAACGATGCCCCTACTTTACGTATATCTCAAATGAGGCAGCTCCGAGGCCATAAACTAAGGCTTTCGCATCTTCCGGACCTCCCTAAGCAACGGAGCTACTGAGCATGCCCAGCTCAAGACTAGCACAATCATTTCGATTCAACACACCAGACCAGATTGCAAGGTGGGAAAGAGAAAAATCACTCCAAGCCGATGGACTCAACGTAAACGAAGAGGGTCGAGAAAAAGAAAACCAAGCAAATTTGAGTTGCACCGCTCAAATTCTGACTCTGCAAAGTGGTGTGGAGTTCGGGTGCCCAAAAGAAATAGGTACCAGATCAAAGAGAGAGCCGGCCAATGAGACTGGGGAGCCAATGACGTAGGTTGACCAAGTGTTTTTTTCTAAAGCGGCTCTCTGCAAACTGATACTTAGGGTATCAGGCCTTCTCGGTGTGCAGTGACAGGAGACATAAACGTGACAAAGTTCGCTGCCGGCAAGTTCCTCTTTTACACACGGAAAAAGGCACAGTTGGGGCCAACACCGGCCAACCCTCCGGTGTTTACTACGCCCTATCTCCAACCATCTCCACCGCCATCTTCTAGATGAGAGCCCAGCAGCCGCATCACTCCGGAGGCTGCGAAGCTCGGGGAGTGCAAACCGAGAGGCGAGGCACCTGCACCGTGCACCTCCGTGGCAAGTCACCCACTCCGCCTCGGCCGCGTGGGAGCCTCACCTGCACACGCCTCGGATACAGGGCTCCAGCCAGATGCGGTAGGCGGTCTCGATGTGCTCCTGCGACACCTCCTCGGGCCTCACCGTCTCCGCCCAACGCCAGGCCGCCTTCTCCAGCTGCAGCCGGGGAGCCATGGCCTTGATCGAAAGAGCGCTTGCCGAAGCAGGCGGCCGCCGGCGCCTCCTCCGCCTCCGCCCTAACGGGCTCCGGCACCTGCCAGCCGAAAGAACCGAGTGCTCCCCTCAGCCGGAGGATCAGTCAATCACCTGCGCGCGCGCCACAGCCGCCGCGCCCGCCCGCCCGCGCCCAGCCTGCACGACCAGCCGCAAAGCACCGCCGCTGATACCCGACAGCCCCCGCGCCGAAGGACGTTGGAGGTGTACGCCCAGCCAGAGTCTGCTCATGCGTGCTCCCAGCGGGCCCCGCGCCGCAAGCACCTATAAAATGACGGGCAGACGACAGCAAAGAAGCTGCCCAAAGGCAGTTTGCCACGTCCTCTCCGCCATCGTGAAAGCTATCGCGCCTCAGCCTCCGTCCGCTACTCGGACGAGTGGGCGCCCGTCCTTGTTTTACATATTTCCCCTATTACTGTGACAAATTCACCAGAAAGAGTACTCAACGCACACCATAGGGCCGCTGGGACTGTGGGGTGGGACCTGTTAACAGTAGAAACCGGGTCAGTCAGAGACTCCAGAGTCGGCTCCCTGGAGGATGATTTAACTTGAGTCTGGGCGGATTCCGACTTCTTTCCCGAGCCCTTTGACGTCACGGGGCGTTATGTGCTGTGCCTGTGCAGGAACGCAACTACATTTCCCAGCCTGCACCGCGGTCTGCCTCTCGTGGAGTGCGAGGCATGCTGCGATTTGTAGTCTTAGAAGTGGGAAGTTCAGTGTTTGAGTTGCAGAGTGTTGAGGCGCACGCGCAGGTCTCTGGCGGGTATTTCTTTACTGTAAGCTGTCTTCTAATTTAGACGTCTATACTTTGACCTCTTAATTGTTTATGGAGGCTACACCCTAGCTCCCAGCTGTGAAACAGTGTCCTTTTTGCAACTCCTTCCCATTGAACCTAAGGGCTAAAACCTTCGCAGTGTTTTGTGACTGAACGGAGCACTTCCTACAAAAGAGAGGATGTTCTGGAATTTTAAACAAGCACTAAATTTCTTCGTAATCTGCTCTGCCCCCACCCCCACCCCAGTACCCTTGAACAGATCATTAGCTAATTTAACGAACGAAGGAAGGCAAGATTTGGTCCCTGTGGCTGAGGTTGAGTTTGGGGTTGAAAGTAGAAAACAAGGTGTGGTGAGTCAGGGCTGTAATTTATACTTGTGGGCCTATAGCACATAAAATGACTCTGTCTACACACACACACACGCACACACACACGTCCTGTCTAGGTGGTGACATTTAAAAACTGAAACTGGAAAAAATAACTCAGCAGTTAAGCGCACTGGCTGTTCTTCCAGAGGACCTGGGTTCAATTCGCAGCACCCACATGACAGCTCACGACTGTCTGTAACTCCAGTTCCAGGGAACCCAAAACCTGACAATCTTTACACAGACACACCACACATGCAAGCCAAACATCAATGCATATAAAATAAAAATAAATCATTAGGGCTGGAGAGATGGCTCAGTGGTTAAGAGCACTACCTGCTCTTCCAAAGGTCCTGAGTTCAATTTCCAGCAACCACATAGTGGTTCACAACCACCTGTAGTGAGATCTGGTGCCCTCTTCGGGCCTGCAGGCAAGCAGGCAGTCAGACCACTGTATACTTAATAAATAAATAAATCTTTGAAAAAAATCATTAAAAGTAAATAAATAAAAATAGATACATTCCTCTAAAAAGAGATTGAGAAAGAGGAGGAGGAGGCATTTGTAGAATTGCAGAGCTGGTTGGGTCCTGCCAAGGCCAGAGGTAACAAAGGCCTGAGCTAGGGCATTGTAAAGTAGGTGGTGTAGACGCTGAATTGCTAAACTGCTAATGAGCTGACCTCTATTGCTTTGCTCTATGCTAGTAATTGACTCCCAGTACCAGGTCCTGGCCGTTTCCTCTGCCAGCTGCCTCCCTGTCCCTGTTTGCACATGATGACACATTACTGTGCTGTCCACTACAGTATGCTGGTTTCTCTGATGTGGATAATGAAGTAGGCAGAATTTCTACAGAAGATACAGAAACCACAGAAGGAACAGGTTTAGGTATTTTGTTTTATTTTGTTTCTTTTGGGGAAGAAGTTGGCACAGGATTTCTTTATATAACAAGTCTGGCTGTCCTCGAACTCCCTTTATAGACCAGGCTGGCCTCCAATTCGGAGATCTGCCTGTCTCTGCTTCCCAAGTGCTGGGATTAGATGTGTGGCCACCACCTGCCTGAAGTAGCAGATTTCCAAGGGAGAGGAATAGAGAGCTGGAAGTGGAGCAATGGAGGGCAAAGAGTGAGCAGCTCGCACGTGAATGAAAATGAGGACATGAGTGCTTCCTAGGTATGGGCCAGCAAAGGTTATGAGGGAGAGGACAGCCAGAGGCATCTGGACTGGTCCTGATGAACCAGGCCATGAAAGGAGTGGGTGAGAGGAGCAAGGAAATGTTGTGTTGGGTGTTGGGTTCATGAGTGTCCATAGGATGAATGAATTTTAGCCTTCGCAGCCACGGGAGAGTCAGCCTATGGTGAGCTGACTGACTGTAGCTTTGCAAGGTTTTTTTGTTTGTTTGTTTATTTGTGTTTTTTTTTGTCGCGCATTCAATTCACACCTTTAGCAAGTCTATTTCCAGATACCAAAACGTCTGATCAGAAACTCCTGCAAAGACACAAAGGCCAAAGCAGTTTCTAGCCACAGGACTTCTCAGTTTGCAGAGTTGCCAGCAACCAAGTTTTGCATAGGCTTTGAAACTAACTGTAGGAAACTCAGGATAAGATTTACATACTTGAAACAGAAGGTATGGGTCACAAAAGGTAGCAGTCACAGGAAGCAGATCAAAGCCAACTCTGGAATCAAACCAGCTGCAGAGTTTTGCAGGAACTCTTGCTATGGATATGGGTGAGAAGGTTTTTATTGTAGTTATGAGGGAGAGGACAGCCAGAGGCATCTCTGGAAGGGTCCAGGCTGAACCAAACCACGAAGGGAGGGGAGGAAGAGGAAGAGAAAGCGAGGAGGGAGGGTAAATGGACCAAGCTGACCTTGAGAGGGGCCAACGAACAAGCAACCTCTCAGAGTATGCATGGTCAAGAGAGTGCATGGTCAAAATGGCTGGGGTTGGGGGAAGGGAAGCAAAGCCCAGCCCCTGGGCTGGAGTGGTGTAGGGTGGTGAGCAGATGAGGAGTGCCAGGAGAAGCTACAGGTACTGAGGAAGACTTACCCTGGGTTTCTGTGGGATCTGACAGCGACCTAAAAGCCTCATATGGACTGAGAAGCTCTGGACAGGAAAGTTGACTTGAAGATGACAAATATGGAAGCTTCCAGTCATGACAGCCACATACCAAACCCACTGATCTTACCGCTGTGAGACTCCAGGGGAACCCATCAGTAAACAGAATCTTCTATTCTATTCTCTAAAACCCCAAGACCACATGCACACAGTCTCAGCTTAGGCAGAGAAACTGTGGCCCTTTGGTTGTTCTGATGAGAACAAACCCACTTCTGAAGATGTCTGTTCATTTATTTCCAAGTCACTTCCATCAACGTGGATCCAACAGATAGGATCAAAATGCATTGTAATTGTGCATCAAAATCTCAATACATAAAAATTATACTCCAATATAATAAATTTATGAATTAAAAATAGAGGAAGGTTTACAGTTCAAATAGATGGCCTCTCAGAAGGGTCAGGAATGTGTGTGTCAGGACACCGAGGAGAAATCTGAGTCTGGGGCACATACTGCATCATGAATTTTCAATCCCTACTGGTCCTTTCTCCTCAGCATCCAAATGTGCAGGGTCTTCCCTCACTTAACAAGCCATCCCCTGGCCCTCTGTGGTACCACTTCCCTGTTCCCCTCTGTACTAAAACTACTGTAAAGAATTCCCCATATTTTCAACTTCCCTTCCAATTCTTCCTTAAACCAGTTCCAAACAGGTTTCTTTGCTGTCACACCCACAAAAAAATAAAATAAAATAAAAATAAACATTATCAAAAGACAAAATTCAACCAAGCATGATAGCAAACCTCTGGTATCCCATCAGAAGTGAGAGTATTGCCCCAAATTCAAGTCCTTAGATGACTTGATGTTCAACATAGCAATTTCTAAAACTGGACATGGTAAGGGCAGGGGAATGCTTGTACTGGCTTTGGAGTGTGACTCTCTCCTTCTCTAAATCCAAGCATGTTTTAAAAAAAATTCAGAGTCTCTGTCTCATAACAGAAGAGCCACCTGACTGGCAGTGGTTACAATAGGCACTGGATTTTTAAATTTTCCTGGGAAATTGTTGGGTCCAGGGAGGTCGTGCAAAGATGAGAACACCACCAAGTCTAATAAACCAGAAGCAAACTTTATTCCAGAGACCAGATCCTAGGAAAACCAGAAGCAAACTTAAAAATAAAAAATAAAAATTAAAAAAAACTCAAGGTCCAAATCAGGAGCAGAAGGAGAGAGAGCACGAGCAAGGAACTCAGGACCGCGAGGGGTACACCCACACACTGAGACAATGGGGATGTTCTATCGGGAACTCACCAAGGCCAGCTGGCCTGAGTCTGAAAAAGCCTGGGATAAAACCGGACTCGCTGAACATAGCGGACTATGAGGACTACTGAGAACTCAAGAACAATGGCAATGGGTTTTTGATCCTATTGCACGTACTGGCTTTGTGGGAGCCTAGGCAGTTTGGATGCTCACCTTACTAGACCTGGGTGGAGGTGGGAGGTCCTTGGACTTCCCACAGGGCAGGGAACCCTGATTGCTCTTTGGGTTGACGAGGGAGGGGGACTTGACTGGGGGAGGGGGAGGGAAATGGGAGGCAGCGGCGGGGAAGAGACAGAAATCCTTAATAAATAAATAAATTAAAAAATAAAAAAAATTAAAAAAACACCACGGGGTACAGAAGCTTATAAGCTAGCTGAGACCACAGCCAGAGATGGTGTTTGTTAGGCTGTGGCCAAAGGCCAGTTTCTGAACTCATCTTTTATAGTTAGAACATCAAGCATTAGGTCTGAACAAAGGAATTTTTACGATCTTACCCTGACCCATGGGTCAATCAACGAGACCCTAAGGAGGGGAGTGAGTTCTAACGTCAATGGGTAACTAGACAGCTATCATGAAACATGTTTTAGAGTAGATTACAGTGAAGGTCACTAATTGCAAGAAAACAGATGTCTTTAGCAATTAGTCAGAAAAGGGACTGCTAGTAATACTAGAAGGTTAATAAATTAGAATTAATTGGTTCTTAGGTTGAGAACTTAGAAGATAGCAGAAAGTTCTTCACACTATTTCAAGGTAAAACTCAGATACAGACTGCCATACTTTACAACCTCTATTATCAGAGCTCATTAGTCAAATCCATGTTTCTACCTTGTCCACTGTCTCTCCTGGTACCTCCAGGCAGTATATACTTCTATGCCTCCCCTTTAATGGTACCAGTTTTCCATAACAGAAACAGTGCCTAACCCAGAGGTCATGTATCTCTGTATCCTAAAGGTTAACTCAGTTCACATCTGTCGTTTATCAGGGATGGCCAGGACACTACTCTCAATTTGCAGGGAGAAGCTCTGGCCTTGTAAATAAAACAAAAAATTGTAAAATGGGATGACCTAAGCTGATGGAGGCTTCCCAAACATCTGAGAAAATAGCTTACTGTGAATGACTGATCCTTGATCTGCTGAGAAAGCTGCTGATAGTCTGCTCTCATTCTCCTAGACTTATAACTTTATATTTCTTTATTTCTACATTCTTATTTTTGGAATCTACATTTTTATTTTCTTATTCTTGGACTCTTCAGAAATCCCTCAGCCCCACTTTTGCTACTATAAAAACCTAACACCAACTGAGCTCTGGGCTCTTCAACCCCTCCAATATGTTGGACACATGTAGAATCTGAGTTTGCAAACTTGTGTAAGAATAAAGGCTCATTCTCTCCCCACTTCTCCCCTTCCCCCTTTTGTCTCTCTCCTCTCTCTCTCTCTCTCTCTCTCTCTCTCCCTCTCTGCTCTTCTCCCCATCTCCATTTCCCCTCCATAACCCACTAAATAAATATACAACCTCAAAAAAAAGGCTCTTTGATTTTACATAAAGGACTTGATCTCCTAGTTGGTTTTGGGGAGACTCCGTGATCTGGGCAAAACAATACTGCTGCTGGTGGATCTAGGAAAACAGTGTGCAGCCACCAATGCATTTAACTATGTAGAGACATCAGCTACTTTCTAGGAGTATGTTTGAATGATTACAGGAGGTATTAACTAACCACTTATTCTGTGTCCCAGTGGGGCAGACTAAAACCCAAAATGGAAAGCTTTATTTTAAATTTCATTGACCTTCAGAGCACTGAGTGTTGTGGGAATTTGATCCATTCTGGGCAATGACATTTGATAGTTGGGGTTGTAATGGTAAAATTAAAAATGCTGCAGGTCCCCAAGTGATGACAGTGGGCCATGTGGTGGCAGGCAGCGGGGACCTGAGAGCAGCCAGTCCCAGGCCAGAATGGCTGCAGGTCCCTGAGCAGTGGCTGATCCCAGGCAGGGAGACATGCGGCGTAGGCATGCAAGAGACAGAAACATGGATAGGCATGCCATGCAGAGTGAGGTTGTATATTTATTAAGTGGGTTATGGAAGGGAAGGGGGAGAAGAAGAAGAGTAGAGAGAGAAGGGCAGAGAGAGAAAAGGGGGAAGGGGAGAATGGAAAAAGGCTGCCTCTTTGAGAGGAAAATGGAAAAGAGAAGGAACTCGGGCTGGAAGCTGAAGATCAGCCTGTCTTGGGGGGGGGGGAGTGGGCATGGATTGTCTCTTAAGAGACAGAACAGATTATTAGAGAGGTGACTAGCCCTATGGGTGTAGTTTTTTTTCTGATACGTGATGGCATAAGAACTGAAGTGGGGTCTTTCTGTCTCTGACTTGGAAGGCGTTTGATATACAGTTTGGTAACAAGCTTTTCTCATTCTTTTCTGGTGGGCAAACAGGCAACAATGTTGCTTTTTCCTATACTTGTGAGTATGAAATTCCCATTTTATCCCTTAATAAGTCTTTTTTTTTCCAGACATCCGTGGATTTCTCACTTTACCAGGTGTCCATGTGGTCTGACCCCAAACGGCCCTGCTGGGAACTACAGCCCCGTGTTTAATAATGCACTCTCTGGTGGACTGAGACAGCAGGCAGGGAGAAAAGCTCTCCCCTGGGGGAGGGATCAGTGCTTGGCAGGCTGGGAGTTGGAGTCCAGGGCAACTCCCAGGTCAGGGGCTTCCAATCATCCCAGACTTCTTGGATATAAGGGTGTTAGAGGGTTGGGGTGATGCTCCCAACTTAATATTACAGAATGGAAACCAAGATACATGTTACCTTGGGTAAGTGGTTTTGCTTTTATTTTCACAAGAAAAGAAAAACTATGGATACCATCAAAATTAATAAAGACTCTATTTGATCAGGAGAGGTGTCTTTAATAAGAAGTGATAGTTCATCAACCAATGTGACAATTCTACATGTCAGAAAGAAAAGTTACCAAATAAGGATGGAGACAGGGTTCTGCTTTCTCTCTCTGTACAGGAAAACAGAAATACCCATCTTCAAGAAGTCAAAAAACCCGAGACATCTAGGCGTCTAAAGTAAAAAGGAAAATTATCCAAAAAAATTACCAAGAAAAAAAAATCTGACCTGGTGGTACCAATTCTCTACAGTGTAAAATCTCACCACTTAAAAATTAATATTTCTTTTTTCTTTTTTGTTTTTGTTTGTTTGTTTATTTTTCGAAACAAGGTTTCCCTGTAGATATCGAGCCAGTCCTAGAACTTGCTCTGTAGACCAGGCCGACCTCGAACTCACAGAGATCCTCCTGCCCCTCCCTTCTGAGTGCTGACATTGAAAGTGCGTGCCACCATTGCTTAGCAAGATTAATATTTATTAATCTCTCAAAAAAGTAAAGTCCCAACTAATTAAACATTAAAGCTGTCTTTGGAGTGTGACTCTCTCCTTCTCTAAATCCAAGCATGTTTTAAAAAAAATTCAGAGTCTCTGTCTCACAACAGAAGAGCCACCTGACTGGTAGTAGTTACAATAGGCACTGGATTTTTAAATTTTCCTGGGGAGGTGTATCATCCACAGTGATCGGGAATGACTGTACCACGTTTGACCTGGGGGCCTAGGAACTTCCTGATGGTAAAATGTTGCCTTATTTGTCTCTTGTTGATCTACATTCATTGGTTCAATGTCAGCCTTTGCCACATCTTCCACATACTCCAGAAGATTGAGGCTGTCTACTTTTATCATTCCCAGAGGAAACATTATTTCTAGGAATGCCTTGTCTACAATTCATTCTCAGATGTCCTATTATACCACCATTAAAAATTTGGTATTTTGATGTCTCTTTATACCTTTGGAAATTGCTTCTCCTACCCAAGCCTCAGTATTATAGTCAAATGACTCAACATTGGCTGTGTGCAGGATCCATTCATCCACTGGTGCTAATCTGATCTTTAAAGGCCCAAGTATCTTTTTTGCATTCTATGTTGGCATTTTCAAAAGCCAGAGATTCAATAAGTACTCATCTAGCTTCTGGATATGTTACCCCTATTTGTACAGCTTTAGTTAACCTTTGTAAAAAGTCACTAAAGGGGGGGGGAGCTGGAGAGATGGCTCAGTGGTTAGGAGCATTGCCTGCTCTTCCAAAGGTCCTGAGTTCAATTCCAGGCAACCACATGGTGGCTCACAACCATCTGTAATGAGGTCTGGTGCCCTCTTCTGGCCTGCAGACATACACACAGACAGAATATTGTATGCATAATTAAAATAAATAAATATTTTAAAAAAAGAAAAAAGTTACTAAAGGGTTCTATTGGGCATTGTATGATCTTAGTCATACAATTCTTCATGGTTCTTGAATCCTGTCCAAGCATTCAGGGCTGCTGTATAGCATAGAGACAAAATGTATTCATTGTAAATAGCTTGACTCTGTGGATCAGCATAACGGCCCTTGCCAAGAATTTGATCTTGGGAAGCTTCAAAGTCTTTGACTCTACCTTGCTGTTCTACAGCTTTAGCCTCCTCTCTCCAGTAGCACTTCTACCATAACCGCAGTCCATCTTCTAACACTGCTGAGACTAATTGAAGCCAGTCATGTGGAGTAGCCCTATTGCTTAAAGCCCGTCTTTACCATCTCCCTAACAAATGGTGAATGTATGCCATAAGGTACTGCCGCTTGCTAATTTCTTTTAGATCTTTTATACCTACAAGTTTCCATTTACATTCTACGTATCTATTTGGGTATCAAGTATTTGCTGACTTTTCAGAGGTAATAACAGGATAAGTAGCTAAAACTCTTGGTAAATCATCTCTGACTCTGAGAGGTACTGGTGATGCTAAACCCTTTGCCTGTACCTCCCACCTTGTTTATCAGTTCTGAAAAATTCCTCAATCGATTCAAATCTTTTCATCACTGTCTTTTGTAAAGTCTGAATCTCTTGACCTGTGAATATTTCTAGCAGTTGTAAGGCAGGTCCTAGATCAGTACCTGAAATACCTGAGACTTAGAATTACTAACAAAGTTAGTTAATTACTTAAAAGCAGCACATTCCCGTATGGAGGTTCGAGTTGGTCAGAATATCAAGAAACCCAGAGCTTGCAGGCAGTTGTGAGCTGTGAGGTTACTGGCCTAAGCTCAGGTCAGGCATTCGTGGATCTGAACTTAGAATGCAAGCCTGTGTTCCAGGTGCATGATTAGAGCCACTGCTCCCGTAGTCAGGCTCGGCCTGATCAGAGCAGTCCTGGCAGAAGCCAGAGAAGCTGCAGAAGGGTTGCAGCGGAAAGCAGTGGGTGGCTGTAGCTGGCTGAACCAAGCCAAGTGGACACGGGCTGGCGGTGGACCAGCCGAGCCAAACCTTGTAGAACTGCCGAGAGAAGTAGTTCAGCTGTGCGAAGTCCGTGGGGCCTGGGCGGGGCCCAGCAGTGGTGTGGATTCAGACCACGTTGGCGCCAATTTGTTGGCATATAAAAGAGTTCCACAATCGTCCGGAAGGAAGTATAACAAAGGTTTACTATTTGAGGATAAACTCACAGAAAAGGTAGCTAGCCATCTGCAGTCCTCGGCATGTGCTGGGAACTGGACAGGAATCCAGCAGCCAAGAGGCATGGCATGCTTTTCGTCTGCATTTATAATGCACGAGACCATGCCCAAAGTAGGCCGGTATCTTAAAAGTTATTGGTTGAAGGAGTTCCCACAGCATGGTTTAGAATGGATTGGAGTGTAAAGACCCTGGGGCAGGAACCCTTGGTTAGAAACTGAAGCAACACTGGGTCCCATGTGCCATCCCTTACACCCCCCCCCCCCCACAGAAGCCCAGCAGTTAAGCCGGATCTATGGCTCCCAGTTCCTGTCTGCCTTGTCTTCTCTCCAGCTTGGGGCCCCAAATCTCCACGGCAACCCTTAGATGCAATTCTGATCCAAAGGAAGAAGACTTAGAAGGGGGAGCCCAAAACATAGTGAGGAC
Organism: Microtus oregoni; assembly: GCF_018167655.1. Classification (NCBI taxonomy): domain Eukaryota; kingdom Metazoa; phylum Chordata; class Mammalia; order Rodentia; family Cricetidae; genus Microtus; species Microtus oregoni. The sequence goes on from NW_024543064.1 coordinate 15,673,391, forward strand.
CTGAGGAGCTGGCCTTCCTGCTCATTGTGCCCTGTGCACTTCCAGGAGCAGCCAGGCCCTGCACTCCAGTTTCCCCAAAGACCCCCAAGGGGATTCCAAGGTCTTCCCCTGCTGGGTACAGAGCAAGGATGACTTTTCTTTGGCAGCTTCCCCAAAGGCTGTTCCTTCTGGGGACAATTGCTCTGGCTGTGTCTGCTCTGGGGACAGGTGAGTGGAAGAGCCTGGAAGGGGCACACCCGAAACTCTTATTCCCAGGTTTTCCTCAGCCAGCACTCACTCTGGTAGGCAGTCTCTTGATAAAGGAGGCTGGGTCTTGCTTAGTATCCTCAAGCCTATTTCAGTCCCTCTGAAGCTTCTAGAAGGATCCAGAGGCAGGGGTCTATGGGTGGGCAGGTAGCCCTTGGGTCTGGGGCTGTGGATGAGACAGTATGCACTGGGCATTCCTGCATCCTAGCCCCGATGTCACTGCTTCCACTCTGCTGTGTCTCCTTCAGTCAAGGGGCCAGGGGTGCAGTTCAGTGACAGCCAGGAATGTTACACAGAGAAACCTTGTCTCGGAAAACAAACAAACAAAAAGACGTATAAGGCCCCGGGGTTTCATTCCCATACCACATAAAAAAATTTAGAGCTGGGCAGGGGTGGTGCACACCTTTAATTCCAACACTCTGGTGGCAGGCACAACTCTATGAGTTCAAGGTCAGCCTGGTCTGCAAAGAGAGTTGCAGGACAGTCAAAGCTAGACAGAGAAATCCTGTCTCAAAAAACTTTGCGGGGGGGGGGGAGAGACACAGAGAGAGAAAGAATAGCCATGTGTGATTCCAGAGACCAGTACTTGAGCAGCCAAAGCATGTCATCCTTGCAAGAAGGTTGCTCTGAATAACTTTCTCAGTCAACTTTTAGAAGCTGGAAGGAAAAAGAGCTTCCCAGCTCTTTTCAGGCTGTCATTTATTTATTTATTTATTGATTGATTGATTTTTACAATACTAGATGTTGAACTAGAGCCTCCCAGGGATTAGGCACGTGCTCGCTCTACCTCTGAGCTACATCCCCAGCCCACTGCTTTCAGTGTTTAGGGCAGAGATTCACTAAATTACCCAGGCTGCCCTTGAACACCCTCTATAGCTCAGCAGGCCGTGGCTTTCATCCTCCTAGCTGGTGTTAATGGAACTGCTGCACAGCACCCTGCTACTCCTGCACAAATGGCTGAGGTGCCTATTTAACACATCATAGCATATTTGGCTCTCAGGCTCTCCCTATATCCCTCAGTCCCTACCTGTAACAGGGCCCTCCCGGCTGACACACTCCACCTCTACCCTGAACTCTCCAGCCCAGGAGGCTGGGCTACTCTTCCCTATGTAATCCAACCATTTTGGTTACCCATTTTCTTTATATTTTGGGCCTCCCGGCTGCTGCACCTGGCTCCCCTCTCACCCCTCTCACTTCCCTTCCTCCCTCCCCTCACTTGGCCTGGCTCAGTCTAGACTTGTCCACTCTGGATTCTCCCAGAGGTCCCTGCCTCTGGCTATGCCCTCCCATACGGCTACAATAACCTGTCTCCTCCACCATCCCTAGGAGCAGTCAGCCGCCATGTCCTTTCTTTTTTTTTCTTTTTTCTTTTTTTTTGGGGGGGGGAGGGTCTGAATTTGTAACCCATGCTAGTCTTAACCCACCGTTACGAAGAATTCTGTACTCCAAGAATACTGGTTTTACAGGCAGATGCCACTACCCTAGGGGCTGAAGTCCAAAGCTTTTGAATAAGGAGCTGTGTGGCTTAGAATTATCATAAAGTGCTCACCAAAATTCATCCCTGTTTTGCCAACGAGGTTCATAGAGGATGTGCGAGATGCTGGGATCAAGCATGGAGGGCGGGTCGGGGACAGCGTGATTATACCACAAGATCCCTGCTTTCTCCCCCTCAGCGGACCTGACAGACATGTGTGGACAGACATGGCAAGGGGATGCGCTGCAGCTGCGCTCGCACTCGGCTTCTCGCAAGTTCTACTTTGTGACTCCGAACACCGACTGCGTGCTGTGGATGCATGCCGCGACCCCTGAAGACAGGATGCGCTTCCAGTTCCGCTTCTTCCTGGTCTACAGCTTGTCCTCTGCCACCCGGATCACCGCAGCTACCGTGTCCACCAAGGCCACCCGGGCCCCCAATGCTTCCTCGCCCGACCCATGCGCACCAGGCTCCTACCTGCAGTTCTATGACGGCCCGCAGGGGGCGCCCCGAGCCCTTGGACCCCCGACCTGCGGCCTGACCATCCCCGCCCCGCTCACGTCCTCGGGACCCTGGCTTGGTCTGCGCTTGGTCACCAGGGGCCGCCAGCCCCGTGTGGATTTCTTGGGCGAGGTGACCTCTTTCCGCCTGGGTGGGTTGGGTTTGATGGTCAGGGTGAGGTGAGGAGAGTCAGAACAGAAGATGAGATGCTCAGACGGCGGGAAGGGAGGAATGGGGTCCCAGCTGGGGAAGAGTGCGTGTTATGGAACCAGTGAGGGACGAACCAATGAGAGAGATCTACAAGTCCTGCTTCCTTCTAGCCCTGACACACACTTCTGGATACACTTGGAAGCACACTCACATAGGATACCAGATTCACACTCAAACCATACCCATATTGCACTCACAATTAAATCACACACACACACACACACACACACACACCTCGCACACTCATCTTTTTTTTTAATTTATTTCGGTTCTTCAAGACAGGGTTTCTCTGTGTAGCTTTGGCTGTTCTGGTTCTTTTCTTTTTCTTTTCTTTCTTTCTTTCTTTTCTTTTTTTTTTCTTTTTTTCTTTTTTTTTTTTTTTGGTTTTTCGAGACAGGGTTTCTCTGTGGTTTTGGAGCCTGTCCTGGAACTAGCTCTTGTAGACCAGGCTGATCTCGAACTCACAGAGATCCACCTGCCTCTGCCTCCTGAGAGCTGGGATTAAAGGCTTGCGCCACCACCTCCGGGCCTGGCTGTTCTGGTTCTTGCTCTGCAGACCAAGCTGGCCTTGAACTCACAGAGATCTGCTTGACTCTTGAGGCTGGGATTAAGGGAGCCCAATTTGTCTTTGACCTAGAGATCTTTCTGTCTGTGCTCCTGAGGTCTGGGTTCACAGGCCTTCTTCAACATTATGACATTATGCCTGGCTCAAACCTAGGGTTTTGTTTTTGTTTTTTTTTTTTTTGTTTGTTTTGTTTTTGTTTTGAGACAGGGTTTCTCTGTGTAGCTTTGAAACTTGCCCTTTAACTCGCTCTGTAGACCAGGCTGGATCTGCCAGCCCCTGCCTCCCAAGTGCTGGGATTAAAGGCATGTGCCACCACTGCCGGCTTTTTTTTTAAATAAATAAATCTTTAAGCCAGGTGGTGGTGGCGCACGCCTTTAATCCCAGCACTCGGGAGGCAGAGGCAGGTGGATCTCTGTGAGTTCGAGGCCACCCTGGTCTACAAGAGCTAGTTCCAGGACAGGAACCAAAAAGCTGCGGAGAAACCCTGTCTCGAAAATTAAAAAAATAAATAAATCTTTAAGAAATAGTAAATTAAAGAGTCTGGGATGTGGCTTGCCCAGCTCAAAGAAGGCCCTGTGTTTGATCTCCAGCATTGCATAACTCAGGCATGGTGGTGCACCCTGTAAACACAGCAATTGGAAGGTAGAGGCAATAGGACCAGAAGCCAAAGGTCATCATCAGCTGCATAGCAAGTTCAAGAGCAGTCTAGGCTACCTAGTTATGAATTCAGTAGGTGTTAACCATCACACCACCACCCCAAGCACCATTACCACCACCAGCACCACTTCCACTATCACTGTGTTCATTGCCACCAGGATTGTACTGCTGTCTCCCCAGGAAACACCTTTCTCGTATGTACTGACAGCAGCCCTGTCCTGCCCCCACCCCAAGCAGTTCTGTCACTGTTGTAGGAGCTGGTTTAGGATCCTTACTCCCAGCTTCCCTTTTCTACCCCAGGGTTTTGCGGCACCTACTTCCGCTGTCGGAATAGTAGGTGTGTGCCCCGGAGCCTGCTGTGTGATGACAGGGACATGGACAACTGTGGTGACGGCAGTGACCAGGACACCCAACCCCCAGCCAGCTGCAGAGGTCAGTGACGAGGGTTGCTCGGACCCCACTGCATAGCAAAGCGGAGAGGCTTGTTGGCCCTACTACCCTTCTTCTGGATGGCAGGGCCTGAGTGGGGAGGTGGCATGGAGCAGGGAGGAGTATGGCCACAATGGTAGTCGGGTTAGAGACCAAGGGGGTGAGAGCCAACGAAACAGGAAGGGTCTAGTCCTGAGACCTTGGGAACGAGGCTGTTCTTCACAGGACCCGAGGGAGGACCTGTCTCAGTTATTTATTTCAGTTAATTATTGCCAGCCATTCCAATGACATCTGGGGTATGGCAGATGCTTGAGTAACAATAGCTAACTGATTATAACAGCAAATTTCATGACACCTTGGTTTCCTCGTCAGAAGGGGATGGGGGTCGTGACCCCTAACCTAGCAGGCACCTCAACTGTGAGTACTGTCAGTTGAGTGTGCCACACAGAGCTGACTCTTGCTGCTCACCCAGGTTGGTCTGTCCCGTGTCTTGAGAAGCAGCTCTAATTATAAGCCTGCTGAATAGGAGATCAGACCTCACCTCGAGCTGTGTGACCTTGGCCGGATGTTTTATTCCCTCTTTGTCCCTCATTTCCCTTATTCTAGGAATGCGTTGTAGGCAGAGTTTCTCTGCCTCTCAGCAGATGCTCCCAAATAGCCGTTCAGAAGCTTATTAATTATACATGCTCAGCCAATAGCTTAGGCTTGTCTCCAGCCAGCTCTTTTTTTTAAAAAATATTTATTTATTGTGTATACAATATTCTGTCTGTGTGTATGCCTGCAGGCCAGAAGAGGGCACCAGACCCCTCTACAGATGGTTGTGAACCACCATGTGGTTGTTGGGAATTGAACTCAGGACCTTTGGAAGAGCAGGCAATGCTCTTAACCTCTGAGCCATCTCTCCAGCCCCCTCCAGCCAGCTCTTACAACTTAAAATAACCCATTTCTAGTAATCTCTGTGCTGCCCCAAGGCACGTTTATCTCATCTCTGAACTTCCCTTGTGGCTTCTTCTGCATCTGGCTCATGACTCCCTGACTGAGCCCTTTCTTCTTCCCAGCATTCTCCCTGCCCCCCAATTCCTGCCTAGCTATCGGCCCATCAACTTTTTATTGACAGCGAGAGCGACGCATCTTCACAGTGTACCGAAGGATTATTCCACGGCAGTGGGGATTGCAGAGGAGTCTCATGGGGCGTGACACTGCTGTGTCCTGTGAAGGGGCTCTCAGAGTGCTGTTACTCTCACAGGTCCTTCTCTGGTACCCACGCAGACCCTGAGAATGGAAGATGACAGTTCCAGGCCTCCGACTCTCCTCATGGCTCTTGGCTCTGCAGCGGAGAGGACCTCTCCAGCAAGCCTGGCATCCATCACACAAGAAGTATTGGAAGGTAGCTGGCGTCTGGTGATGAACTTCTCACATTCTTCTACCAAGATCCTACTTGGCTCAGTTAGGAAAACGCTTGCTGCACAGAGTGAGAACTTGACTTTAGATCCCACCGCCTGAGTATAAAATCAGGCTCAGCGGGGTGGATCTGTAACCCCAGCACTGAGAAAGTGAGTCTAGCCCAAAGGGCAAGCCTTGGGTTCAGTGGGAGAGACCTTGTCTCAGATGGCAAAGAAGACCTTGTCTCAGGTGGCAAAGAAGAGAGCGAGACAAGGAAGCCTCCTGGGTTGGAGAAATGGCTCAGAGGCTAAGAGTGCATGCTACTTTTGCAGAGAACCTGAGTTTGGTTGCCAGCACACAGCTGGGCAGCTCACAACTGCCTGTAACTCCAGCTCCAGGGGAACTGATGCCTCTGGCTTCCAAGGACACCTGCATGCATGTGCAAATGCCCACCCCCCCAGCTAAAAATAAACCTTAAAAAAATAAACCTCTCTGGGCATGGAGGACTATGCCTTTAATCCCAGCTTGGCCTCGAACTCACAGAGATCCACCTGTCTCTGCCTCCCGAGTGCTGGGATTAAAGGCTTGTGCCGCCACCACCCGGCAAAATAAATAAATCCTAGAAAATTAAGAAAAAAAAAAGATAAAAAAATGGAGGGCTGGCAAGGAGGAGTAAGCCTGGCAGGCTGACTTCAATCTACAGACTCCACATAGTCGTCCCTGGACCCTCAAACCCTCACCCCACCATAATATTACTTAGGATACACATACACTCACACATACACAACACACACACACACACACACACACACACATCCCATCTATGTGATGTCAGGACATTAGGTCTCTAGGTGGAAGCTCACTGGACTCTCATTCCTCCCACAGGTGCTTGGATCCGGTGGGTGGCTCTGGCCTCCTCGATACTGTTGACCTCCACTGGCCTCCTCTGGTGGTGCTGCTGCTGCCCGGGTTGGCTGGGTTGGCACCCAGGGGCTCACAGGCTCTGTCTCAGATGCTGCACATCCTACGATGCTTGCCACCTGTGTCCTGGTCGGGTGGCTCCTGGGGATCTGTGGCTGAACTGGCCAGCTCTCCAGAGCCAGGGAGGCCATCCTTAGGGGGCTGTCTGGGGCCTGACAGGCCTGAGCTTCAAGTTCTGTTGACTGGCTTACTTGGAACAGGTCACTCGGCAGAGTAATCAGGCATGCTTTGCTCTTAATTATCCCTTATTGTCCAGCACAGTAGCTTCCATGCTGGGCTTTGCTCTGAGTGAATACCTTTTAGAAAACAACAGCTGGCTACCTTTGAAGTGGGCAGATGGACTCTAAACAGATGCTGTAGCATGAACAGCGAGGCCCAGGTGGGTAAATAACAGACTAAATATCACCACCTATGACCACGTCAGATCTAATCAGAACACACTGATACAGGGGGTCTCTCCAGGTCTGGGGATACAGTGCAGGACTTGTCTAGCATTCACAGAGCCCTGGGTTCTATCCCCCCAACACCTCATAAAGCTGGATATGGCAGTACACACCGGTCATCCCAGGACTCAGTAGGAAGAGGCGGGAGCATTGGTATTCAAGGTCAACCTCAGCTACATAGCAAGTTCAAAGTCAGCTTGGTTACAGGAGACTCTGGTTAACACCAAACCCCCCTAACAAACAAAAAACCATATAAACAGACAATAACAAAAAATGAGGACCTTGGAGAGGTGGTAGCTCAGTGCTTAAAAACACTTGCTGCCAGGGCTGGCGGTTCAGAGGTGAAGAGCACTAGCTGTTCTTACAGAAGACTCAGGTTCAATTCCCGGCACCCACATGATAGCTCTCTAGGTCTAGGGGATCTGATAACCTCACACAGACATATGTATAGGCAAAACACCAATGCACATAAAATAAACGTAAATAAATAATTTTTTAAAAAGAATACTTGTTGTAGGGATTGGAGAGATTGTTTAGTGGTTAACAGCAGTGACTGCTCTTCCAGAGGTCCTGAGTTCAATTCTTGGCAACCATCTCTAGTGGGATCTGATGCCCTCTTCTGGCATAAAGGTGCCAATGCAGATAGAGCACTCATACATAAAATAAATAAATAAATCTAAAAAAAATAAAAAGAATACTTGTTGAAGATCTGCATTCTCTTCTTGTCACCAACTTGGCAGCTCACAAACATCTGTAACTCCAGCCCCAAGCAATCTGACACTCTCTTCTGGCTTCCTTGGGCATTCATACCAGGCATGCATGATACACACACACACACACACACACACACACATACACACACATGTATACACAGACACACATGCAGACAAAACCCTCATAAAAATAACTAAACCTAAAAATAAAGTTTTTTTTTTTTAATGAGCCTATCAAAACCATATCAGAAAAACCAAGTTAGGTGTCAGTGAATCACACCTATAATTCCGGCACTTGAGATGTTGAGGTTGTCCTGAGTTTGCCAGCCTGGGCTACAGAATAACACCTTGTCCTAAAAGTACAAGAACAGGGGCTGGTTCCTGGCACGGTGGCACACACCTTTAATCCTAGCACTCAGGAGGCAGAGGAAGGCAGAGTTTGAGGTCAGCTTGGTCTACATATCGAGTTCTAGGACAGCCAGGGCTATACAGAGAAACCTTGTCTTGAAGAATCAAACCAGGGAAGGTGGTTTAGCCGTTGAGAACACTGGCTGTCCTTCCATAGGACCCAGGTTTGATTCCCAGCTCCCACATAGTGGTTCACAACGGTAATTCCAGCCTCAGGGGATCCGACATCTTCTTCCAGCTTCTGCAGTTATTAGACACACAGGTGGTGCACAGAAAACACACGCAGACAAAACCCACATATGTGTAAAAGAAATAAAACTTAAAAATACAAAACAAGCCGGGCGGTGGTGGCGCACACCTTTAATCCCAGCACTCGGGAGGCAGAGGCAGGCAGATCTCTGGGAGTTCGAGGCCAGCCTGGTCTACAAGAGCTAGTTCCAGGACAGGAACCAAAAACCTACAGAGAAACCCTGTCTCAAAAATCCAAAAAAAACAAAAACAAAAACAAAACAAAACAAATGACGACAAAGGAAGAAAAGCCAGGCCTATGAACCTACACCAATGGATGATGTAACCTCTTGCCCTGGATCGTATACAGGGAAGGACACCCAATGCAGGGGTACACTGGCCACCAGCAGTCAGTGGGTCCTAGATGGGACAGCGTCCTAATGTGGAGGCTTCAGTGCATCAGGGAGCAGGGTCCCCTGCTTGGCTTGTCTGAGCTGCTAACTGTTGGAAGCCAGCTCCTAGGCGACTGGGAATGCTAACTGGGCTGTTGGACTCAGCAGGGCCTCTCTGCAACTCTGCCTTTGTCTTCACTGGTGCCTCTACAAACCTTTCGCAGCTGATCTGTAACACAGCACACATGCACACATGTATATACACATAGATACACGAACAATGCTGTGACAAGTATCCTGAGATACCTGAGAAATAATATTAGTCGTTAGGATTGGAAGAAAATTATCTGACGTTGTCAAGGGCCATGTCTGTGAGTGACTTTGTAACCAATAATGACATAGCTTATGAATTTATTGTCAATTCAGTAAAACCTGATTTGTTGAAAGACATAATCTTTGTCTGAAGCATAGACATGACATGCTCATGACAGAGAGAACAGGTCGTGTGGGGTGGGCGCTGTGCTAGGCAGGTCCTATGGGCAGGGGTGGGCACTGTCCTGGACAGGTCCTGTGGGCAGGGGTGGGCACTGTGCTGGGAGGGTCCGAAGAGCAAGGGTGGGCACTGTGCTGGGTGGGTCCTGTGACTGGGGTGAGCGCTGTGCTGGGAGGGTCTGAAGAGCAAGGGTGGGCACTGCTCTGGCCTGGGGAAGGGGTACCAAGGGCAGGAACTGGGCCATTATCTGATCGTGAAACTTGTTTGGTTTTGCTTTTCCTTCTGATCTCAGAAACCCTGCCATGCCCTCCACCCCATGCAATACTGAGTGGACCCCTTGTCAAAGAGACAGGAGACCTTTTGGCGGGGATAGCACCATTTATTAAGAAAAAAATCAGATGAAGACCACAGGGGTTCCCTTGAGGACCCGAGGCCAAGTATCCCAACAGCTGTAGTCTGGGTCTGCTTACCCCTCAATTGGGCCCTCAGGCTTCCAGGTGGGCAGGGCATCACCCCTCCTCCCCTTCCCAATCTGAGGCCTCGGCTGCCCCCACCAAGACACTGGTCTTCCTGATTCCTGTTCCCCCACGCCCTGGGCCTTCACCTCCAGAAGAGTAGGGGGTACGGCCTGGTGTGGTGGGACTTCATTGCTGGGCTCTGCCTAGCCGGTGTGTGGGGGGGAGAGTTGGTCTCCCTTGCAGCTCCTGAGGGCAGGGCCCTGAGCTGTGTGTGGGTGGTAGTGGGGAATGCAGGTGGAAGTGGGCTGGGTGGGAGGGAAGGCTGCCAAGGACATGGGGTTTCTGGCTAGGTGGAGGTGGAGGAAGCTGGGGTGTGGCAGGGTGGGGAGTGAGCTGCCTTCTGTTCCCAGCACAGTAGCTCAGGCCACTGCAATGTCCCCTCATTCAGTGTGACAGTGAGGTGCCAGGTGGTAAACTGAGGTTGGCACTCAGAGCAATGAGGATTGTCCTGGGGCTGCTAAATGGACAGCCCAACTTTACTTTGAAGTGGGGAAGGAGGTGGAGCAGTTTTGAGCCCTACCAGCCTGACTTCAAGTCCCAGTGGCCTTCTGAGGAAAACCTCTTCCAGTCCACCTGCCCTGCCCACCAGCCTTGGGGCTCTGCCCACACACGTGGGGGAGCTGGCGCACCCACCCTCCAGTCCAGCCCAGGGTGGTAGCAGCAAGCGTGGCATTGCCTCAGTCTTACAAAAAGTCATAATAATATTAATAATAATATACTCGACATTGTCAGGCTGGGTGCTGCCCAAGAGTCCGTGGGAGGGAGGCGGGTGCCTATGAGGGGCAGGGACGTGTGTTGGCCCCTGCTTGGGCACGATGCTGCAGGTCCAGGGGCTGTGGGGGTGGGCCTCCAGGCCGGGCTGAGTGCAGCACCAAATTCTTGATACAGCCTGTGATCCCAGAGGAGAACTTGGCTCTGGTGAGTGTGGCCACATCTGGGGCACCACCTGTGGAAGAGAAGCGTGACGGTGGGTCAGAGCAGCAAGGAGGCCAGACTGTAGCGCTGAAGGCTGCCATTCCCTCCCCTGCCTGTCTCGACACCCTGCGGGGTACTCACCAATGTAGACCATATCCTTTGTGTTGACCGCTACATTAGGACCTGGGGACCGGCCGCTGACAAGCTCCTCACCGTCCACTTGGATGGAGCCTCTCTGGCCCTCTCTGCAATGTGACAGGGTCAGGCCCATTGCCCTGAATTCCCATCCTCCACAAATGTCCTCTTCTTGTCATTGAGACTCACCATAGGTGGACAAATCTGGCCCCTGCTTACTCTCAGGTCCCCCCTCACCTACTGGTTATACACAGTCACCTTCTGAGTCCCAACCTCAGGTTGCTTCTCTTTAAAAAGTCAAGGCTGGGCTTGAATTCAGGATCTTCTCGATTTTACCTCCCAAGTTCCTGGATCACAGGTGTGCACCACCCTGGACCCTGATGGAGCTCTGCTTGCCGGCAAGGTGTCCATCCCACATCACCTTCTCATTCGGTCTCTAGGATCTCCAAGCCTCCTCCTCTTTACCCTCCCCTCTGGAGGGCGAGCTCCTGGTCCCATGCCCACCTCTGGTCCCTTCCCCTAGTGCTGAACTGGATTTCTTACCGCAGTGCCGTCACCCGATGCCACTCGTCATCATTGATGGGGTCCTCAGAGACAAGACGGGCCTCCCCACTGCCCAGTTGGTAGCTGGGGAGACCCACGAAGGTGTGAGTTATGGGGTGGGACAGGAGGTTAAAGGTGCAGATGGCATTAGGGGTGTATGGCTGGGACACCTGGAGCTCCAGCTTCCCGTGGGAGAAGCCAGGGATGGAAGAGGGGGGATGGAGGTGCTAGGATTCACCTGAAGACAAGATGGCCATCTTGCAGTCCAAGGCTAATGAAGTCTTTGCTGCGGCTGGCCTCTCTCACCTGCCAAGGAAACGTAGAGTCTCTAGGGTCCTACACTGGGGAGCTGAGACCCTGCAGGCTGTCACCTCGACCTTCCTGTCTGCACTTCCCCAACCAGGAGGCCAGTTTCCAGCCCCAGGGATCCCAAGACCCCCAGTTGGTTGTCCACTCACCTCACCCTGCCAGAGCAGGAGCCCATTGGCTGTGCTGGTCCGAACCTCGAATTCAATGGTCTCAGGTGCTTCAGGAAGGCTGGGGAGAAGCGGGGAGTGTGGGGGCGGGGCAGGAAGCAGTTGGTCAGGGGAAGCCTGAGTCTCAGACTCCTGTTAACCCTGCCGGACCCAGAGGGTCAACACCACCTGTCTTACCTCCTGGAGAAGATGTTGCCGGGGAGGCCTAGGAAGCCATTGTCGTGAAAGTAGGCTCCATATTGCCCAGGGGCATCTGTGCAAAAGTAGGGGACAGTGAGTGTGCACCACTGTGCCCATCTCATTTTTTTATTATTATTATTGAGCTTGTGTATATGATGTGTGTGTGTGTGTGTGTGTGTGTGTGTGAGAGAGAGAGAGAGAGAGAGAGAGAGAGAGAGAGAGAGGTGTGAGTGTGGGCGTGATTGTGTCACAGTGTGTGTGGCGCTTGCGCAACAAATTTAAGGGGTCAGTTCTCTCCTTCCATCAGGGGTTTCAGAGATCAAACTCAGGCCATCAGGTCTGCACAGACCCACATTTTTACTTCTTTTTTTTTAATTTTTAAATTTTATTTATATGAGATGGGGTTTCTCTGTGTAACAACCCTGGCTGTCTGGAACTCATTCTGTAAATCCGGCAGGCCTCAGATTCACAGATCTCCACCTGCTTCTGCCTCCCAAGTGCTGTAGGTCTGGAGTCACAGGCAGTTGTGAGCTCCCTGATGTGGGTGATGGGAACTGAACTCGCGTCTTGGTAGGAGCCTCCAGCCCTCTTAACTGTCTTCAGTTCCACACATTTTTACTTTTAGGTATGAAGAATTCCAAAGCATGAGCCCTGGACAGTTCAAATGTGGCACACAATAAATGCTTGCTGACTGAAGGATCTGACATCAGAATAGTTTGAAGGCCATCCCAAGGTCACCTTGCCGAGCCGATAAGTTGTTTATGACTTTGTCCTTCTTTGTTCCTGCCTATCTGGGCCCAGTGAGCTCCTCCCATGGGCTTGTTTTACTTGAGGACCCAAACTGAGGTATAAATAACTCAAGGAAAAGGGCTGAGAGACCAAGACCCGTTTGCCTTGCTGGCCACAGGGAGTACTTACCATTGCCTCCACTGCCTTCAAGGTGCCAGTCAGACTCCACTATGTTGTACCCAGCGCCTGTGGGGAAGGGTGGGATCTAGTTGGTGGACACAGACACCCAGTGACTGTGTCTGGCCCCAGAGGAGGGTGGATACAACTAATAGTAAGTACCTTGTTGGCAGCGTGGACCAGAGAAGCCAGGAGGACAGAAGCAACGGGTACCCCGGCAGGTGCCACCATTCAAACAAGGCTCTTGGAGCTGGCAAGGGTTTTCCTCATGCTCACAAAGGTCTCCTATGGGTCAAGGCAAGGGCGGGTGAGCAGGAGCTAGAGTTACCCTCTGACCCTTGGACCCACGTCCTGTTGTGTCCTGGGCTGGCTCTGGTACCTTTAAAGCCATCTTGACAAAGGCACTGGAACTCATATTCACCCGCAGGCATGCATGTGGCGCCATTGCGGCAGGGCTGGCGCTCACACGGGGAGCTGTCGTAGCATTGGCCCACACCCTGGCTGCCTAGGAAGCTGTAGGTGAGGTCCAATCGCTTGCCATTCACAGACACCTGCGGGCAGAGGAGCACCAAGGAACTCATGGGATGTGGAAGGTAGACACATGGGTGTGTCAGCAGAGAGAGCCTGCACTGGAAAATGTCTGGGAAGTCGGGCATGCAAAGTAGCGTAGGACCCTGAGTGTGGGAGGCCTTGAAGCTGAGTACCTTCTACATAGCCAGTTCCCAACATGACTTTAAATAGTAGCGACTTTTTTTTTTTTTTTTTTTTTTTGTTTTTTGAGACAGGATTTCTCTGTAGCTTTGGAGCTTGTCCTAGAACTCAGTAGGGACTATTATTATCGCTATTTTGAAGAAACCGACTCAGCCGAAAATGTGTCAGTCCCAGGACCCTGTGAGTGGTAAGTGGTCCCACAGTGAACCTCCCTCTGTCCCTCTGGGGGCTACTCCTCACCTCGCCCACACAGCCATGGAAGTGGGTACTCATATTGGTGGCTGGGGACAGCTGTATGGAGGGCTCCACGCCCCCCAAGTAGAGCAGCGTGTGCAGGTTGAGACCCTGGCTCTTTCCTGGTGAGGAGCGCAGCACAGGGCGCCCTCCATCCACCCGTAGGCTGCCATCTTTGTTGAGGCGCTCTGCAGACACTCGGTGCCAGCGTCCCAAGGCCAGTGGCTCATGGCTCCGCAGAACAGCCAGACCTGACGAGACCATAGGAGGCATTGGGTACTGGAGGGACCCTGACACTCCCCCACTCTAGGATGTGATTAGTGGGACACTTCTCGTATATTTGCCAAATCTCTGATGACAAGTTTGTGCTGGACTTGAACTCACAGAGATCCACCTGCCTCCTGAGTGCTGGCATTAAAGGTGTGTGCCACCACTGCTTAGGGGTGGCCTTTAAGTCACACAGAAGGTCTGGCTCCTGTCTTACCCCATCTTGCCTCTTGGCAACATGGTGACCCAAAAACAGTGCAAAGCCTGGTACCCAGGCTCATCCACACGAGGCGCTCAGTGCTTACCTGACCCTAACTCATAGCGGAACTCCAGGTGGCCGCCAACCATCGCTAGGGACACAAAGTCTTCCACGGGCCCACTCTTGCCACCACTGAACAGCAAGAGACCATCAGGTGCCAGCGGCTTGAACTCCACATCCAGGCGTAGCTCATGGTGGGTATTGGTGAGAGCCGGTAGTACCAGGTAGGAGCCAGTGCCAGACATAGATGGGGTAGTCACCGTCACACCTGTAGCAGCGATAGCTTAGCTAGGAGCAGTGGCAACAGCAGAGTCCTGGGCAGGAGTCCTCCCTCGCCCAATCCCCTACCAGAGCCTCAGGACCAGCCCTGACCATTAGGCTGAAGATTTCTGGGAAGAGAGAAGTCCTCTCGGGGAATCCCAAGTAAGGGACTCAGGTTAGACAGTAGTGTAGCCAGCTGGTGTTAACATCTTGCTTTAGACTAATTTTACTCCTCACAGGACTGTGATGGCCCCAGTGTGCCTTGGATAATGTCCCCAGCCGTCGTAGCGAATACTCACCTTCCTCACACCTCATCCCTGAGCGGCCCAGGTGGCAGCGACAGGTGTAGCCTCGACCATCTGGACGGTTCACACAGGTGGCGTCGGGCCCACAGGCCTCTGGAGACATAGTGAAGAGACAGGGAGATAACTCAGCAGGGGAGATTATTGTGCCTAAACTAAGCCTCCCACACCCCTGGGGACCTTGTTAGCCTGGGACGACTGTCCAGGTCCAAAGTGGGGGGGCACAGTCATAAGAAGGACACTGTCAGAGAGGACCTGCAGGGACAGCTGTGGCATTAAGTGACTGTATCTGTGTTTGTTTTGCTGTTAGGCAGTCTTGCTTTCCAGCCCTGGCTAGCCTGGAACTTACCATGTAGTTCAGTCTGGCTTTGAATTGGTACACGATCTTCCTGCCTGTGCCTCCTGAGTGCTGGGGTTATAGCTAAGTGCTACCACCCAGTAGGCTTTTTGTTTTTTTAGATTTGTTTTCATTTGTTTGTTTGTTTGTTTATTTATTTATTTATTTTTCTAAGACATCGTTTCTCTGTAGCTTTGGAGCTTGTCCTGGAACGTGATCTGTAGACCAGACTGGCCTCGAACTCACAGAGATCCGCCTGTCTCTGCCTCCCGAGTGCTGGGATTAAAGGCATGAGCCACCACCACCCAACGTTGCTTGCTTTTTGAAACAGGGTTTCGTGTAGTCCTGGTTGGCCTCACACTCACTATGAATCTGATGACCTTGAACTTCTCACCCCCCTTCTTCCATATTCCAAGTGCTGGGACTACAGACAGGCACAGTACACCTAGTTTATGAGGTACTGGAGACTGAACCCAGGGCCCTGGGAATGCAAACATTAGGCAAATACTCTAACCATTGAGTTAAATCCCCAGCCCTGTTTGTTTATGGTTTCTTTGAGACAGGGTCTCTCCCTTTGTCATCGAGGACTGCCGGGAGCTCATGGTAATCCTTTTGTCTCAGTCACCCATATCCTGGGATTATAGATGTGTGCCGCCATGCCCAGATTGCAATGGCAAGCTTGGGGTGGGGTCAGGGCTGTAGCTAGGTGGCAGAGCACTTGTCTAGCATGCGCAAAACCTTGGGTTCAATCGCAGCAAAATACATTCACACACAAGACTGTGCCTATGTAAGAGTGCAGGGTACGGGTGCCTGGCTCAGGTAATGGGGGGGCAGCCGAGGCCTAGATGGCAGTGTCTGGGCTATTGAGAGAGATTAGTTACCATCATGGGAGGGCTCTTAAATTCTTGAGGAGCAGGAGGAATGGAGAGCTGGAGAGGGGTACTCACCTGGGTGGCAGTGCAGGGCTTGTGAATGCTCACAGCGGCTGCCAGTGAAGCCAGCAGGGCAGACACATCTGTAGCTGCTGCTCTCTGAATCATGGCACTGGCCCCCATTCTGCAAAGCAGTAACAGACATCAAGCCAAGGAGACCACAGTCCTTTCCTTCCCTCTCCCCCAGCAGGGGCAAGCCATGACTCAGGGCAGCAGGGGAGTGGTATAGGAAGAACCACCTGGCACGGTCGGTCCTGGCAAGTAGGGCAGTGGGAGATGCCATGTGTTGTGAGGTTGAGGTCGTGGAAGATGATCTCCTCGCCTTGGATGCGCAGCTCACGCACACAGCCTGGAGGGGGAGGCAGGATTGGGGGAGGCAGGGTGAGCATATGGAGGGACGGGAAGTTAGTCAGCTGCAGTTCATATCTACTGTGTTCTCTTTAGCTCGGGCGACTCTATAACCATCTGGTTATATGGTTAGATGGTTTAGCTAGGGAGGTGGGAAGAAGAAAGCTCACCAACAAAGCCACTGCTCAGCCCAGCCTTCGGGATGGCACCATAGTCGGGATAGCCACCCAGATACAGCTCCTCATTCAGGTCTAAGCCTTGGAACTTGCCCTGTGGAGGTGGGTAAGTCAGGTCCAGCTACTGGGGTAGGTAAAGGCTGGGAACCGGAAACAGGGGACAGGCTGGCTCTCACCTGGGAGGTTCCGTTGACAGGGGTCAAATTGCCCACAATCAAGGATCCGTGAGTGAGACTTCGGAGCAGTGTCACGGTGTGGAACTGGCCTAGGGCCAGCGGTGTGGGGTGGCGAATGGTGGCCATGCCAGAGCCTGCATCAAATCTGCTCCGTAGGGTGGGGCAGGGGCAAGAGAGAGGTTTGTAAACACGGCCTCAGACAAGCCCAGGCTGGGCAATGGATCCAGGGGAAGAACAACATTCCCCGTGGTCCTGGCTTTGAAATTCTCTTTGATTTGTTTTTCCCTTCATTACCCAACCCAAGCTATCCCCACCTCTTCTGAAAGTTTTCTCCTTCACCACCTTTCTGTGGGAGCATCCCCAGAGCAGGCTCTTAGGACTGGGAGGAGTTCTCTGCTCTGAGGCCCTGCAGACCAGTCCTTAGCTTCACTGCATTTCCTGCTGAGATGGCCTTGCTTTTCTTTGTTACGGTTTGAAGTCCCCCAGCTAGAGTGGTCGCTGCTATAGGGAACAACCTATCTTGTTCTGTTCATACCTGTAACAGCACCTGACACATGGCAAGAGCCAAGCAAGTAATTATTGGATGGATGAGTGACTGGTTAGAGGATGAGTGAGAAGATGGACGAACTGATAGACCCATGAGTGACTAGATGGATGGGTGGATGAGTAGAGGAACAGGTGAGGAGAATGAATGTTTGAAGATGGGTGGGTGGGTGGACAAATGAGATAGAGAGATGGATGAATGAATAGATACATCAATAGATAGATAGATGGAGGGAGGGATGAGTAAATGGACGGACAGGTAGACAGATGGATGGGTGGATGAGTAGAGGAACAGGTGAGGTGAATGAATGGATGAAGATGGGTGGATGGACAAATGGGATAGAGAGATGGATGATGGGTGGATGTATAAATGGATAAATGGATGGATAGAGGGATGAGTAAATGGATGGGCAGGTTAATGAATGGATGGATGGGGTGGATGATGGATAGGTGGGTGAATAGATGTATAAATGGATAGATGGATGAATGGAGGGATGAATAAGTGGATGGACAGGTGAATGGATGAATGGATGGATGAATAGATGTATAAATGGATAGATGGATGTATGAGTAAGTGGATGAATGGATGGATAGACGAACGAATGGATGGACAGATAGGTGGAAGGATGAATGCGATAGATGGGGTGGATGATAGATGGATGAAAGGAGTGATAGATGAAAGAAGGAACAAGTACACGGATGAGTGGAAGAATTCTGCCTACAGTAGAAGACCCCTCTTCTGCCTGCTCAGGATAAGGTGCCTCATTTAGTAGACTGACTGGCCATCAAGGGTAACAGCTGTAAACTCTTTCTATAGCTTCACCATAGTATAACTCAGCCCAATGCAAAATACGTCCAACTAAAACCTGTGTCCAGTTCCCAGTCCATCCCCCCTAGAAGATGGAGGGAGAGATCTCACCGGAACTCGGGCCTTCCGCCCACAAGGCCAAAGGAGATGAAATCAGGCTGCCTGTTGGCCAGGTTGGTGGGACTTCCTGGGATCCGCTTCTGCCCATTGTACAGCAGCATCCCTGGAGGGCATAGGAGTGTGAGCAGCCTCCCCTCTGGTCACCAGCCCTCTGTCACAGTCACCTAAGTTCTTGAGCCAGTGGTTTTCAACCTTGCTAATGCTGTAACCCTTTAATACAGTTCATGTTGTGATGACCTCCAACCATACCAATTTTTGTGTTGTTACTTCATAACTGTAATTTTGCTACTGTTATGAGTCATAATATAAATATCTGATTGCAGATGGTCTCAGACAATCCCTGTGAAAGGATTGTTCGATCCCCCAAAGGGATTGTGACCCACAGATTGAGAACCGCTGTCTTGAGCCTTTCTGATCTATGATCCCTCACTCCAGAATGTGGTTAGGAACCTCACCATCATAGCTTCAGTGACCTGAGGAGAAGAGCCTTGCTAAGAGCTCCGAGATAGAACAAACTTGTTGGGCGCGCATCTTTAGGGTGTGTCTGAAGGAGGGCAGGGAGGCAGAAACTCACCTGAGTAGAGAAGAAGGCCTGGGCAGTGAAAGTGAGAGACCAGCAGGATGAGAGAATGAGGAGAGAGAGAGAGAGGGGTTCATCAGATAAGAAGAACATTGAGCAGGACAGGAAGATGGGCCAGGAGGGCTGGGCACCAAGGCAGCCATGCAATAGGACCAGGTAGAGGCCGGAATGTCACAGAGAGACTGAAAAGCAAGGGGGCAAGAGAAACCCAGTGGACTCTGGACAGTTCAGGGCTTCTGTTGGGATTCCTACTGCGATGACAAATCCAAGAGACAGGTCCCCACCCCACCCCAGGCCAGCCTCCAGACCCACTGGGTGCCGGTTTACCATCTGCAGAGTCTGGGCGGAAGGTAATCTTGATCTCAAACTTCCTGTAGGCGTCTTTGATGGTGGGAAGTGGCAGGAAGGAGTAGGGTGTCTGGGTGAAGTAGGGTACCACTCGCTCTGCAGAGAGAAGACTGTCAGAGAGACACCTGTGGACGAGTTAGTACATGCTGCCCATTAGGGCTGAAGTTGTCCTACCTGGCACCTGCAGATAGGCGAAGGCTTTGACCTTGCCCTGCCGGTTGGTGGCAGTGCACACATAGGTGCCGGCGTCCTGGGGGCGAACTGAGGGCAGCATCAGCATGTTGTTCTCCAAGCGGCTGCCGGGTGGCAGGTCACCATCCACCTACAAACACTGACACTGAAGGCCTGACCTTGGCTCATGCCCCCTACTCTGCTCCAGGACCATCTTCAAATTGGGCATTCATTCTTGACCAGGTCCTGTGGTACTGAACCGGCTCAGAGCCTGTCCTAGCCAGGAGGACTGTCAGCTGGCACTTGCCCAACATTTACCTTGCTCCAGGTGATGGCAGGAGTCGGGTACCCTGAGGCCATGCATGGGAAGACTGCCGCAGAGCCAGCAGGTACTCGGACCTCTGGAGGAGTTGAGATCTGAGGCAAGGCTGAGGGGACAGACAGACGTCACCCGTGTGATGGTATCCGCCAACTTTGTGCTAACTTATGCTTTCTAGACTTTTTTTACTCTGGGAGAGAGGCACTGCATCAACTGTACGAATCGGGGGACTATGGCTCTTCATTCCTGGTTGGACAGAGGCGACCAGGCTGGCTGATATCACTTCCTGCCTGAGCAGACATCTGTACAGCTCGGGGGTGGGGAGTGGAGGAGGAGGGAAACGGACGGGACCTGAGAAGGGGGCACTAGTGCAACGTATGTGAGTAGGTAAAGTCTCAGAGTTTGAGGTTAAAAAAAGTAGTTTATGTCTCTACTGTGTTTCTACAGGGTTTTACTTCCATGGTGTCTTTTTTATTTATTTATTTCAAAATTAATTTATTTATTTGTGTGTTTACATTTGTGTATGTGTACACATGCCAGGCATGTGTGTGGAGGTCTCAGAGGACAACTTACAGGAATCGGTTCTTTTCTTCTGCTATGTGGGTCCTGGAGCTTGGCAGCAAGTGCCTTTACCCCCTCTCCACACCCCCATTTTTTTTTAAAAAAAAGGCTGGGTCTCTTGTAGCCCAGGCTGGTCTCTACCCATTCTATGTAGCACAGGGTGGGCTCAAACCTATGATCCCCCTTGCCTCCACCTTGGAAATGCTAAATTATAGGAATATGTTTATTTATTTTGAGATGGTGTCTTACTATGTAGCCCAGGCTTGCCTCAAACCCAAGATCTTTCTTCCCCAGTCTCCTGCATGTTGAAATGGCAAGAATGTGTCACTACTCTCTGTTTAACACTGTCTGTTTCTTTAAAGTCTACCATTGGACAAGGGTGGGGGTCTCCTCCATCAGAGTCAGGGTTACTTCTCCTCCTCCTTTTCCTGGAGACAGGGTCTCATGTGCCCCCAGCTGGCCTGAGACTTGTTCTATAGACCAGGCTGGCCTCAAACTCAGAGAATGGCTTGCTTCTGCCTCTGAAGCCAGTGAGCCCAGAAATCCACCTGTCTCTGCCTCCCCAGAGTCCTGGAATTAAAGGTGCGCCACCACACCAGGCCTACTTTTTCTTCTTGATAGCCCTTGGCACGCCACTTGCTCATAACCATTCATTTGCTGAAAAAGCTATCCCTTAAATATAGACACTAGGAGATCCCCAGGATAGCACAGAAGGAGAGATGCAGCAGGATGGAGCTGGCAGCCCCTCAAGGTCCTGTCCCTCCCATGTCCCTTCCCTAGTTCCTAGTGGTCTGTACCTTGTACGAGCAGCAGCACGTGGGACTGGGTGGTACCAGCAGCATTGGTGGCCATACAGCGGTACTGTCCTGCATCAGCCAGATCCACATGGGCAATCCTGATGACACTTCCACTTTGAACAATGCCAGGCCTTAGGTGTCCTCCAACTTTGCTCCAAGTTACCTGAGGCTTAGGGTCACCCAGTGCCAAGCACTCAAACTCCACAGAGTGGCCGACTACCACGGAGTGCACAGAGGTGCGAACATTGATGAGCACCGAAGGCAAGGCTGGAGGAGAGGCAGGATGGTGAGCTCGGCTGAGGAAGGCCAAGGTTGGAGGAGGGACAGGGAGATGAGCCAGGCCACATGAGGTCAAGTCTGGGAGAAAGACATCTCGGAGCACTAGGCACTCAGTCAGCTCCTGACTTGCTTTTCGTGTGGCCACTCACACACCCAGTTGTTAAGCTTCTATTTGTCCATGCACTCGAGAAGCTGCTAATTCAGTCTGCACTGCACTGCAGAGCACCCGCTCCCCTCCCCTCTCTGCCTCCTCACAAGACTTGTCATGGCCATGACACCGGGCAAGGTGCAAGCAAGGATAATAGAATAATTCTCTATCATGTCCATTTACAGGGTTTCCTGGGGAGCAGGGGCAGATCCCACCACCACCCCTTTCTTATCTCTGGCCCTGCTCTTAGCAGAGGCCAGACGCCACCTCCTACCTTGCACAATTAGCTGGGCACTGGCCTGGGCTTGTCCCCAAGGCCCATGGGCCTGACAAACATATGTCCCTTGGCAGTTCTGGTCTAAGTTCTGGATTCTGAGGAGAAAGAAGGGTGATATCATAAGTAGAGCCATGGAAAATGTTTGCAGTTGTGTGAGTTAAAACAGACAGGCCACGGGGCTGGAGAGATGACTTGAAACCAGGTGTTTAATCTCTGGGTCCTACATGGTAGAAGAGAGAACCCAGGGCCAGTGCCAGTGACCAGGATGTAGGTGGACAAGGTAGTGTACCACAGCATCTCATATCTGTCTGTCTGTCTATCTATCCATCTATCATCTATCAACCTATCATCAATATCTATCTATCTATCTATCTATCTATCTATCTATCTACCAACCTATCTATCATCAATATATATCTATCATCTATCTATCTATCTATGATCTATCTATCTATCAATCAATCTATCTATCTATCATCCATCAATCCATCATCTGTCTACCTATCTGTGGTATTAGGGATTGAACTTGAGGCCTCACACATGACAGGCCAGCGCTCTACCAATGAGCTACATCCTCATTTGATTTCCACTTCATTTGGAGCCATGCTCTCAACTAAGTCGTCTAGGCTGCCCTAACTCACCCTGTAGCCCCTCCAGCCTCCCTATTACAAGTCTGTGCCATGAAGCTTGGCTGCCACACCCACCTCAGACACAGATTCTTGCTCTAAGCTCTCTGTCACACTGACTTGAGGTCTCACAGTGACTGAGCTGCAGATCTCTGGCCCCGTTTTCTTGCCTTCAATAACAGTAGGGGTTTTAATAAACTCAGGGTTGGGCAGAGCGGCTCCCATCTGTAATTCCAGTACTTGAGAGGCTGAGGCAGGAGGAGGCCAATCTGATCTACATAGTGAGTTTCAGGCCAATCTGAACTACAGAGTGAGACCTGGTCTCAGAAATACCAAAATACCAAAACCAAATAATACCAAAAAACAAACTAAACCAGAATAGAAGGAACTCAACCCACTGTTAGCAGACGGCCTTCCAGGTGCTAAGAAAGCACTAAGCATTTTAGAAAAAACAGTACTTCAATTTTCTTACTCACTGACCATTGTAAGAACTAAGGCTCAGAGAGGACAAGCAGCTCGCTCAAGGACATTGCTCTGTGGTGGGCCCTATAGGTAGGTAAAGTAACTCAGCCCCACTGAGCCTTAGGCTGGGAGGTACCTGAGTCCAGTCCACACCCAGCACCGCTCACCGGAGGACTCCATCCTGTACACTGTGTCCAGGAGGCAGCTGACCTCCCTCCTTGAGCCATCGAAGGTGGGTGCCCCGCTCATTGGGCACAGCACAGTGGAACTCAACGCTGGCCCCGATGTTCTTGGTCTCTAGCTGAGGAGTGACTTGTACAGTGTGTACGGATCCTACCGGGATGGAGGTGCCAGGGAGATCGCCGGAAGGACCTGTGGAGACATGTGAGGGTGACTGACTGACGATTGATTGATTACAACAGGGTCTCACGTAGCAAAGGATGACCTTGAACTCTGAACTTTGTGTTTTCCTGCCTGAATGCTGGGATTACAAGCACAGGTCACCACATCTAGTTATGTGGTGCTGGGGATTGAACCCAGGACTCGGTGCATGTTACACAAGCATGAGCCATACCCCCAGCCTAAGTGCATGAGGTTTTCCATATAGGGTTTTGAGATGAGGTCTCTCATCTGATGTCCAGAATAGTTCTGAGCTCTTAGGTTCCAGGGCTCCCTCAGCTGGGTATCTTGATGAGCTTGGACTAAGGTCCACTTCATCACACAGGACACCTAAGGTTTTTTTCTTTTTTTTCTTTCTTTCTTTCTTTCTTTTTTTTTTTTTTTTTTTTTTTTTGATTTTTCGAGACAGGGTTTCTCCGTAGCCTTTGGTTCCTGTCCTGGAACTAGCTCTTGTAGACCAGGCTGGCCTCGAACTCACAGAGATCCGCCTGCCTCTGCCTCCCGAGTGCTGGGATTAAAGGCGTGCACCACCACCGCCCGGCTCTAAAGTTCTTTTCTATACATGTATGTGTCATATCCCTAAAACGCTTGGGTACCAGGATACCCTCATCTCAACATTCAAGGAACGTTCTCAGATGGCCTCTCTAGCCAGACAACAAAATCCTTTCAATACAGATTCATTCTTGCTTGTTCTTGTTCTCACAGTCAATCATTCGATGACATAAGGGCCAGTGTGGGGCTGCGCCCTTGGATATGGAAGGTGGCCTAGGACATGAATGGCCGGGAGGGATACACTTTTTTTTTCCTCTTTACATATGAGAAACACTGAGTTTCAACATGAGATAACGCAGCTAAAGTTATCTCTGAGGTCACAATCCAGACTTTTGACCAGTAAGTTAGGCTGTCTGCTGCTTCTGGACTTTTGTGTCCAAAGACTTGGGTGGCTCTGTAGTAGCCCACAGGGATGTTAAGAGTCCTCATAGTCATGCTGGGGTCCTGGGCCTGTAAGAGATGGCCCTGTTGCCGGGCGGTGGTGGCGCACGCCTTTAATCCCAGCACTCAGGAGGCAGAGGCAGGTGAATCTCTGTGAGTTCGAGACCAGCCTGGTCTACAGAGCTAGTTCCAGGACAGGCTCCAAAACCACAGAGAAATCCTGTCTCGAAAAACAAAAACAACAAAACAAAAAAACCCCAAAGAGATGGCCCAGTCACTTATTCGTTGCTCTTTCAGTCAAATGTTTACTTTCCTGAGCCTGCGGTGGACAAGCTCAGGGCTGCTGGGACAATAGGGAACAGGTCTTACTCTGAGTGTCCTTCCTGTCTGGCCTGTGAGCTCATTTCCTAGCAAGTACAAAGCAGGGTAGAAAGTGACCTGAAAGCTAGGGAGCTGAGAACAGTATTAGGGGGAAGGTCTTCCTGGACAAGGAGGCTACCTTAGGTCTCAGAGCAGGACACTGAAGATGGGTAACAGCTGGAGGCCTTTGTGTCCCAAGTGGACATACCGGTCAAGAAAAGGCCCACAGGGAAGCTGACCCCTGGCTTCCCACTGACACTCCAGTTGCTTACCTTGGACCAGAACTTGGGCAAAGGCCTCAGCCGAGCCCACCCTGTTGGAGACCTGGCAGCGGTAGCGACCAGAGTCTGCAGGGCCCGTGGGCTCCAAGCGTAGAAGCTCATTTCTGGCAACAGCCCTTTCAGGGAGGATGCCGTCCACACGGCTCCACTGGAAGGTGAGTGGGTGTGTGCCGTGAGCCAGGCACTGCAGCTGAACCAGCTTCCCTGGCTGCACTGAAGTATGCTCTGGAATTATGGTGGCATATGGAGGACCTGAGGGACACACAGAGAGATCAGGTGGAATAGAGCAGAGCTCAGGATCACAGCCGGTAGCTGGATCCACGTAGTGCAGTCAAGCCCGTAGGGCCCAAGAGGAGACATGGGTGGCTGCCAGAGCAGGCTTTGGAGTCCTCTAGATAGATAGGGATTCTGCCCAAAGAAGAGCTTGACAGGGGAACATAGAGCCCCGTGCACCACAGACAGAAGTCAGGAGAGAGTATGGAGGACTTACTCTCCACGTGCAGGACAACAGTGGCTTCAGCATGCCCAGCAGTGTTGGTGGCATTACAGATGTACTGGCCCGAGTCCTGCTGGGCCACCCGGGGAATGACCAGAGTATTGCCTTCTACCCGGTGCTGCCAGGGCAGTGGGGAGCGCAGCTTGGACCAGTGGATGGTGGGCGGGGGGTTGCCTATGGGGTTGAAGATGGCATTGGTCACTAGGTTGTTCCAGGGACCAATCAAGTGTGGGGTGATAGGAAAAGGTTCTAAGCGACCTATCCCTCCATGGGACTGGCTAAGTGGATGCTTCCTGGGTGTGGCATCATCATGGGAGAATTCAAAACCCCAGGGCTGTCCAGCTGGGCCTTTCTATGGGTCTCCACTACACCTGTGGCTGAGCAATGTAGAGTGGCCGTGTGTCCAGCCTCCAGGGTCAGCTCAGCTTCTTCAACTTGGACCTGGGGGGCACCTGGATCCACAGTGCCGGTGTCCACGATCACCTCCACCTGCTTCTGTGCTGTGCCCAGCGCATTCTGGGCTAGACACACATAGGTGCCTGCATCTGATGGCTTAGCTGATGAAATCTAGAAGAAAGCAGAGAACATTGATATTGATTCCTTCCTTTGCATTTTGATTATTGCTTTTGTTTTCTGAGCTAGGGTCTTACGTAGCCCAGGCTAGCCTCAAACTCTATGCTTGATGGCGATCTTGACCTCCTGACCCTCTTGCCTCCACATCCTGATGCTTCAAGTACAGGCACATGTCACCATGATTTGCTTACGTGGTTCTGGGAATCAAAGTTAGGATTTGGTGCATGATAGACAAACAGCTGAGCTATATCCCCAGATGCCTTCCTTCGTCTTTAGCTCCTCTGTGGGCTGCTGGAAGGCTCACCTTCATGACTTCCCATGAGACCCCCGCCCCGTTGCTTAGCTACCAACCTACCCATCATCCAACTACCCATCCACCCAGGCTTCTGAGCCATTCCTTCTTCCTTTCCTTCTCTCTTCTCCCATCTTCCCATCTACCCATCAAGCTCTTCTTCTCTGTCCACCTACTTATGCCCCGTCTAGGCACCTGCTTCAGTCAGCTCGTAGGAAGGACCTCAGTCCCAGACGTGGAGCAGGCCCAACCTCACCTTCAGCATCGCATGGCTATTCATGAGCCCAAACATCCGCGGCTCCAGTTTGACAGGGGTGCCGAGTCGGGTCCAACGGGGGGAAGAGCGGGGCTCCCCAGCACTGATGCACTCCAGGGTGATGTCTTTACCCATTTTCACATGCACAGGGCCCTCGGGGAGCACAGACACTGTAGGAGACCCTGAGGGAGGAATGACATTCAGAGCTTTGGGTTATATAAGGCAGTGGTGGGGCAGGTTTTAAACCTGTAAAAGCTGGACTGGCAAAAGGGGAAGAGCCATGGGTTGGTGTCTCTCACCTTGCACACTAAGATTGACGACACTCTGGGCCACACCATACGCATTGGAAGCCACACAGCGATAAGCTCCATGGTTGCTGGGCCGGGTGCCCACGATGGTAATGATGGAGCCATTGGGGCTGATGTGCACATTGTCTGCAGGGTTGCATTGGGAAAGGGTGATAGTTAGTGTTAGCTATCACTTGACAGATCTAGAACCTCCTAGGTGACGGGCTTGGGAGAGGTTATCTTGACAGACTAACTGGTATGGGAAGTCATATGCTAACTGTGGAGAAAGTTACTCCCTGGGCAGGGAATTCTGGACTGTATAAAAAGAGAGAGTGAAGGCCAGGGGGTAGTGCGCACGCCTTTAATTCCTGTACTCAGGAGGCAGAGGCAGGCAGGTATTTGTGAGTTCAAAGCCAGCCTGGTTTACAGAGCTAGTTCCAGGACAGCTAGGGCCATTACACGGAGAAACCCTGTCTCAAAAAAAAATAAAATAATAAGTAGTGCTAAATAGTGGCTTTCATTCATCCCTCCCTACTTCCTGAATGTGGATGTGCTGTGACGGGCTGCTTCGACTTCCCTGCCTTGACGGAGCAAGCTGTGGCCTGAAATAACCCCTATTTCCCCCCGAAGTTGCTTTCATCAGGGTATTTTATCATATCAACACAAAGGAAGGGAAGGCCAGGGAGGGATCCTTGATATCTGGGCAGAGGATTTGAAGTCACAGATGGCTGTAAGTTGGAGCCCTTGGAGTCTCCAGTGTCACGCTCCATCACCACACAAATGGGTTCAAGCCTCACTCAGGGCCCAGCTTTCCACCCTGACCTTCACACGGGATGGCCCTCCCTGCTGCCTCTAGCTCGGGCAGCTAGCCACTCACCCTCCAGCTCCTGGTTCCGGGTCTTCCACTCCAGGTTGATGGGTGTTGCTCCGTCGTGGATGAGGCACTTGAAACGGGCATCTTGGCCCTGCTGCACTGTCATGCTGGGCGGCTCAATGGAGATGACGGGACTCCTGAGGCCTGGATGGAGTCCGAGGGTCAGATTCTAGGCTCAGTTGGGTGGGCAGGCTCCACTCAGGTACCAGGTTCTGCCTGGGCACCGTCTCCTTTCCCTACTCCGGGCATTCGCCATACTCACGATAGGAAGATCCTGCACTGGGCGGGACTGTGATTGTGAAGGAAGCTTCATGCTCAGGGCGGGAGCTACCAGCCACTTGGCACACGTACTCGCCAGAATCAGCAGGGGAGATATGGTGGAGTCTCAGCAGGGAGCCATGAGTCTGCAGAAGAGGAAGGGAAGGAAGCCATCAAGGGTTCTGGAGATGAGGTAAGTTTCGAAGTGAGGCTTAGGAGCTAGCCCTGCTGCAGCCATGGGCTAAAGGAGCTTCCAGCATGGAAGTCTGATCCCTTCCCTTTACTGAGATGGAAAAGGGTTCAGATACGAGCTGTGAAGCAATGCTAGGGGGAAAGCCTTTCAGCCAATGGTCTCTTGCTCTGGGGCACTCTTCCCCAGTGGGTACCTCTTTCCCATGATCCCATGGATGCTGGAGTCTGCATGAGGCTAAGGTGCAGAGGAAACCACAGGAGGAGACCTTGCTAACCCTGGGCTAATCCCCAACCTGACCGAATACCTGGTGTCGTGCAGGCAGGCTGCCCCCTCGTTTGTGCCATGTGACCTGGGCATGGGCTTGCCCTGGAACCACACAGTTCAGATCCAGAGTTTGTCCTTCAGCCACGTGGGAGGAGGAGGACTCTATATAGACAGGTTGGGCCAGTCCTGGGGCTGCAGGAACAGAGATGGGGAACAGTCAAGGCTCCTGGGGTGAGGGCAAGGACCTAACTGTGGTGATCTTCTTCAAGGTGACATGGATAAGCCATATCAACCAAGTAGGTCTCCCTCCCCTGGGTCTGAGGGGTCTTGCTGAGAACTGGGTTCCCAATGATTGAGGGTGTCTGAAGGATTAATGACCCAGGAACAGATTATAGGAGCTTGCTCTGGGTGGGCTTGATCCCCAGCCATAGAAAAGCCAATGCCCCAAGAACAATGCCATGCTGACAATTGTCTGTATTTCAGAATCTGAGACAGAAAGGAATACCATGAGTTTGAGGAGAGTCTGGGCTACAAAGTGAGACCTTGTCCCACTCCCATCCCCCCACCCCCCAAAAACGATAACAATCACAAAACCTACCAAAATAAAAGCTCTATGTGACAAAACAAGGCCAGGAGAGCGCCACCCCCAACCGCACCCACGGCTCCATGTCACTCACCAGGGATGGGGCTGGGGTTAGAGGCTTCGATGGTGACCAGGACAGAAGCCTCCAGGGTACCTGAGCTGCCAGTCACCTGGCATGAGTACTCGCCAGAGTCAGCTGGGGACACACGGTTCAGTCTCAGTATGTGGCCATGGACCTGCATAGAGGGGAGAGGGCGGGGAAGGGCTGGGAAGCCTCCAGGTGCCCCACTTTGGGCCACATTCAACTCTGCCTCTTATGCCATAGACGGTAGAGTTTAGGAAGTAGGGTGTTGAGGAAGTGGTGTCCTCTCTTATCTCAAGGTGCTGGGTACTGGTGGTGACCCTGTTGTGCCCAGTCTGTTTGCAAATGCTGGCTGATGGCTAGGGCCACCCTCCCTTCAGGGATGGGCTGAGGAAATGAGAGTTGGGGCTGAGGAAGAGGGGCACATGCTGTTGTCTCCAGGCTCTGTACCTGGTGCCCAGCGGGCAGACTGCCTCCACGTTTGTGCCATGTGACCTGGGCGTGGGCCTGCCCAGGAACCACACAGTTTAGATCCAGGGTCTGCCCCTCAGCCACTCGGGAGGAAGAGGTCTCGATGCGGATGGGCGGGACTCCACCTGGGCCAGGGCACAGCTAGTGGTCAGTGGCTAAGGCGGTTCAGTCTCTCCCGGGGTGCCCTACTGTGCAGACTGGATTTGAAGGGAGGGTTGGCATTTTTCCCTTTCCGGGCCCCTCAGACTTGGAGGGTAGGACTCCCTGAGGATGGGGGGTCCCTCTTTCTCCTAGCCCCACCCCCAGAGTCTCTGTGCCAGGCTCATCCACAGAGTCATTGATATTTCCCAATCTCCAGTAGGTGGTAGCTAAGAGCTCAGACCTTGGGGCCAGACTGCAAGAGCTCAGCTCCTAGCATGGCCACTTAGTGTGTGATCTTTGAGAAGCTACCTCTGTGCCTCCATTTCCCCAACGGTAAAACGGAGAACAATCATCCCTCCTCAGGGCTAACAGGATGAAATGCGGTTACTATGAAGATCATGAGGGTTGGG
This sequence comes from Microtus oregoni, assembly GCF_018167655.1. NCBI lineage: Eukaryota > Metazoa > Chordata > Mammalia > Rodentia > Cricetidae > Microtus > Microtus oregoni. Next base: position 15,703,382 of record NW_024543064.1, read on the forward strand.
ATCTAGGCAACTCACATCCCATCTGATCAGTTTCCATCATGCCTGGGTCCCTGACCCCCACCGCTGTCGGTTCCTGTGTTTTCCTTTAATTGAATCATTTGTAAAACATTTAAGTTCCTAGCCTCACTCTAGTAATAACCACCAAGAACCACAACAGAGGCGCCACAGTTGTTGCTATACAACCACAACTAGTGGATACGCTCACTAAGATACACCTCAAATGACTTCTAACACCCGGCAGGGCATGTCCAGGCTTTGGGAACTCACTAGATGCCCTAGACATGGAGATAGTAGAGGGTAAAGACCCACTATTCTTCATCGAGGACAGTAATGTGAAGAGGCAAAGTTCTTTGTGTGACATTTCCAGATCTCTCCAGGTGGGGACATTGGAACCACACTTGAAAGTTCTCAAGCCCGTGAGAGAGAAAGGACCCACATCGTATGACCCGGCCCTCTGGTGTGCGACAACGAAGGAGGGCAAGAGACAGGAGGCAGAAGTCTGGGACTCCAGGTCTCACAGAACCTTTCTTTTGCCCAACTCAGCTGCTGTTCTCCCTCCCTCGTCTCTCTTTCCAGGCCCATCCTGGGATCCTCACCAGGGACATGGCTGTTAGAGGTAGATGCTGTAATGGAGACCAGGACCGAAGCCTCCAGAGGGCCAGAGCTGCTCAGGACTCTGCACACATACTCGCCGGAGTCAGCTGGGGACACCTGGTGCAGCCGCAGCCTTGAGCCGTGGGTCTGGTCAGGGGCGGGGCAAACAGAGGAGCAGGGGTAAGATGTCAACCAGGAGGCCTGGGAGGTTGGGAGCCAGGGTGCAGCCTCCAGTCCAGGAGTGTGAGGTCATGCCTCCTATCTGGGCAGAGCAAACCAGGACTCCCAGCCAGCATCTCTCTCGTTTCTTTTCCAGTTTATACCTGATGACGAGCAGGGAGGCTGCCCCCTCGCTTGTGCCATGTGACCTGGGCGTGGGCCTGTCCAGGGACCACACAGTTCAGATCCAGCGTCTGTCCTTCGGCCACGTGTGAAGAGGAGGACTCGATTCTGATGGGTGCTGCACCGGCTGGGGCTGAGGACAGAGGAGAGCAGGTGGGCTTACGTCAGATTCTCAAGTGGGGTTTAGGAGCCACAGAACAGGAAAATGGTAGCCCCGTAGTTGTCTCAATGATCCCTTGGCAGCACTAATAGGGAGCCAGACACTGCTCTAAGGGCCCACCTCCTTGACTACTTAACCCTTTCAATTCCAAACCCTGGGATGATAGAAAGCCTCTCATGTGGGCTTTAGTTTTTATTTATAGGTATGAGTCACCATGCTTGACATAATATGAAATTTTGTGTGTTTGTATATGTGTGTGTGTGTGTGTGCGCGCGTGTGTGTTTGTATGGCAATCAGAGGTCAACCCTAGGTACTGTTACTCAGAGCCATCAATTTTGATTTTATTCATTTACTTATTTATTTTGGAGACAGGGTTTCACTCTGTAGCCCAGGCTGGCCTCCAACTCAAAGACCTGCCTGCTTCTTGTCTCCTGAGTGGCGAATCTTGCCATTTTGAGACAGGGTCTCTTGGACAGCTGGCCAATGAGCCCTCCTGCCCCTGCCCCACCCCCACAACAGGATAACATGCTCTCAGCATCACATCCAGTTTTGTTTTGTTTTCCCCCCGAGACAGGGTTTCTCTGTGCTGCCCTCGCTGTCCTGGAACTCGCTCTGTAGACCAGGCTGACCTCAAACTCACAGAGATCCGCCTGCCTCTGCCTCCCGAGTGCTGGGATTAAAGACATGCCCCCTCACATCTTTCGCTGACAAGGAGACTGAGACTATGAGCCAAGTGTAAGTTCCTCAGTCCCGGAGCGACACAGTAGGATTTGAACACAGAGAGCCTTTGTCAACCTTTGCCCTCACCTCCCCCTGGGTCTGTAGGCTTCAACTCCAGACTCCTCTTCCTAGGGAACTGTTTATCCCGGTCCCTTTCCTGAGTCAGGAGTCAGACTCACCAGAGGGGCTGTTGTTGCTGGGAGAGACGGAGATCACGATGGAGGTCTCCTGGGCCTCAATGTTGTTGTTGGCTCGGCACACATACTCGCCGGAGTCAGCCACTGACATCTGGTGTAGCCGTAGCCGAGAGCCATGGGCCTGGGACGAGTGGGGATAAGACAGAGCGAGCTGGGGTCAGCAGCCACAGGGCCCCCATTGACTCCAGCTTCCCTTCCCAGGCCTGCTGAGGCTGTCTCATTTAGTGTTGTGTATGTGTGCTTTTGTGAGTGCGGTGTATGTGAACGTGTATGTGCCGGTTGATACACATGCCTGTACATGCGTGTGGAGGGCATCAGGTGTTCTCCGCCATCACTGTCCACTTTGTTCCTTTGAGGCAGGGTCTCTCTGTGAAAGTGGAGTGTTCTGCCAGCTAGGCTGGCAGCCAGCGGTCTCTGCCCACCTCCATGTTAGGATTGCAGGCAGGCACCGGACCATACATGGCTTGTTATGTGAGTGCTGGGACTTGAACTCAGGTCCTCACGCAGACCACAGTGGCCTTGGAAGTTACTATACAGCTGAGGACAACTTTGAACTTGTAATACTTCTACCTTCACCTCCTGAGAACACAGCATAATTTCCGGTTGTATGCAGGGCTAGGGAGAGAGACCTCAAGCAACGCCAGTGCTCTACCCGCTGAGCACTGAGCTATATCCCTAGTCTGCTGAGATTGCCTTTCCTCTACCCAAAGTACAGATGGTTGGAGGGAGAGCCCCTGCCACCCCATTGCCGCAGGTCCTCTCCGTACCTGGTGTCTGGAAGGCAGGCTGCCCCCACGCTTGTACCATGTGATGGTGGCCTGGGGCTGCCCAACCACCACACAGTTCAGATCCACGGTCTGTCCTTCTACCACTGTGGGAGATGAGGTCTCAATCCTCATGGGTGGGGAGACACTGGGCACTGGGGACAGAGTAGGGGAGGCAAGGGAATGTACTCAGATAACAGTGACAATACTGGGGGGACCTCTGTCTCCCCAACACTCCCTCGCCCAGCCCTTGTCCACCACGTCACATTCTCACCATGGGAGGGACCTCTGCTCTCAATGGTGACGATGAGTGAGGTCTCCTGGGAGCCAACGCCATTGCTGACATGACACACATACTCTCCAGAGTCCGCTGGGGTCACTTGAGGGATGCGGAGGCGGGAGCCCACGATCTGGAAGAACACATGGCAGTGGGTGAGGTGGAACCTAAGTACCATAGACCCCACAGCCATCGGATTCTGGAAGTCCCCTCCCCGACCTGGCTTGGGTACACTCTGCAGCAGCCTCAGGGCCTTCTTGAGGCTGCTGGTATGACCCCTCTGGGTCCTGTGGAAGAAGACGCTAGTCTTTGTGCTGTTCCTATACTTCACCCCTCCAAAGGCCTTCTGACAGTGGGTCCCACCTGTCACACCCTGCTGTCATTTAGTATGTCAGCTTCCCTTTAGACCACCAGCTGTATGCAGCGCCAGGCAAAAGCAGTGGCTTCAGAGGAGCTCGAACCAGGGCCAGCGGGATCAATCACCACCCCAGCACCAGTCCGAGTCTATTTAGCAGAGATGCTCAATGTTTTTTGAGTGACTGAATGAGCGAAGGATTAGGGGCTAGACTTCACTCTGGACTTCCTACCTGATGCCGGCTGGGTAAGCTGCCTCCACGCTTATACCAGGTGATGGTATGGGGGGCGTGGCTAGCCACCAAGCAGTTCAGTTCCAGAGTATGCCCATTGGCCAGCGAAGGTGACGAGGACTCGATGCGAACAGGGTGCACCACACTCTGGGCTGGGATGAGACAGAATGCAGGCTGAGGGTGTAGCCAGGCCCCTCGCAGCCCCTGTTAGTCCCTGCAATCACTAAGACACTCACAGTGGTAGGGGCTGAGCTGCTGCTGAATGCTGACAAGGACAGAAGCTTCCTGGGTGCTGGAGCCACTGACCACACGGCAGACGTACTCCCCGGAGTCAGCCGGGGTCACCTGGGGCAGTCTCAGCCTTGAGCCATGTACCTGAGAGGAACGGGATAGAGGCACCAGATTCAGAGACCAGCATGGCGGCCATCCACCAGCCTAGTTCCCTTGCCTGGCTCCCTCCCAGCCTAGCTAGCTAGGGATTGTACAGACTGGTTAAATCTCAAGACTGCCATGAGATTGCACACGCAAGCTTGCAGAGACTCAGCTAGCACTGGCTGACAGGAAGTCCATTTGGCAGGTGACCTGAAGAATCAGAGAAGTCAAACAATAGGCCCAAGGCTGCCCAGCAGGTGAGTGGCATGCGTATGGGAACTGCAAATGCTTGAATTCACAGCCTGTGCTCTTTACTTCCTAGCTACTAGGGATCTCTGGGCCCTTCCTTAGCTTCCCACCTCCTACCTGATGCCGGGCAGGGAGGCTGCCCCCACGCTTGTGCCAGGAGATCTGGGGGTGAGCCTGTCCAGCAACAAGGCAGTTCAGATCCAAGCTCTGCCCTTCTGCCACATGGGAGGAAGATGACTCGATTCGAACTGGAGGGGTGACCCCAAGTGCTAGCAACAGAGGGCAGAGTGTCAGCCTCCAGCAGATGAGAGGTGTGTGGCTGGGACAGGGGCCCACTGGACTCATGGGGGCACGGTAGGCAGTGTTGCCTCTGGGGTCTGCCATGGCTGCGGTGGGAGCTTCCTTGTGTGGTATCCAGTTTGTCTGCTTCCCATTCCCTCCCAGCATGGCTACTTACCAGGCACAGAGCCTGCAGGCTCAATGGTGACCAGAACGGAGCTCTCCAGAGGCACGGGCCCTCCCTCCACTCGGCACACATATTCTCCTGAGTCGACAGGAGACACCTGGTGCAGCCGCAGCAGTGAACCATGGGTCTGCCCAAGAGAGGGTGGCATCAGGGGGGAATACCCTCAGGACCCTAACACAACACCTCCAACCTGCTGCCCTCTGTGAGCCCCAAGGCTTGGCCCTCAGCTCTGGGTCAGTTCGGCCTTGTGCTAGGAGTGGAGGTCACTGGGAGAAGCCCTGGAGAACAGGCACGCTTCTTCCCACCCTGCGTCAATGCTAAGCACATACTCTCCAATCCTAGCCAAGACCCCCTGCAGTGGGTGTCTGATGACTGTGAACATTCATCCCCTCGGGGACACAAAACACAGTGCATGGCATAGTCAGTGGAGTTAAGAGCCTGCAGACCCCAGCACGTACGCTGATTAGCTGCAATTATGGCTCAGTACTTTCGCAAGCTGACTTCTCTGCAAACACACAACTGAACTTGGTCCCGAGATAACTCTGAAAACAGGCACGACTCTCTCCTTGCAGACCCTGAACCTCCAGCATGGAGAGGTTGAGCAACTTGCCTAAGGTCACAAGCCTGGGTGGTAGATACAACTCATACCCAGGGTGCCCCAGCCTAGGCTTTCGGTCTAGCCACAGCAGGACACACCTGAGTGATGGGGCCCATGCCCCCAGTTCTCCCCACCCAGAACCCCCATTCTTCTTGTCTCCTTTGCCCCCTGTCCTCTACCTGGTGCCGGGCGGGCAGGCTACCACCTCGCTTGTGCCATGTGATTTGGGCATGGGCCTGTCCCTGCACCACACAGTTTAGATCCAGGGTTTGCCCCTCAGCCACTTGAGAGGAAGAGGGCTCAATGCGAATAGGTGGTGTGCTACCCGGAGCTGGAGGAAAAGTCATAGTCAAACAAAACAGATTCTCTAAAGACACCCCAGCCTCCCCTCCCGCCACATCCTAGCACAGTCAAGTGGGCTACTCACGGTAGGCAAAGTTGGCCCCTTGGTTGCCTGTGACCTTGACTGTGATGGTGGCCTCCTGCCCATTGCCTGCCCGGCAAACATATTCTCCAGCATCTACTGGAGAGGCCTGGAAGATGTACAGGCGGGAGCCACGGACCTGCACAGCCACGAGAGAGGTATAAGGGGGCCTGGGCCTCCCAGAGCCCGGCAGGAGCCCCGCACTTGGCTGCCAGGCTGTGACCCCTATACAGCTTACCACCCATGGACCCTTCCACATTCTAGGAGTGAGTACCTGGTGTCGGGCGGGCAGGCTGCCCCCACGCTTGTACCATGTGACCTGTGCATGGGCTTGTCCTGCCACCACGCAGTTGAGATCCAGCGTCTGACCCTCAGCTACTGTGGAGGATGAAGACTCAATTCTGACAGGCAGGACAGGTCCAGGGGCTGTAGGGACAAGGGAAAGGTAACAGATACTTCCCAAGAGACAGGTCTGGGATTCCCTCCTAGAGCTGGCGCAGCCTTGTAATCTGAGGTCAGGCCCCCATTGCAGAAATTTGACAGCCCTGGCTTGAAGCCCTCAGTTCAGTAACTCTGTTGGAGATTCCAGAAGGAGGATCTCACGGGAAGAGGGAAGAGAGACAAAACAAGTAAATAAGACAGGCAAGGGCCAGATGTAGAGGTGCATGCCTTTAATCCCAGCACTCGGGAGGCAGAGGCACATGGATCTCTGTGAGTTTGAGGCCAGCCTGGTCTACAGAGCGAGTTCCAGGACAGCCAGTGCTATTACACAGGGAAACCCTCTCCCAGAAAAACAAAAGACAAGCAGGCAGTAAGGCTAGGGTGGAGAAAAGGAGGCAGGAGTAAAAACCAAGGAATGACATGGCCAGGAACAGCAGGATAGGCAATCTGGGTTGCTCACACAAAGCAGTCTGCCTAAAGCCAGAGCCTAGGTGGCCTACTATCCCCAGGCAGCCGCAGGAGTCATCAAAAGGACATTACTCCCTGGCAGGCTTCTGAATCACTGGGAGCCACTCACCAGGGATGGACTCGGAAGGTTCGATGGTGACCAGAACGGAGGTCTCTTTATGCTCAGAGCCGAGGACCACGTGGCACACATACTCGCCTGAATCGGCAGGGGACACCTGGTGTAGTCTCAGCAGGGGACCGTGGGTCTGTGTGGATGGAGTGGATTGAGAGTTAGGGAGGGCCCAAAGTGTCCCCACCCGCCCCCTCTAGCAGGCTGGCCCTGGGGTGGCTTTACCTGGTGCCGGGCGGGAAGGCTGCCTCCGCGTTTCCGCCACGTCACCTGCGCCTGCCCAGGCACCACACAGTTTAGATCCAAGGTTTGCCCCTCGGCCACATGGGAGGATGAGGACTCAATGCGGATGGGTGGGGTGCCGCCAGTGGCTGGGCACAGAGAAGGTAGTTAGAGGCCCAGCCTTGTACCTTACTGGCACCCTGAGCAGAGTGTTGAACATGCTTTCTTTCCCACCTCCAGCTCCAGGGTTCTTGCCTCATCTACCCTTGTGACAAGTCATAGGGATCCAAGAACTTTATCTCTCAGGCCAGGCAAGAGGATGCACAGTGACGATGATGCTCCCTTCTCAAAAACCTACCATAGTTTCCCGACATGCCTCACGGGCCCCGCGTCACCTAAGCATACCCTGCTGGGGTCACAGTTCCCATCAAGTTAGGCACCCTGACCTGACAGGTCGTAAAATCACACCCATGCCCAGCAGGTAGCCTACAAATGGCATGGTCTGCCCAGAGCAGGAAAATGGGGTTGCCAGAGGTTAGAGAACCAGCTCAAGGTTGAAAAGGGGGCAGATTTGAACCCAGGTCAGCCTAACTCCCAGTTCAGTGTGGAAGCCCATACTGCTGTTTGTACAAGGTACCATCTTCTGGAGCTTGAGGCAAGCTGGATAAGTATCTACCCCCAAGACTTGTGGCTTCCAGAGCAGGCAGCAGAGGGTAAGAGACACCTCTGCATCCTGATGGCTACCCCGAGAGATCACAGCACCCTTCCTTGGCCCTGGGAGAGCCTATGGCTTTGGCCCTCTCAATCCCACTGGCACCTCACCTGGGGTGTAGTTGGGGCCTGAATGAACGCCGTGAAGGACAGAGACAACAATGGAAGCCTCCTTGGGTCCCAAGTCACTCTCTACTCGACACACATATTCTCCAGAGTCTGCTGGTGAGACCTGGGGGAGCCGCAGCCTGGAGCCGTGGACCTGGGCAAGGTGGGGCAGAGGTAAATGAGGATGGGGCTGGAGCTGTGCTTACCACTCTGTCTGAGCCTCAGTAGTTCAGACACACGAGCTCTACTCTAAGCCATTCACACTAGGCTGGGAGCCAGCAGGGAGGGAACTGTCTTGGTCCTACAGCACAGGAGAGCTTGGCAGCTGAAGCACCAAATCCACCCCCCCCCCCATCCAGGGCTATCCACAGCCTCTGTACCCTGGTCCCAGCCCCAGGCTAGAAAGCCTCCTACCTGGGCATGGGGAGGCAGGCTGCCCCCTCTCTTATACCATGTGACCTGGGTATAGGTCAATCCCATCACCGCACAGTTGAGGTCAAGCGTCTGTCCTTCAGTCACAGACGGTGATGAGGACTCAATCCTGACTGGCACGGAGCTGGCACCTGAGGCTGTGGTCACAGAGGGATCAGCAGGCCTCAAGGGAGCCTCGGCTCACCTGACCCATCATGTCAGCCCTGGAGGTGCCGTACCTGAGAGGACGACCACCTGGATGCGGGCCTGAGCGGTGCCGGTGGGGCTGGTGGCCACACAGAGGTAGAAGCCAGCGTCAGCAGGTGTAATGGCTGGGATGATCAGCGTGGGGATGTCTGTGTTCTCTGACCGGGCCTACCACATGGAGAGAGTGCTAAGGTACTTGGGAGGGGGCTTGCCAGAACAGACTCGGAAGGAGCAGGTCCTAAACCAAGATCAAGGCCCAGTGTTGGTTTCAAGAACCATGGAATTGGGAACTATGGGAATAGAGGCACATGGAATTGGGGACCACGGAATCAGGCAGTAAAAGGGTGAGTGGGGTGCAAGGGTGACCGGGGTACGGGACCTAATTAGGAAACAGAGGGAGCCTGAGGAGAGAAAGAACATGGACGGACAGGTGGTTGAGCGCTGAGACTGTTGATCCCACTGACCTGGGATGGCTGGCTGACTCACCTGTGGGGGCAGGCTGCCTCCCTCCTTCCTCCAGGTGATGCTGGCACTGGGGACTCCAGCTGCCCTGCAGTATAGCCTGACCGTGCGGCCCTCGTGCACCTGGGTCCTCTCGGGGCTCACCTGGACCCTGGGTCCACTGCCTCCTGCAGACAGAAGCCCTGTGAGGATTCTTCTATGAGTCTCCTCTAGCCCCAAGCCCACCTCAAGCCCTGCCCTCTCACCGTGCACCTGAAGCATGGCCCTGGCTACATGCTGCCCAGCGCTGCTGAGGGCGCGGCACAGGTACTGGCCCTGATCTGAGGGCTCGATTGCTGGCAGACGCAGGATGCCACCATGGATCTGAGCCTTCTGAGGAAGCTGGCCACCAGGACCTCCTGGTGTGGAGACATGGGTCAGCACACCCTGGGACTGCTCTGACTGCTGCCCTCGTCCTCCTCACTCAGGACAGCCAGGGTCTGAGGGTCACTCCCATCATGACCTTACCTGACCATTCCAGAGTGGGTGTGGGGTTCCCTGTGGCGCTACAGCGGAACTCAGCCATTTGTCCAGGCTGCACAGTGAGCTGTGGTGGATGTATGGAGACCACAGGTGCAGTTGACGTGCCTGAGACTAAAAAGCGCAGAGAGCAAGGATGAGGTAAGATCGGGGTGGGGACTGCTCTCCAGCTCACAGCTATAGCCCCTTGTCAGTCTTGGCTTCCACCCTAGTCCTGCATAGCTGTTAATCCACCCAGTAGCCAGAGGGGGCTTTGAAAACTTCATGGGCTTTGGTGCTTCCTTATCTGAGGCCTGCCCATAACGCTCTCCTTCCTCTGTTTCAGAAGAGGGCTCACAATGCCACCCAGACACCTTGGCTTTACAATGCTCCTGCCTCAACCTCCAACTGCTGGGATTACATCTTCCCCTCATTCCGTGCTCTCCAATCCCTCCAATCCCTCCTACCCCTGGCATCTGTCACCACGCACAAGTGTCCTGTTTCTGCTCTTTCACTAGGGTTGCCTCAATTACATTTCCCCCGACATACACTTTAGGAGGCCTGAGATACAATTTGTCTTTCTGTCTCCTGCTTCTTCAGAGCCTAGAGCATGTAGGGGGATCCCTGGGGCCAGACTCAGATCACAACAAGGCATACCTTGAACATGCAGCGTGGCTGTGCCCTGGTCCATGGCGAACATGTTGGAGCCAGTACACACATAGGTGCCTGCATCACTTGGCTGTACGTTGCGGATGGTCAGGATGCCATTGAAGTCCATAGCACGAGAGGGAAGCTTCCCATTGTGTAGGCGGGTCCACACCAGGGTGTAGGCTGGAGACTGCAGGGCAGCATCAGGGTGAAGGACATGCGTGGGCTCAGGAAGCCCATGAGACAGACTTCCCCCACCGCTCCCTCTCCGCTCACTTTGCTCTTTGCTGTGCAGATGAAGGTGACATCAGCTCCAGGCCGCACACTTTGGCTCCGTTGCTCCTCCACTGTCACTGTGATGGGCTTGCTGGGAGCCTCTGTGAGTGGGAAGTCTGCAGTGAGCTCCACACCCCTGTTCTGTGTTCCGTTTCTGTGTTACTTTCTCTTAAGCCTGCTGTCCCCATCTCTTCTATGAGACAGGTCTTATTCTGGATCACTGGCTGGCCTAGAACTCACTACGTAGACCAGCATGGCCTCAGACTCAGAGATCTTCCTGCTTCTGTCTCTCGAGTAAGCTTACTCTCTTTTAAGATGGAGTCTCATGTACTGCAGGCTGGCTTCAAACTCCTTATGTAGCTAAGAAAGACCTTAAACTCTTGATCCTACTGCCTCAACCTCCCAAGTGCTGGGATTACTGGTTTGTGCTACACACCTCGTTTTTATGTAATAAAATATATATTTTGAAAATTTCATATTATACATAACTATTATATATATATAATATTGTTATATAGTATGATATGTATAGATGCCTGCAGAGGTCAGAAGTGGGTACTGGATCCTCTTGAAGCTGGAATTACAGTGATTGTAAGCCGCCTACACTGAAAGAGCAATGTAGGCTCTTAACCGCTGAGCCATATCTCCAGTCCCGACACCTAGTTTTTGTGTGGTTCAAACGCAAGACTTTGTGCATGGCTGGCAAGTCCTCTACCTGCTACGCCACACCCTCAGCCCACTCCTCTGGGCATGTCTTCTTTCCTAGTATAGCTGGGTTGCCATTCCACCTCCTGGTGCATCCCTGGACTGCCCCCCACCCCCAACCCATGTCTCTCCCTGCCGGCACTGAGCAGCCAGCATGTGGCCCAGCGGGAATGCACTGGTCCCAGTTCATCATCCCAGGCCACTTCACTGCAAGCAGCTTCTCACCTCCTCCCATCTCCCTCACCCTCTCTACCCGTCTTTCCACCTTACAGCCCATGGCTTCAACTTACACTTGTTCAGAAAGCTGAAGCTACCAGTCAGGTGTATGTCTACCTTTCCCACCCCCAGTGGGAAACCCTTCCTTACTCCTCCCTGGTCCCTGAAGGACGGGACCATGATTCTCTATGCTCCCATCCCTCTCTGCATTTCAGAACACTGGGCCCTTCCTTCCTCCTGTGCCTCAGCCATTCCTGTCTCCTGTCACTGCTTCACAAGATAAATGTGTTCTAAAAATTTCCGCATCTGAAACGTTCCCTTTAGTTCCATGTACTGCCTCATTGCTTACTTGACTTCCCTTCAGAGCTAAGACGTTTTCTTTTTTTGGGTTTTCGAGACAGGGTTTCACTGTGTATCCCTGGCTGTCCTGGAACTCACTCTGTAGACCAGGTTAGCCTTGAACTCAGAGATCCATTTGCCTCTGCCTCCCAAGTGCTGGGGTTAAAGGTGTGCGCCATCAGCACCTGATGACTTTTTCCTTTTTTCTCGACAGGGTCTTGCTACATAGTCCAGGTTGGTCTCCATCTAGAGATCCTCCTGCCTCAGCCTCCTGAGCATGGGTACTGAAGGTAGATCCCACCACACCCTGCTGTGCTTCCACATGTTCCTTGTGTCTACTCCAATTGAGTTTCCACCTCTGTCCATCTGTCATGTCCGGGTCCAGCCTTCCTGACATTTCCCTGCCCATCCCATACTTCCTTTAGTGGTGCTGGATGAGCGGCTCTCCCAAAAGCCTTTGCTCTAGCTCACATCACTTCTCCCCTACTTCCTCCAATCTCCCTGGCTTCTCTTCTGGCACTTTCTGCCCTTCCTCTCCAGCTTGACAGGTTGGCCTTGGAACTTAGTGGATGCCAGCCTAAGTCCTGTCCTGAATAGGATTCAGCCAATGACCAAGATGAGCTGGCACACACAGACCAGATGGGCCACGGTAACTCCGGTTTTCCAAGTTTCCTCAGCGACATTAAACTACTTGGCAAAAGCTGCTTATGGTCACCATTCATTTGACCTTGTCCTCCCTGCCAGTCACTTTTTCTCTGCTCCCCTCCCTTGTTGGAATTCTACACAGCCTCTGTTTTGGGGAACCCAAATAAAGACACTTTCCAGGCTGAGCAGTAAATGGTACCCTAGACCCCAGGTGTTAGCTTTTCTCTCAAGCCTTAAGGATTATAGTGAGTCTTGCAGATTCTGACTCTGAAACAGGCGTGACTCCATCACCTCCCCCCATCTTCACAGCTATTGTCCTTGTCCAGAGGCCACTGTCCTCTCTAGGCAGATGCTAGCAGGGGCAGGGAAGAGGGGACTCACCAGAGACCAGGAGCTCAGCCCTGCTGTTGCTGGTGTGATGTAGGTTTCGGCAGGTGCAGATGTAGACACCGGCGTCGGAGGGCTGCACACTAGGGAAGTGGAGCTCAGAGCCTGGTGTGGGGAGAGTCTTGTCAGGGTCCAGCTCCACATGTCCAGTGGGAACAGGACTGACTCCTGGGACAGAAGAGGCTGCAGGGCTGTGACTACCTTGATGGCGCTGCTGAGCACCGCTGGGTAACGGCTGCCCATCTTCACGGGACCAGTAGAAGTAGTGAGGTGGACTCCCGTTGACCTGGCACCTCAGGGAGTGTGGGCCGCCTTGGGGAACTACGCTCCGAGAGGGATGGACCTGAACCTCCAGGGTGTCTTTGGCTAATGGAGTGGGGGAAGGAGACCATTCAGCCAAGAAGGCCCCATAATAAAACAGTATCTCTGACACTTTGGTCTCCCAAAGCCGCAGGTCCCTTACCTCAGAACTCTATCCCTCAGACTCCCTAGGGTCTGTGACTTTCTCTCCCACCACCCTGGGTCATGGTCCTACTTACTCAGTGGCTGGCAGCGGCCTCCCTGCACATTGGGGTTACCCACGTAGCCTGGGGCACACCTGTTAGGAGGAACAGGAACCAGCGCTGTAATCCCCAAGGGATCTAGTGTCTAACAGTGAACTTGAGAAGCCAGTTTCAGCCAACTGCCCATGGTATGTGGAGGAAGCTCGATAGGTATGTGGAGGAAGCTCCGGATTCGAGAGGGGCTCTGGGAACCGGAGAAGTTCCAACACAGTCGGCTGGGTAAGCTTGCTTGTCTCCAGGGAAGCATTCATTCGACAAACATTTATTAGGGAATAAGTATGCACCAGACACCACGCTCAGTGTGGAGACACAAGAGGAGACACGGCAAGGTCCTTGGTCTAACCAGGAAAACGGCATAGAAACTGCATGTGAAGTGAGAAGGAGGAAGGGCCCAGGGGCCATTCGGACCCAGGGAGGTGTGCGGATATAGCCCTGAGGTCGGAGAGACTACAAGCACAGTTCCTACGTTGCTATGGATCCCCCGGGGTGGCGGCACACAGCTCCCAGAGAACTGATCACATCTGGAAATGTATTCTTTTTTTTTTTGTTTGTTTGTTTTTTTTTTAACTTTTTTTTTTATTGAGAAAAGAGAAAAAAAAAAAATTTCCTCCTCCTCCCAGTAGCTGGCTTTTCCCCTCCCATTCACCTCCTATTTTGGGATGCGACCTCTATTCCGACACAGACCTGCTCTGTTTGTCTGTTTATCCTTAGCAGCTTCAGCACACAGAACGCACGGTAGAGGCTCAAAAGAAGTGTGTTGAGCCCTACATGGCAACCACTCCTGTGATTTGGAGGCTGAGGTTTCAGACCAGACTGGATTACACGGAGCTGGAGGCCATCTTAGGTTTATACTGAGACCCTGTCTTAACCTGCCCACTTCCTACAAAAAGTGTTCAATAAATGAAAGAAGCTGAATCTTGAAGGTCAAGAGGGGTTAGTCAGAAAAGGGAGGGTTTGGGGGCAAAAATGTTCTGCAGACAGGGACATCACATAAAGACCTGAGCACTAGGGATTCAAGAAGTTGCCAGGTACATATCTGCAATCCCAGTACTAGGAGCAGTTCAGCCTGGGCCACATAGTGAGGCCTGTACCTTCAGTACAGCCTGAGCTACATAGTGAGGCCTGTGCCATCAGTACAGCCTGGGCTACATAGTGAGGCCTGTGCCTTCAGCACAGCCTGGGCTACATAGTGAGGCCTGTGCCTTCAGCACAGCCTGAGCTACATAGTGAGGCCTGTGCCATCAGCACAGCCTGGGCTACATAGTGAGGCCTGTGCCATCAGTACAGCCTGGGCTGCATAGTGAGGCCTGTGCCTTCAGCACAGCCTGGGCTGCATAGTGAGGCCTGTGCCATCAGCACAGCCTGGGCTACATGGTGAGGCCTGTGCCATCAGTATAGCCTGGGCTACATGGTGAGGCCTGTGCCATCAGTACAGCCTGGGCTATATAGTGAGGCCTGTGCCATCAGTACAGCCTGGGCTATATAGTGAGGCCTGTGCCATCAGTACAGCCTGGGCTACATGGTGAGGCCTGTGCCATCAGCACAGCCTGGGCTACATGGTGAGGCCTGTGCCATCAGTACAGCTTGGGCTACACAGTGAGGCCAGTGAATTAATAATAAAACAAAACAAAACAAAAAACAAACAAACAATTCAAGAAGTTTATCCCATCTGGAGTGAGGGCGGAGTGGGACAGGCATGCCTGAAGCACGGTCATAAGTTCCACCCCATCCCAAGGGCAGGATGAGTGTGGGAACTGTTTGGGACAGGGAGGGACGTGGTCCTGGTAGAGGCTTTTCTGAGCCACACCCTTCAGGATGCTCACCTTGGAGTCTCTCATTTACCCCTTCTCTTCCCACTTCCTTCTGAAAACTTACTGCTCACAGTACTGGCCGGTGTAGCCGGGTTCGCAGGCGGTGCAGCGGTATCCTCCGGCCGCAAGGCTCTCACAGGTGCGGGAGAACCTAGGGCAGGCAGACGAACATCAGGCCCAGAAGCCCACTCCCCGTCTTCCTTCCCCATCCTTCAGCAGGAGTTCATCCTTGGATCTGAGCAGGGTACGCACATGTTCTCTGGGTTGGTCAGTGGGCAAGCACACGGCTGGCAGTCCTCAGGTGTCCCAGCCGTAGCATCCCCGTAGTAGCCGGTTGCGCACAGCTCACAGAACTCTCCGGCAGTGTTGTGCTGACATCGCTGTGGGGGACAAGGGTATCAGACATCAGCCATGAAGCCACACTCACCAAAACCCCCTCATCCAGAAACACCAATCCTATAGACTTGTCTTAAAGGAGAGACGTGCAGAGGGCCGGAGAGATGGCTCAGTGGTTAAGAACACTGATTGCTCTTCCAGAGGACCCATATGGTAGTTCATACCTGCCTGTAACTCCAAGTTCAGGGGAACCAATACCCATGGCAAAACACCAATGCATATTTAAAAGTAAAGTCATGGAAAATTAAGTTATAGTGATGCCCACCAGCTCAGCAGTGCTGAAAAAATTATCTATAGGGATGCCGATAAACCAAAAAGTCCATCTAGGCCTGGGCTTGGGATGCACCAATAGCCCAGCAGGAGGCAGGGAGAGGGTAGGGAGAGGAAATCAAGAATACCAGGTCATCCTTGGCTACCTAGTGTGTCAGATCTGTCTCATGAAAAGAGTATGTGTGAGATTACTGATTATTATTAATTCCTGTGGAATTAAAGAAAAACAAAGGTATGTAACTGGGCAGAGCCTTGAAGATACATGTTTCACTGTAATAAATACATGGAGAGGAACTGGAGAGATGGCTCAGTGGTTAAGAACACTGGCTCCTTTTTTAGAGGACTCAGGTTCAATTCCTAGAACCCACATAGTGTCTCACAACCATCTCTAACTCCAGCACAAAGAGATTTGACGCCCTTTTCTGGACTCCATGGGCACCAG
Organism: Microtus oregoni; assembly: GCF_018167655.1. Taxonomy (NCBI): domain Eukaryota; kingdom Metazoa; phylum Chordata; class Mammalia; order Rodentia; family Cricetidae; genus Microtus; species Microtus oregoni. Next base: position 15,719,467 of record NW_024543064.1, read on the forward strand.
ACATGCACATGGCACACAGATAAAGGCAAGACACCCACAAACATAAAAATTCAAACAATATGCAATATCATCCAGAAACAGCCACACCTGTGGCATTAACATAGTGTGTTCCTTGTTTCACTTTGAGTCTGGGACCCTGTCAACTATCTGTGCCCTGGCCATGTGCTTGTGAGGACATACACATACCACTCCAAAGAATGGATGGAAAGGTGTATTTACCAAGGTTTGCTCCCCAGCACCACCAACACCAAAGACAAACAAAACCCCCCAAAAATCTGGCTCTTCTACAAAGACACTGGCCACTTGGGGACAAACAATAAGGAGCCATAGCTTTCCTTATAAAGAAGAATGGTGTTCCATCTTCGCCTGCTCCATTCTGCCAGGTGCTGTCTTCTATGAACATCCCCCTCCCCATCCTGCTGCCCACCCCTGGTCTTGCCCTGCTTGCTTCTCACCGAGCAGGCTCCAGTCTCCGGGTGACACAGGTCGGAGTGGCCGTTGCATTCACACAACTCGCAGTGGCCAAGGTACAGTCCGCTCCCAGTGCGCGTGTAGCCTTGGGCGCAGTCCTAGGGGACAGAGGAAAAGTTGGTCTCCGTTGCCCACAGGGTTCTAGCCAGAGCCAGCAGGTCTAGCCTTCTGTCCCTCCTGCATTGTCCAGTGTCTAGGCTCCACTGGCTCTAAGGGAGGTCACCCCAGGCTAGCCTCCATCCACAACCTCTCTTAAGAGCCAGCCTGTCGCTCATCTTCACGTTCACAGCTTTAGAAGGAGACAGAGCTTGATCTGCCCAGGCAGTATTAGCTTAGTGAAACGTACTATATCCCGAATGGGGAACCTGCCTCATTTCAAGACCTTGGTTCCTGAAAATCCTGATGGGAAAAGACTCTATGGAAAAACATCACCGCTAAATGGGGAAGTGAGCTGAAGAGGCCCATGGAAGAAGGGGCCTTGAAGATATTTTTACATTTATTGTGTGTGTGTGTGTGTGTGTGTGCCACAGCACATATATGGAGGTCAGAGGACAACTTGCAAGAGTCAGTTCTCTTCTTCCACCATGTGGGTTCTGGGAAATAAACTTTGTTGGAGGTGCCTTTACCATCTAAGCCATCTTGCCAGTCTTTATCACTGGGTTTGCGTTCCCAAAGTGCTGGGATTACAGGCGTGTACCATCAGTGATGGTTAATGGGAGGAAGATATTCATGTTAAAGGCTAGCCTCTGATATATATATATAAAATTTCATATATATGATATATACATATATGTACACACACACACACATACTTGGGTGCGCACGTGCGTGCATGCCAATCTGAGCTGCATGAGCTCCTGCCTTGAAACTTCAAACCAAAACCAAAATTCAGTAAGTATAGTGATAGAGGTGATAGTGGTAGCACACAGCATCACGGACGCTGGTGCGAAATGGAGATGAAGGATCATAGGCCTGAAGGGCAGTCCTCTCTCTACCCCTTCTGTGAAAGCTGCCAAGGGCCTCCTCTCTGCATTCCTGGGTCAGTTTGTGGAGCTCTTGGGGCTGGGCTGCAACAATGTACACAGGCACATCCCAAGAACTTCTCCTTCAGATGAGGCCATCTTGGGATCTTTGGAGAGCATGAACTTCTACACTGGGATTTGAGAAGTCTGTGGCCCCAGAAAAGGCACACGAACATTAAAGTGCAGAGATACAGACTTGCTACAGCTGTACCCATTCCTGGCATCCCCGGCTGCCCAGCTGGCAAGGGTCCTGTCATCTCATCCGATATTAAGTGGGTCATAGTCATGTGTAGGATAAACTCCTATTTACCAGGAGCTCAGAGCTTGGGCCAGATTTGGTAGAGGCTCCCAGGAGCTTCAGAGTGACAGCCCTCTGTCCGGCCTACTGACCCTCCACACAATACACCATGCCTTGATTTCTTTCTCTGCACCATCCATTTTGTCTACAGCAGACAGACACATCCTTGTCTGGCTCTGATTATGAGATGCCTATAGCAGCATGACGTCCCCACCTCAGGGCACTGTCCTAGGTTGGGCACAGGGACCCTGCTGCAGGCCCGGTCTCCATGTGCTCCTCCTTCCAAGCTCATTCTCCCTTAAGCCTGCAGTGCCACCCATTCCGTGCTGTGCATCTGAGGCACGTCCCTGTCACCCATTCCGTGCTGTGCATCTGATGCATGTCCCTGCTCAGCTCTGGGCCTTCTGTGCTTTTCTTGGTCTCCCCATCTGAAAGTGTGCCATTCTTTAGGCAGTGCTGTCTAGTGGTTAGGACACAGGTCTAGGTTGAGGTTAGTTTTCTACATGGTGGCTGTATGCCCTTGGGTAAGGAACAGCTTGGCAACTGAGGAAGTGATGGCAGCAATAGAAGAGCAGAAGTCACCTGGCTCCAGGAGCAGTCACCGCCTACTGCAACGGTTACTGACCAAATCACCTTGCGCATACTATGTCACTGTCGCGAAAGCAGCCAGGCCGGCCACACACTCACCTGGCAGGACAACCCGACATAGCCTGGAGGGCAGCGGCATTCTTCCACCTCAAGGGCTCGGGGTCCACCAGAGGGTCCTGGCTGGGCCACTTCTAGGCTCACGGCGCTGATACTGGCTGCCCGTGGCACTGAGGAGAACGTGGCCCGAATCAGAAGTTCATCCAGATCCGCCAGGGCCATGAGCAAGTGCTCACGGGTCGCAGGCTGTCCATCTGGCCTCCGCCAGAACTCCTGGGTGTGCAAGGGAGGACAGCAAGTGTCAGTGGACGCTCTGAGCTTGGTCTGCTGAACTTGTAGCCCTGCATACACTCTGTCAAGGGGAGGACAGGAAATCAAAGCCAAGCGCTACCTACCTCTCGGAAGATGATCTCATAGCTCTTTCTCTCTGGGCCCTGTGGTGCAGGCTGGGAGGCCACCAGCATGATGTTATTGCCCTGCAGAAATATCAGAAAAATTAGGCAGGGCATTTAGTGTTATTAGAGGCAAGGGTATCCACCACCTCCGGACTCTCCAACCATTTGCCTCCTACCTGTCCATACCTCCAATACCATTTGCCTGCCCACTGCTCCCATGCCTAGCAGCCAGCCTAAGATCTGAGGGAGAAGCCAACCAGGCAGGGGCAAAGGGCCCACACTGGGCTAGCTGGGTGTTGGAGCATGGCTTCCATCTTCTGTCTGATGACTGTGGGTTCTAACAAGCTCACCGTGATCTGGATATCGGGGTCCGAGAGCGGGCTGCCCTGTGGCCCTGATGTGTAGGAGAGGGTATACCGTAGCTTCCCACCATAGGCCGCCACCTACGGGGAGACAAGATCACACAGGTGAGGGGCAGAGCCTCTGGCTCCCATGTGTTGCACCCTAACCTCAGAAGGCCAGAACTTGTAACACGGAGACCTGGGCAGCAGGCCCGCTCTATCAGTTCCTCCCTAGCCTCACTCACGGGAGGACTTCTCTGTTCTCCATTGCCTGGCACTCACAGTCAGCAAGTCCCTTCTATGTGTAGGCAATTCCCACAGAATGACAAGAGTAACAACAGTGACTGCCAAGATCTGAAGTGTTAGCCCAGGGCTTGGGGCTGCACAGGCTCTGAGGCCTCATCTCTTGAACTACTTACTGGCTTTGAGTCCGCCTAGACTCACTTCCTTCTTTCTATAAACTACATCCTTGTTCCTTCTCTCTGTGTCTTTTAAAGTTATTTACTTTGTGTGTGTGTGCCTATTCATATGTATGTGAGTAGAATGAGCCTGGAGTGTATAGGAGCCTATAGAAGTCATAAGAGGCTTTGGATCCCTGGCACTGGGGATCCCCTGGCATTGGAGCTATAGAGGGTTATAAACCACCATGTGGCTGGGTGGTGGTGGCGCATGCCTGTAATCCCAGCACTCGGGAGGCAGAGGCAGGCGGATCTCTGTGAGTTCGAGGCCAGCTTGGTCTACAAAGGGAGTTCCAGGACAGGCTCCAAAGCTACAGAGAAACCCTGTCTCGAAAAACCAAAAAAAAAAAAAAAACCCAAAAACAATATGTGGGTGCTGGGAATTGAACCCAGGTCCTCTGAAAGAGCAGTCCATAATCTTAACTGCTGAGCTATCTCTCCAGCCAGCTCCTTGTTCTCTTAAAAACAACAAAACAAATCTTTTACACTCAAGTCTCTCCCACCTGCAGAGGGGAGCAAGCCAGGCCCGCCCAGTCAACACAGTTCTGGATCGGGAAGACAGATGGGATAGGGTCAGTGCTAATGTGACTGAACACAATGAGGCGTGGCATGGCGTGGTGTGGCGTGGCGTGTGCTCCTCTCCCTGGCTGAGGAAGGACCGATGCATTCGGCACAGAAAAATTCTCATCTCCCATGTGACCAGAAGCTACAAAATGACACCAGCTGAGAAAAAGCCCCAATGAATACCTGGATACAGCCAGCGTCCCCAGACCCCATGGTTGTATGAGCCATTCTGTTTGCTTATTTGTTCGTTTTGTTTTTTGTTTTTAACCATGGGCAAGTCAGCTGGACTTGTTTCTTTGTAGGCAGGACCAGAAGGCTTAGGTTTGTTGCCAAGGGCTTTCACCTTGGCAGCTGAGGTCCCGGTTCTGCCCACTGGACTTTCCTTCCTCTCCATCAGCCGGACAGCTGTCTGAAAACTACCCAGCGCAGGGTGTCCCTCTGGTTCAAGTGTGTTCATTCAGTGGGTGGACATTTATCAAACACCAACGAATGGCATTTTAGGCCCTGGGTGACATAGGCCCCAGGGCCATTCTCTACCAACTCAGGGTGTGGTAAGGAACTCAGCGTAACCAGATTACAACAGAAAGCCATTGGTTTCCTGTTTGTTTTGGATGCCAGTGAGTTCAGAGTCCCATCTGGGATCCGCTTTCTAGGAAGGGGAAGGCGTGTGCCACACAGGGATGCAAGACAAGGGTGACAGTGTGAAAGCCAGGGTTCAGACTCCAGCTCTGCTGTCACACAACTGTGGGCGAGTCGCTCAGTCTGAGCCCGACTTTCCTCCTCCGCAAGTAGGAGTAAAAATAATACCGTGAGGGCACCCTGAGGACTACATGACCCAGGACACACAGAGTGACACTCTCATCTCAGTGCAGAGAATACACTTGAAGGCCGACATCTCTCCACCACTTCTGGTACCAACCCAGACTCTGGTAGACTCTCCTCGCCTCACATCCCCTGGACCTGACTGGCCTAGCCAGGACTCTGAATGCGGTTTACATGTATTATTCATACCATGACCCCTCCCCTGCTGCTGGAAGCCAGACCTAGGCCTTAAGAGTTCTACCACTGAGCCAAAGCCCCAACCCCTTGGTACCCACACTCTGAAGTGGCTCTCTCTGTCACATGGGGACACAGAGGCAAGATGGAAGTAGTATCAACATGAACGCTAGTTCCAGGGTAATAGTAACAACATTCCGGGCTGGAGAAATGGCGCAGTTGGCAAAATGCTTATTGTGCAAGCTGGGGGACCTTCTAACACTGGTGAGTCAGAGAGAGGCTGATCCCTAGGACTCCATGGCCTACTACTAAGTGAGCTTCCGAGCAATGAGAGACGTGCCCAAAAACCAAGGTGGGTGGTACTTTCTGAAGAATGATACCTGAAGTTGTCTTCTAGCCTCCATAGGCTCAGGTGCATGAGTGCACACACACACACACACACACACACACACACACATGCACACAGAAAGTGACATCCAGGATGCAAGATGTGTAAATGAGAACACTGAAGAGTTCTGGGAGGCCAGCGTGCCTCTACAGTGGCAATACAGCATACAGCAAGTGCTTAATGAGTGCACACTAGGTACAGCGACCCTCTGATAGCTGAGGATCCTCTGACTACCTACGACCCTTCCACTTCCTGGTTACCTTGTTCCCTAGGAAGGCTCGGGGCAGCTGCCAGTAATAGAGGCTTCCGGGCAGCAGAGAGAAGCCCTCATAGGAGAGTGCGAACTGGAGGAGAAGAACGGAAGGTAAGAACGGGGCACAGGCACCCCAGCAGGGACCCGGGACCCACCCACCCGAACTCTACAGCACAGGCCCACCATGCTTTCTGGGCACCTGCTTCCCGCTCTGGGTTTAGGTCCTCCTGCTGCTCTTGGTCTGTTTTGCCTCACACATGCTCTGTCCTTCCAGTAGACCCCAAGATCAATGGGACACACTGTAAACACTTGAAAATTCAGTGGCTCTTTTGTACATCTATTTTAAGACGTAGGTGGAGTTGAATGTGGGTATATATGTTTAATCGTAGCATTTGGAGGCAGAAGCAGGCGGGTCTCTGTGAGTCTGAGGAGAGTCTGGTCTGTATAGTGAGTTTCAGCATAGTCACGGCGTCACAGCTATATAGTAAGATCTTTTTTTTTTTCCAGATAGGGTTTCTATGTGTGACTCTGGCTGTCCATGGAATTTGCTCTGTAGACCAGGCTGGCAGAGATCCTCCTGTCTCTGTCTCCCAAGTGCTGGGATTAGAGGTGTGCATGACCTACCGCCTAGCATGAGAGAGCCTATCAAAAAAAAAAAAAAAAAAAGGAAGGAAGAAATAAAAAAGAAAAATGTATCCAGAAAAACAATCATTCAGTCAGAGGCCTGTGGATGTAATTCAATTGGTGTTTACCTAAGTTGCACGAAGTCCTAGGTTCCATCCTAAACATGGGATAAATGGCATATTAGTACATATTCATTATCCCAGGACTCAGGAGATACAGGCAGTAAGATCAGGGGTTCATGGTTATCCTTGGCTATAAAGTGGTCAGTCTAGGCTACAGGGGACTATCTCAAAAAGATAAAAAGTAGTTGGGTATGGTAGTATATGCTTTTAATCTCAATACTTGGGAGGCAGAGACAGGAGGATGGACACAAGTTCAAGGCCAACCTACAACCTGCTCCATATAGGGAGACCCTGTCTCAAACAAACAAACAAACAAAAACAACAACAACAACAACAACAAACCCAAAAATAAAACAAAAGAACAGGCAGACATGGTTATTATCCCAGCACTTGAGAGGCTAAGATAAGGATTCTGAGCTTGAGGTTCGGCTAGGGCCATTGTGAGACTCCGTCTCAAAACATAAGCACAGCTATAATTGACTTAGTATCTGGTGAATTAAAGTGACATCTGAAGTCAATTATGGTTCAGAGAGTCTCAGGAAATATCAGACTAGTTTGGAAATGACCAGAGTCTAGGAAGCATGGTGGGCCGGTCCTTCAGTGAGTGACTTGGTACATACCTGAGAGCCTGCGGAGGAAGACAGAGAAGTGGAGATAGAGGAGGAAGAGGAAGAGGAGGGGGGACCTGCTCGTAGAGTGGCAGTTAGCTGGGGGTGAGGGTGCAGCCCACGAGCAGGGGGTTGGGGGTGGGCAGCAAAACTGGCAAGGAGCTGCCAGATCTCAGCATCCACCCGCCTCTGAGCCTCATCCACCTGGGGGAAAGGAAGGATAGGTGACAAGACAGATGGACAGAAAGACACCATGAGGCTCTGCCTTACCCCAGCCCTATCCAGTTCCCCAATGTGGGCCACCCATAGGCTTGCATTGATGTCTGCCACCCCTTCCTTGTGTCCTTTGCCTTTTTAGCCTAGGACTCAGGCGGAGCATCCTGGAATGAGTAGCTGGAAGTAGGCTGGGTCTGCTGGGGAGGAATCCTGCCCAGGGTGTCCCGCAAGGACAGAAAGTTCTGTACAGTCAGGGCTGACAGCCATGTGAGTGTGGAGGAGGGACAGCTTCCCACATCACTACAAAATCCATTCTGGGGTGTATGTAGAACTGGAGCATGCTGGCCTGGACAGGCAGGGTGGGCGGAGGAGGCCCAGGAAAACCTGGGCCTTGGTTCAAGGTCTGATTCCTTGGTCCCCAGACACAGCCTGCCCTGCCCTAGGTTACCTGTGATGCCCGCTGTGCCCGGCCCCTGCCCTCTGGGCCCCCAAGGATCCTTCCAGTGGTCACTGCTGCCCGCCACTGTTCCTCTGAGAGGGATGTGCGGTTCTGATGGGGTGGAAGTCACAGGCCAGCTCAGCCCTCATAGGGCTTAGACCTGAAGCCAAGAACAGCCCTTTCCCCAAACATGGTATCAGCAAAGACAGCCACAGTGATTGGTTAGGGAGGCATGCCTTATCTCCAGGCCAGCACACAGGGTCACTCCAGGCTACTAGAAGGGCATATGCTGGCAAATACATGGGGAAACTGGGGAGCTAGAAACAGGCACACGGATTAACATAAGTTAGTTTTCCTGTCGGCAGACCTCCAACTATTGTGAGACCAACTATAAACACACCACATGGCTGGTGGGGCACAGCAAAGAACACGCCTCTCCATATTCTCCTAGCAGCAGTACAGGCTCAGGCAGGGCATCCATGGGTATGGGACATCTCCCATGCAGGGCTGAGGGCAGCCATGGACACGTTCTGTGTGGCAACCCCCTTTCGCACCACTTAACGAGGGCATACCTGGTGAGCCCGGCGTAGCCGTGCAAAGTGAGCCTCCCTCTGTGGGGCAGCAAGAGGCACCAGGGGAGGAGAAAGAGAAAGGTCTGAGGGAGGCCAAGAGAGAAGGAACGAAGGGGAGGAAGGCACTAGAAGGCAGCCAAGTTGGTGAGGGTTGGCGGGGCCTCTTTCCCTCCAAGGAGCAGGGACTGGAAGGCCTCCAAGCCCCACTGCTGAGGGGATTGAAGTGTGGCTGATTGTGTTACTGGCCTCAGCTGGTGGGAGACTTATACACTAAGTAAGTCCCACTTGTCCTGGTACCTTGGCCGTGACTGAGCACCACACGTGGCTGCTCTGGAGTTCACTTTTTATTTATTATTTTTATTCTTGTGCATTGGTGTTTTGCCTGCATGGATGCCTATGTGAAGTTGTTGGATTCCCTGGAACTGGAGTTACAGACGGTTGTGAGCTGCCGTGTGGTTGCTGGGAATCAAACCCGGTCCTCTGGGAGAGCAGCCAGTGCTCTTAACCGCCGAGCCATCTCTCCAGCCCCCTGGAGTTCACCTCTTAGACGGTGCCCTTCACAAGACCATCCTTGACGATGCTGCCTTCCTAGCAGATCTCGCTTCAACGTCAAAAGGACGGCTCTCCTGCCTAGCTCAGCTTTTTAAGGGCAGGTCTGACCTGGGTGTAAATCCCGCCACTATTGCCCACTAGCTGTGGGACTCAGGTCACATTCTTGACTTTTCTCTAACTTTACTTCTCTCTGCTAGGAAATGGCAGCGAGGTTGCCTGGTTCACGCAGTTGTAACTTAAGATGCCTGCATGAGTGTTTAGTCAGAGCTCGATAGAAATGACCCGAGAATCACCATGCAGGCACCCAGCACCCTGCCTGCAGCAACCCCCAGCACAGATGAGCCATGGGGGGTCTACACTGAAACTGTGTCACCATGCACGTGTTGCGGCCTGTCCTGAAAGCGCAATTGTCACCAGTAAGCTGAGCGCTCAGTGTGTGTCAGGGAAAAACCTCCCAGTCACCCTGAGCTGGGGAGGTCGGGTCAGGTGTCCAGCTATGAACAGCGCAGCTGAGATGTAAAGTGAGGTCTGCTGGACCCGAAAGGCCACATACTACATGACATGGCAGCCGTGACCCCATGCTGACTCCATGTTCAGCATGGACCTGGCTTAGAGCTGGCACTTGGGAGGGGCTGCAGGCCCCACTTAGATCTTACCTTGTCTCCCTGGTATGTATCCGGAAGTTGCCAGTAGAAGGACTCCTGGCCAAGGTGGGCAAAGTTGCCAAAAGAGAGCTGGGGCCCACCAGGCACCGATTCCACAGTGAAGCCTCCTGTCAGCTGGCTGTTGCGCTGCGGGTTCACCAGGGCAAAGCCTTGGAAGTTCCCAGGAGCAAAGTGGGTGGAGATCTGGCAGCGGGAGAAAAGACAGGGGTCAGCTAGGTGAGGGCTCAGATGTATCAGGATGGACAGGGCAGGCCATGGGGCTCGCTGAGACCAGGACTGAGGGAGACATGATGGAAGGGGCAGACATCAGGGCTAATGAAGGGGTGTGCTCAGTGCCGGGATGAGCAGTAACAGAGACCCAGAAGGTCTTGGGACAGGAGTCAGGTCACTGGGTTCAGTGCCGAGGCGAGCAGTAATGGAGGCCCAGAGATGGGTATCCTTGGGAAGCTGGCACTCAGCTCTTACCTGGTGGCGTGAGTAAGAGGAGCTGGCACACTGCTGGGTGACACCCATGCAGAAGCAGGGCAGGCAGCCTTCTGGGTTGCTGGCACTCAGGTAGAAGTGGTGGGGCCGGCAATGGCTGCAGGTAAGACCTTCCACCTGGGCCTGGAAAAGATGGGAAAAAAGATGTGGGAAGGGACTCAGGGGTGTCTGCTGGACCCCAGGAGCCTCTAAAGCCAGCCTTCCCAACCATTTCTAGCAGTTGTGAGCAGCTCTGCCTATCCATCCCACGACCAGGCCTGAGGATCCCCTCAGGTACCATCTGACTTCTATTTAGCCCCAGGGGTGGACTGAGCTAGACCTCATAGAAGGCCGGACATTGAACTCACCTTGCATTGGCACTGACCAGCGGCGTCACACTGGTTGCTGACACTTCCATGGGGGTCACAGCCACAGCCTAGTCCCTCTTGGACCTGACCATCTCCTGAAGTGTAAAGAAGCCACAGATGGCATTCTCAAACCAGACACCAAATACCCCGATCTCTGCCCCTCTCTAAGCCTGTCACTCAACACCAAGGGGACCTCTACCTGCTTCTGGGGATGTGGGCAGTATCTCTTCCCGACCCCACGTGACAGATGGAGAAGCCAAGAATCAAAAAGGTAAAGCCACCTCTTCCAGGTCCCAGGGACACCAAGGGCCTGTTCTGGGTCCCCTGGAAAGAAAAGCATCCCCACCCCCGCCATGCCCTCCCAAGTCTGCAACTCTACTCACTGTGGCAGGGCTGGCCCTGACTGGGGTTACCACGGTAACCTGGGGCACACCTACAGAGAGAGAGAGAGGAGAGAGAGAGAGAGAGAGAGAGAGAGAGAGAGAGAGAGAGAGAGGAGTCCTGAGAAACTGGTGAAGAGCCTAGGTCCAAGGGGGATCTGGGCTTGGACTCAGTGACCCCCACTGTAAGGGGAAAACTCATCAGCATGTGCACCCATTTGATAGATGAAGCATGGGGGAGACCAAAGCAAGGTGGGTCCAAGGCACAGCCGATGAGTTGATTCCATCAGACCTTGACTCAAAAGGTCAAGATCAAGAGGCCTAATGTTGGGCTTGGTGGTGTGAGCCTAAAGCACCTCCAGGAGAGGGAGGTAGGAAGTAGTTCAAGGCTATACCTGGCTACATAATGAGTTTGTAGATAGCCTGGACTACATGAAACTCTGTATCAAAATAGCCAAACAGCAAAGGGTCTAGTGGGAGGGCTCTGGCCTGGGTAAGCAAAGGACGGGCTGGGAGGTGGGCAGCAGGCCAATACCAGGCTAAAGGGTGAGGCTCACAAAGAGGAGAGCTGATAGCTCAGGTATACCTTCCTGGGCCCCCGGCACTCCCCACTGCCCATCTCACCTCTCACAGTGACGCCCGCTGTGGCCTGGTGAGCACGAGTCACACGTTGGGTGACCATCTGTGTCCAAGAAGCAAGTATGGGCAGCCCTGAGAAAGGGGGAAAGTTCCGTCAGTAAGACATTAACTACGCCTACAGGGGTCTTTCACAGACCAGGCAGGCGGGTGAAGTCTATGCCACGAGTCCCTTTCCTACCAACTCCCTCAGTTCTACTCAGGGGCTAAGGGGGGTACGCTGTCCCCATTTAGGGAACCAGGGCTTTGAAAGTGAGGCTATCTGTCTCCAGTGACACACTGAGATTTAACTATAGTCTCTCCCCAGTGCTGGGCAAGTGAGAAGGTAGAAGGTGTGGTAGGTACTTCAGGAAGAGCGGAGCCCAGACTCACTGGCCAGCAGCAGCGGCTCCATAGCATGGGCAGGGCTGGCAGTCCTGTGGTGTACCACGCTGGGCATCCCCATAGTACCCTGGCTGACACTGCTCACAGCGATCGCCCACCGTGTGGTGCTGGCAGCTCTGGAGAGACATGGGGCAGATTGAGGCTGGGCCCCTGGAAGGCAAGGCTATCTGAGGATTGACAGTAAAGGGGCAGGGCTCACCTGGCAAATACCAGTCTCGGGCTCACAGATCTCTGAGTGGCCATGGCAGTTGCAGCGTTCACAGGTACCCAGGTAGAGCCCGCTGGGCATGCGTGTGTAGCCTGTGTCACAGTCCTGGGAACAAAAAGATCACCGGTGGGGGGCTGACCATATGGGGGGAGACAAAGGAGGAAAGGCCAGCAATCACTGTGAAGGAAGTTGGGTGGATAGGTGGGGGAGCCAGGCTCACCTGGCAGGAAGGACCGCGGTACCCGGGTGGACAGGTGCACTGTTCTACTTCCAACGCTGAGTCCTGGCCGGTGTTCTCTGGCACAGCCATGTCCATGCTAATGCCAGAGATCCTGGATGTGACAAGACACATGGTGAAGGGATGCTCACTGTGTCCTGGGAATACCCAGAGTCCTGAGCTCCATCACCACGTGGCCTTCATTCTTCTGCAGTCTCCTGGGCTGCAGCCAACCGCTCACATCTGCTGCTTCCTCCAAAGAACTACCCTCTCCCCCTCCTCGCCTGGACATGCTACACTACCCAGCTCCTCTGGGGACTGCTGGAAAGCTGATTCAGGAGACACTGGTCCCCAGCTTCTTAGGATTCTGTAAGGGAGGCAGCAGCATGCTCTCCGTTCTACAGGCAGAGGGTGAGGGGTTACACCATGTTTCTGCTTAGTCTGGAGACCCATCTGCCTGGCCCCGGCCCCAGCTACCTGCTCTCGGCCGGATGCTGGGTGTAGGATGCTTGGATGAGGAAGATGTCGATGTCTGCCAGGGCCATCAGCAGGTGCTCCCTTGTGGCTGGCTGCCCATCAGAACGCTGCCAGGCTTGCTGTCAAGGAAACGACATACGATCCATTCCTACCCTCCTTTGTGCTGAGGCCCCAAAAGAGAGGAACAAGAAGGGATGGGATGGGGCTCACCTCTCGGAAGGGCACTATGAAGTTGGTGGGCTGCCCGGGGCTGGGCTCCCTTGAGGCGTGGTGCTCCAGAGTGATGCCATTCCCCTGCAGTACCACCAGTGGTTGTCTGTGAAGGGGTGCAGAACTGGGCCGGGGCCGCTGGGTTACGGTGAAGCGCAGCTCTCCTCCATAGGAGGTCACCTGAGATGGGATGGGCAGGGTTTCAGTTGGAGACGTCAAGTCAGGTCAGACCATGTTCTTGCTATCCTCTTAATGCCCTGCCTGTCTTGTTCCTCTGACCCACCCACCATGTCTCCTCGGAAGCTGGCAGGAAGGCTCCAGAAGTAGGGTCCAGACAGGAGGTTGTGGAAGGAGGAGAACAACAGCTCCCCAGGTGCAGGGGACGAGATACCCTCACTGGTGGTGTGGGAACCTGCGGCATTCGTCAGGCTGAACCGAGAGGGCTGTTCGGAAGCCCCGAGGACCTGGAAATGCAGAATGTTGGAAAGGGGCAATGGTGGTGATGGTAGTGGTGGTAGGACTCCCCCATTTGTCCCGGGCATGGCTGTCCCATCCAGCTGCCACCCTCTTGTGGGTACCTGGGCACGGCTCCAGGAGGAGCTGCTGCATTGGCGACTGACTCCCATGCAGAAGCACTTGAGGCAGCCGTCGGGGTTCTGCTTGCTCAGGTGGAAGAAGCCATCTGCGCACTCATTGCACAAGCGCCCCACCACATTGTTCTGTGGACAGAGTCAGGAGCTGCAGGATGGCCCCCGGGAGACGCTGCCTGGAACTAGCAGCTGAATCCACCCACAGTCTAGATGGGGGGTCCCAGAGCACCATGGAAAACACATATGTGTGAGGCATCACCGCCACCTGCACAATCACCGCCGTATCATCGGTGCTTACGGAAACCGCTATCCCTTTTCTCATTGGCTAAGAGGCTCACAAATAAGCTAGGATTTGAAACAAAGCAAGTCAATTGAATTGACTACCATGGCAACTTATGATGGAAAAGCCCATGTACCATGCGAGTGCCTCTTCAGCCACCTCACTCAACTTGCATTAGAGCCTTGAGAGGAAGGTGGAGATTTCTCTATTCTCATGAAAGCGAGGCTTGAGACATGAACCAGCGCACATGGTCACTCAGTGCGTTTTATCTACTCTTCGTTACAAGATTGGGAGTGCCTGACTGCAAAGCTCGCCCGGTTCCTTTCCCCACTGACATCTGAGTCTCCCACTATTGCTGTGACATCAACACGACACCTGACAGAGTGATGCAGGTGAGGGCCAGAAGGTACACAACAGCTGCTGAGGGCACGTCAGGAAACTGAACTCAGGGCGGCCGACTCCTTAACCAGTGCTCCTGCCCCAGGCCGGGACTTCCCTCATGGCATAGAAGACCAGCCAGCCTGGCCTATGGGCCTCAGGCAAGGCCCGCGTCCACTCGCCAAGGTACCAGAGAGGGTAGGCTCTCCTTCCTCCCTTGGCCACAGTTAGGCTAGGATCACGGTCTTGGAGAGAGCAGAGCGCACACACCTTACAGCGGCAGGCCTCTCCCGTGGTGCTCAGGCTGCCTCGCTCATCACAGCGCACGATTTCCTGGTCTGGAGGCAGAAGGAAAGCATTGGCAGATCGGGTTAGATGGGTGGCTCTCCAGGGATTCTGGGCATGAGCCGAGAAGGGGCAGAGGTGCCCCCCTCCCAGCAGGTTATGAGAAGAGGTGGTCACAATACTCACTGGTGGGTCTGCACTTCCCGCCTGGCTGGATGGGGTTGCCTTCATAGCCAGGGGCACACCTGGGGGAGACAACACTGTCACACCCAGCCGGGGCATCCTGTCACCACGACTCCCAACCAGACCCTATCAGCTTCTCACCTTTCACAGCGACGGCCCGTGTAGCCTGGGGCACAAGCATCACAGGTGGCTTGGCCATCCGTGTCCAGAAAGCAAGTGTCTGAGAATCTGTGGGGATCAAGTGGTCAGGGTGGAAGGGTAGAACTGGGGGGTCTGACATGCTCATGCCAGGAAATGACCTCTGTTCCCACAGACACATGGAGGGGCATGATGCCATCTCCCGGTCCCTGTTCTTCCTCTGTGGCCTCATAGCAACCGTAGGACAGGAGATGGGCCCATTATACAAAAAGGGAAAATGAGGTCCACAAGAGATCAAAGAGCATGGGACAACTCGGTGAGAAGATCAGGACTGAAATCCGTGTGGGTACCCAGTTTTCCTGACAGAGAATACCCCTACTTGCCAGACTACCATATCCTGAGCGGGGTCTGACCTTCGAGAAGCATCGATGTATGGGCAGGGGCAGGGCCGGCAGGCAGTGGCTGTGGCTTGTGTGGCATCCCCAAAGAAGCCAGCCTTGCACTTGTTACACTGAGGTCCTTCTGTGTTGTGTTGACAATTCTAGGACAGGAGAGGGTAGCGGGTAGCTCAGGTCCTACTGAGCAGAACCGGGTCAGACAGGCTCCAGAATGTTTCACAGCTGTGTAGACAGTAGCCTCAAGGTGCCTCCCCTGGCAGTGGTAGCCCAGCACGGAAACCAATCGCATCGATGGTCCCAAGCACCTCTTGACATAGATCCAAACCTGACACCCTCTTCCAGGCTGCACCCAGGGCCAGTTCTGCCCTCGAGTCCATTCTGTCACCCCTATAGCTGCTCGGGAATCTGAAGACAGTGGCCTGTCTGTGCCTTCTCTTTGATCAGCTCTGCAATCCCAGTCCTCATCACTATCCCCCAGAGGGAAGGTGTAATGTCTGGACTATGCTTCCTACAGCCCTTGCCAAGGAAGAGAGGCTTTCGGCTCCCTTGTCCAGATACTGTATCTCTTGTTAAGGTATCCAGAGGTCATGGTGATTCACCTGGAGCCATCCGAGCCATTCTAGAGGTCATGTCATGCTCATGGAGACAGGGGAGCCCCACTCCTGTCCAAAGTCCAAGTGGCAGCTTGAGCTACTCACCAGGCAGTGGCCATAGACAGGATCACAGGAGCTGGCATGGCCATTGCAATTACAGCCAGAGCAAGTGCCTAGGTAGGGCCCTCCAGGCACCCGGGTGAAGTGGGCATCACAGCTCTCGCAAGACAAACCAGAATAGCCAATGGGGCATCTGTGGGGATCGGATCAAGAGAATGGCTGCAGTAAACACATGCTCTGCTGTTTCACCTCTACTCCAGATAGCATCCCCATGATCCACAGCCGACCAGGAGCAGGTACCTGCACTCCTCCACACTGTGAGCACGACCGTGGTTGGTGGTGTGGGTGGCAGTGGTGTCCATGACAATGTCACTCAGTCCCACACTGGCCATCTTGGTGTTGTACACTGTCTGCAGCAGTATAGCCTCCAGGCTCGCCAGTGCCTGCAGCATCTCAGCCCGCTGCACGGGACGGCCAGACTCGTGGACCCAGTGTTCCTGGAGAGGATAAGGTGTTTTGTCTATCAGTGCCTGCGCATGCATCACTCTGCCCTGGCCGATCCTCCCTCCTAGACCGACCCCTGGGACTCAGGTGCCACCAACCTCAGACAGCTGGACCTGGCGCTGGTTCAGAGTTCCGGGCTGGGTGGGTGTGTGGCCTCGGGAGTGGAGGCGGTAACCTGCACCCACGAGGATCACATCTGGTTTCTGTACTGGTTCCAGCATGCCTCGTGCCAGTTCATAGCGCACCTTGTAGCGCAGGGAGCCACCATAGGAGTCCACCTAGCCAGGACAGGTAAGATCAGGGGCAGGCAGCCATCCTGAAGCAGCTGCATCCTGTCCTCCAGTCCCTCACTCTGTTCCTCTGAGGCTCATAGAGTGCCCGGCATGGAAGGCTCATAGAGAAGTGGGCATGGAGAACCCAGACCGTGGCAGACAGCATGTACCCAAGGAGGCCAGTACAGGGCACTCTGGCCAGCCCAGAGTAGGTGGTCAGGGAAGAACCCAAAGTGGGTTGAGAGGGCAGCAGACTGAGATCTTGCCTTGTCCCCAGAGATGCAGCTGCCCTCACCTTGTTACCCAGGAACTGCTTGGGTAGGGCCCAGAAAGCATCATGGACGAGGAAGCGGCGTGACAGGTCAACCAGCTGGAACTCCTGCAGGGCCGGGTCGACCTGTAGCTGGGTGGAGGAGAGGGGGGGCACACCGGGCTGCGAGGGCATGGTCACATTCACACCTGCAAGGACAAAAGGCGGGTGAGGATTGCAGCCCACGATTAGTGGAGAAAAACCACTCTGGAAGCAGGGACCCACGAAGGGATAATAGAGAGAAAATAGAGGCATCTCTCTCTGGAAGTTAGGAAGCAGCCAAGCAGAGCTGGGCATGGAACACACTGGCAATCCCAGCACTCCTGGAAGATCATGAGTTCAAGTTGGAGGCCAGGCTGGGCTACATAAAACCCTGTTTTAATCCACCCACAAAGAAGCATTGGCTCTTTTCCTTTTCTAGTCATTTGACCTCCTGAAGTTTTGGTGCATGGCCTAGGGAGGGCCATCATGGGAGCCATGTTAGAAGCCACAGTCAAGGAAAGGGCAAGAGGCTCTCTACAGCAGGACTTCCCAGAACCTTTGGACCATCAGACTGGGAACAGCCCACTGAGGTTAGCAGAAAACTATTTTGGGGCTTAAGAACAGAAACCCAAGTCCTGCTTCCACCATGTTCCTGGGGCCTGAGCCTGGACAAAAGTCTCAGTTTTCTTATCTATAAAATAATGATCCTGGTGGCCCAGCTCATGGACTTATGAAGACAAAATGCACAAGCTGACTTGGTTGGGAGCACTGACTGCTCTTCCAGAAGACCTGAGTTCAACTCCCAGCACCCACGGGGTGGCTCGCAACCATCCATAGTGAGATCTGGCACCCCCTTCTGATATGCAAGCATACACACAGGCAAAACACTGGATGCATGATAAATAAATCAATCTTAAAAAAAAAAGTTTTAAAATGAGGGTAACACAAGGGAGGTGATCAAAAAAGGGCTTGCTTTTATTGTTACGGGGTCACTGGTCCAACCTTCTCCCCACATGTGCACTACCCCAAAGCTCCCATGAAGAATTTCTAGGCAGCACCCTTCACATGACAACAGGAACACTGGGTACCTACACTCTGCCATTGGATGCTCACGTGTCATTGGTGGCAATCCAACAGTTTGGCTTTTTGTGTGGTGTATATGTGTGTGGACATGTTTGTGTGCAGATATATGTGAACGTGTGTGTGTGTGTGTGTGTGTGTGTGTGCCTGTGGGGAGAAAATAACTACATTTATTTATGTGTCTGCATGCACATGCCCCAGCATGCCTGTGGAGATCAGAGGTCAACTTTAGGCAATCATCTTACAAGCCCTCTAGTTTTGTGTGGTTGGCTTGCTTTTGTTTGCTTTTGTTTTTGTCTTTTTACATAGCCTTGGATGTCCTGGAGCTCCGTATGTAGACCAGGCAGCCTCAAACACACAGAGATCTGCCTGCCTCTGGCTCCCAGTCTTGGGATTAAAAGGGTGTGCCACCATGCTTGGCTCCCCCACCTATTTTTTTTTTTAATGATTTATTTTCTTTTCTTAATGTATGTTTACACACATAGGTGCAGATGCCAGCAGAATTCAAAAGAGGATGTTGGATTCCCTAGAGCTGGAGCTACCGGTGCTTGTGAGCTGCCTAACCAGTGCTGGGAACTGAACCTGAATCCTTTGGAAGAGCAGCAAGCGCTCTTAATATATCAACTTCCCAAATCTGCATCTATTTTTTTTGAGACAGGGATTCTCACTGACCCTGGAACTAGGCTGACTGGCCACACCCCTAGGAGTCTTTCCATTTCTGCCTCTCCAGGGCTTGGGTTTCAGGCTCATATTATTGTATTTGGCTTTTACAAGGGTGCCGGGATTTGTGGCAAGTACTTCACTGACTCAGCCATCTCCCCAGCCCTCTTTTTAGTAGTGTGTGTGTGTGTGTGTGTGTGTGTGTGTGTGTGCAGACACCAGACACAGGGCCTAGGATCCAGAGTCTGTTCTCCCTACAGCCTGAGGCTACAAACAGGGATCTGGCTTGTCCTAAAGGTTTTTCTGACATAATTCATTGTTTCTGGGTCACTCCCTGCTCTTTGGCCCTGGTCCTTCTACACCTGTCCCAGGTTCCCGGGAGCCTGGAGCCCACCCATCACATACCCTTGAAGTCATTGGGCTGGTCAAAGCTCAGCCGGATCTGGTCCCGGAAGCGCCGACTGCTCTGGCACACGTTGGTCACACCAAAGCAGAAGCAGGGCAGGCAGGAGGCACTGTCCTCCAGGTAGAAGTGTCCATCGGGGCAGGGGCCTGCTGGGAGGCAGGGAAGAGGCTATGGCTGGCCACCAGCAGGAGGTCCTGTGGTATTGGTGCCAGTCGCCCACCCTACACCCACCAGCCCACCCGCCTACAGCACCTCGCTGTGGGACGAGCTCCAGCACGCCATCTGGAATGCCGAACACCATGCCACGTGCATTCATGGCTTCACAGGTGTATGCGCCCTGGTCTGCCTCCTTCACATCTCGGATGGTCAGTGTGCCACGCCCTCCCTCGCTGGTCATTGTCACCCTGGTAGGCCCCAAGAGAGTGGTGGGTTAGGTGTGAGCCACAGACTCCACCTCTTCCACAGGCCGGCCACTCCCACCTGCATCGCACCTGGGATGGACAGGGATGTGGCCCCAGTTGAGCCTCCAGTTGATGAGGGGTGTGGGGACACCAATGGCTACGCAGGTGAGAGTCACTGTCTGGCCCCGGGAAGCCTGGATGGAGTGCTGGGGAGGGGTCACCACCTGGGGGGGCACTGGGGGCAGGAGAGCAGGAGTTAAGTGTTTAATCAGCAATTAGGGCAGGGAGTGCTGGGAGAGTGGAGACTGGTCTAAGAAAACAGATGGAAAGTGGTACCCACCCAGTGCCATCCCACTTCATCCCCATCCCCATCCCCACTCCACCCCCAGCCCCTCACTCACTGCAGCCAAACTCATCACTGCGATCAGGACAGTCAGGTTCCTCGTCACAGTGGAAGCTGGCCGGGATGCACTGGTTGGTGGAGACACATCGGAACTGTGTGGGCGCACATTCTTCCCCAGGCTCCTTGACAGCTGGGGACAAAACCAGGTGGAGTGAGCACAGGACACTGTCTGCAGGGCAACACGGCTCCATTCCCACCTCAGTTACCTACGATGCCTCCAAAACTGAGCCAAATCCAATGGGTTATAAAGTGACCAGGCTCTAGCATTCTGATACAACAGCATAAAATAGACTGAGTGGCCCGTGGGTTAGGCTGTGACCCACACACCGGTCCAGGACGCCATCTTCACAGAGATCTGCTCATCCGGTTCTCTTACCAATACCAGCACAGTGACAAGGAAAAGACTAACGGTCACTCAAATGCGGCAAAGCAGGAGAGACATGGCCAGCGGCTGTCTGCTAACGCAGTTCCAAACACAGAGGACCTTGGATGTTTGTCTGCAGGGTCCCTCGCTGACGAATAAGGCCAGCACACCTCCCAGAGCAGGGAACAGACGAACACAGACTAGAGGGACAGGGGCACAGTTGGGCCTGCTGTACTCACGGCAATTGGCCTCGTCTGTGCGGTCCTCACAATCAAAGTCTCCATCACAGCGCCACAACTTGAGAGCGCAATGTCCATTTCCACAGGGGAACTCGTTAGGTTCGCAGGGTGGAGGGGGCCCTGTGTGGACCAGGCAGGGAGTCATGGCGGTCCTTGGTGGACCAGAGTCCAGTCCCCACACCCCCGCCCTACACGGTCCTCACCACAGTCCAGTTCATCACTGCCATCCTTGCAGTCTTCTTGACCATCACAAAGGTAATCTTTGGGGATGCAGTGCCCGCTGTGGCATGTGGCCTCCTGGGGTCCACAGGCTGCGGGCACAGCCACGCTGGGAAACAGAAATGGAGGCCTATGCGTGACTGGCGGTGGAGCTGTTGCGGCTGCCTCTGGTAAAGGTGACACCTTCACAACAGCAGGTGGCAAGGAGCTGAGCTCTGGGACGGCCTCCTCTGTGGACAGAATCCCTTGATGTTTAGTGACTGGGTGGCTCTCACCCCTCACCCCACAGTCCTCCACACTCCCTGAAATCCAATCCACAACCAGCCTCTGCCATCACTGTGTCCCCATCTCCACCCTCTCCAGACCTCTCTGCCTGCACCAAACCCGTACGGCCCAGATGACCCAGAGACTCAGATGTAGCCCGACCCTGGGCAGGCCACCAGGGACCCCTCGAGGTTCCCAAGACTTCCTCACCACAATCGAGCTCATCAGACATGTCCCTGCAGTCAGGTCGCTGGTCACAGCGATACTCCAGAGCCACACACTCGTTATAACTGTGACAAGCAAACTCCGTCTCGGTGCAGACCCTTGGGAACCAGGGCACTGTTGGTGGGGGAGGAGGCAGGAGGGGAAGTCAGGCAGCAGGCTGAGGCAGCCGGGGTTGTAACAGACAGCACAGTCGAGGCATGGCTGTAAGTGGCTCTGGTGTCAAGTCAGGCCACTGTGGCAGACAACAAGAGCAAGAAGCGTTTGGTGGGCACACACATGGCACACGTGGAGCACAGGGCAGAACTCCTTACATGGACCTTCACACAGGTGACATGCCACACGCATGCAGCTACCATGCCATACGCGTGCAGGCTACAGCCTGGCCCAGGGAGGGCAACAGACAGTGGGAGGAGGCAGGCACGTGGCCTTTGTCCTCCTTTTCTCCCTCCATCTATTAGGTTCTCTAGGAACCCCCTGGACCTCAGTCAGGCTCATACTCTCACCTGGTGTCACTGTGACCCCCACAGCAGCTGGGGATGGCGGGGGGGTCTGTGCTGGAAAGGAAGCTATAGTCAGCAACTATCCCACCAGGGACCTGGAAACCGAGGCCCGAGCCGAGCCTGCTGCTGCCCCCTCCTGCCCCGAGAACTCTCTGAGGTGAGAATGATAGCTAGGTCTCTGGCAAACTTAGGCCTGGGTCTGAAAACCCAGCAGAGAAAGTTTGATTTTGGGGTGCACTGATAGAGGTTTTGCATGCAGAACGAGAGAGCTGATAGCATACTATTGGTTTTTCCCTTAGACGACACCATTGTGGGCCTGGAGTTTGTCCCATCTAGAGCTTCACTGAGTCAGAGGCACATAACATGACAAGCGAGAGCCCACTCAGTAAGGACAATGCGTTGGAGAAGGGGCGAGTACCACAGCCTATGAGGAAGGAACCAGAACTGGCCCAGGAAAGACTCAGTGGGTCAGACAGGACAGCAGGCAGAGTGACAGGAAACATGGGCTGACCCTGAGCACCCAGGTCTAGCTTATGCATCTAAGACTGTGACTTTGGGCCCATTTCCTGTCCTCTCTGGACCGGTTTATATTTCATTTCCCATCCGTCAAGGGTTCTAGAGAGAGCGGCACACACACGGGATCTGGTTTGCATCCCCATTGGTGTGGATGACCGCTTTTCCTTTCTGAACCTCAGTTCCCTCATCCTGAAAACAGGAGGAATACTTCGTGGAACTTGGGAGGCCTGAGTGGACGCTAGGTATCAGTGCCCTGTGAACAGGGCCTACACTCACTTGGTGCTTGAGAATGATGGGTTTTAGGTATAAAAAAAAGGGTGTGTGTGTGAGAGTGTTTGCATGTATAGATACATATCATAAAGATACACATACATATATGTGACATGCCTGAGACTGACAGTCTTCCTTGATTATTCACCATCTTTTATACTACGGCAGGGTCTCTCTCTTGAATCAGAGCTTGCTGTTCTGCAATCTAGCTAGCTAGCTAGTTTGCTCTGGGGATCCTGATTCTGCCTCCTGACAGCTGGAATTATATAGATGGGCTGCCACATCTTTGGGGTCACATGGGTGCCAAGGTAACACTTCTTTACCTGCTGAATCACCTCCCCAGCCCTACAACTGCTGGTTTTGCTGAATGCCAATGTCTTTTGACTGGGAAGTGCTGAATGAAGGGGGAGTTTTAGCTACTGTCAATATACGAAGGTCTGTGAGGATACAGCTTCATGGGTCCTGGTGGAGGGAGCAGTCTGGCTCTAACCAAGCAGAAAGACAGGTAAGCTGGGGCTCCGGATGGAGTGAGTATCCTGTCTCCAGTGGTATGCTAGTCTTGGTCGAGAAGACTGAAGGTAGAGACACCAGAAGGGGCCAGAGTCTGAGAAACTGGAGGAGCGACCCCAGTTTGGAGGACAGGCTCACCTCTGCCCAGGTGTCGGAACTTGAATCCCCAGGGAGAGGTGATGTAGGGGCCAATGGAGCCGCTGGAGACCACTTTATACAGGACCTCCTGAATCTGAGGCCCATCCGATTTCTTTTCGGAGCCCACATCAAGCTCAACAAAGACCCAGCCATCCAGCTCCCTAAAGAGAAAGAGGTCTATGATCTCCATACTTCTGCCAAGTTCCTGCCATGGCCAGTCCTGGACCTAGGCAGCCTGCACCTAGGGTAGGGCCATTTCTGGAGCAGGATACCCCATCTATGCTCTCTGAATTCCCATCAAGAGTGACCCATCCCTGCTGGGCGGTGGTGATATACAACCTTAATCCCAGCATTTGGGAGACAGAGGCAGGCAGATCTCTGTGGATTTGAGGCCAGCCTGGTCTACAGAAAGAGTTCCAGGGCAGCCAGGGCTACACACAGAAACACGGTCTCAGAAAAACCAAAAACGGTTCATCCCTTCAGACCCTCCCTGCCCTGCTCTTGGGAGCCAAGCCACTTCCCATCCCTGACCCCTCCTGGTCGCTCCCACCCCTTCCATCCCCAGGAACCCATCTCACTTGATGAACACCACGCTGACGATCTGGTTTCCCGGGATCTTCATATACTCTGCCTCCAGCTGTGGAGATACGCCAAGCATCAAATGCCTCTCACATACTCTAGTACTGCCCTGCCACCCCCGGGGTGCCCCCAATCCCAGGTACTCGCTCCCTCGTACCTTATTCACCACGGCCTCCGACACCTCTCGGAATGTTTTGGAGCTTGCATTCTCCAACTGGGGGCTGTACTCAAAGGACCGAGTAAAATTTACCAGAGCCCGGAAATAGACTATGGAAGAGAAAGTGGAATGTCATGGTGAAGGGGCCCAGTTTGATGGGTGGGAGCCCAGATGGCAGACTGAAAATAAGGGGCTGGACTCCCACACAGGCTGACAGACACCTGTGTTTCCACAGAAAGGCCCAGCACTGCCTGCGATAACGTAGCCTGCAGCAACCTGAAAGGCCTGCCCAGGACTCAGAGTTTGCTGGCAGGAAGGGGCAGTTTTCAGGGAATGGCTAGCACGAGGATCACCCCTTTATCGTGATGTTTTCCCAGCCGGTTCCTATTCATCCTTCTGGACTAAGCTCAGCCACCATATTATCTGAGAAGACCATCAGGGCTGCCCTGGCTGGTGTGGGGTCCCCACTCTGGGCTCTCACAGAACCTCGACTTTCCACACTGGGAATCTTCCTTCCCTTGTCACCTCAACTGTGCTGGGTGCACCTGGGCCACACAACACCACTGGAATTCTCAAGTCCTGAGTCGGCTACTTCAGATACTGACCCACCTCAGCAAGTCTCATTCCTTCTTCATAATACGTGGGGAGGAGAGAGTCAATCACCTTTATATCCCAGGGCTGCTGCCTGAGGTAAAGGATGCTCAGCTTCCCACACTGCTCCTGTGTGCAGAGCTGGCACTTTGAAAGGAGAAGCATGGTCACCTGTCCCCCTGCCCCACCAAACCAGGAGCTCCAGGAGGAAATGAGGACCCTACCCATTCATGACCCAAGGGACTATCTGTGAGTCATGGCCAAATAAACGCATGCCATTCTGACATGACTGTAACATACAACTATTCCCGTCAGAACAGGATGTATATGACACAGTTTATAGCCACGGATAAGCAGTCGGCTAGGGTTTGAATCTCAAGTCTCCCTTGATACAGGGTTTCTCTGTGTAGCTCTGGATGTCCTGGAACTCACTCTGTAGACCAGGCTGGCCTCTAACTCACTGAGATCTGCCTGTCTCTGCCTCCTCAGTGCTGGGATTAAAGGCGAGCACCACTATCACCCAGCTAGTCGTAGTCCCTGCCGTCATCTCCCCAGCCTCTGCTTGTTGCTATTGCTGTAGGGGGTGGAACCTAAGGGGTGGAAGTCAGGTCACTGAGGGCCTGGCCTTGAAAGGGATATCGAGACTCAGCCCTTCTATGTCTCCCCGCCCCACCCCCCCACCTCCCAGACAATATTAGGCGAACCAGACTCCTCTGCTAAACGCTGCCACCATGGTACACTGTGCCAGCACAGGCCCAGAACAGCAGGGTCAAGTGGTCAAGGTCTAAAATCCCCGAAACAGTGAATCCAAATAAATTTTTCTTCCTTAAAGTCTTTTGTCACAGGGAAGGATGGCTGAGCAGCACAATGCTCTTGAGTTAGAAATGGGGGTTCAACTCTCTATTAGCAAATGAGTCAGATGTTTGTATATGTACATACAAGCATACCCACATGCACACGCACATACATACACATAGAGCCTGAAACAAAGAATGACCAAGCCAAGCTATGCCATATCCTGCATCACACAAGAGAATGGTGTGTGAACATAGATGAACACACTCTCCCATATTCTCAATTATTTCTTTGTGTGTGTGCACACATGTGCACACGTGCTCATGCATGTGACTGTGTGTGTGTGTGTGTGTGTGTGTGTGTGTGTGTGTGTGTGTGTGATGCACATGTGGATGCAGGTGCATGTGCCCATGAGCCCAGGAAGGCCAGAGGAAGACATGGAATGTCTTGTTCTATCATTCTGGTCTTTTCCCTTGAAACAGAGTCATGGTGTCTCACTGAACCTGAGGATTGGTTGGCAGCCAGCAAGCCCCAGTCATTTTGCCTCTGTTCTGATCAGAGCTGGGGTTAAAGGGCTGACCAAGGATGCTGAGGATTTGAACTCAGGGCCTCATGCTTAGGCAACAAGTATGCCTTTTTTTTTTTTTTTTGGTTGTTTGTTTTTAAGACAGTCTTTCTCTACATAGCCCTGGATGTCCTAGAACTCACTATGTAGACCAAGCTGCTCTTGAACTCATGGAGATCCACCTGCCTCTACCTCCCGGGTGGTCCAGCAATGCTCTTATTCAATAAAGCCCTTTCCGCACCTTGTTTGCCATTGTTGTTGTTTGAGACAGGGTCAGGGTCTCAAATTAACTTTTGAAACAGGGTCAGGGTCTCAAATTAACTTTTTTTTTTGAGATAGGATCTTGTGTCGCCCAAACTAAGATCAAATATAATATGTAGCCTAGGGTGACCTCAAATTTCTGGTGTTCCTGAATCCTAGGATCAAAGGCATATGCCACCATGACCAGCATCCCAATAATTCCTTAAGTCCCTATTATGTACATACAGAATATTTTTGTATACTCGTGAGTTTAACACGGGTTATAAATATCAGATTAATAAGAGTCACCAAGTAGTCTGAAGTGTGTGCACAGTGCTCAGAACACTCCCCGGCACAGAATGGGCACAACGTGACATCTACTGTCACCGCATGGAGGTAGGGAAGCTCATCAGTTAAGAGCCTCACTGTGAAGCAGAATGGCCACTGATGGCCTGGGACGTTTCTGAGATTTACTGTTGCATCTATTACCCGAGGCCAACAGTGCCCACCCCAAAGGCTACTGGTTCCTGGAGAGCAACAAGGGAGCAGGGTGGACAGTGACTTTAACTCAGATCTTCAGGACAAGCCCTAGGACCAGCCCTAGACTGGAAGAGCATCTGAGTCACAAGCAGTGTGGAGAGTCTACTGTGTGCCAGGTGGTGTTCTAGGGCAAGGGGACAGCGATGGACTCAAACAATAGAACTTCCCATCCCCAGGGAACGCAGCTTCTAGTGCGGGGAGCAAGAAAATAAATCAAACGGGTAAGAATGTGTGGACTATCGGGAATGGGGGCTGGGAAGGGCACATTTTTCCATGGGGTTCAAGGAAGCAGCCTCCCTGAAGGAAAGGGGTGAAGCACTTTCAGTGTCTGGGAAGTGGACTGTACACAGAAGAATTGACAAGCGCAAAGGCCCTGAGGCTGAAGTGAGTACGTGTGACATCTGGTCAGGATGTATGTGACATTGTGGGAGGGGGCTTCTTCCACTTTACTCTCTATCCTTCAGACCTAGAGGTGTGTAGACCCCAAGCCAGGATGCTCTCCCTCTACAGTTCAAAATAAGAGGGCCCTTGGGGTACCGGGCCAGGTACTGGAGTGGATCCTACACTGTGAGGGGATACCGTGTCTGCTCTGAACCACAGCCAGTGGTGGGGCTCGGCTCCTGGGTGCTGAGTAGGTGGAGCTTGTGGGTGGAGTGTGGGGCTATGAGCTCCACCACAGAGGCCTCTTGTGTGCAGGCACAGAGGCCCATTGAGAGCCCCCACCCCGGCCCCTGGCCTCAACCCACGGCCAAGTTCGGGTGAGGAGGCCGGGCCTCTGCCCAGGAATGTGCCCACTCCCGAAGTGTTAGAGTGCCACAAAGCCCCTTTCTACCAGGGCCTGGGAAGGGCTGGAGTCCTCCAGCCTGACCCCTTTCTGTGTCCCAAAGCAGAGGCGAGCCAGGGTGAGCACCCTGGGTGGGTCACTAGCCTGAGCTGAGACCCCACCCAGAGCCGAGGGACTAAGATTGCTGGACCTGTGAGGCTGCCTGGGAGAGGGGGTGCTCTGGACATCTGTCCTGACCAGGCCTCCCCTACCTGGCCTCTGACCCTGGCTAATGTATTCACTGAGACGGGAGGCTGGAGCAGAGGAAGATTAAGCTGCAGAGTCCCGGTGTGAGTGGGAGGCACGTACCCCAACCCCTACTGGGCCACCCCAGCTCCAAACACCCATTCCTGCTCAGCAAAGTCCTCATCACGACTGGGCTGTGTCTCTGGAGTGGGATGCTTGGGTGGACAGCACACCAGCCTACGAAGAGGTTGAGACAAGCTGCTCCCAACTCTAGAGCCTGGCTGCATCCTGGCCAGCACCCCTAGAAGAAGAACAGCAGGGTCCCAGCACCATGTTCCAATCTGGAACCCTGGTGGGGAGGCACAGGTACTTGCCCGGCCTTGGCTCTTTATTTAGAGATGTGCCTCTCCTGTGTGACTCTTGGCCAAGGTGGGCTGGGCAGAGGAACACAGGGAGAAAAAAAGGATTGAATGTCAAGGGTGAGCTGAGAAAGAGGTCTGAGGAACAATGACAGGCAGACAAGACAAAGGAGACAGAGAGCCAGAGACACTGGGGGAGGGATATACAGAAAGCAGAGTAGGGAGATGGCAGAGGAGCGTCTAGACAATGACAAGGATGGGGAGGAGAGAGGGAAGACACAGTGGTAGAGGTGGAGATAGGCAGCCAAGGAGAAAGTGGACAGACGTTTCCACAGAGATGGAGAAATAGGCAGTGGCCAAACCAGGCCCCCAGATGGAGAGCGGGGGAGGCTAACAGGAATGTTAGCAGCTGGAATGGAAAAGGAGAGGAGTGAGGCAGATCCAGGGGTGAAGGGTGCGGTCCATATGAAGTTGGGAGGAGCTAGAGAGACAGTCCTGCCTGTCTGCAAGAAACACCTCAGGAGCCGGGCGGTGGTGGCACACGCCTTTAATCCCAGCACTCGGGAGGCAGAGGCAGGCAGATCTCTGTGAGTTCGAGGCCAGCCTGGTCTAGAAGAGCTAGTTCCAGGACAGGAACCAAAAAGCTACGGAGAAACCCTGTCTCGAAAAATCAAAAAAAAGAAAGAAAGAAACATATCAGGGGCTGGGCTCTAGTGTCAAGTCAAGGAGGACAATCCAAGCAAGGCCTTATCAGAGTCAGTGCAGCCTTCCTTGCCTGCACAGGAAGGGCACAGGTCCTGAACAAGCCAATGCGATACACACTAAGACCTTGGCCATCAGGATGCACGTCTGTGCCTGCCAGGACTAAGTCTAGCTGGCTGGCCAAGCCTCAAGGGCAGTCACCTGTGCAGCGTTGGGACTGGAGAGCTCAGGCCCTACCACAAGCCACAAAGGAAAGACAAGTCCCTGGGCTTGGACTCTCCCAGTAGCTACCCGGTTTCCTGGCTTCCCCACCTCTGATCTTGCTGGCCCGCACTTCAGCATCTCAGAGGAGAAGTGGCCGCCAAGGAGCATGAAAAGGAAATATAGTGCAGAAGGCATCACCCAGGAAGGCCCTGGGTGCTCTAGAAGGAACTAGATCAGTGGTTCTCAACCTTCCTAAGGTTGTGACCCCTTTAATACAGTTCCTCATGCGATGTTGACTTATTTTGTTGCTACTTCGTAACTATAATTTTGCTATTGTTATGAATCATAATATAAATATCTGACGTGCAGAATATCTGGCATACAACCCAAAGGGGTTGTGAGCCACAGGCTGGGAACCACTGAACTAGATAGACCAAAGCCTCAACAGGAGGCAGTTCCCAGGGTACATAAGCCCACCCTGGGATATTGCTCATGTCCACAACACCACCTGACTTCTGTCCCTAGCCAGGTACCAGGCATCCTGTGGCCCTGCAAGGACCTATGGGTAGGAAAACTTCAGGCAGCAATCATGTCCCGGTGCTATGAGGTCATAGGTGGCCAGGTATCCAGGAGCCAGTCCTGCATGCAGTGGCCCAGGTAGGATGCCACTCTCAGACATATGGATGTAGCAGTTTCTCCTGCTCTACCAGCTATGGGACAATGACCTCAGTCCTGGCTATATCTAACCACTTTGAACACCGAGAGGCAGGCTGACTTAAGCCCCAATCAGAACTGAGCTTCTGGGGGTCACTATCCTGAGTTTTGTGCTGGTGACATAGGGAACTAGCAAACTTGGCCATTCCCAACCTTGTAGGTGCTCGCCCATCAACTCAACGACTGCCATTCGACAGAAAAGGGACGGTCCCCACAGGATCATCTCTCAGGACCCTTCGGTCTTTAGCCAAGAGATTGAGCCTTTGCAACCAATAGGCCTGCTCTGGAGCTCCGCTCAGCAACTTACCCCACTTACCCATCTCGAACCCGCTGCCCATGTCTCCACTGCCCAGGTCATCTGCACACAAAAGGGAGACTTGGTTCAGGATCAAATACTCACTGAGCACCAGCATGGTACAGGGCACTACTATAGACTCCTGGCCCAGTGGTAAAGGGTCTTTCCAACCTAGAATAGCTACCCTACTCCCATCCCATGCCTAGTTAGTTGGACTGAGGCCCCAAATTCCAGGGACCATCTAGCTGATGGATAGGACAGAGGAGCCTGACCTCCAAATAGGGACAAGGAGGAGGTAAGGTGGAGAGAGGGCAAGTGTCCCCTACTGTGCACTGTCAGCTATCTTCCCCATCAGTCCTGATGGCTCCAGGTGGCAGAGAAGAGTGGTGGCCAGCCTAGGGTCATGGAGATTGCAAGTAGAGGATACTAGAATCATGAGACCAGGGTTCAGGACACACATATCCATATCTTTTTTGTTTGTTGCTTTAAAAAAGATACTTATTTGTTATTAGTGTGTATGTGTTTGTGACCACACATGAGTCACAGTGAGTATGTGGAGGCTCTAGTTGGCTCTTTCCTTCCTTCTGGGGTTCTGGGATTGAACTGATGTCATGAGATTTGGTGGCAGGCACCTTTACCCAGTGAACCATATCACCAACCCTTGTCTGTGTGTGTGTGTTTAAGACAAGGTCTTATTTATGTCAGACTGGCCTCGAACTCATGTATACAGGGGCTAGCCTTGAGCTCCCAAGTTTAGAAATTAAATTAGATATGTACCACCACACTCAATTTATAGTCCATCTTTTAAGGCCCCATCTGGGGTGACTTTCATGGGCCTTTCAGAAGCTCTGGCAGAAGGAGCGGTCGTCCCTCCAGGGAGACCCCGGCTTACCTCCTGATGCATCATCAGCCAGCAGGTCCTCATCGTCAGAGAGGTATGGGTGGGTCCAGCCAGCATGGCCAGCTGTGACGGTCTCTGTGTCCTCAGGCAGGGAAAGGCCATCATACGCCCTCAGGCCGTGCGTCACCTGTGGGAGATGACAGTCCGTGAGTCACCCTCTCCAGTTAACTGTCAAACCCCAAGGCCCTTCTCCTCTCTTCAGAGGGAACCCAACAATCCATCCCAAAGGCCCACAGGGTTGTTAGACTCATTGTGTGGCTAAGACAGCCAGGAGGAGCCTGAATCACTCTTTGGGACTCAATTTCCCCAAATCTCACCAACCTCTGGCCTCCAAAGCCAGAGCTCATTGCGCAGATTCTCAAGGACTCGTCAGATAAAGCAGACAGAAAAAGGAAGGTGACTTGGTAAAAAGTGGCTTCTTTTTCTTTGGAGAACATTAGGGACACCCAAAACATGAGTGGGCAAGGGGAGAGACACAGGTAGGTATGGGGTGACCTGGGTCAGCAGAGGCAAGAGACATAAGCAGGTAGAAAAGTGTGGCCACTTTAAGTGTTTTGGAGGGGACAGAGGCAGAAGTGAGGGGATTGATCTATAACAGTTCATCCTCAGGCCTTGGCCTTCCCTACCAGGTCTGGTGTCCAAGCCTGGCTGCAGGCAGCACATTCCACTGCGGAGCATCCTGCAGTTAGTCTGAAAGGAGGCGAGACAGACAGCAACTCCCCATGACCTCAGGCTAATGCTAAACTCATCTGGATCTGAGGCATCTGTCCTAGGAAAGCTGGAGCAGGGTGGGTCGGTGGGTGTGTGAGCGCGCCCACACACACACGCGTGCTTGTGTGTATATGTGTGTGTATGTATGGTGTATGTGGTATGTATGTGTGCTGTGTATGTATGTGTGGTGTGTGTGTTTGTGGGTGTCTATGCGTGTGCTTGTATGCACACGTGTGTCATCTGTCCTAGGAAAGCTGGAGGTGTGTGTGTGTGCTTGTGTGTGCGTGTGCGTGCAAGTGTATGTGCTTGTGTGTGTGTGTGTGTGCATGTGTGTGTGTATGTATGTGTAGCAAGAAGGAAGCCCCCGTGTCCATTACCCAGACTTTTCCAAGAAATGGCAATGAACAGTGAATGCCTGCATGCACTGGGACAATATCAAGACATTTCAAGATGTTTTCACAGGCGTAGTCCAGGTAACGGAGGGGAAAACCACCCACTCAGGGAGCCCAAAGGCTGAGAGGCCTCAGGCACAGGAATACAGTATTCAATGGCCCCAGAACAGTCCAGAATCCCTAGTAAAAGGGCCTCAGGCGCTACCGGGGCTCAGCAGTGTCTGAGCAGCCTGGATTGGACAGAAAGAACTCAGTTGCCTGTGAAAACCAAAGAGCTACACCAGATAGCAAGCTAAGCCAAAACTGCATTTCCATACTGTCCACATTCCCCATGCCTGATGCTACAGGGCCCTCTGCCACGATGTCCTCCCCTGTTTTTGGACCAAATTTTATTACCCTCTACATCTATCTCTCTTAGCCATCATCCCTCTAAGTGCCCAGGAACAAAAAAGCACGGTTATCCCGGTGTAGTGGCTCACACCTGTAATCTCAATTTAGCAGGTAAAGGCAGGAGAATCAGGAGTTCAAGGTCAACCTTGGCTGCACAGCAAGGTAGAAGTCAGGCTGAGTTACCTAGTACCTTGTCTAAACACACACACACACACACACACACACACACACACACGATGGCTGTGCCTGGCAATTAGAATGACCTTCAGTTCCTGTGCAGAGTGACAGGCTCAGTAGATAACAAAAGACCCGGGGATCATGTGTCCACTTATGAGGACCTGAGGTAGGAAAGGGTAGGAAAGGACAGATCAGCAATTTCCCTGGGCTGTAGACTAGAAAAGTGGGTCAGAAGGAACTCAAAACATTTTGGGGAGATGGTTCCGGTGTATGTTTCAGGCTCACATGTATTAATAACCTGTAGGCTTGAAGCAAGCCCATTTTACTCTGAGTCACCTGGGCGTCACAAGGAAGACAAAAAAGAAGGTTCTAGAGAGATATCCAGACTCCTTGTCTTTCACGGCCACCTCTGCCCTGGCTGGGTCCTGGGTCCTGGTAGGCTCACACTGCAGCCATCTGTACCATCACTAGACAGAAGCAACCCGAAGACAGAGCAGTGACTGGCTTAGGTCCACTTTCTCAGCAAATACAAGCAATCCTTGAACACATGAGTAAGAGATCACAGCTGTGACCCAACCCACCGACCTATGTGTATCTCCTGCCCCCAACTCCATCCCCCGGCCCGGCTGCTGAGTTGCACTGCCTCCACCCGACACCCTAGTATTGCCTACTGTTCTATCCTCACAGCCAGAGAGCCTTGCTACCACCTGATCCTTATCTCCCCACCAGGTAAGGGCTCATTCTTGCCCAGTAGCCAAAGGACTTGTGGTCTATGTCCCTATGCATACAGATATGTGGCTTCAGAATCTTCAGTAACTGAGCATGGTGACACGTGCCTGTAATACTAACACTCAAGAGGTCAAAGCAAGAAGGTCATGAGTTCAAGGCCAGCCTAAGCCTTATTAAAATGGTGTCTTAAAAAAAATAAAAATAAAAACACATACAACAAAAAAAAAACAATATCAGCTAAGTGGCACATGCCTTTTACCCCAGCAGTTGGGAGGCAGAGGCAGGCAGATCTCTGTGAGTTTGAGGCCAGCCTGGTCTACAAAGTGAGTTCCAGGACAGCTAGGACTATTACACAGAGAAACTCTGTCTCAAACAAAAACCAAAAATAAGTAAATAAATAAACAAATTTTAAAAAAGTCTAGGGTACATCTCAGGAGTTCAGTAATAAAGCTCATATGAGTAAGGCCCTCTGGCTTTGGTCCCAAGTATCACCATCACCAAAGCACAAAACAAAACAAACAAAAACACCCTCCAGGGCTGGTGAAAAACAAAGGTTTCCTGTCCCCTTCTCAGAGCCCGAGGCAGCTTCTCATCCCAGGTCTAACAGAGCTGTGCGTGCCCAGGGGACTCTGACAGTCCACTGAAAACAGGACCAGAGGCTCTGTCTCCTTCCCCACCTGGGAGTAGAGGTGGCTGGAGGGTGAGTGTTGAGCAGGCCTTGAGTGAAGCGAAGGGACTAAGAGGCTAGGGATCGTGCAGGGCGCTGTTTGGAGAGCAGGCGGTTTGAGAGAAGACGTCCCCGGGTCCTCTCCAGATAAGAGTCTCTGTGGCATGCATGCTCAACACCCTCCCAATGCCCACGCAAGCAAGGCTACGGGGGTGAAACATGAGATGCGGATTCCTGGCCCTACTCAGACACTGTCGTCTGGAAAGGAAACCCTAAGCGAGGTCCAGAGCTTTTGTAGGGAGGAAGGGGGTTGGGGAGGACAGCCTGGAACTGGACAGGAAATAGCGAAGTGCGATTCAACAGGGAAAAACATGTCGGGAACACACATCTGCAGGAAGGCCAAGAGTGCAGGGCACTGAGTCAGAAGTCCCCAGCTCCAGACACCCAGGTTGTGCATGCCAGCTGCTCTTGCTTATAGCTCCCTCCCCAGGTTCTAAGTACCCAAGGGCAGCCAGGGCCCCCTCAGTGAGAGACAAGGCAGCCAGGGGCAGAGACTTTATTTGCAAAACGCTGTCCATCTCAAAGCAGCTGTGTTTCACATCTGGGAGAAGAGACTCCAGAGGGAAAGAGGCTCTGGAAAAAGCAGAGTCGGGCTGGACACCTGATGGTAGAAGGGACTCAGAGCTGGCCAGCCTAATCTTTGCTTGGGGATAGTCAGAGTCAGTGCTCACTCGCTCACAGACTGTGCCCTGCACACCAGCAATGCCCAGATGGGACAGAGGAAGATGGGTTTAACTGGAGGAGTTGGAGATCTGGTGGCCTGGCTTCCAGGCCTGGGCTTTCACCACTGAGTGCTGAGGACCCCAGGACTCCCTCTCAGAGCCCCTTTCTTCACTTCACTGGGAGAACGACAGCTCACAAAGATCCGCTGAGGTAGTGGGGCAATGGGATGCGGCCCTCACACAGACATAATCGAGGCCTGTGGGGAAGATCTTGCCTAGTCACAGTGGGCTAACCTCTGCACCAAGATCTGTGCTAACCAGATAAGGCTGAAGCACTGAGCTTGACTTCACGGAGGCCTCAAGGACAAAGCAGACAGCAGTACCAGGATGCCCCCTAGACACCATCCCCAACCTGAATGGCCCAGAGTGGGTGCGGGGCTGGCAGCAGTTTGGGCTTGTGCAGTGTGTTTCTTAAGTCCTAAGGAGGCCCATGGGCAGCTCCAAGGTCAGAGGCAGAAATAGAACCCAGGCTTCCTGCCTTGTAGCCTGTCTCCGGCCATGCGGGAGCCCTGCTTCCTCCCAGAGGAACGGGAGCACTCAGGCAGGGCTGGAGGGAGATCTGAGCCAGTAAGGAAGGAGCCAAACTGAGAGGGGGATTTTCCAGACCTGTAGGTTGCTGAGGGATAGCACGGGCGGGGGTGAAGGGGTATGACTCATGCAGGCCAAGGCCAAAGTCTGTTCTAACATGCTAGGAACAACTACTTGAGGCAAGGATATAGGCAGGGTGGTCCCCAGTGGCAGCTATTTCTGAACCCAAGCAGGTGGCACGAGGTACCACTCTCAAATAGTGGGTGTGTGACTAGGCTTTCCTGGTGAGGACAAAGGACACATGGAGATGCCTCTAGGTCCAGAGGGATAAGGAAAGAAGGGACAGAAACTAGGTCACTCTTTCTAGTCTCCATGAGGCTACAGAGGGAGTCAAGGCTGGCTAGGATGCTCTCGGAGTGGAAAGACATATAAGGCATGGAAATCAGACAAGGAAGCCAGCGGTAGTGGTGCAAGTCTTTAATCCCAGCACTCAAGAGGCAGAGGCAGGCAGATCTCTGTGAGTTCAAGGCCCCCCCTGGTCTACAGAAGTGAGTGCTAGGATAGCCAGGGTCACACAGAGAAACCGTGTCTTGGGAAAACAAAACAAAAAACTAGACAAGGCACGGGCGCACTGTTCAAAGCTTACACAAGACCGCTCAAAGTTGGTGACAGCAGTGAGAACAATAAGAGCCCGAGGAGCCAGGGAGGTGACCCGGAGGGGAAAATGCTCATTGATCAAACATGAGACCCTGAGTTACACCACACACCCACCCACGCACAGCCAGACTTCACAGAGGTTTTCTTAGGTCAAGCCCTTCCCACACACCATATAGACCAAGCATACATCCTCACAGAAACCCCACAGGCCTGATGTTACAGGGACACCATTTTGTACCCACAAAAAAGGAAAACCTAAGAGTTCTTCCTGCTGTTTCTGGAAACAGGGTTTTACTATGTAGCTCAGGTTGGCATAAACCCTCCTGCCCCAGCCTCCCAAGGGCTGGGAACATAGATATGTTCAATCACGCCTAATATTTTTGTTTTTATTCTGGGTTTCTTTGGCTGTTGTTCTGTTTTTGAGTCAAGATCTCTCAGGTTGGCCTCAAACTCACTGTAGAGATAAGAATGGCTGGGCTTTGAAGTCATCATCCTCCTGCCTCCAGCCCCACAATGTTGGAATTACAGGAATAAGACACTGTGCTCAGTATGTTTTTGTTTTTGTCTTTTAGACATGGTCTCATCGTCTAGCCCTGGCAAGTTGGAATGCCCTGTGTAGACCAGGCTGGCCTTAGATTTACAAAGTTTCCCCGTCTCTGCCTCCCAAGTGCTGGGTTTTAAGGCTTGAGACACTGAAACCAGTTGAGCTATGTGATTTTGGCAGCAATAGTCATGTTTGATTGTGGGGTGCAGCCCCAGGTCCCACTGCAGATGTCACAGCTGGTGAGTGGTTTGGGTCTCCTTTCTCAGAATGAAACATTTCTAGATGCCAAACTACCTCCAACCCCAAGAGTTTCCGTGCCACCGTGAACCTATTTCCATTTGATAAGTGTAGAGACTGAACGCTCAGAGAGGGGAATCTGTACCTGGAATCAGGCAGGTGCGGTGTGAAGCATAGCTATCCAGCAAGTGTCGAAAATGGAGGTCAGAGTGGAGGAGAGGGTGGGTGTGCCTGACCGGTGAGTGATGCTTGCAGAAGGTGGGTTGTGAGCTCAGGCCCAGGGTCACCTCTTGGTTTGGAATGAGAGAGGCTGGCGGAACGGTAGGGCCTAGGCTGGGGTGAGCCACAGCGCTAGCTGGGTTTCTTTTCCAGCTACCTGCCAACTCCGAAGGCTGCCAGGGCTTCTCTGAAGACATTCTTCACATGCCTTGGGTGGCCAGCTCTCAGCCTCTGTCTTCATGGCCCAGGTCTGGAACTGAGCCCCCTCCGCCCCCACAGCTGGTCAGGAAGTTCTGAGCCCCTCCCCCTCCAAGCAGTCCCCAGGGTGGCTATGGCTGCCCAGGGCAAGGCTCCAGGCATCTGGGGCTGGAGTGAGCTCACCTCATCAGAATCCCGAGACAGTGGGGGTGGGTTTGACCACTTGCCTCCTTCTCCCATGGTCCACGGTCCACAGGCCACAGCCCTAAACCTTGGCAGCTCTGTCATGATGCCTAGGAAGACCCCATCAAACACAACCTCCTCCGCTCCAGTCCAGGTCTTTGGACAGGGCCAAGGCGCCCCTCCCCACATTGTCCAGTGTCCTGTCAAGGGCAATAGACGGCAGAGGGGAAGGAATCTGTTGGGGCAGCAGTTTGCCGTGCAAACTGCCAGGGGCGGGTAAGCACAACACAAAGGCCCAAAGGCCTTTAATCCCCTGGCAGTCTGAGAGGGGCGCCGGGCCGGAATAGAGGTGGCTGTGCCTCTTCTGGCAGGCCCATGTGCCCGTGCCGCTCGGGAGGCCTGCCAGCTTCTCACACTTGGGCCCTCAAGGCGGCAAGCAGGACCTTTGCCAGGCACTCAGCTGGGAAGAATTCGCTCCCTCAAGGGAGGCCAAGGGTGGACACTTAGAATGCCGTGGTGCACCGGGTGCCAGCCTAAGGTCCTCATGGGGGTGATTAGCACTCAAATCCATAACAAGTATGGAAGCCACGCACAGAGAGTCAAAGCCACCTGTCGAGGTCACACATCTAACGGGAACTACATTTGAAATCCAGGACTCTGGGCTTACCTGCCTGCCCCTACTAGGTCAGCAGCAGGGGCCAGGAGACCCCTGCTTGACCTCTGTCACCTGTTCTCCCAGGCCTGGAATCTGAAAAGGCTGCATTCCAGGTGGGGGTGGGCACCAGGAAACCCCGAGGACCATTAGGCCTTTTGGCACAAGCCAAGGGACAGCAAGTTGGTTGGGGCTGGAAGCTTTATGGTGTGGCTTTGAACAGCACCCTCCTCCGGCTCCTTTCCCTATGACAGCTTCAGGGGGTCCCAGTCATCCATGCACAGGGCTCACATAGGCCCACTTTGGTTGCTATCTATACCAGGAAGGTGGTGACTTTTATTGTTATTGTGCTTTGCTCTTTAAAATCATTTTATTTCGTTTTTTTTAGACACAGTCTCATTACAGACCCCTGGCTAGCCTGAAACTGTTGAACCCAGGCTGGACTAAGACCTGTGGTGATCCTCCTGCCTCAGCCTACAGAGTACTGGGACGACAGATATGTGCCACCTTGCCTAGCTAGCAAGAGGAATCTGGGGCACATAAAGAAGCGTGGGTAGTGAACTCTGCAGCTGGCTACCCTTACCCCCTACCCCGGGAGGCCCTGAGGGGCTCACTGCTTAACAAGCCTCGTACTTAGCTGGGCTGGAGTCAACGCCCAACGGCTTCTGATCAGACAGGATAAGAGAACGCTTGAGTTCTCTGCATACTGGGAGACTTAGAAGTGAGGTAGGGAGAGCCAGACCCACCACTCAGTCAGACACCTTGATTTCAGGCCAGCAGGCCACATTCTAGATGGGCAGACCTGGTTTCTCCATCTTTGGATGCTCAAAGTACAGCGTGCCACCAGCCAGACCTGCCCATTAAGACTGAATTCACGTCCCTTCGATCTCCACTTCCTGAGTTCTGTTCTGCCAGGCCCAGATAGAGGGGTGAAGCAAACCAGGTATGCTAGTGTAGATCTATAATCTCAGCACTGGGGAGATAAAGGCAGGAGGTTTGCTGGGAGTTAGAGGCCAGCCTGATCTACATAGTAAATTTCAGGCAAGTGGGATGCACAGGGAGACCCTGCCTTAAAACCATCAAAAGCCCTAGGTTTTGTGCAAAGCCATAAACTGGGTATGGTGGTGTGTGACTGCAATCCCAACACCTAGGGGACAGAAGCAGGAGGAAAAGGAGTTCAAGGCTATCCTCAGTCATGTAGTGAGTTTTTTTCTTTTTTTTCCCTCCATTTATTTATTTATTTTTTATTTTATTTTTTTTTGTTTTGTTTTGTTTTTCGAGACAGGGTTTCTCTGTGGTTTTGGAGCCTGTCCTGGAACTAGCTCTTGTAGACCAGGCTGGTCTCGAACTCACAGAGATCCGCCTGCCTCTGCCTCCCAAGTGCTGGGATTAAAGGCGTGCGCCACCACCGCCCGGCCATTTATTTATTTATTAAAGATTTCTGTCTCTTCCCCGCCACCTCCTCCCATTTCCCTCCCCCTCCCCCAATCAAGTTCCCCTCCCTTGTCAGCCCAATGTAGTGAGTTTGAGGCTAGCCTGGATGGACTACATGAGCTCTCTGAACTCTGTGGGGTCCAGACTAGTCACCCAGTGAAGAGAACATCGTGTGAGAAGGATTGTGGGGGAAGGACAGAGGCTGGGGGTACACAGAGAGGTCCCTCACTTAGCCAGGTAGCTGATCTTGAGAAGTTTTGCCTGAGTGGATGTGGAGCAGGGGCACATGATGCTGGATGTAGGAGGGCATACGGGTTCAGGGGCAGGAGGGCGCAGTGTAGAGGGCATGTGTGGTAGAGGGCACCAGGGAAACAACGCTGGGCGCTTTCCCACTTCCCATGTTTGGCCCTCAGCAGCGGCGCTGTGGACCCTGAAGGTTCTCACTCCCCACAGAGCCTATACTCCCTTCAGGCTCCCAAACACATCCCAAGAACAGCACCCTCCTGGAGGCTGGGGTAGCTACTGTCCAGCTCCAGGGAGCAAACAGGAATCCCTTTGGGAAGTGTTCCTACCCCACCCTTAGGCCAGGTACAGTCAAGGATGGTGGTGGGTAGAGCTTCCAGGCAGGGCTGCACAGCAGAAAGGTCCCTGGGGGCTGGACACTGTCTGCCAAGCACAGCCGGTGCCAACTGCTTGCAGTGTTCACGTGCCACCTCCTGTCCCCGGCCTGCCTTACGTCTTAGGTTCTCTGGCTCTTGGCAGCCCTGCTGCTGCGGGGCACTGGCCTCTCTGTAGGAATTTTAGGCCAGTCCCATCTAGTTGGGCCTGTCCACACCTGCAGATTTCTCTAATGAGGCTGGGGCTGCTCCCCCAACTTCTATTGAAATAGGACACCAATAATGACAATGCCTACCCCCTGAACCTATTGTATCAAGTCTTTTTGCTACCTTCAGGCCACCAAAGGGTGAGAAGAAAAAGTTGCCTCACTATGGCAACTGGTGGAGAGATGGACAGACGGACGGACGGACGGACAACGGACAGGCATACACACATACCTGCCAACCTCTTCTGTTCCTTTCTCTCTTTCAGCTACATTGCCTTCTCGATAGTCTCCAAAAACATCTAGCCCCTTCCCACTACCCCAGGGCCTTAGCACTTGCACCGTTCTCTGCCTCGATCCCTGCTCCAACACATTCTCTCAGTCAGCCCTCTTCCCCCAGTTTCTGCTCAACTGTCACCTTTTAGAGACCTGTGCAGGCTACACTCCAGGTCTGGAATCCATGCTAGCTCCCTCGTACTCCCTCCCCCTCCTGACACTTCATTCTGTTGGCACATTTACCTGTCCTCCCTCCACTCCACTAGAAGGTTCCACCCAGGCAGGGCCTCTGCCCACGTGCCCTGCAGCTGTTCCGCTAACACTCTGTCCATGGCAGGTGCTCATCATATTTGTTAAATTCAAGAACGGATGGGGGTTGGGGTACACTGCAGAGATGGCTCAGTGGTTAAGAAAACTTTTCGTTCTTGCAGAGGACCTGAGTTCGAGCCCCAGCACCCATACTGGACTATAATGCCAATTTAAGAGACGAGATTAGAGCCCTTGGCACACATCCACACCCAGCACCGGCACTCATGTGCATATCCTCATACACATAATTAAAAATAGTGAAAATAAATCTTTCTTTCTTTTTATTTATGGGTGTGGGGGGGGTGTCTCCAGACAGTTTCTCGGTGTAACAGCCCTGGCTGTGCTGGAGCTAGCTCTGTAGACCAGGCTAGCCCCATATTTTTTATTTTATGTAGATGTATTTCCTGTGTGTGCAGAAGCCCAGGGAGGTCAGCAGAAGGAGCTGGAGTTAGAGATGGTTGTCAGCTACCCAATACGGGTGCTGGAAACTGAACTGGGACCATCTGGAAGGGCAGAAGGTGCTCTTAACCACTGAGTCGTCTCTCCAGCCCCAGCAATAAATCTTAAACAAACAAAAAGCCTTCGCTGGGGTTTACCAGTGAAGAACCTGAGGCTCAGAGAGAGTCAATTTGCCCATAGTGACAGACCTGAAATTTGAACCCAAGACTCCTGGGTACAAGCCTAGAAGGAACTCCACATCTAGTCCCACCTCCTGGCATCTCTTTGCCCCGGTGCCTGGACTTTCCTGCTGGATGCCCACCTCTGAAGGGCAAGTGATTACTACAGTCTCTGAAGAGTGTCCCAAGGAACAGGCAGTGGCCTCAGAGATGGGTGGAGCCAGAACTTTCTCATGCTAGGGCCTTATTCAAGACAGCAGGCAGCCAGGCTTCCATGAGCTTTTCAATATGGTAACTATGGGCATCTTCCACAGGAAAAAACAGGTTGAATGGCAGCTGGATCCTGTGCCAAGGAGGTCAGCATCCCTGCCCTAGGATTTCCTCATCTGCTTCCCGGGCAGGGAGGAAACAGCAGCAGCTCAGGCCCATAGCTGCTGTGATGGAAATGAGCAGGAGCCCCTGTTTCCTCTCAGCAAATGTCCATCCCAGGGCACAGTAGCCCTGGGGCAGGATCTGTCTGAGGACCATGCAAACAAGTGCACCTGGGAAAGCCTGGTGTAAGAAAATGGAGCCAAGCACCCTGCCCCCCCCCCCAGCCTGTCTCCCTACCTCATGAGAGAAGAGATCACCTAATTCCCAGTTCCCAAATGTGTCTAAGTTGGAACCTTGCCTCCCTGCAAAATCCCTACTGCCCTTGCAGAGAACATCCTGAGCCTGGTTCCCAGCACCCACGTCCGGCCATGCTCAGCTGCCTGAAACTCCAGCTCCAGAGGTTCCCAGCTTCCATGTGCTCTGAGTTTCCTTCTGGCTTTGTAATGTTAGCACACTGAAACCCCAAAACCTTAGGATTCTAAAATCCAAGCCTCAGCAAAAGGGGGGTTGGCTACTGGGGGTGATGGCAAAGTCAGGACAAGCCAGGTCATAGGAGTTGGACTGGGGTCTCCCTACTCTTCCTGCTTCAGGGAGCCTGCAAAATGAATGCACAACAGCAAGAGGAAATAATTAAATACACATCCATCTGTCAGAACCCAGGGGTGGGCAGACAGACAAGTCTGACTGACAGACACACTGGTCAGTCAGTGCCAAATCTCAGGCTTTCCAGTGGCCCGTGAAGAGTAAGAAATCCAAGCCATCCAGGATTCCATGTCCTGATTCTTAAGAGGAACACAAATATTCCTGATCCAGTGAGTAGGGTCGCTCCTAGGAAGAGGCTGCTCTGATGAACTCTGCCTTATCTGTGGAGCTGGCGTCCCTCACAGTCCTCTGACTGAGACCCTCTGGGGCTGAGGCCAGAGACAGGCTCCAGGGATCAGGGTGGCAAGGATGGAGTGGAGAGAGTGCCCTCCACACATCTCATCCCAGCATCATTGGTCTAGTTAGGATCACCCATCACTCCGCAAACCTAAACGTACACAGTGTGCAAAATAGCCAGAGCTGGCAAAGGTGCCAGGAGGCCCTGGGCGGAGACTGGGCTAGGCCTGCCCACAGGAGGGCCCTGTAAGCCAATGCACATATCCCTCATACACAAAAGGGCACGTTACCCCAGGCATGCAGGCCTCCCTGGGAGTCCCCACCCACTGGCTCCCTCTTTGGCAGCACCCTTGTTACTCATGCTGCTACCCAGCCCTTCCCAGGCCTTCCTGCAGGAGGCAAAGGGGAAAGTATTAGCAGAAACATAGAAACACCATATAGGGAAACATCCTGGACCTCCCGCCCCCACCTCCAAGCCCAGCCTCCCTCAGGATCAGCTAGGCTCTGCAGCTCTCTCTCTCTCTCTCTTTCTCTCTCTCTCTCTCTCTCTTTCTGCCTCAACCTTGGGCCGAGACAATGGGGGCTATTCTGGGTATCATGGAGTATTTAAAGACCTGGCTGGGCCTCCTCCCTGGGGAACAAGAAGCTTTGCCCTTCACAAGACCTTCTTGAACTTTGTCGCTGCCCAGACCTCAATGGCAGCAAGCCCTAGCACTTCCAATGATCTCTTCAGGCTGGGGCCCTGGGGAATTGAGCGTTAAGTATCTCTCATGCTCAGCAGCAGTAGCAAGACACAAGCAGAGTTCTAGGCCCTGAGCAGCCATTGCCCATGATCTCTGGGTCTGAGAGCGCTCATCTGCAGCCCTCATGTGTGTGGATCACAATACCCACATGTTTGCAGAGCTGGCCAGAAGACTTCTGCGGTTAACACGAAGGCGTGTCTTTCCAGTCACTCCAAGAGGACTGGGGCAAATGTGAGCAGGGGGTTGGAGAAGTTTGGTCAGTTTTTCACTGCTCTTTCTTCCAGCACCTAGCACACAGTATGTGCCAAATATTTACCGAGCGGTACAAATGTTTGTAGGATGTGTCTCGAACCCCTGTAGCGCGTACAAATGATGAGCACGCTATGATGACCACACTGCCTGCTCCTATGAGCTCTGTGGGTGAGCCTGGGCTAAGTACCGCTGTAAACTCATTCTCTCATTTAATTGGCTCAATTCCAAGAGGCTGACACTACGGTCATCAGACCTTAGAAGCAAGAACATGGAAGTCCCATCCGAAATGATCCATCAGTGTGCCTGAGTGGTCAAGCTGGGAATGGGATCGTGAAGCTTCTGTCACCTTGCATGAATGAGCCTTCAAGATAGGAGAGGGGGACACTGAACTGGGGGCCAGAAGTCAGAGGTTAACTATGATGAAGCTCTGTGACTTTCGGCAAGTCACTTGGCCTCTCTGAATCTGTTTCCTCTTGTATAAAAACAGGACGTTCAATTCGGCGTCTTCAGATCTTTAGTAAGATCAAAGGAACTAAAGGATGTAACCATGCCCCCCCCCATGTGCCCCAACCTCTTCCAGAGGCTGGGCTAAGGACAGTGGGAAGCAGAGGAGGAGGGTGTGGACTCGGGAACAAGTACTGCCCCTGATGACAGTGCTGGGCTCAGCCCCAGCTGAAGGAGAGGAGCATCCTGGGAAGTCACCTCTGGCCCTCCTCTGTCACCCTTCCAGGCTGACAGCTGCTGGGGCTTTGGGGCCAAGGGCCCCACAGCAAGCTGAGGAGGAGGAGGCAGTGCTAGCTGGCTGGGGTTATCTCAGTTCTCAGGCAGCCACTGCCCAAGTCCCAAGGGCCTAGCTGTCCCACTGGCCAGGATGCCAGGCTGGTTACCCCACCTACCCCCAGCCCTTTACCTAGTTCTCTGGGAGTCTGGTGAAGGGTGGAGGGTTGGAGCAAAAGTCTGCGGGTAGAA
The DNA here is from genome assembly GCF_018167655.1 of Microtus oregoni. Classification (NCBI taxonomy): domain Eukaryota; kingdom Metazoa; phylum Chordata; class Mammalia; order Rodentia; family Cricetidae; genus Microtus; species Microtus oregoni. The sequence goes on from NW_024543064.1 coordinate 15,763,994, forward strand.
CATGGCCTGGAGGCCCTACTGACTTTTCTGCCCACAATCCCCTTTGCCTTTTGTGGGTACTTTTCGGGGGTTCTTCTTAGCAACTGCAAACTTGGCCTACCTCCGCTCTCCAACCCCAGTCAGCTGTAGCCCACACGCCTCTCTCTCCTCTGAACTCTTGCACAGCCATAATTAACACTGACCATATTTTCCAAGGCAAAAACTCAAGAAATTGTAGAACAAAGGCTCTCTGGGCTACTTCCGGGTGCTGGAGGCAGCTTGGGAAATGTATTTTGGACACAGAGGTGTTCAAATCACTGCAGCATGTTAGTACTTCTAGGGAAAGACTAAGGCATTTAATGTGCTCTATTAACACATCGGAAGCCATCCTAGGAAGTGTGTGACAGCTATGTGCCACTTCCCACCACTGGGCACTGGACACTAGCTGGGCAGTTAGCTGTCTAGCTGTGTGGTCCTGGGCAGTTCATTTGACTTCCCTGAGCCTCTATTTTGCAACTAGAAAATGGAAATAAAAAAATGACATCTTGTTCAGCAAAACCACCTAAGGGCTTTGCATCGGGCACTTACTTTTCCCCCCTCTTCCTTCTCACCCCTCCCCCCTTCCTCAAACCCACCACCAAGAGTGTGCTCCCCAGAACTACCAGGAATAACAATTCCTGTCACTAAGACTCAAGAGAGAGACATGGCCACATGGCAAAGCTGGGCGCAAGGAGACCCAACTCTGGAGAAGAAGGGCCTGCCAGGCACATGATGGGGTGGAATGACCCAGGATGTTCGGGAGCATTCCCAGAACCTAGGCCACCAAGGGCTGGAAGGGATCATCTGAGCAGGTACCCTTCATTTACCAGAAGGGACAAGAGAGGCACAGAAAGGGTTAGTAAGCATGGTGAGTGGGACCAGCAAAGGTGGAAGGGCCTGGTCAAATGCCATCTCAACACTGCTGGCTGCTAGGACACAACACTTGAGCCTAATTTTCTCATTTCGAAAGCCCCGTGGCAGAGGTCCAGGGCAAAGTGGGTGCAAGGAGACCCGGCTCTGGAGAGGAAGGGCCTGCCAGGCACATGATGGGGTAGGATGACCCAGGGCCCAGGCTTTCTGTCTGCTAACACAGAACCTATCACCTTCCATAGCCACTTCTTCCCTTCTTGGGGACAAGGGATCCCGAAGGCTGGGAGGAGGGTTTGAGGAGTACTGTGGCTGGGGGTGGTGGTGAGATGGGACCTGGGTCCCAGGTTTCTACCTCTGGGACTATAGATGTCCCTCCAGCAGCCATCCAGCCCCAGACAGGCCAGCCCAGAACAGTAGGAATGGCTAGTAAGCAAGAGGAGCGCGTCCTTGGCAGGGAGAGCTATGCCGGGGACTCTGCTTACCGGAAATAGTAAATCTCCCTGCTGCCTATCACCTCTGACTAGGAATGTCTGCTGCCACGGGAGGGGGAAAGAGCATCCTGTCCACCTGTCCCTAAACACCCCAGGAGCACTGGGGACCTGGGCCCACTCTTTGCTCCCTGTCCTAGCCTTGGGACCACAGTTCTAAGTCAGAAATCCCGGCTATAATTAGCCAACCCCAGGAGAGAAGGCAGAAAGTGGGATCCAAGAGATGGACATCACCCCTAAACCTAGTCTGTTAGATCCAGTTACAAGTGGCTTCTGAGGCCCCAGTTGGGGTGAAGGCCTTGATTTGTTAGCCCAGTACACAGGACAACACAGTATGAGTTTGGGGCTGAACCAAGCAGTCTGGCTCTATCACACACCAGGTGGGTGACAGTGAGGTTGTCACCACAGCCCTTTTCACTCTACATCAGATTCAGAGGTCCCAATGGCCCCTGCTGACTTAATGATGAGCTCAAAGCACAAAGGGCTGGGCGCGAGGGCCAGTGGGCTAGCATGCTGAGGAACTCGACTGGGTAACTCTGGGAGAGAAGCAGGTAAGGGCAGCACATGCCTCAGCCCTCGGGGAGCTGATAAGCTGTGGTGAGAGACCATAAAATACCTTAAAACGTGTCTGTAAGACGGCAAGAGAAGAAAAGTGGCAGGGTGAGCAAGCAGAGCGACTGGATAGAGGCTATTAGTCATGCCTGCAAGGGAGGGCCATGAGAGAAAAGGAGGAATGGGTGCCTGCCGTGAGGAAAAGCAGAGGCGCATAAGCCCTAAGACAGAAGGATCCTAAGAATGTTCTGGAAACTCTTAAGGGTTGGGTCATCTACAACAGCCCTGGAAGCTGAGTGTTCTCACCGCCCCTCATTCTCCTGAGAATGTGGAGGGGCCAGGATTCTACTTCCTTCCCTGAGAAGTGCTTGAGTGCTCGGGTATAGGTGTCCTTAGTTCTCTGGCAGGGGAGGAGCAGAATGGATGAAAAGTGCAGAAGGCAATGGAATCAGATCTCTGGTTTCCACCCAGGCCAGTCTGGGGCTCTGATCAGAAGTATCTTCTTGTCAAGTCTCACATCTTCTCTCCTCATGGACCAGCATGCCTGGTCCTTTTATCTCCTGTGGGATTGAGGAACAGCCAGAAGGGGGGAAAGATGAGGGGCTGAACATCAGACACAAAGATGAAAAGCTGAACCTCAGCTTTTCCACTACACTAGACCAAAGCCCCTCCCCAACAGGTACAGGTGTGAGGTAGAGACCATGCACACGTGAACTGCCCAGGGTGGTGATCTCTAGCCTGGTTCCTAACAGTCCACAACCCTGCCTATAACTGCCTGGGCCTTGTCCCCACTCAACACCCAGGATCTCACCACAAGTGGTAGACATGTCTCTCAGCTCCAGAATTCAGCCCAGGCTTAGTTCTCCACACTCCAGAGCAGCCTTTGTAACCAGGGTGCCAGAGCAGAGCGGCCCTTGTGGGCAACAGGCCAGCGCAAAGCCTGGCCAAGTGCAAACAGCACGCTTGGCGCCCAGGTTTAGGAGCACTGGAGCGCTGGAGCGGGCAGGATGCCCATTGCCCCCGTCACAACAAACTATCCACCCTGTTGAGGGGCCCAGGCAGCCAGCACCCCTGCTGGAAGCTCAGGACACATAGCAGAAGCCTCTCTCCCTCCCCCTCTGGGAACCAGTAGTGGGAATCTCAGAGGCTGTGATAGATGCCAGCAGCTGGACAAAGAGAGCAGTAGAGCCAGGCTCAAAGAAGTGGAGTGTCAAGGGATGGTGATGGACAGTCACAGATTTGCTATCGTTATGATGACATACCAAGGGGAAGGATAAAAGGACTTGACCATAGCCGCTGTGAACATTGCGTTTGGCCCAGCATAGCAAGGACAGTCTAGTTTGGCTCCATTTGAGACCTGGGTGGCGCCAAATGGGACGGAGAAGTGTAGAGATGATGACCCGGACAGCTCCTTGTGGAAGGCACAGAGTACTCCCCAGAACACATCCGACCCAACTGCTTTCTGCCAAGATGACAGGGTCCTGCTCCTGCACCAACCAGCTAAGGGAACACATGCCACACTTGACTACTGAGGACTTGTCACTAAGCAAATGAACAAAGGCACTGTGGACTTTAAAATCTTGGACATTCCGTCACTAAACTTCATTTTTTTAAACAGCCATATAAGGCTCTTGGCTACCACAAGCAAAGTCCGACGGCGCCATCACAGCCTCCATCCACAGAGGAGGAAACCGAGGCTTTGCCCGAGGTCAAAGCTGTGTAGCTGGCAAGTCACAGAGGAGATGGGAGTGCGTGCCTGGCCCCCACCCAGCGCTCCCCACCCACGGGTATTGTCGGCGGCACTGGGCAAGTCTAACGGAAATCATACATGTGCGGGAGATAAGGCCACCTCGTTAATCAAGATATCAAGTCCCTTTGCTTTCCATCCCAATTCTGCTGGCTACAAGGGTTATCACGCAGAGACCAGAAGTCCTGGTGGCCATTTGTAAAAGGGCTTTGATTTTTCTGACATGAAGAAAGGGCAGAAAGATGACAGAATATCCCAGCTGGTGAGGGTCCAAGTCCCTATGGACACAGGGACTTTTTCCTTATAAGAACAGGGAGCTGTGTGTCCTTCTGCATCACCCTAGATCCCATGTGGGCCACAGAACTGGATGGTACCCACACCGAGGAACACAGGGCCACTAGGTCTTTGTGTGTGTGGTTCCTTCCTTGTGGGGTGCTCTGAGGCCCTCTGTGACATGTCCATCATCCAGGCCAGCTCAGCTGCAGTCTCTACTTTGAGATCTCTGACCAAAGCCACCTTTCTCTCTCAAACTTCTGTGGACCTTAATTTCTACCTTACAGTGAGAGAGACTGGGTCCTAATTACAGTCATTTGAGTTGCTTTCATTTGGAGCCAAAGTCCCTTGGGGACAGATAGAAGTTTTTTGGTTTGGGGGGTATTTTTATTACATGTGTATGTGTCTATGTGTGTGTTTGAGTGTGCACATTTTTTTTTTGAGACAGGGCTTCCCTGTGTAACAGCTCTGGCTGTCCTAGAACTCTCTTTGTAGACCAAGCTGACTGGCTGCTCTTCCAGAGGTCGTGAGTTCAATTCCCAGCAACCACATGGTGGCTCACAACCATCTATAATGAGACCTGGTGCCCTCTTCTGGCGTGAAGCATACGTACCAGCAGAACACTGTATAGCTAATAAATAAATAAATCTTGAAGAAAAAAAAAAAAGATCAGGCTGGCCTCAAACTCAGAGAGATCCGCCTGCCTGTGCCTCCCAAGTGCTGTGATTAAAGGCGTGTGCCACCACTGCCCAACTTTATATAATGATTTTTATGGCGTTTATTTACTGTGTGTGTATGTGTATATATGTGTTCACCCATGTGCGAGTTGCACGCTGTGGCAGGCTTGCGGAAGTCAGAGGACAACTTTCACGAGTTGGTTCTTTCTTTCTACCACGTGGGTTCTGAAGATAAAACTCAGGTCATTGCATCAGGCTTGGCAGCAACCTTGCCAACCCTCAAATATATATATTTAAAATAGACAGATATATAGGTAGTTTAGTTTCTTCATTCTTTCTTTTTCTTCCTTTATTCTCTCCTAAATAAGACAAAGTCTTATTTTGTACCGCAGGATGGCCTCAAACTCTTGGCAGTCCCAGCAGTACAGGCATGCACCACTACGTCTGAGTTTATGCAATGCTGGGGATTGAACCCAGGGCCTGATGCATGCTGATAGGTACCCTATCATCTGAGCTGCATCCCCAACCCCCAAGACAAAAAAAAACTAAGTCAAGAAAAGAGAGTGCCAATTAGCTACATAAATAAAGGTCAGCTTGGCTCATTTTCTGTATAAAGAGGTGACAGATTTGGGAGAAACAGGATCCTACCCCTACTGTGCCTCAAATACTTTTTGTTGGGCACACTTAGTCTGGGACGCAGCAGTAAGGGGAGGAGAACACAGGAATAAGGTTAACCAAGGCCCCTCTGGCTTTCCTTCCTCTTCCTGCCTTCCTATGAGAGAAGGCCCTGTCACCACTACAGGCCACAGCAGAATGACGTTCCTTTTCTGGGACAGGAGTACACGTTGGAAGTGATTCGGGGACACCAGTATCTGGGGGTATCAAGCCTGGGAGTGAAGGAGAGTGTCCTGTGGCCTCAGGAGCTGCTCCTGCCAGGGCTCTGACTCCCCATCCCTCAGAACCCCAGCCCCCAGGTGGACCAAAGGAGAGTGTGATTGGTTGGCCCTGTCATAGCATCTGACCATCCAACACCACAGGATGTTTTCCAAGATGAAACAGGATGGCCAGCAAAGCCGGGCTTCCCACAACACCTTGGGAACCTTGGGCCTGCTCATCTGAGCTGGGGCTGGGGCTGAGGTCACATTCCTAAAGATCTCCCAGGTGAGGTCCACCCTACAGCTACAGAAGCCTCCCCTGCAATCAATCATAAAACCACAAAGGGCTCAGACTACACTGTGCTCTCAACAAAGAGCTTCTTTCACTGGGCCACGAGCGCCAGTGGCCTGCCTGGGAGCCTAAGGCTAGAGAGAGGCAGAAGCAGGATTCAAGGCCAAGACTGCCCATCCATCCTTCCCACGCATCATACCACCCCAAACCCCACCCATGTCGGGCAGCAGCCACAATCAAGGAGCTGTGGAGGCCAGCCCTCAACCCTGCTCCTTGCCAGGCCAGCCAAAAGAGGCCATGGCATTGCCCCCACCCCTTGGCCGTGGTTTCCGTCAGGTTCCCCTCCATCGCCTTATAAAGAGGTCCAAACTGCGGTGTCATTTTGTGCAGAGTGACACGCCTTCTTGTGCTATCCCTGAGGCTCCAGCGGCCAGGCTCCTCACACATTCCTCCTGGAGCCTCATTGCCTAATTTAACCAGCGTCCCTGCTCCCCGAGGCTCTCAAAATAGCAGTTGCCAGGATGGGGAAATGCCCTAATAGCCCTAGACTAAGTAGTCTGCTTTCTTCCAGCCCTAGGACCCAGCTCAGGAGTGAGCAGGCTGGAAGGCTGAGATGGGCTCCAGGCCCACCCCTACCTGGACCCCATCCTGCTGTTTTCTTTCATCTTGCCCCGGCGAACCTCAAGCTTTCTGTGTAGCTGAGAATGATGTTCAATTTATAATCCTCTTGCCTCTACCTCTCTTCAGCACCTGCCAGGGCAAGAAGTGAGGGGTGGGCTCTTAGGAGAGAGAACGACACTGGAAGCTGTCAGAGGGCCAGGATCACAGCGAGTGCCAGGACGGCAGGCAGCGCCATCATGCCTGGCTCACGAAAGGCTGGGGATTGAACCCAGGGCTTTGCACACACTCAGCAAGCATGCTACCAACTAAGTCACATTCCCAGCTCTTACCTGCCCTTCTTCATTCATGCAAGCTCCTTGTATGTTTCCATCCTCCCTCCTCCTCCTCCTAAGCCCTCAGGCTTACGTGCCCTGATTACCCCACTGGGATTCAACTTTCACTTTCTCCTAAGTGGAGCACTACAGCAGTAGCGGGTAGCTGTGCCATTCCACAGCTATTAACTATAACCTAAACACTTCCGGCACTTGCAGAGCAGGGGTGAGCCCTCCCTTCTTGGAGATAAAGGGTGCGCTCCAGACAGGGAGGGGACTTACCCAAGGTCACACAGCCCAGAACAGGCAGGAGGGAGTAGGGAGCCAAACCTCATTGTCCCAAATCTCCCACGGGGAAACCACCTGTAGGAAGTGGGCCTTGAGAGGAGCACGCAGGCTTCAATGTTAGAAGCAGCCTGTTGGCCTAGGATAATATTCACGGGTATGCTCACATAGACACTAACCACAGTTCACCCTGATGTTATGGCCCTAAGCTCCCAGGAGAATAAGCTGTGACTCAGGGTCCCCTTCTCCACCCCAGGGTCCCTGAACAGGGCTGCCACATTAAAGCAGGGAACATCTAGGCGGCTGACATAGTGGTTAGGGAGCTGGGAGGGCGGGCACTCCCCCTGTAGCCAAATCATTAACCAAAGCAGAACAGGCTAGAAAAGCGAGGCCAGTTCCTCCCAGTCTGGGTGTGGGACGTCCTGCAGGCACACTTCTAGGTCAGTGAGGCCTGGGGCACCAGGTCACTAGCCAATTAAGACTCATGTTTTACCTGCAGTCCATCACCAGAGCAGGCTGGTGTCTGGAGGGTATCAACACAAATCTCTCAGCAAAGAGGGGTGACCTGGGACTTGAAGCTTCCCCCAAAGTAAAGGGAAGTAAACCACAGCACCTAGGACTGGACGGTGGTAAAGGGAAAGGGGAAAAGCACAAAGTAACAGTTCCTGTTAGATGTAAACAAATGCCCTGCTCTGGTTGAAAGTGATTTATATACAAGGTCAAACCCCTGTAAAAGAGTGACTACCACCTCTATACCTGATAGGCGAGGTTCAGAGAGGTTAACCTACCAGCCCAAGGGCAACAGCCCCACGTTAGAGCTGGGATGAGACTCAGTGTGCCCTGCCTGCTTTCCCATGACACAAAGTACATGTAGAACTTGGGGGTGTGGAAGCTACCTGCCTAGTGTAAAGGGTCCTGGGGCTCTTTTCTGGACTGAGTGGTATACTTCAGCCTGATTAGAATCCTAATTCTGGTTTAAGTGATCTAGGCTCAGACCCCTGCCCGGGCTCAGAGAGCTGAGACGGGACGTCGGGCTGCTAGAGACAGTGCTCCCACACCTCAGGTGCCAAGTAGAGGTGGTTCCTGGCATCTCCAGGGCAAGAAGTGGGCCTGGGGGGTGGGTGGAGGGGAACTGCAGAGGCGGGAAGAGAGCAGTGGGAAGCTTTGAGTCCAGCCTCCTGGAGTGTAACCAGTAGGAAGGTGGGACCCCACACCAGCCCCCATCCTCCTCCCCTGGGAGGTCAGGTCCTCCAGCCTGGAGAATTCCCCACAACTGCTCAGGTGAAACAGAGGTGAGGCCCCGCAGGCAGCAGGCTTTGATCTTATCGTGAACATTCCTATCCCAGTGTCCTGGTTCCCTCCCCTTCCCAGGCCCACTTAACCCTTTCCTGGCATTTCTACACCTCAGTTTCAGGCTTGAACTCACCTCTGCTTTCCCCCATCTAGGAAAAGTGAACGAAAAAAGTGGAGGGGCTGTGGGAGCTCCAATCTCTCTCTCCCCTTCTTTCCGTTCTTTTAAAGACAAGGGGGTCTTTAAAGGCAGGGGTGGGAGAGGTGCACACCTTTACTTTAATCCCAGCACTCCAGGAGGCAAAGGCAGGTGGCTTTCTGAATTCAAGGCCAGCCTGAATTACAGACAGAGTTCCAGAACAGCAAGGCTACACAGAGAAACTGTCTGGGGGGGGGGGGGGGGGGGGCGACTGCTAAAGACAGCGTCTCCTCTAGCCAGGCTGGCCTCGAATTCCTTGATCTTCTGGGATTATAGGCATATGCCACCATCCCCAGCTGTTGTGTTGGTTTTGAAGACATGGCCTGTCTAGATAGTCCAGACTGCCCCAGAACCTGAGATCCTCCTGCCTCAGCCTCCAGAGTACTGGAACTATAGGCATGAATCACCACACCAAGCCTCTTTCATATCACAGAGTCTAAGCCCAGCCTGAGGTCTGAGAGCCACTTCCTGTCACCCTAGATAGAAATGCCCAGACTCTGTATAAACAGCCCTTTAAGATTCTTCCTGTCAACCGGGCGGTGGTGGCGCACACCTTTAATCCCAGCACTCAGGAGGCAGAGGCAGGAGGATCTCTGTGAGTTCGAGATCAGCCTGGTCTACAAGAGCTAGTTCCAGGACAGGCTCCAAAACCACAGAGAAACCCTGTCTCAAAAAAACCAAAAAAAAAAAAAAAAGATTCTTCCTGTCCTGAGACTCACTCATAGTGAACCAGTACACTCCCATCCTTTCTAGAATCTTCTCTGCCCTAGCAATCCCAGGCCCCCTCCTCCCACCAGCTCACTATGGGGAAAGAGGGATGCAGAAGCAGTCAGTGGTGCTTAGCAAAGGGGAGCTGGGACAGGCTAGAGAGCGCAAAACTCCTCTAGGCCTCCTCTGGGAAATCTCTTCTCTGGCCCTCTCTCCAGGGCACTGGCAGCTCCTTTAGCCACACTCAGGACACGAGCTCAGGACGCGGGCGTGTCATAGAGAGGGCACTTAAGGGAGTTTTGTAGAACAAATGAATGAATGGGTCCATTTTGCATCTGGAGATTAGGTTCCAAGAATCTAAGGTTGGCCGAGTAGCCCACGCTTCTGGCACTCTTGAGACTTAGTCCAGTGCTTAACTGCCAGACACTAACGGTGACCGTGGCTCTTTGCCCAGCATCAGAGACCAACAGGACATGGAGGTCAGGGTCAGATCACCACAGGACTGACATACAGATGGACGGGACAGGTTCAAGGATGTCTTAGGATGTCTAAGAACGACAGAGAACACTCCCAGACCCTCGTTTATTTCAAGGCTCAGCACCTACAGGCTGGTAGCATCAAGAAAGGAGGATACGACAGAAGTGACGACCAGGAGGGTATTCCCAGGGACCACCCTGGGCTTGAGAACATTGTACCACTAACACCTGGGAGAAGCTCATCCTTTACTCCGCCATAGGCTGGCAGAGGACCAAGGAGCAAGAACACAGCCCTCTGTGAGAGCAGGAAAATGGAGTCTCAGCGAAAAGGATGAAACGCGTGGCTGTGGGCGAGCAGAAGCCAGGCCTCGACCTCTTGCCTACTTGTCTGGCTAGGTGGGTGGGGGATGCTGAGGTAGATGTCACCCTCAGCTATCTTGGGGACTTCCTCTCATTCTTCCCCCAGCTTTAACAACTCTAGCAGTAGACAAGAGTCCTTCCTTCCAGTTCCTGCGCTTCCAATACAATGGGGACAATAGGATCCAGGTTGAGGGGGGTTGAGGGGGCTGGGAACTCTGCCTGCTGCTTCCTCTTCCCTAAGCACATCCAAACCCGCCCTGCTTTCAGAGCCACTTCCTCCAGGAAGCCTGTCCTGACAACAGGTACCAGTGGTCTCTTCCTCGCCTGACTTACTGTGGATGAAGAACTTCTGAGCTGGGCTGCACTCAGGGTGGTGTCCTGCCTCTCCCAGGCCTGAGGCTGCTGCGGAGCAGGAACCCAGCCTTCAAATCCTTCCAGGAGGCAGTGACGCTAGTCTTGCCTCTGGCTCTGGGATCTCCGGCAGGTCACTGTTTTTGAAACTACTCCTTATCTGGGAAATGTGGTGTACTCCCAACAACGTGCAGAACGTTAGATGGATGACTAAATAAATGAGCGGTTGGACAGACGTCCCGTGGTCTGAGTGACAGTTTGGGACTCATCTATATTCTAAGTGTGTCTACACATGGTATATCATATATCATTCAGTCTTTTTTTTTCTTTTTTCTTTTTGGTTTTTCGAGACAGGGTTTCTTTGTAGCTTTGGAGAACGTCCTGGAGCTCTTGTAGACCAGGCTGGCCTCAAACTCACAGAGATCCTCCTGTCTCTGCCTCCCAAATGCTGGGATTAAGGGCATGCACCACCACTGCCCGGCTCCTTCAGTCTTTCATTACCGAGGGTACACAGGCTCGCTTTACTCACTAGACTGAAGAAGCCCAATGGGAAGCTTGGACCTGGCTAACAAATATTGCACGGTGCTCAATGCTGGTGCGAGTCACATACCTCAGCCTGGGGAGCTTACCAGGGTTGAGATGGAAGTCCAGGGGTTAGGGGAATAACCAAATTTGAGAAGCAGAAGCCAGCTAGACCCAGGTGGCAGATATGCACCTTGCTCAAATACTTTGCTAAGCGGGGCCTGCTCCCCTCCTCCAGGCAGCACTCCCAGACTACCTACCCCCTCTAGAATCATTACGCTGACCCATCAAGCAGAGAATAAAAACTGGGGAGTCGGGGGAGGGAAATGGGAGGCTGGGAGGAGGCTGAAACTTTTTTTTCCTTTTCTCAATAAAAAAAAAACTGGGGAGTCAGAGAACCTGGGCTCCATTCTCAGGGGTGCTCCAGACTAGGTGAATGCTGGGAACACTCTGTCTCAGTTTGCTCCTCTGAGAGGAGCAAGTGCAAGGCCACAGACAACAGGGAGAGCAGATGAGATGAGGGTCAGAAAGAAAAGGCCTTGTGCCAGACTGCCTCCTGAGGGTGATAGCTTTAACGCAGAAGGTGTGAACAACTACAAAACACAGGCTAGTGACCTAGGCGATCAGGGTCAGAGAAGGGGCTGACCTATCTGGGAATTCTGGGGCTCTGCTCTTCTGGCTCCAGGGTCACAGGAAGACAGAAGGCAAAAGTGGGTCGCAAGCTGGGAAAGTGACAGAGGTCGCTGGGACTAAGATTTATGAAGCCATGGTCTCAACACACCCCAGTCAGCCAGGACTCCAACAAGAGGCATGATCCCAGTTCCCAACTATTTGAAAACTGGAGCCGCCGAACATGGTCAGGGATGAGTCAGCGGTTAGGAGGGGCTGCCAGGAGGTGGGGGCTGGGCTGGCTTCATGGGAGAGGTGGGCTGGGAAGGGGCCAGAGGCAGCTGGGAATTCCCAGCCTATCCCCAGGAGAAGCATCTGTGGAGGTCACCCCAGGCCACCTCTGAAGGCCTCCCCTTGCCAAGCCCCTGGCTGTCTCCCCTTCCCGGTGACCAGAAGTTGAGGAAGCTGGGAAAGATGTCAAGAGTTAAAAATGAAACACCTGGGCGTGACCCACCCTGGTAGGCAGTGAGGGCTGTCTGCTACACGCCTTGCCCAATGGGCAAGATCATGCACCCTTGTGTGTCCCTCTTTCTCCCTAGTCCTGATGACTCTGAGATCCTACAAGAGCCAGATTCAAAGCTGTATGGTGCCCCTGTCCTGGCAAAAGAGGGTGGGCTATCCCCTGGACAAGGTCCTGAATTCTCCAGGCTAAGATTGAAAAGAGGGATTGTGCTGGGATGGGGTCCCAAGACGCCCCCACTCCTGTTCCTCTCAAGATGCTCCAACATCCTCTCTGTACCCACGGGAGCCATTTGGCCACACCTTCTGCTGCTGGGAGCCTACCGACTGCACACAGCTGGGAAGGGAATGAATTTATCCAGAAGCCCCAGCCTTTCCCAAGCCACACCCTGGGGTGTGACCCCCCCCATTCTTTTCCCCCTCCAGGAAGGAGCAATCAGGATAGAAGGGTGGACTCTGTCCTGCAGCTGTGGCCTCAGAGAGGGAAGGAGGGCAGGGACTATCAGGCACAGTTGCATCTGGGGCTCCAAGCCTGAAGAAGGAAGGCTAAGGGAGCCATGCCTACAACAAGCCCAGGGTTCCTTCAACCTCAGGCACTAGGAATTCTACATCAAATAGCATGTTGGCCTTGCCCTGCATAGGAACAGATCTAACAGCGGTCACTAGCTATCCAACACCTACCACATTCCAAGTATATCCATCTGGTCAACCTATAACCACTACAACACAGGCATTGCCTATTTCAAAACTGATCCAAGGGTCAGAGAGGTCCAGCAACTTGTGCAAGGTCACACCGCCAGTCAGGGATAATCTACAGAATTGAAAGCAAGCTTATCTGAGCTCACTACTTTGTACCACACACCCAGGAAAAGAGGTTCCAGGGAGGACACGGACGAGGGAAAGAGCTCGTCCCACACCCCCGAGGCCACAACAAAGGAGCAGTTGCCGGGAAGTTAGCTCATCTTAGTCCAGGGCCAGAGGAAGACCCTTCCCAACCCTCCATAAAACCATGACCTTATTCACTGGACCAGGGTCTGCCAGCTCTCTGCCTAGCCCCTAGTAAACCGCAACAAGGCGAGCCAAGTCCCTGATCTCATGCTTCATAAATGCAGTTCCCCCATGTACAACAGATCAGGGGCTTGGCTGTGGGCTCTGAGGAATCCCTACTGGTGAGTTCTACAAGTGGACACAGTGCCCTCCGCTCTACCCCTATGTTACCACAGAGACCTCAGCCTGGGCAGAAAGGGGTTCCGTGGCTGGAGAGGACCAGAGCCCACTGGCTTTGTCATTAGTCAGTCACACACACACACACACACACACACACGCCCACGCTGCCCCTCCACTACCTATCACATTCCATTTTCCTCCATGCGGCTCTCTGGAGTTGTCCCATGCTTCCAAGGCAGCTCTGTCCTTCTGGATGCTCGAGCCCGAGACCCTGGAGCTCTCCACTCTGTATCCCACCCATTCCCAAGCAGTCAGTCCTGTGAGCCCAACTTTCAAGATGTGTGGGAGACTTGGCTACTTCTCTCCATCCATGGGCCTGGTACTATCTCTGCCATGTCTGATCCAGGTTAGAGACTCCTTGTTTTGCCTTTGACCTCCACAGCAACTACAGCCATCCTATTAAAACTCCACGGCTGGAGAACTAGAGAGATGGCTCAGCAGTTAAGAGCACTTGCTGCGCTTGCAGGGGACCTAGGTTTGGTTTCCAGCATCCACACCAGGCAGCTCATAGACACCTGTAACTCCAGTTCCAGGGACTCCAATGCCCTCTTCTGGCCCCTATGTTCACATACACACACATACAAATAAAAATAGTTTTAAAATGCACCAGGGCCCTTCAGGACCCCAGGACTTTGCCATAGCCAAGTCTGTGCCATCCTGTTGCTGGCTTCATCGGCATCTCACTGCCTACCACTTGAATGGTGCCACAGACATGCCAGGCACACCCCCACCCCCAGGCTGCTTACTGACCATTCCTCTTGCCTGGATGCCCTTCCCCATACATCCGCCCAACCCTCACTTCCTTCCGCTCCCCAGAATGTGTTATCAGGGCTTTGCTTTTTTTTTTTTTCATTTTTTTGAGACAGGGTTTCTCCGTAGCTTTTGGTTCCTGTCCTGGAACTAGCTCTTGTAGACCAGGCTGGCCTCGAACTCACAGAGATCCGCCTGCCTCTGCCTCCCGAGTGCTGGGATTAAAGGCGTGCGCCACCACCGCCCGGCTTATCAGGGCTTTTCCTACCCCACACCATCACTCTCTATACCGTTTTCTGCTTTATTTCCTTCCCCCTCTGGGTAGAGCTGGCATCTGTACTGGCTAAAGCACAAGATCCAGAGGGAGTGTGAATTTGACTTCTTTGATTTTCTGCTGCAAACTTATAACATCTAGAACAGGGTCAAGTACAGAGACGATGCTCCGTAAATATTTGTTAAGTGAATTTTAAGTGTGATACACACCCGCCGGCAGCTGCGGTTAAAGCCTGTATACCAGCCCACACCACTGGCTCACTCACCAGTCTAATCCACACTGTCAGCCTCTGCACAGGGAGCATCCCTGAAAACCAGAGCCGTAGGAAGCCCTCCTCTATGCCCCAAGGAAAAAAAGGTGCTAGCGGCTGGTCCTGGGGATGTCTCAAAGTACTCCAAAGGCCCCTGGGATGCTAGGATGTCCTTGCGGCCCTGGCACAAGCTAGCATCATAGGAAAGAGGCGAGCATGATTCTGGTGTTGGCTCAGACTCACATCCCCAGGCTTCAAAGAGCTACCTTGTTCTCGGGGCTTTCATGATGGTGCCCCCCAGCCCAGCCACCCCTGGGCAGCCATGAGCCACACCCCTCTCAAGGCCATTATTGACACTGCCTGACGCCACCAGGCTGGGTAGTGAGGCTGGCGGCTCCCCACGAAGTGAGTTCCACACATATTTCTGGGTTTCAGTCAGCCAGCTTCAGGCTCTAGGATCAGGAGGGGGTGGCAGGGCCAAAAAGGCCAAGGCTCCGGCTGGGGTAGACTTACAAGAGGGCAGGGACCCTCAACCTAGCTCCTCTTGTCCTTGACAGGAGCAGGAGGGAGAGCAAGAAGGTATTGGCAGACCACAAGGAAGCCACTGGGGAGCTGAGTCTCATTCTCGGTCCTCCTTCAGCCTGGTCCTCACAGCTGGAACTGGACCAGAGGAGAGAAAGGCTAGGGCTGGGAGCCACCCCTTCCCTCCCAAACTCAGAAAGAAAGTCCAGAACTCAGAGGTCTGGCCTCCAAGTTGCCTATGATTCAGCACCCATATCTTTCCAAATCCCACCCCCAGCTTCCAATCCAAGGCCAGGCAGTCCTCAGGCCTCTTCTGAGCCATCCTAACCTCCAGACACCAGGGGAGCAGCTGAGGAACAGGGAAAGGCTCTCTGCAGGTCAGTGGGGCCTCAGGCCATATGTCTCCCTCATCATGAACAGCACATAGAGCAAGAGACCTTTCATCTCCTACAGACCTGGTCCTCAGAGCCTGGCCCCTTCTGCATGCAACTGCCTGCAGGGCCTCAGGGGCCATTGACAAGCCTACAAATGACTCCTCCATGCCACGTGGGGCCAGAGTTCTTACTGATAATGACACCAGTGACGAGCTTCATCAAAATGAGATGGTGGGGCCTGGGAGGTGGCTCAGTGGGTGAAAGGATCTGGACACAAGCCTAAAGACCCAAGTCTCATCCCAGGACCCACAGGTAGAACTGACTCCTGCAAGGTGTCCTCTGAACATCGCGTGTGTGCCTACCATATACTTAATAAATTTAAGAATTTTAGGAATCTGACGGTGGTTGGCTGCAGGAAGGTGGGGCATTGGGTAGTGTCAGGGGGAGCTTTGCCTACCCTCAAACTTGACTCTTCTGAGTGAGCAAGTGGGTGAGCCCCCTAACCTCTCTGTGCCTCCATTTCCTCTGCTCAGATTCTAGGGACCACGCTAGTCTCCAAGGCTTAATGCATTTCAGCACTACACTCACGGATCACTTACTATGTCGGTTAGCAAAAACAGACGGAGCACTGAGGCCTGCACAAGGCTGGCCCTGTCAGTCATGGGTGGAAGAGGGACTCTGGGAGGCACACCCCCTCACTGCTGAACTTTTGGCTGTGGATAGATTCCGGGAGATGGGGAGCCACTGTCTTCAAGCATGTGTCTGCTGCAGAGCCCACCAGATTCCACTGGATAACTCACACAAATAGCCTCAGTTCAACTCAGCGAGTCACAGAACAAAACAGACAGGAATGTCAGAAAGAGTGGGGGGCAATAGACAGGGAAGGTAAGAGAGTGGGGGTGAGAGCGACTAGTTTGCATTATATATGTGTGTGAAACTGTCAAAGGACAAATCTAATTAGAGTATTAATTAAAAATATTCAAGCATCACAAGAAATGAATAAAAACAGAACAGGCAAGACAAATGAATAAATAAAATTCAGCTAAGAGGGCCAGTGGTCAACCTGACAACCTAAGTACATCTCTGGTACCCACAAGACAGGAGAACTAATTACGGCAATTTGTCCTCTGACCGCCACACACGTACCACCCCCCATTACACACATACACAGAAAACAAATAAATACGATTTTAAAAAAACAAACAGATGAGGTCTTGTTATCACAGAACTTAAACAGAGCAAAGGAGATGAATAAACAAGTGAACAGATTCAGGTTAGAGGGCGACAAGAGAAAAAAAAGCGATGGGGCTAAGGATGGAACTCAGCCTGGAACATACGGTAACATGTGAGAAGCCCTGGGTTCAATTCTCAATATTGCAAGTGGGGGGGGGGGGAAGCGGGGGGGAGGGAAGACAGAGAGCAGAGAGGTCGGGGCAGGTAAGTTTGGGCTTGAGGGGCAGGGCAGAATTATCAAGATCTGAGAAATAGGAGGCAGAGGGTGCTGTGGATTCCGGGGCCTGTGTTCCAAGCTGAGGGAAAACCAGATGCAAAGGCCCTGGAGGTAGAGTTTGTTTGGCATGCTCAAAAAATTTAGCCAGGCACAGTGGCTTAAGCCTGTAATCTCAGCACTTACATGGGGAAGGCAGGAGGTTCAGGAGTTCAGGGTCATCCTTTACATAGTCAGTTTGAGGCAAGCAAGCTTGGGATACATGACACTCTGTCTAAAACATACCCCCCCCCCCAGAAAATAACAGAGAGACAAAATGACCAAAATACTAAACACATACAAATCGTCAAAAAAAAAATTAAAATGGTTTCGGAAAGAAAAAACTAGCAAGGGAAAACACAAGACAGAACAGAAACTTAGTAAAGCACAAGAGAGAGTGGACAGCAGGGTCCCAGAGGGAGCAGGGCCCTGAGGGGCGAGCTTCTAGTTCTCAGTAAGGAGGAGACGTGGTAAGCAGGAAGTGACAGAAGCAACGTGAGGATTCCCTGACAAACTCAGCGTCCCTCAATCAACGGACACTGAATATATGTGACCCATCTACAGTGCTTTCCCTCTACCTGGCTTACACCCCAAGAAATCCCTACCCCGTGCTTACTGTCACCCAAATCCTGAACCTAATCATATTTGAGCACTTTTTTTTTTTAACCTTCTCCCAGACAGAGACTCAAGCCCACAGATCCTAACTTGCCTGCACTCATCCTGAGAACAGGCCCGGGCCAAGCCAAGCAAGGCCTGGGCGAGACTCCTCAGACACCCAGAGCTCAGCCTGGGCGATGGGGGTGGGGAAGTCCGGCCTCTGCCCAGACTCTGAGGATGGTCCCACAGCCTGATGCACACACTCTCTCGGCTCTGCCCTTTTCCTGGCACAGGTCTGGAACAAAGGGGGTAACGGTAACAGCTGGGGGACAGGGTAATCAGCTGTGTGGAGGGAAAGGCTGAAGTCACTCCAGGAAAGAGAAATTCCCCCGCTCCCACCAGCAGCAGCCTTCCCCGCAAGGAAATCCAAGGAAGGCAGGAAGCAGGTATTTCAACCACTTCCCTCCTAGGCCTGGAAAACACTGTCATTACTCCTGCCACCCCTCAAGATTCCTATCAATGGTGGGGCTGGGCCCAAGAAAGGAAGGGCTAAGACAGCCTTCGGAAGGAAAGGGTCAACAGGCCAGGGCAGGCCTGAGTCAGCCAGGCCTGGTCCCATCCTCTCCCCAGAACAGAAATTACTCCCCCACATAATCACAGACCCTGTCTCACTGTCCCTGCCTCTAGTGAGATTTAAGACTCCTGGGCCCAGTGTAGGCTGCCCTCCCGCACTGCATGATTCTGTCTAGAATTGAACTGAAGGGTTGAAGTGGTCAAGAGCAGTGGGCAAAAAAAAAAGAAAAAAAAAAGAGCAGTGGGCAAGACTTGCTGGGATGCTGGGCTGAAAATTGATCTTACTGAAGCTGCACTGGCCAGTGTCTCCACCCATTTCACGGATGCCGACACTCAGACTTGAGAAGCTGGCACTGAAACTGGGTTTATAAGGCCCTTAAGCTCTTTGGGGCAGAGGGGCCCAACTCTGAGCTAGGGTGGGTCAGTGATGCTTGCAGCATCTATAATCCTAGAGCTTCAGGACGGGCTGCCTGTTGTCTCCTCAGCATCACAGCCCACTAGTTTGAGTCCTAGAAGTCTTGGAAAGGCGTGCCCCAGCCCACCTAGATCATCTCGCGCCACCAAGTGCCAGCGCACAATAGCTGTGCAGAAAGTATCTTCCCAATGAATGAGCCTAGGGGATTCCTAGTGACTGTCACAGAATGCTGCTCAATCGAGATTTGGTGAATGAACAAGTGAATCAGGCAGTGGTGGCAGTCGGAATTTCAGAATTCCTCAGGCCCTCCGCAAACAGTTCCGCCCACCACTCCTGCCATTGTGCGGTTGCGCTTGGGGGAGCCCTCATCAGGGGGTCGAGCTGAGGAGGGGGGTGGTCAGGAAAAGATAGCACTCCAGGTCTAGGTCATTGCCTCCAGGAAGGGAAAGTCAGTTTTTAGGAGCTGCAAGTTCAGGCTAAATGGGCAGCAGCAGCAAGCAGTTGCCCTGCTCTGTAGGGTTGGGGTGAGAGGCCAGACAGATTAAGGAAGAAGACTGCTTGGAAGGAGGGTGGGGAAGAGAGGTGCTGCGTGGGTGGGGCAGAAACAGTAAGGGGTCAGGCCTGGTGGGAGGTTAAGGAGTGACTCAGGAGGGCAGAGGTGAGAGCGAGCCAGCCAGGCAAGGACAGGGAGTCAGTCACTGGGTAAATACCGGCCCAGTTGGAAAAGTCACCTTCTTAGCTCTGAAAACAGAGGACAGGGATGGAGACTGTCTAGGAGAACCTGGGCTCTGTGGCTCACCGCAGCAGGTCCAGATGGACCCCACCCTCAGCTTCCACTCTGTCAACCCATCAGCTCCTCCCAGCCCTCCTTGAGGTCACTCGGGTCCTCTGGGCCTCCCCTGCCAAATGCCTTCTAGGTCTTAAGATTCCTGACTCAAAAGTTCCCTTCTCCTTCCTTTGGCCCCGTGTGAGTTCAGAATAAGGGCTGAACTGTAGGGGTACACAGCATCCCACTTTGGGGACCTGGGAAGAATACAGGGGAAACTCAGCTGCTCCTGGGCCCAGTCGTAACAGGCACTGCACAGGGCACTCATTCCATTCAGGCCCAGTTGCCCTGAGGCTTCCCATTCTGAGTTCCCTTTACCCACGTGGGACTACCTCAGAGAGGTGTTACGGAAACCTCAGTGCAAGGCAGTGATTGATTTAGCTCATGGCTTGGAGGACTCCAGGGTGCAGGGGGTGCTGCACACAGGCTTCAGTTTTGTTCCAAGTTTTTACGTGTGACTGCCTGACTAGAGTCTCCCCAGAGGATAACATAGTAAAGTTCCAGCGAAGACTGACAGGGTCCCCATCATGATGGAATGCCCCTTCTGCCAAGTTGGCAGCGTAAAGGGGTACCCTTGTCGTGCCAAGTTCCCACCCTGCTAGAAGTTTCTCAGTCAGGGCCCCAGGAACCGCAGGCCGAGCCATGCCCAGAGGCGATCTGAGCCTGAACAACGTGGCCAGAGACCCTCGAGTTTCCAAGCTTGCAAGGACGGCCCCTGACCTCCACGCTGGGTCCCTGGGGTGTCCCCTAGGAAAAACTCGACGCTGCTGGGTGGCTCTGGCCAGTGCCAGCCCAGGGTCCTGCGCGGGCGCGGCCGTCCCGAGCCAGAGTCCCAGCCGAGCAGCCTCCGGTGTCCCCGCCAAGTTGGCGCGCGCCCCCCGCCCTCGGCCTTTAGCCACGTACACTCACCGAGAGCAGCCGCGCGTGCAGCAGCAGCCCCAGAAGCAGCGCGCCCACTGCCCGCCGCCCCATGGCCGGGCCTCGTTCTCTCGCTCTCTCGGCGCCGCCCGGAGCCACCCGCTTGCTGTCCTGCGGAGTCCTTCGGACTGCTCTCCTCCTCCTCTCCTACACCCCCGTCCCCGCCCTCCCGCATACTCCCCGCCCCCGGGTCTCCGGCTCCGCCCCCCGAGGCGCCAAGTTCAGAAGCCCTAGACTCCACCTCTAAGCCTCTAGCCACGCCTCTCAAGGCCAGGCTCCGCCCCTAAAGCTATCCGTCCCGGTCCTCTAGGTCCCGCCCCCGCGCCTTCTGCCACGCCCCAACTAAACAGGCTCCGCCCCCCAAGAGTAGGCCCCCGCCTCCGGGCCGCTAGCTAGGCTCTCTAGAGCTGCAGCGCGGCTGGCTGTGCCTTTGTTTGGGCCCCAGTTCCCCTCAGTGTGGGCTGAGGCCCAACCGGCTCCACGCCAGACGTGGCCTGGAGTGTGGGATGAAACTTGGACGCCACTCGGTAGGGCATCGAGACCTCTGCACACACCGCTCCTTCACTCCACGTGTTCCACACCGAGTCCACAGCAAAACCGCTTTCGCGGGGGTCCCACAAGCACGCAACTTTCATAGAGTTTCACACTCACAAAGTTATAAGAGTACCTTGCGGAGCTTCTGCTTCAAGTCAGTTTAACTTTGTTAAAAGTCAATCCTATTGCTTCGAAACAATGAGGTGTTGGACCCCAGCGCGAGTGCTCTGTGGCCCTGAGCTGCCCCCAGCTGTCACTCCCACAGCTCATGCGCACATTTACTAACATTCTTTGGGGCTCACAAGCTCTTGCAAGACTTCTCAACCCTCACACACACTCAGCTGCTCACATCGACTTCGCGTTTATATTTACATTTTTGCTTACGTTTCAGGTATCCCGACAAGCTATGAAGCATCTTTCATTTATTAAATGTTTGTTTTGTGTACACGTGCACATGTATGTGTTTGTGCCTGCATACAGGCCACAGTGCACATATGGAGGTCAGAGGAGTTTTGGGAATTGATGATCTCCTACCATGTGGGTTCAGGGGATCCAACTCAGGTAGGCAATTAAGCTTGGTGGCAAGTATTTGTACCCACTGAGCCATTTCTCTGGACCATATGTATGTTTGCTCACACCGGTTCTTCATATGTTTTACACTATGTATTTTTCTACACATTCACCAGCCTCTATATTCTACATTTTTCTCATACATTCATCCCAGGCCTTGAGTGGGTGCTCGATACTGAACAAGATGGCCCTCCTACCCCTCCCTAGACCACAGACAATATGAAGCATTCAAAGAATCAGTCTGATTCACATAGATCATTCCCAGAGACACACCAGCTCTCATACCCAGGTTCATATACAGACAGGCTCTGCCACAGACTTGATCTCAGGTGTTCTTGGTAAATCATGGTCATCGTTGCACTTCCGCTATAGCCCATGGGCAGGCACATAAGCCTGGAGCCCAGGAGTGTCTCTACCACCTACTCAGGGCCCCTTTTCTGACTGAAATTTTCCAGGCAGCCCCAGGCTAGTGGGTGGAGAGAAAAATAACTGGAGTGTGTATATGCACGCGCGCATGTGTGTAGGTTTGAGGAAACCCTTTGAGTAATGATAGAGGGAGGGGAATACAAACCCAAGTTTCCATTGTTTCCTGAGAGTTGCTAGGTTCCAGAGACTCCTGGCGGGCTTTGCAGCCAGGAGTGAGGTGGGCTGTGGACAGAAGGAAATGCCCAGTTCACTGGATGGCGCCAGCCCTGTCCGAAAAACATGTTCCCTGTGATAGGGGCCAAACACTTAGAGACCTGAGAAAACACTGACATCGTGACTCTTATTCCACAGAGACCCCCATCTCCAAAAGACTGAGTTCTTCCCTGCCCCAACGGCATAACTATAGGGGACCAACTCAGAGCATGAAGAGCAGAGAACACATCCAAGTGGGCCTGCCAACGCCCTGGCCCCAGCCCAGGCTCCAGGCACAACACCTAATAAGGTCTGCTGGTGCTCCTGGCAGGGGGGTGGGACAGACAGGGAAGGCATGCCCAGTCATGGCCCCTAGTGGTCCCTGTTCTGATGAAGGGGACAAGGGAGGACACAACCCTGCCTCATGCTGTTCTCAGTCCTACAGAAAAGGCTGCTCAACCACCTAGCAGTGCAGACCCGAACAAACCACTCAGTCTCCCCTGCCAGTCTCACATAGGAAGCAAGGGCCATGCTGACTTTCCTCAGAGTAAAGACTAAAGTTAATTGATTGAAAGGGAAAGAAAAGGAAAGGGAAAGAAGTGTCAGGCTAGAGAAAATGGCTCAGCGAGTAAGGGTACTTGTCACCAAGTCTGACAACTGGAGGTCAGAGCTCCACCCTGGAACCTACATGGTAGAGAAGAGAATCTGTTCCACAAAGCTGTCCTCCGAGCTCCACACATATGCTATGTGTGCTTCGGCATGAGTAAACCTCCCCCGGACACACACGCATAAATAAACACATTTAATTTGGGCTGGAAAGATGGCTCATCAGTTAAAGTATGCTCCACTCTTGCAGCGAACTTGAACTTTGTTCCGGCACCCACACTAGGCGGTTCACAATCGCCTGTGCCTCCGAGGGCACTGCACTCACGTGTACAGCCCCTCATGTACACACACACATAATTTGAGAATAAAAGAAATATTTTAAAGGAGTTTCAAAAGCTGAGGATGTCGTTCAGTTGGCAGAGTGCTCGCCTAGCATGCGTGAGGTTATGGGTTTGATCCCCGGCACCATATAAACTAGTGGTGTTTTCCTATAACCCCAGAACCTGAGAGCTGGGATGGTGATGGAAAGATTGCCACAAATTCAAGAGCAGCTTGAACTACGTAAGACCTTGTCCCAAAAGAAGAAAGGAAATAGGGGAGGGGGAGGAGGGAAAGGAGGAGGAGGTGACATATAGCTAACACTGAATAGGGGTGGACACTCTTTTAATACTTTCTCTTTTTGAATTTTTTTATTTTCGTAAGTTAGGTTTTCCTATTGATGAATTGACATCAGGGTGCTGATCGTCAGGACCGCTGGAACCTTTTCGTGCATTTGGAGTAGTTGGTCTTGTCAGACTTCGTTTTTGTCACTGCCAGCCCCCAATAATGACACAGAAATTTATTAATTATAAAAGCTTGACCTTAGTTTAGTCCCGTTTCTGACTAGCTCTCATAATTTAAATTAGCAAGTTTCTATTACTCTACATTTTGCCTCATGGCTTGTTACCTGTGCTCCATTCTGATTCCGTACAATCGACTTCCTTAGCGTTTCCCTGGTGTCTTCTGTTGGGCCAGATTCTTTTTTGTTTTTTAATTGTTTTCATTGAACTATACGTCTTTCTTCGCTCCCTCCCATCCTCTCCCCTCCTCTTCTACCCTCTCCCATGGTCCCATGTTCCCAGTTTACTCAGGAGATCTTGTATTTTCCTACATCCCATGTAGTTTAGGAAGAAAGTTTGGCTTTTGTGTTTTCTTTGTTTTTGTTTTTCGAGACAGGGTTTCTCTGTAGTTTTGGAGTCTGTTCTGAAACTAGCTCTTAAGACCAGGCTGGCCTCAAACTCACAGATCCGCCTGCCTCTGCCTCCCGAGGCTGGGATTAAAGGAGTGCACCACCACCGCCTAGCGTGGTCACTCTTTTAATACTTTCTTTTTTTGATATGTAGCTCAGACTAGCCTTGAACTCACAACCGTCCGGCCTTCTGAGTGCCGGGATTACAGATACGTTTAGCCATGTTCAACTCTGTTCTTATTTCTAGGTGTGCTCTCAATCTGATGAGAAAAAAAAAAAACAACAACAACAACAAGGCTACTGCCCAGAAGCTTGAATCTGGGAGCGGAGCAGCCCCTGTGCCCTCTCCATCTGACCATGAGCTGCAGCCCCTACCCAAGGCTGTCCGGCCAGAGGTAGGAGGACATCCTGGTACTATGTGGGAGGGAACTCCCTGTCTGATGAAGAAGGCTGACTTCAGAGTTGGCAATAGACCAGCCTGGTGGCAGGGTTTTTCCAAGGCCTGGCCTGTGTATGGGGAGGTCAGCATCCGTGACGAATCTCACGGCATGAGCTGCCTCAGTGTCTTTTCCTTACCTCAGGCCCTGTTCAGAATCACAGATTTAGCTTCTTGCTTGATTTGCTCATAGCTCCAGGGACAGGGGAACAAGCATGCCTTTGTAGATGTTTGGTCAAGATGAACCCAGGCCTATAGGCCATGCTTCCTGAAAGGGTTTGAGGAAAGAGATGGGAAAGCTGACTGGGGCCTGGAGGAAACCAGCTGACACCAGGAAAATAGGGCTTGCCCAGAACATACCCCAAAGAAGCCCCACCCGTCTGGGGATCAGTGATCTACCTATTTATTCCACATCCTCTCCTTTCCACGTAGGGGTTTGGTTGGCTGGTTTATAGCGTGCAGTCCTTAGCATCTCTAGTAAATGTTCTCAAGTTGTTCTGTCTCGGGCCAGGCTGTCGTCTCCTTGTATGGCTTAGAAGAGGAGCTGGGCTTTTCAGAGCCTCTGAGGTGCCTGTAACTACACCAAAGATGCTCGCAACTCGAGTGCTTGTCAGCATCTTTAAGACAGAAACAGCTTAAGCGTTTCAACAAGGTCCCGTGGGGAAGGAGGGACCATGAGAGCTGTGGAACAGGAGCTGGGAACTTTTAGAACAGTGGCTACAGTTATGGCTTGCCTCTCCAAAAATGGGAGGAACAGCTTCTTCTGGTTTCTAATTGATTCCAAATCTTTTCCCTGCCTCAGATCCTCTCACCAGTCTGATGTTTTCTTTCCTCTTTCTTTCTTTCTTCCTTCCTTCCTTCCCTCCTCCCTCCCTCCCTCCCTTCCTTCCTTACTTCCTTTCTTTTTCTTTCTTCTTTCCTTTTCCCCCCTTTGTTGCTAATTATTCAGGACCGCCCTGAACAGTTGAGCAGGTTGTTCTCATCACAAAGATAGTAGGCTTCCAAGCAAGCCAATAGGGTTTGGTGATGTGTCGTGTGGGCTCCATCTGCCTCTACCAAGAGTTTTTTGGTAACATAAGTGAAGGTGCTGTGTGCGCTGTAAGGGCTAGCTGTGCGCTACGTTCTTTGAATAAGAAAGCAGTTACTATGGCCAAGAGTTTCCTTTGCCTGTGTGGGAAAACAGGCAGAGACAGGATCTGTCCTTGGTTTGGTCTGGAACCAGAAACTGATGTGAACGAGCTAAGGTTGATGGGAGGACTAAAGAGTAGGAGGAAGAGAAAAAGGCACCACCTTGGGAAGCAATAAACTTTCCCTCGAGCAGGGAAGGTCAGGGTGGGGTGACTGGCAAGATCCTGTCTTGCTCATCTTTCCAGTCTTTTATCACTGACATGCACCCACCTTGACAGAAGCCTTCCCCAGCTTCCCATAGAGGATGTATCCCTAGCTTCCTACAGTTCCACGCCCAAACATCTTGACCACTGAGCCAGTCTCAGAATGACTTGCTGTCACGAGGCCTCGAAAACAGCCGCTGGCATGCTGTTCTTGCTCGGCCTTCTTTCCGCTGACATCTCCACGAAGAGCACAGTGTGTAGTGTGGACCTGGCGCCGAGGCCATTTTCATTTTCACATGGGTGAAAGAACCGATTGCTTTAGGCCGGCCTGCCTTGTGTCATGAGTGTTCCTCCTTTTTTGCTTGTTTTGATTTTTTTAAGACTGGGTTTCTCTGTGTAACAGTCCTGGCCTCGAACTCAGAGATCTTCCTGCCCCTGTCTCCCAAGTGCTGGGATTAAAGGCATGCACCACCATGCCTAGCCAAATGTTCCTCTTCTTTTCTTTTCCCCTTAGTCCTGGGAATCGAACCCAGGCCCTCACACATGCTAAGCAAGTTCTCTACTACGGAGCTATGTTCTTAGTCTCCTTTAATTTTTTGACACAGGGTCTCACTAAGTTGCCCAAGCAGACCCTGAGTAACCCAGACAAGTCTTGAGATTGAAATTCTCCTGCCTCGGATTCCAGAGTACCAGGTATTGCAGGTTTCTATCACCAGGCCAGGTCCTGGCTTATGCCTCAAGCAGAGAAAAATCCCTTCCACAGTTCAGTCAGCCTGGAGTCTTGTTGGATCGGACAAGATCCGAGAAGTAAACAGGTGTGGTTTTTGTTTCTGTTTTGTTTTGGTTTGGTTTTGGTTTTTGACACAATGTCTCACTATGTAGCCTTGACTGACCTAGACCTCCCTATGTAGACCAGGCTGGCCTCAGACTCACAGAGATCTGCTTGCCTCGGCCACCTTAATGCTAGGCCATACCCCGCTCACTATTGTGTTTTGAGACAGGGTCTCAGGTAGCACTGACAGATCTCAGGCTCACTGTGTAGCTAAGGATGACCTTGAATCCCTGACCCTCTTTCTTCTACCTCCCAAGTCCTGGGATTACAGGTGTGATCACCACAGGTGTGTGACTTAGGTCTGAACCCAGAGCCTCGTGCATGCTAGACAAGTATACCACCAATTGAGACAAACCCTCAACTCTAAAGTTTCCAGATGAGAACACTGAGGCCCAGAGGCTGAAGTGACTTGCTGAGAGGGCTCAGTCAGAAAAAGGGAGAGGCCTGGTTTGGTTCTTGTGTGATTCCAGAACAGAAAGTAATTCCTTTGGCCAGGGCTTTCGCCTTGCTAGCTGTGCCCCCACCCCACCCCCAGGGTCTTTACACACTACCTGCCATTTTCTTACTTCCAGGCAGAGTCCTGGGCTCCAGGCAGGGATCCCATCCTGCAGCTCCTGGGTCTCCTGCCCTCCCACCCAGATGCCCCAAGGGAAAGGGGTTCTTTGGGAATCGCTGTCCTTTTTTTTATTGTTATGTAGATCAGATATGCTGTGGGTGCATATGAGGAGGTCAAAGGACACCTTTCATGAGTCAGTTCTCTCTCTCTGCCTTGTGGGCCCCAGAGATGGCACTCAGGTTGTCAGACTTGGTGGCAGCAGCAAGCAGATCCTCACCTGCTGAGCCGTCTCACCTGCCTGGAAATTCTGCATGCTTTCCCACATCGTGACCATGTCCTGGCAAAGTGTCCACACAAGTCTTAAGTGGGTTGAACTTTTTAATCTGTCCCTCCTCAATGTATTTGTGGACAGACCCCACCTGTTTTTCTGGGGAAAACTTTTTTGTTTTGTTTTTGTTAAGACAGGGTTTCTCGGTATGGTCCTGGCTGTCCTGAAACTCGCTCTGTGGACCAAGCTGACCTCGAACTCAGAGATCTGCCTGCCTCTGCCTCCCAAGTGTCAAGTGCTGAGATTAAAGGCGTGCTCCACCACTGCCCCGTGTGGGGAAAAAAACTTTTACCATTTCACAGGGCGTGTGCTGTTTAGGATATGGTTTATGAATGCTACTCCAGAAATGGACTGCTGAGCTGACCATAAAATGGTCTTTATCGTTTCAATCCATCACTGTGGCCCTCACCCCACAGACCTCTTTAATCAAGCTGGAATGCTTGGGGGCCCTATCCACCTCCTCACATTCCCACCCACAAGGCCCAGCTTTAGCCCAGAAGGCTTCTATGCAGGCCACGAGTTGGACGGCCACCAATGTCCCTGCCCCCTGCTCCTCCAGGCAGGGCAGGCATTGTCCCTCACTGCATGTGTGCCAGTGAGGACGGATGGGTCCATGTCTTGCTTCTTCTCACTTAACACTCTTTTTATAAACACGGTTCAATGTGTCAGCAAAGACCACAGCTACTTAAAAATGAATCTATGGACCAGTGCCAGCCCCCAAACTGTTTATTACCAGTCTGAGATAAGAAGCCGTTGCTCCGAAGCGTCGGTCGACGGTGTCATTAAGCATCCTGCTCAGCCCAGCTGATGTTTTCTTCTTTCCACTCCTTCTCCATATTGCACACAGCACAGAGATTTATATTTTGGCATGAACTGTCGCCATCTCTCCATCTTTCTCTCCCACGGCTGTGGATGGGGTCCAGGGCCTTGTCTGTGTCCACTGGCATCCCTAGCTTGTAGTAAAGCCTCTTGTGTTAGATGGGAATCACTGGCAGTTTGTGAGCTGGTACTTTTGGATAGCGTTCTTTCCGTGTGACCTCTCTTTCTTTCTTTCTCTCCCCTCCCTTTTGCGACAGGGCCTCTCATAGCAAAGGCTGGCTCCAGATTCACTACCTAGCCAAGCATGACCTTGAATTTCTGATCCTCCTGCTACCATCTCCCAAGTACTAGGATTACAGGGGTATGCCACCATGCCTGTCTATGCAGGGCCGGGGGTCAAGTCTGGGGCTTTGTACTGGCCAGGCAAGCACTCTACCAACTGACCTGCCTCCCTGGCCCACAGGTGCCATCAACCCTCTCCTGCTGCTGGGTGTTTGCCCTGTCTGCCGGTCTTGGTTACTAAGCAAACATCCTGGCAACGGCTCTTTGTACATCCACGTGTTTACTCTAGTAACTCCTTCCATGTATTTTTTTTTTTTATGTTCATTGGTGTTTTGCCTGTGTGTATGTCTGTGTGAGGGTGTCAGAGCGTCTGGAACTGGAGTTCAGACAGTTGTGAGCTGCCATGTGGGTGCTATGAATTGAACCCGGTCCTCTGGAAGAAGAGACGATGCTCTTAGCCCCTGAGCCACCTCCCCAGTCCAACTCCCTCCACTTTTAAGGACCACAGATCTGAGGCCAGATAGACTGAGAGACTTTCTGCAGGGACACAGTGGCAGGGAGAAATAGCCTTCCCCCGACTCCCCCAACCCCCACATGGGCCTCTTAACCCCTGGCCCCCTTGTTCCTTCCTCTAATCCACACTGCCCTTCCTACTGGGCAGACTTTCCGTTTCTTTGGTGATTTTTCTTTTACAAGGCTGTGAGCCCTCTGTACTGTTCTTGCATGTTGTCTTTTGCAGTCTGAGAGAAATCCTTTTGGAATGTCCTGTGCCTTCTGCCTCCAAGTTCCCGGCTTTGTTCAATTGTTCCCCAGAAATTCCTGCCTGGTTGGGGCGGGAGGGGGGCGGGGGGGGGGGAGGCTGTGCATGAGGCTGGTGAAAAGTTGGCCAAAAATAGTGAGAGTAACGCAGCCCTGCAAGAGCAAGGGCCTTTTGTTGTTGTTGTTATTGTTGTCCCCCCAATCCCCAACTGCAGATCTCAAGCCAAAGGGAGGTGGGTGCAGTTTGGGATGAAGTGGGGTACCAGTCAACATGTATAGACAAAAAAAGCAGGGGAGAATAAGATGGGGCTGGGCCTGGGGGAGTGCGGTGAAGGAAGGGTGGGCTGAGGCCTAGAAGGCCCAGGAATAGGATGTGCATCTGGTCCACAAACATCGGCAATTAAAGCAGCTGTATTTCCTTTTCAGACTCCTGGAACTGAGATATTGGGTTATCTGTTTATAAAAGACAGTATTGAACTTTTTATTTTTTTCTTGAGGCAGGGTCTTGGATAGTCCCAGCTGTTCTCAAGCTCCTTAAGTTACTGAGGATGACATTGAACTCCAATCCTCTTGTCTCTCTGTCCCAGAACTGACACTGCAGGCACAAACCACCATGCTGCATCCTTTGTAGTGCTAGGGATTAAACCCAGGACTGCATGCATGCTAGGCAAGTCCTCTGCTGACTGAGAACACCTCTAGGCATAGTAAATTACTTTTTTTCTTTTTCTTTTTCTTTTTTTCCAACACAGGGTTTCTCTGTATAACAGCTCTGGCTGTCCTAGAACTCATTTTGTAGATCAGACTGGCCTTGAACTCACTGAGATCCACCTGCCTCTGCCTCCCCCAAGTGCTGAGATTTCCCAGCTAGTAAATTACTTTTAATGTCTAAAAATCGCCAGTTTGATTCTCCTCTACCAAGTGGCATTAAATATTGAGGACCTTGGAGATCACATCTAAGATCAACAGTGGCTTCTGAGGAAATTGCCCTCTCATTTACCACTTTCTGGAACACACCTGTTTCAGGTTTACTCTGTGCTGTTTGGAACCACGACACTGACGCACACTGTGGTATTACCCACTCTTTTTATTTAATCTTTAAAATTTTTAAACAATGCTTTATGATTTATTTTTATTTTATGTTCACTGGCGTTTTGTCTGCATGTGAATCTGGTGAGGGTGTCGAATCCCCTGGAGCTGGAGTTACAGACAGTTGTGAGCCTCCATGTGGGTGCTTAGACTTGAACCCAGGTCCTCTGGAAGAAGAGCCAGTGCTTTTCACTGAGCCATCCCCTAGCCCCAGGTGTTACACAGTTTTAATCCCAGCACATGGAAGGCAGAGGCAAGAGGACCAAGACAAATTCCGTGCCAGCTACATGTTGAACTGTAGTCCAGCCAGGGACTCAAAAGAAAAAAAAGTGGGGGGCAGAAGAGACATTGTTTGGGGGAGCAGCTCAACCCCCTCCTCCAGTTAAACATCACCCATCATTTGTCCAATTCGTTGTATTTCGGCTTCTCTTAGGATCTATTCAGATGGCTCAGCAGGTAGAGGCGTTTACTACCAAGTCTGGCAACCTGAGTTCAATCCCCAGCACCCACTTGATAGAAGGCGAGAACTCCCACGAGCTGTCCTCTCACCCACACACGTGTGCCACGGGACTTGTTCGTGTACATATACACACAGGAAAAAGAAAGCCTGCCGGGACCCCAATTCAAGCCTGGTAAACAGTGGGAATGCCCCCCAACACTGGCACAGTGCAGCAGGTGCAAAGGACTTTCTTGACCTCTCCCAGCCAAGCTGTCACCCAGCCCAGGAGGCCACAGCATTGTTCCGCTGCAGGCATGCTGCTTCCTGTTTACATGGCTCCTGCAGGTGGGGGGACCTCCTGTAGCTTCAGCACGACTGGAAGGAACAGGGGACCTTCTAGAATATGTTTATTTTCTCTAGGCTTGGGTTCAATAGCCTGTAGAAGGGACTTGTGACTAGTGGGCACCCATCCCAGGGAGCAGTTTGGATCAAGGGCAGAGATCCTGTCCCTACAGGATGTAATCTAATTTCCAGGCAATGGGCAAACTTCACCTGAGCACCTACTACGCACTGGGTTCTCTGACGATATGTGGCGTGCGTTATGTAACCACTGTGTGCATTCGCAGAGCGCCTGCTCCTTTCCAGTGTCATCATGAAGATGAAGATGACGGCATACTCATTCCTGATGCAGTGCCCTCTGATGATGCCAAGGAGGCTCTGGAAGCCGCTGAGTTCCAGGCACCTGATTGAAATGATTTACACCAGGTCCCTCTGTGCCACGGTGTCCTGTTCCACAAAATGGCACCAGTGCTTTCCTTAAAGAGTCAATGTGGTGATTAAATGGCTAGGTGTAGCCAGTGCGTTCGCTTAGGGCTTCAGAGGTCAGGCCAAGCCGTTGTCGCTTCCTTTCCTAGTGCCTGGGAAGAGCGTGGGGATGCAAATGGAGCCATGGTGCCGCAGCTCCTGGTCTCAGTTCTACTCCTGACATAGGCCTAAGTTAGGTGAAACTGAGTCACGGCCCTGAGATGTCTGCATTTTAGGGACTCAACATATTTTGTTCTTCGACACGTGCATACTTTTCTGACACTTTTTCCCCCAGATACTTTTCTTGGTTGTTTTGAAGAAAGGGTCTCTTAGCCCAGGCTCGCCTCTGTGATTACGGGTACATGCTATTACCTCTAGCTTCTTCTGTTGTTTTAAAGAAAAACGCAGTCTCTTTCAAGTCAAAATTTAGTGATTGGTTACTAGATGAACAATTCTTCTTGTTCTAACAGAGAAGTTGCAGCATGATGGTATATCCTTTAATGTCAGGACTCAGGAGGAAGAGGCGGGTGGATCTCTGTGAGTTCTGGAGTAACCTGGTCTACATAGTGAGTTCCAGGCTTGTAGTCCCGGATGCTTGGGAAGCTGAGATAGGAAGACCGTGAGTTCAAAGTCAGCCTGTAACTTGTCCTATAGTTCAGAGTCAAAGTGCTCAAAGTGCTCTGCTAGCGTAAGGTCCTGACTCCAGTCTTTGAACTAAAAAGGAAGATTAAAAGGAACCATTTTGAACCTAACTCCACAGCATGGAGGCATGTCATCTTATTGGATTTGTCGCTGTCTGCTGTGTTTCTTACGGAAGGGTCAGACCTTAGTCTCCTTTGCACTCATTCAAATGGTTTTTACTAGTTTGCCGTAGCTGTAGGCAGGACCACTCTCCTGGCCGAGGACCCTGGACTGCACAAAAAAGCGAGGGGAAGCCTGGTGACAGTGACACTTCATCCATCCTTCTGTTTATCCTGACTGTGGACTCAGTGGGACCATCTGCTTCAAACTCCTACTGTTTTGACTTTCCTAACACGATGGGTTGCACCTTGAACTGTGAGCGGAAAGAAACCCTTTCTCCCTACATGGTTGCCAGTCATCAAAGCGACAGGAAAAGAAGAATAGAGTTACTTTTCTTTGTTTTTGTAACATCATGAAGAGCTATCTTCCTTTTGAAAGAATTGAATATAACCAAAGCACTTTAGATAGTGCCTGGCACATAATTAAGAGTTAAATAGAGCCAGGCGGTGGTGGTACACTCCTTTAATCCCAGCACTCAGGAGGCAGAGGCAGAGGCAGGCAGATCTCTGTGGGTTCGAAGCCAACCTGGTCTACAAGAGCTAGTTCCAGGACAGGCTCCAAAAGCTACAGAGAAACCCTGTCTCGAAAAACCAAAAACAAAAACGAGTTAAATGAATGTTGACTGGTGTTATTAATAGCATGAGTTACTGAACATCCACAAGTAAGGCTCTGTCATACTTCTGAGGGGAGCAATGTCACCATTATGGAGCACCTGTTGACCACGAGGTCCAGCATCCACTAACATTATAAAAAGGATTTACTGTGAGCCAGACTGGGTCAGGTGCTGGTAATGTCAAGAGAGACAAATGTCGAGAGAGAGAGAGAGAGAGAGAGAGAGAGAGAGAGAGACCTGCACTCCAATT
Source organism: Microtus oregoni (assembly GCF_018167655.1). Lineage (NCBI taxonomy): Eukaryota > Metazoa > Chordata > Mammalia > Rodentia > Cricetidae > Microtus > Microtus oregoni. The sequence goes on from NW_024543064.1 coordinate 15,797,141, forward strand.
CAAGGAAACTGGACCTTTTTGGAGGGGAACATTTCTAGAAAAGCCAGGAGTGTAGCCTGCTCTTCTGCCTGCCTCAGAGCCAGAGGAGCACTGACCCGGGTCCAGACAGTGGCGGCTTTGAGCAGCTGCTGAGAGGGCACCAAAGTCAGCTCTGTTTCTCATGCTAGAGCAGAAAGGATTGTGGCAAACTGTTCCTGTGATTGTCCATCGGGGGAAGGGAAGCTGGTCAGTGTGGACTAAGTGGGCATCTTATGCTGGGGAGGAGAGGAATAAGGGACAGAGAACTGAGATTGCTGCATGCTGAGCCCTGAGCCAAAGAAGGAATCAAAAACAGAAGTGAATCCATGAACTCAAAGGACCAGAAGCTTGATGGCTCCTTTCTCCTTCCTCCTGTCCTTGTGCTCCCATGAGGGGGATTCTTGGTCGGTTACCCTCTGTGCTTGACCATAAGAACTTGCCAAACAGAGGCTTCAGCAGGTCACTGTTGTTTCTAAGCACAAAGGAATTTTGGGAGCCTCGAAGTTCTCTGTATTTTCTCAAGCATCCCCATTCTATACTCAGAGATGCTGTTGGCCTTCATGTTGCCAGGGAGACGAGAGTGTCAACAATAAAGACAAGATCTCAAATCTCCAGTCAGACAGAATTGGGCACTAAGGTGGGCAGTGACTGATGGGAAGCCCAAGCAAGATGAATGGGGACCCAGGAACTAGTGTTTGTGTGGATCACTCTCGGTTCTCAGTCTAAGAGGCTCCAGGCCTGGTCTGGGACAAGAGGACACACTCAGGAACACGAGTCCAGGGGCACATAGATCACTGAAGCTATACATTCAATGCAGATGGGGAAAACAGACCTGGAGGGCGGAGCGGAGGATCCGAGGCCTCGGGGGTAGCTAGGTTCCATATGGGGCTGATATCCCTGAATCTAAATCAGTTGGGATCTGAGTCATCGGCAGCCCAGGCAATATCTTCCCAGACATTCAAGGTAGCTGAAGGAAAGATCACCTCATCCTAACCCCATCGAGCCCAATCCAGTCCGGATGGACTTGGTCACTTCAGAGAGCACCCAGCAGGGTCGCCTCCCTCCCACGGAGAAGTCTGGCTGCCATCAAAAAGGTCTGTTGTGTCCGTGTGAAGGAGGACACATAATGTTGAGTCTGGCTCAGTGGTTCAGGTGTTATCACAGAACTAACTCCGGAGTTCTTGGGCCAGCCTGGGCTACATGAGACCCTGCCTCAAAAAAGAGCAGAGATGAGAACAGCTCCCACCATTGTAGTAACAGTTCTACGAGAGAGACGAGCTGGAGATTTCTGAGATTAGTGGGCTTTCCACTCACCCTGCAAGTCATTTTTGTTCATTCAGAGGGCACTGTGACATTTGTACCTTTGTTCCTAACATTGGAAAAAAAAAAATCAGGACCTGGTGAGATGGCTCAGCAGGTAGAGGCGCTTGCGGCTAAGCCTGAGGACCCGAGTTCAATCCCAGCTAGACTCGTACGTTAGGAGAGAACTGACTTCTGCAAGTTATCCTCTGATTTCTGTTCTTACGCAGTAGAATGAGTGCAAGTGCACACACACACACACACACACACACACACACACTGTAATTTTAAAAATCAGATTTCACCAGGTGGTGGTGCTGTGTGCCTTAAATCCCAGTGCTTGGGAGGCAGAGGCAGGCAGATCTCTGTGAGTTTGAGGCCAGCCTGGTCTACAGAATGAGTTCCAGGACAGGCTCCAAAGCTACAAAGAAACCTTATCTCAAAAAAGAAAAAAAAAAATCTCAAACAGAAGCTTGTTCACACCTCTTAGCCAATAGAGTATCGGGGCTAGAAAAATGGCCTTTGGGGACAAGGGCTCTAGCTCAGTGGGTAGCATGCATTAGGCCTTGAGTTTGATCCCAACCATTACATAAACCAACTCTGGCAGTATCTATCTGTAATCCCAGCACTCTAGAGGTAAAGGCAGGGGGAGCAGGAGTTTTAGGTCATCCTTGGCTACATAGAATTTGAGAACAGCCTGAGCTATATAAGACCCTCGGGCTGGTGAGGTTTTTAGATCAACTTTACACAGCCTATAGTCATCTGAGAGGAAGGAACCTCAACTGAGAAAACGCCTCTGTAGGATTTGGCCATAGACAAACCTGTAGGCCAATTCTTAGTTGTCAATGCAGGAGGGCCCAACCCCTTGTGGGTGGGAACACTTTGGGCTGGTGGGCCTGGGTTCTGAATGAAAGCAGGTCAAGCAAGCTACAAGGAGCAAACCAGTAAGCAGCGTCCCTCCAAGGCCTCTACATCAGCTCCTCCCTCCGGGTTCCTGCCCTGCTTTAGGTCCTGACCTGACTTCCTTCAGTGATGAACAGTGATGTGGAAGTGTCAGTCAAATAAACCCTCTCCTCCCCAAGCTGCTTTTGGTCATGGTGTTTCATCACAGGCCTAGGGACCCTGACTAGGACAACCTTGTCTCAAAATTTAAAAAAGGGAAATGGGGTGCTTGTGTCAGGGGGTCCAGCCTGAGCAACAGAGTTGAGACTCCATTTTGGGAGGAAAAAAATCAGAACCCCTGGTTTGTCTTATGATAATTTATTTCCACACTGTGGCCAGTGCCCACTGGACAAAATTGGCATCCATGTCACCACCAGCCCTCGGGCTTAGAGGTGGGTTCAGGGGCATTCCATCCAGAGCGTATTGCTTCCCAGACCTTGGGCAGACGACCTAAGGAAAAGAACCCATTGCCAAACAGAGGGATCTCTGGAAGTTTTACACCTTGCCTCTGAGGCATCTCGGCAGAGAAGCTCTGGTTATGAACCTGGTGTTGGCAGCTCAGGCCAGGGGAACCACCCACACACTGCAGTGAGCTGGTGTCCCGGTTGGAGGGGACCAGGCAGCTGTTGGTTGGATAGTGATGGGAGGCGGTGGTTATGTTTGTGCTGGGAGTAGAATAGCTGCGGGGTGGGGCCTGGTCCACTGGGTCCAGGTAGAGCGAGTTGGCAGCTCGTTCCAGGCAGGTGGCCGCCAGGTGAGGCAAGCTCAGAGCTTTGGGGTAGCCGCTGCTGAAAATGTTGGTGGATCTGTCCAGGTAGTTGATGCCTTTGATGAGTTGGTCCAGGAAGGTAGGGCTGGAGGGGCTTGATGGACGGTCTGTGCAGAGCAGGCATTGAGGGTTGCTGCGTTGAGAAGCAGGCTTTTTGGCCACCTTGGGGCCCTTCACCAGGTGACTGGGCTCTACACACCTGGAGTTATAGGGCTGGCCCATGCAGATTCTCCCCTCATGAAGACTTGTGGAGGCAGAGCCGAAGGACTGCTCGGAGGGGCCGCTAGGGGTGCTGAACTCAGAGCCGCTTGGGAAACGGGTACTCGAGCCCTTGACATTGTTCATATTGGAGTACTGCGTCCAGCCTGGAGTTCGGGGAGGAAAGGAAGCATTGCTGGGATGGCTCAAATGGCTGTAAGTATTGGATCGACTCACCTGGCGTCCAGACATCTTGGCTGGGACAGGTTTCTGAGGTGTTTGTTTGGTTACCTGGACCTGCCAAAGAGAGAGTAAGGTCAGCTCTGGCTCCCTGTCACCTCCCTCTGACCTTCCTCTTCATGGGCTTCCTCTGCTGCCCTCTCTCCCTTCTCCTCCCAGGCTCAGAACTTCTCCAGAAAGCACAAGAGAAGCATGAGAAGTGAGGAGAAAGGCAGGGTGATCATTGTGTCCAAGACCTGACGACGGCGGCAGGAGCTAGAGAGAGGGCTGCCTCTCTGGGAAACATGGGGCAGCCTGCTGAGACCTCATTTCTCAAACTCCAGAGCAGGGACCCCAGTAGACCACAAAAGCCAAACGACAGAGTCTCTAATGTTGAATGAAACAGAGACGGCCTTAGATGACACCCAAAGGCTAACCCACAGTGCTAACGAGCACAAGTCATCGCTCCCAGACCCCATGCTGTCGACTCCATCTCTGCACTCGGTCCTTTACCTCCCCCATCTTACAGACTGCCATGTAAGGGGGGAAAGCAGTAGTCTAGTCTCAGGTGACGGAGCACCTACTCCCAGCACAAAGGAGAGAGAGTTCAAGGGCTGCCTTAGCCACATAGTGATTTCAAAGCCATCCTGGGCTACATGAATCTCAAAAATCCTGCCAGGTTGTTTGGTTCTAAACTTCTCTGACAGTATGGGATTTCTTCATTTGCCCCGCTTGAACAGAGAGACGCAGAGTTCCCACTCTTTCTGATCCTGAAGTAGGCATTTTATGGAGCCTAAACCTGGCCAGGCCACAGACATGCTGATTCCTTTAAGTTGTGTCCTGTCCCTGAGTAATGAAGTCCCTGTAGTTCCCTTTGCCCTGTCCTGTCCCTGGGTTTTGAAGTCCCTGTAGTTCCCTTTTGCTCCCATGGGTCTTCAATACTGTCCAGTCCTCCGCCCCCACTACTACCAGCTCTGCCTGACTTCTGATATTTGCTTGGTGCCAACAGAGCAGTAATTGAGCCTGCCCCACCCAGAAAACAGCTGCAAATCCCTCTCGCTGCCCCGGCCCCTCAGCTGCCCTTGTCTTTTGGGTCTAAAATGGGTGGAATGTCCAAGCCCTGGCCTGTCTTCCCTGCCTGGCCCAACCCCACCTCATCCCCCATTTTAGAAAAACAAGAAGAGAGAGCTGGCTGCCCCAGCTCAAGTGCCCTCCCCTTCCTGGTCTGTGGTACCCTATCTGACTGCTGTAGGGTTCTTTCTCTCTTACCCTGGCTCTTAGGAGGTAGATGACATAGACCTCCTTGGCTCTCTGCTGGGGACACCCACAGTTTGCCACTTCAGACTGCTGGCCATGTCATAGAATCACGGAATTCTAAGGCAGGGAAGGGCCTCCTGGAGTCATTCTGGCCAGGCCTCAGCCTCAGGGCAAGAACTCCTATGAACCTGCCAAGACAAATGGGCCCTTTTTTGAACCCAGACTAAGGTGGCTGCTTTCCAGGATTAGTTTTTCTTGTGTTGAATCGAAAGGTTTGCCCTAGCGCTGACACGACTCAGGCCGGCTACATTGAGGCTGTCAGTTTCTCCTCTTGTTGGGTAGACACGTGTTGATTCAGCCTCCTCCAAGAGCTGTCTCTTTGGAGACCCACAGTAGGGGACTAAGAGCAGTCAGCAGTTCTTGTTGAGAACCTGCTGTGTGTCAGGCTTCAGGGGGAGCATGAAGTCTCCATTTCATGGAGACATTCTCAGTGTTTCTTTCTGAGCACCATGTCCCTAACTTGGACTGGGTCCCCTAAGACCTCATGGTATTTCCCAGGCAGAGCTCCTCCATCCCATTTTACCTCATGCTGAAAGTAGAGTTTGGTTCTGAGCGGTCAGTTAAGTTTCTGACTAAGGTGTGACAGTATTTGTCTGTTATCTGAGCCTGGCAGAGAGAGGTCAGCTCCGGCTTCCTGCCTCCTCCCTCTGACCTTTCTCTTCATGGGCTTCCTCTGCTTCCCCCTTGCCTCTCCTTCCTGGCTCAGGACTTCTCCTGAAAGCACAAAAGAAGGGTGAGAGGTGAGAGGAAGGCAGAGCCCTCAGAGTGTCCAAGACCTGACAGAACATGATCTTTGCTTGTTCAAGACTTAGTATTTTGCAGGGCAGTGGTGGCGCACGCCTTTAATCCCAGCCCTTGGGAGGCAGAGGCAGGTGGATCTCTGTGAATTCAAGGTCAGCCTGGTCCACAGAGCTAGTTCCAGGACCGCCACGACTGTTACATAGAGAAAGCCTGTCTCAAAAAAAAAACAAAAACCAATCAGTCAGTCAACCAAACAAACAAACAAACAAAGAACAGACAAAAAGGACTTAGGATTTCAGCCCCAGTGCCACAGAAAACAAAACGGTGGGGAAGACTAAGGCACAGCTCAGTGGCTGCCAATACTGGAAAACCAGTCCTCCTCTCAAATAATATACATGTAATATATCTCATTTGTGTGTGTATATCTATATATATAATGAATGTATGCTATATAGTCTATGTGTATAATATACATTATATATACTACGTGTATATATGTAATGTGTATATCATGCATATTCTGTGTATATAGTGTGCATATTGTTTATATTCTTTTTTTAAAATATTTATTTATTTATTATGTATACAATATTCTGTCTGTGTGTATGTCTGCAGGCCAGAAGAGGACATCAGACCTCATTACAGATGGTTGTGAGCCACCATGTGGTTGCTGGGAATTGAACTCAGGACCTTTGGAAGAGCAGGCAGTGCTCTTAACCACTGAGCCATCTCTCCAGCCCCCAATATTGTTTATATTCTTTATTTGTGTGTATAGTGTATATATCATATATACTCTATATAGAGTGTGGAACATGTAATATATGCACTATATGTGCATATATAATATGTGTTATATGTATATATTCACTATACTCTATGTGTGTATGTGGAGTTGTGATAGATAATATATATATACTCTATGTGCACATATATATTTTTCCAGTCTCCCAAGCTTGCTGAAACTTAGCAGATAATGAGCTGCCATATCCTCTCTTTTTTTCATTTTACTTCTGTGCCTGTTTGCATACAGGCAGGCATATGTCTTAGAGATCAGAGGACGGCTTATAGGAGTCACTTCTCTCCTTCTTTTTTCCCCCGTTGTTTTTCGAGACAGTGTTTCTCTGTCTGGCCCTGGCTGTCTGGAACTCGCTCTGTAGACCAGGCTGGCTTTGAATTCAGAGATCTACCTGCCTCTGCCTCCCGCTTCCCCCCAGTACTGGGATTAGAGGCATACCCGCCCCCTCCGACTCAGTTCTCTCATTTTGCCATGTGAGTTCCAGGGATGAAATTTGGGTCATCTGGCTCGGCAAGCCTTTATTCATACTCACTGAGCTGTCTTTCTGGCCCCCACATGTCCTGCACTCGAATCCTCTGATTACACATCTCTTCCGCACTTAGCACTTAAGTCACGCACATAAACATCACTATGCCGAGGAAGCTGCAGACAGCAGCAGCTCCATCCCTGATGACGCCAGTGTGTATCTACATGCTGAGAGGACAAGGCTTCTCTCTAACTTCTCACAGGCTCCTGGTCCGGGGCATTTGACATTGATATAGAGCCTTTACTCAATAGGAAGATCTGTTGTGGGCTTCTGTCCGTAGAGCACAGCAGCCATTATCGTCTTAATCTACAAGACCCTGGAGATCAGGCCTGTTGATGTTCTCTCAAAGAAGGAAGGGGCTAGGGAGGGTCATTGGACCCTCCCCCAAGATTCCAGCCCCCTACTCCTGTGCTCCTCCCAGTTGCAGGGGATTCTGCTCCTGTGGTAAATGGACTTGGGAGGGTCTAGAGTACACAGAAAATAGGGTTAAATAAGGAGGGAAACACTGCACAAATAGCTCTGGAAAGTCACCACCAGTGCTGGGGTGAGCTTTTTCATTGGCGTTGTTTTGGGGGTGTCACCCACACTCCTGTAAGTCACCCCCTCCTATGCTTCTATAAAAGCCCAATAAGCCAAGTGGTGGTGGTGTATGCCTTTAATTCCAGGACTTGGGAGGCAGAGGCTGGTGGATCTCTGAGTTCAAGGCCAGCCTGGTCTATAGTCTATAGAGTGAGTTTCAGGACAGCCAGGGCTACACAGAAAAACCCTGGCTTAAAAAAAAAAAAAAGACAAAACCAAAAATAAAGGAAGTCCAATAAATTCATTGTTTACCAATCTAACTTTGGATGGAATTGTTTCTTTTTGTCTGTCATTGGTACCCTATCTACAGTGAGTAACATTCAAGTCTCCCCAGGAGAAGTTAACACATTAATCCAAAGTCAGATCTCACTAGCTGTCCCTCGAATGTTCATCTTGACCCACATGCAGTTAGTTCTCATGTCTCCTTCATCTCCTTCAGTCTGGAGATCTCTCTCTCACTGTGTGTCCACGTGTGCATATGTTCCTGTGTCCATGTGTGCATGTGTATATATTCCTATGTTTGTGTGTACATGTGTGTGAATGTGTAAGTATATGTTCCTGTATACGCGTGTGCATATGTGCATGTGTGTGCATGTATGTGAATATGTTCCTGTATACTATGTGCATGTGTGCACCTGTGGAGTCCAGAGACTGCTAGGTAGATGTCTGGTATCTTCTTCTGTCATTCCCCGCCTTACATTTTGAAGGCAGCTCACCCCACTGAACCTGGAGCTCATAAATTTATTAACATTGGTAGCCAGCAAACCCCAGGAAGCTCCCCCCATCCTGGGATACAGGCACACACTGCCACACCCAGCGTTTTACATGGATGCTGGGGACCCAGACTTCGAGGCCTCTTTCTCACAAACTCTTTACTGACAGAGACACCTCTAGATGCTCTCACTCTTCCTTCATCTTTGATGCCCCTGAGGGTTTAGAGTGGAGCAGACTAGTCACTGGCAGAATGGTCTCCAGTTTGGGTCCAGCCCATTTTTCCTAATGACCAGACACTGTAGCCCGATGGCCTGGGACCTCCTCTGTGTGCCGCTGCTGAGAATGAAGACCCTTCTGCCTCAGGGTGGGAGTCAGCTAAGCAGGGTGTAGAGAAGAGGGACCCAGAGGCTCCTGCCAGATGAAGAAGAGTGTGGGAACTCAAACAAGAGAAGCGGTGTGCACCACTCTCTTTAGAGCCCTGAGCCAGGGCTGGGTGCAGCACTGGGCTGGGGGCCTGGAGGGCAGGCAGGCAGCCAGCCAGCTGAGGGTGGGGCCTCTGGGCTGTTTGTCCTGATGGTATCCAGGCATGGAGAACGCTGGCCATTTCTGGCCTGGGCACAGGAGCTCTGGAAATAGCTGTAGGATTATTTCGGGAGGAATGCGCTGTTTCTCCTTCTTCCCAGAAAGCCAGGCTGTGTCTGTCCTAGGAAGATCAGCAAAGTCCCTCTATGGTGCCCCTACTCTGAGGGACCCTCAGGACAGCTGGTGACCCACAGAGGACTTCATTCAGAGGGGGGCTGAAGGACTAAAAGTCTCCTTTGCAGATGGAAGCAGGGTGGCTTTGAGATACTCGCCCAACATGGGCCCCTTAGGGTTCAAATGACGCCCTGCCTGGGAATGCGGGGTAGGCAGCGGTTAAGGACGCTGTTAGCCCTATCCCTGGCCCATTCTCCAAAAAGCTGACTCTTATGGGCCCCTACTGTATGCAGTAGAACCTGACGTCATCTTTGCCAGGCTCTGCATGTCCACCCTCACATTTAATCTTCGCAGTACCCCTATGGGGTAGGTATTTTGTTTTCCATATGAGGTCATAGGCAGCTCAGGGAGGGAAAGAGGCTTGACAAAGCATGGCTAGCCGGCCAGAATCAGGACCTTACCTCTGGGTTCAGAGAAGAGGTTAAAGGCTTAAGTAGGAAGATGTGTGGGTCACTTTCTCACTCATGGGGGGCGGGGGGCGTGCTCAGGAAAGTGACCCTGGGGGCAGAGTGGCTGGGAGTTGTAACTATATTCCACACTGAGCCCTTACCTGGACCACCTCTTAGCACCATGGCCAAACCAGGTACAAACTGTGACATTTCAATTACCCTTGCCCCTCCTACCCACCTCTAAAGCCAAGAGGTCCCCCTTCTCTACACCCTGTCCCTAGGCATAAGTATTCCAGGGAACCTTACTCAATCGGAGCTCCCTCAGGATTCTGGGAGCAGTCCTTCTCCTGAGACTGAAGACCCTGCCACATCAGCACGTAGCCCACACAGGAACCCTTCATCAGCCACGTTACTTCTCTTGCTCCCCTGGAGATCTGAGATGTCCCTTTTACTTCATGACTCTTGGAAACATTCTGTGCAAACAAGTTCAGCTCAACAGTCACATGTGTGTGGCAGCAGACAGGGACAGCGAGAGGCATGTGTGTGACAGCAGACAGGGATGGCGAGAGGCACGAGAGCTTTGGTGCTCCCATCATGCCTGAAGGGCATCTGTGCCCAGCCTGTGATGACTCCTGGCAGTGTGCCACCCCTGAACCCCTACCTGGCATTAAGCCAGCCTGCCTGCAGCACTATAAATCTCTCCTGGGCCAGGAATTCTGCTCTCCCCACCCCCTATACTGCCTGCAGCCTTCTACCCACCAGGGTGCATGAGTCACACCCCAACATCTACCAGTACCCTCAGGAAAAAGGGCCCTTGTTTGTACCTACTGCCAAGACCAGCGCTTCCCAAGCCCACGTACAGCAGGTACAGGCCAGGACAGGTTCCAGTTCAGGAGGTCTGGGACGGGTGGGGCTTGGCAAGGACCCCAGGCAGCAACAGCTCCCCCCTGCCAAGCTGCCTCCAGGCCTTGGAGGCAGAGTCACCAATCTGGGAGGTGTCTGGGAAATTCCCTCTAGGGGGAAGATGGTCACAAATAGGTTTCTGTGCCGTGTTGCTGAGAGTGGCTGGGGCCCAGAGGAAGCCGAGCTGCAAGGAGCTAGCTGGTGCTGGTAGATGTCTACAGCTCTCAGTCTTCTGCTCTGTAAAATGGGCAGGAGGGTGCCTAGTGAGCATGGCACAAATTGTTTAATAGCAGAAGTTTACAAGACCTCCAGGCTCGGATCCGAAGCCTCCACCAATGCTCCAGCCGCTGCAGGGAAGGCCTGGAGCTGGCTAGAGCCATTTGGTCAGCATTCTGGAATTTGGTGGGCCATTTTCTTTTGTTTGCTTGTGCTGCTCTCTCTCTCTCTCTCTCTCTCTCTCTCTCTCTCTCTCTCTCCTCTCAAACTGTAGTTCCTGCCTGCTGAATACTAGAGTAACAGATGTGCACCACCAGGTGAGGCATGATAGGCTACTGTTAAGCATGGCACGTAAAGCCAGGCACAATGGGAACCTTCACCCTGGAACTAGCATGTGTGACAAGTTAAGACTTTCCTCTGAGACTTTGTTGCCAGCGCCTGAAGGCTGGCCAAAGGATCACCCTTTTGAACTTGTGTTTCCTCAGCTAGGGAAACCACAATAGTAATGTTATAACAGACCTATGTGCACACACACACACACACACACACACAGAGGAGTGTGCCATGCACACACACATGTGCTGCACAAGCACACACGTGTGGGAATATACACATGCACACACGTGCACAAGCACATGCATACACGATGCTAATAGTCCTAGGTCATATGCTAAGGACCTCAGCTCATTTGGAATGTTATTCATGGTAACCATCAGTAACTCCAGTTCCAGCGATCTGATGCCCTCTTCTGGTCTCTATGGGCACTGCATGCACATGGTGCACAGACATGCATGCAAGCAAAACACCCACATACATAAAAACATTCAAGAGAAGATTTGCGCTTTTATTTTAGTTCTTTGAGACAGGGTATCACAGTATTAAAAACATCTAATTACACTTTATTATTTCATGTGTGTGTGTTTGAGTGTGCATGTGTATGTGTGCATATGCATATGTATGTGTGTGCATGTATGTGTGCGGGGAATGTGCAAGTGTGAAGGTCATACGACCACTTAGGTCAGGGAAAATGCCTTTACTCTCTGAGCCACCTCCCTGGCCCTATTTATTTACTTGTTTATTTTGATACAGTGTCTTAAGGGTCTCTAGCTAGTCTTGTTTATTTTGATACAGTGTCTTAAGTGTCTCAAGCTAGTCTAGAAGTCACCACACAACAAGGATGACCTGATTCTCCGACCTCCAAAGTGCTGGGGTTAGAGGTGTGCACCACCACACCCAGATTCAAGCAAAGCTGGGGCTGGGGATGGACTCTGGGGCTTCACACCTGTTAGGCAGACACTTGACCCGCTGGACAGCACTTCCCAGCTCTCATATCTTTGTTTAAAGGAAGATCCTAGGCTGGGCATGGTGGCACACACCTTTGATCCCAACATTCCAGAAGGCAGAGGCAGGCAGATTTCTATGAGATTGGTCAGCCTGGTCTACAGAGCGAGTTTCAGGACATTTGGGACAATGCCCATAAGCCTGGGGAGACAAGGATGGCATCTGACTTGTGTGGGGCAGAGAGGCCCCAGCGACCACCAGAGGAGCTGGGTGGTAGTTTCCCAAGGGGGTTGTAGGAATCTATAAACATTCCTGTATACTTGGAGTCTTCATGATCAACTTGGAGAGACGGGGAGTAAGGGGTAGAGGAGGAAGAGAGAGTGGAAGAAAAGAAGGAAGGGAGGAAGAGAAGAAAGAAAGGCGGGAGGGATGGAAGGCAGGAAGGAAGGAATGAGAGGAGTAAGGAAGGTCAGGCGGTAGTTGCACACGCCTTTAATCCCAGCACTCCGGAGGCCAGCCTGGTCTACAAAGCTAATGCCAGGACAGGCTCCAAAGCTACACAGAGAAACCCTGTCTCAAAAAAATCAAAAGAGGGAGAAGGAGGGAGGGAGGGAGGGAGAGAGAGAGAGAGAGAGAGAGAGAGATTGAGAGAGGAGTAAGGAAGGAAGGAAAGAAAGAAGGAAGGAAAGAGGGAAGGAAGTAAGGCAGTCAGGCAATAGGAGCCAAGAGTCCTAGACAGAGCTTCTGATTCCAGCTTCTAGTTTCTGTTATGTCCTTGAACCACCCTATGGCCTTCAAAAAGGCACATTCTGTGACCACACAGGCATCTCAGAGACCCATCCAGTGCCAATGCTTTGTTGGCTTTCTCTGCCAGTTTCTGTTGCTGTAACAGAATGCTACAGACAGGACAATGTATAACCCACAGAGGTTTATCTCTTGCGGCTGTGGAGCTAGAGAGCCCAAAGCTGAAATGCCAGTGCAGGTGCAGCTTCTGGCCACATTACAGATGGCGGGAGGCTCCCTGTGATCACAGGTTCGAGGACAAGCACCTGCAGAGCCTGACGACCTCAACCAATCCTAATGACCTCCCAATGGCCTGTACACCAAATACCAACATATGAATTTGGAGATAAAGTGTCCATCACATGATTTGGGGGAGCAGGTACCCCAAACGTGGATAGCTTTTGCTTTCTTCAAGCCACACACACAATGAGTGTGTGTTAGACACTTATTTCTATAACTCATCTTTTTAAGAGCCGCTGAGGTCCTGGGAGGCAAGGGCCTGTATCCTCAGTGTCCAGTACAGACGTTAGCACTTAGAAAAGACAGAAAGAATGACTGCCAAGCCATGTCCTGGAACTCCGCCGCTGTTAATGGACTTGGAGTCTGTGTTGAGGTTCCGCATCAGGAAGCCTGAGATCATAACTTGCAGGTTTTGAAGTCCCACTTCTGGAATCAGAGGCCTTACTCAAGCCTGGCTCCACTCTCTCAGCTCTGACCCCAGGAGAGTTCAGAGAACATAGCAAGACACAGGAAACCTGCCTCAGCTTGGCCTGGGCCCCCTAGCCAGGCCCAGTTCAAGAGAATCTAGCACCCTCTTTACCCCAGTAGGTCCTAGTCAAACCATTCAACCACACCAAATCAGCCCGCTTGACCATGGAAGGCTGCTAGGTGGGTAGGAGCTTCCTGGCAGATGAGGGCTTCCCCTCAGCTCCTTGCCTCCCTGAGTCTCACCCTGTTCTGTATTCAAGGTTGATGTGGGGCTTCAACAGCTGGGATTAAAGTGCTGGGATTAGGGGTGTGTGCCACCATCGCCTGGAGTAACTTGTTTTTCTATTCTGATGAAGGCTTCCGCAAAGTCACTGTCAGCACACAGGTACCTCTAGCTGAGAGATTAGTGCTGTATTCTCCAAGGGAACCACAACACAGCCTTCTGTCGATACACATCCAAGCAGCTTCCAATTACGTTTTGCTCTTGTCATTCATTATTTGCTTTTTGAGACAAGGTCTCAGGCCATTCACCAGTTCCCCACCTAGCCAAGGGTGACCTTGATGATCTTCCTGCCTCTACCTCCCAGTTGCTGATAGTACAGGTGTACCTAGCTCAGTTTAACCTCCATGAGAAAATGGGGAGGCCTTTCATCTCTCTCAAATATACGCAAAGAAAAATACCTGATGGTTCAGGGATTAGGAGCACACTGGCTGTTCTGGAGGTCCTGAGTTCAATTCCCATCAACCACACGGTGGCTCACAACCATCTATGATAGGATCTGATGCCCTCTTCTGGCCTGTAGAGTACTCATACGTTAACTATAAAATTAAACCCATTTGAAAATTCCTGGAGACTACTGTGGCTCTTGGGCACCCTCTGCTGGTTACGTGTATATTACACCAGAGCAGGATAATTCCAGGTGCCTGTCCCAAAGGAGGGGCTCCACTCTGGCAGCGACTTCTACTCAAAAGTCCATCTTAGGGACATCTAAGAATGGGGCTTTTGTGGGAAATGGCATGGTATTTAAGCCAAAGGGCAGAGTAAAAAGCTATGGGAAATACGCTCGCTGGTGGCCAACGTAGCCCATGACAGGAGGATGACAGTGAGGATGACATGGGAAATACGCTCGCTGGTGGCCAACGTAGCCCATGACAGTGAGGATGACTGACAGTGAGTTCATGACCAGCCTGAGCTGTGCAGTTATGGAATGATATAGCGCTCTCCAGGGATGTAATCACGTGAAGGGCAGATGGGTATCAACGTGTGGCCTTATCCCAGGGGGGTGCCACACGTGTGCATGCATGTTCTATGACTGGTTATCAAGTGTACACCAACACCCACTGTATGCAAGGCTCCATGTAACGGCCGTGACCTGGGACACAGTTAGGCCTGGTTTCATAGTCAGTCCCATGATCTGTCTTTCTGGAACCTTATCCTCAGTCCATCTGCCCTTTTAAATTTAACCTAATTTTTTTTTTATGTATATGGGTATTTTGCCTGCATGTATGTCTGTGTATCACATGTAGTAAAGCCCCTGGAACTGGAGTTAGTCTATGAGCTTAGACCCTAAACACGTGGAGAACCTGTTAAGTCTCGTCTCCCTTATGATGATCCTTTTATTCCTCCTACAGCTGTTTTCCAATCAGTAACCATGGCCCGCCCATCATTATTTTTTAATGGTGTGTGTGTGGTGTGTGCGTGCGTGTGTGTGTGTGTGTGTGTACGTGTGCGTGTGTGCGTGCGTGCGAGAGAGAGAGAGAGAGAGAGAGAGAGAGAGAGATGGAGTCTCATGTAAGGCAAGCTGACTTCAAACTGAATATGTAGCCAAAAATAATCTCGATTTCCTGATTCTAAGGCTGGAGAGATGTCCCAG
This sequence comes from Microtus oregoni, assembly GCF_018167655.1. NCBI lineage: Eukaryota > Metazoa > Chordata > Mammalia > Rodentia > Cricetidae > Microtus > Microtus oregoni. The sequence continues at coordinate 15,812,169 of NW_024543064.1, forward strand.
CGGTTAAGAGTACTGGCTGTGTTGGACTCTAGCGTCCAAACACCGAGAAGGAGTCGCCCCCAGAGACCATCTCACACACCACAGCCGATGCAAACGCATGAGAAATCCTTTATTAATTATTAATTAATTCTGTCATGACAGGGTCCCCCAGCATTCGGGAAGCCGAGGGACCCCGAGTAGCTGGTACAGTCTATTTTTAAAGGGGCCACAGAAGCAAGGGGGGTTGTTCTTTGACTATTCTGATTGGCTTATTTGAAAGGGCTATTACCAATAATTGACTGGAGAGCTGTTGCCAGATCAGATGAGGTAGGAGGTCATTTTGACCCCGTTTCCCAGGGGACCGAACCAAAACATACGTATATGGGTAATTGTTCAGGAACTGAGTATGTGTGAGTGTAGCTGTTAGGTCCTTGGTTCCCAGGGGAGGAGGGGAAGCACTTTGGCACAGAGGCTGAGAGGATTCAAAATTGTCAAAAATGGCTTCAGGATTGTCTTAAAGTCTTACAGCTGCTCTTCCAGAGGACCCCAGTTTGTGTCTAAGCACCCACAGGGCAGCCCGCAACAGTTTGTAACTACAGTTCCGGGGCGTCCAATGGACTCTTTCAGCCAGCATGGGCAGCAGACACACCTGTGGCACACAGACATATGTGCAGGCAGAACATTCACATATATAAAATAAAAACGATGATAAAGAATGATTTTTCGCTGGGAGGAGGTGGAAACTTGTTTTTTTTTTTCTCCTTTTCTCAATAAAAAAAAGATATAAGAGCTAGTCAGAAATACACTTAAAAAAAAGAATGATTTTTCTGGGAGGTGGCAGGGAAGAGACAGAAATCTTAAATAAATAAATAAAATGATTTTTCTGGGGGTTGGAGAAAGGGCTCAGCAGCTGAATGCTTGTTATTCTTGCAGGAAACTGGCTTTTGTTTTCCAGCACCCACGTGAGGCTGCTCACAATTGCTTGTAACTCCAGCCATCTCTGAGCTCCATGGGCACCCATACATACATGACACACACTCAACGCAGACAAATACACATAAATTTTATGATTTTTTTTAAAAAAATCTTTTAAAGTAAAATTGTTTTCCTGACCCTCTTGCCTGCATCTGAGCCACCACATCTGGCCATGGCATTACTTCAACGGTAAGATTTTCTCTTGCTGGCTCAGAGAGCAGAAGTATGAAAGCAAAGTAGCATCGTGTTGTCTGTCCCTGACATAGTTTCGTTCCATTGCCGTGAGAAAACACTCTGACCGAGCTGGGTGAGGGACACCTTTAATCCCCGCTCTCAGCCTGCAGATGCTCACAGATGGATTTCTGTGAGTTCCAGCCCAGTCAGGGCTACATAGTGAGACCCTGTCTCAAAAGGCAAAACAGCAACAACAAAACAATAACAACAACAAAAAGACCAAAAGCAACCTGAAGACAAGAGTTTACTTCAGCTCCCGGTTTACAGTCCGTCACTGACACCAGCCAAGGCAGAGACTTGAAGCAGAAGCCACGGAGAAAACGTGTCTTGATCAGTTATGTTTATCTAGCTTTCTATTTTTAGATACTTTGTTTTTATGTCATGTGTGTGAGTGTTTTGCCTGAATGTATGTAAGTGTACCCCGTGTATACAGTATCCTCAGAGGCCAGAAAAAGGTGTCAGATTCTCTGGAACTGGAGTTATAGACGTTTATGAGCTGTTATGTGGGTGCTGGGAACTGAACCTGGGTCCTCTGTAAGAGCAACGGGAACTTTTAATAGCTGAGCCATCTCTCTAGCTGACTGCTAGGTCTTTAGCTAGCTTTCTTTCCGTTTTTTTGTTTGTTTGTTTTTGGTTTGTTTGTTGTTTTTGTCTTCAAGATAGAGTTTCTGAAACTCGCTACGTACACCAGGTTGGCCTTTAACTCACAGAGATCACCTGCCTCTGTTTCCTGAATGTAGGGATTTAAGGCCTACGCCACCACTGCCTGGCTAGCTAGTTTTTGTTTGTTTGTTTGTTTGTTTTTATAAAGCCCAGGGAGTAATATCACTCCCAGTGGGCTGGGCTCTCTTACATCTATTATCAATAACACCATCAGCTGGGAGAAGGTGGCTACACAGAGAAACCCTGTCTCAAAAAACAAAACAAAGCAAACAAACAAATAAAAATAACCAAAACCCAAAAAAACAATAACCACAATCGCCTTCCGAGATGCCCGCAGGCTTATCTCATCTAGGAAATTCCTGTCTCAGGTGACGCTAGGCTGAGTCACAGCTAACTGGGCTTTTCTGAACACTCTGAGGGGCGAATCTGTTTCTGGTCTCTCTCCTCCACACACAGACAGCTATCTTTGTTTACTCCGTGTGTTTTTATGTCCCCGTTTAATGGATGAGCCCTGATCCTAAGGAGCTCACCCCATTCCCATTTCCAAATGAGAGTAAATCTCAAGGTTCTGGGGTATTCAGGCTTGGATGGTAAGTGGCCCCCAAAGTAGGTGTTGGGAACATGATAGAACTTTGGATTTTTACACATTTGTATGTGTGTGTGTGTGTGTGTGTGTGTGTGTTAGAGAGAGAGACAGACAGACAGAGACAAAGAGAGGGTATGTACTGTACATGTTTGGAGGTCTGAAGCCAACTTCCAGAAGTCTTCTCTCTCCTTCCACCACACACACTTCAGGGTGAACTCAGGTTGTAAGGCTTGGTGGTAAGCACCTTGATCCGCAATCCAGTTTCGCAGCCCAGGAGTAGAGCTTTAAGGCTGTGAAGTTGGCCAGGGGAGACTGCGGATCACTGAGAGTGTGTTAAAGGAGAAGTCTATATGCCCCCTGTCTCTTCCTTCTCCTTTTGCTTCTTGGCTATGAGTCAGTGCTCCTGCCTCTCGGCACGTCCCGGCCATGATCCCTGCTGCCTCTCGTCTCACCCTCCAGACAGTGGGCTAGCAGATCATGAGGTGATGGCGCTAAACCTTTGGTCCATGACACATCTCTCCTCCTCCTTTTCCTCCTCTTCCCTTTTAAAATTTTTAATATTATTTTTTGAGACAGGGTCTTATGTGGCACAGGCTGGCCTCAAACCACGCAGCTGAGAATGACCTTGAGTTCCTGATTTTCCTTCCTCTGCTTTCTAAGTGTGGAGTTCCAGGTGTGAGCCGTCACACAGTTGTATACCGTGCTGGGATCAGGGCCAGTGCCCCATGTATGTCGAACAGGCATTCAACCAACTGAGCCGTAACCCCAGCCCCGTTTCTAAGTTCATCATCTCAGGAATGGGCTATGTCACTACCCAACAAGCCCCTTGGCTTCTAGCTTGGGACAGGGGTTGGGACTTCAGCAAGGAACTCTGGAGCACACAGCTTGACCCCACAACATGTGCTTTACTGGTGAAGACACCCCTGGGGCTAGAAGGGCATGCGACAGGCAGACAGTATCAGGGAGTGTGGGGGACAGACTAAGTCCTGAGCGTGTATGTGCTGTTGACAAAAACCAGACATATCAAGGACCCTAGCCTGAGACCCTAGGCTCAGACCCTAGCCAAAGACAAAGCTTTCCCTTCTGCTCTGAGTGAGGATGTTAGTAGTTTAGTGTAAAGAATGCCTACCATCTGGTGGTCCTGGAAGGTATAAGAAAGCAGGCTGAGCAAGCCATAGAGTACCCCTCCACCATGGCTTCTACAGAGCTCCTGCCTCCATCCAGGCTCCTGCTTTGAGTGCTTGCCATGACTTTCCTCCGATGATGGACTAGAAGATGAGATGAAATAGACCCTTTCCTAGTTGCTCTGTGGTCATGGGTTTAATCACAGCAAGAGAAACCCAAGACACGGAGGTTCCAGATATCCACTCAGGTTGCCAGGCTTGCGCCAAGTCCCTTCTCCTGCTAAACGGTCTCACTGTCCCTCTGTCTCATTTTCTGTTATTTTGGGTCTCTGCTTCAAGGTTCGACCAAACCTGCATCAAGCCAAAGCCTTGGAGGGAACAAATGCCATACTGAGGGATTTCTTGGAAGGCTTAATCAAAGAAGGCACATGTTGGGAAAATGGACAAGGGGCCGTGAAGTCTCCTGAGGTTCATAGGAGAGGATCCTGTGCCATCCTAGGCCTGAAGGAGCAAAGGGAGGTGGGAGTTTGTGGAGCTAAGAGATGATGATCCAGAAAGAAGGTCGTAGGGCAGCGGTTCTCACCCTTCCTGATGCTGCGACCCTTTGATACAGTTCATCATGTGGTGGCGACCCCCAACCATAAAATTACTTTGTTGCTACTCCGTAACTGTCATTTTGTTATTGTTATGAATCATAATGTAAATTTTTGATATGTGATCCACCCATTAAGAACCACTGTTGTAGGTGGAGCCAGGGCCTTTGTGGAGAAGCTGGGAGGGCCATAGGGGTTGAGGAGTATGTCCCCCATCTTCCTTCTTCACAGAACCATCCGGGTGATCAGGAGCACCCTGGCACCTCTCATGAGTCTAGCAAACATCTGTGGAGTATACACTTTCTGAAGGAGCTGAGTGGACCTCCACCTCCACCCTAACCCTGCCAGCTCTCCAGAAGGCATGGCACACGCTGTGGAAAAAGGCTGTGCCCATTGCCCAACAACCCTTTCCAGTTCCCACTGAGGCAAGGCCTTCTTTGGGACAAGGGCCACCTGTGCAACTCCCAGCTCTAGAAGCCACAGATGGGCGTTTGATCAATCTTAGGCGTCCTTACCACCACCACCACCACCACCACCACCACCACCACCACCACCACCACCCCTCCGCAACCTGGCTGCCCCTCTGGAAGGGGTGGGATTAGTAGCTGAAGAACTAAGAGCAATAAAATACGGTAGGCTCCAGGGCACAAACCTCCCAAATATGTGACCCACAAGTGAGCACAGCACAGCAAACGCTCTGAGAAATCCTGCAGGAAAAAGCATTTGAATTTTGTCCTATTTCACAATCCCATTGGAGCTTTTTTTTTTTTTTCCCCAGACAATGTTTCACTAAGTAACCTTGGTTGGGTTGGAACTCACATAGACCAGGCTGGCCTTGAACTCACAGATCCTTCTGCCTCTGCCTTCCAAGTGCTGGGATTAAAAGTGTATTCCATCCTGTTCAGACCATCAAAACTTTCAAAAACAAACTAGTTTGGTTTTTTGTTTGTTTGTTTGCTTGTTTTTTCCGAGACAGGGCTTCTCTGTAGCTTTGGAGCCTGTCCTGGAACTCACTCTGTAGACCAGGCTGGCCTCGAACTCACAGAGATCCACCTACCTCTCTGCTTCTCGAGGGCTGGGATTGCAGGTGTGTGCCATCATTGGCCTGGCAACAAATTAGGTTTTTTATTTGTTTGTTATTGTTTTTTGTTTTTAGCAGATGTACTTTAAAAAAGACTTATTTAGTGGTGAGTGTGTGTAGACTCCTGTGCCCCAGGCACCCCTGTGAAAATCAGAGGACAACTTTGGGAGTAGTCTCCTTTCACCATGTGAATGCCAGGGACTGACGAATTTAGGTCATCATCAGGTTTGGCAGCCAGTGCCTTTATCAACTGAGCCATCTTGACAGCCCCTGCAGCGGTTTGAATAGAAATGGGCTCATAGGCTCATTTATTTGAATGCCTAGTTACCAGGGAGTAGAATTGTTAGTAGATAGGATTAGAAGGATTAGGAAGCCTTGTTGGAGGAAGTGTATTTCTGGGAGTGGGCTTTGAGGTTCCTCCAAACGCAGGTCTCATTTAGACTGACCTGGAACTCGCTATGTGGTAGTTCTAAACCGTCCTCAAACTCATGGTAACCCTCCTGCCTCACCATCCCCAGTGCTGGAATCACAGGCATGCAAGGTCCAGGCCAGCCCCAGATCCTGGTTCTTAACTCACCCTCCAGTACCCAGTCCACCAATCCCACTCAAGCGAGGGCTCATATTACTTTGGCCTGAGGCCTGGCATGGATGGTCCCCCTTTGTTCTCCTTGGGCAGCTTCCTCTTTGGGGCTCTGAGGAGCCCACCCCAAGGACTGCTGCTATTGCTAACACCAGGATCTCTGAGGTTTTGTCAGTAGCACAGCTAACAGTATCTTTCCAGAGCCTTTGAGAAGAATGCCCACTTGGTCCAAGTGGGAATGAACAGTTGACCTCACAGAGGCCATCTCTGGAGACCCACTGCCCTGGAGTCACACACCTTGAGCAGCATAGTAGTTCAAGGCCCTGTGGATAAGGGCCAGGGGGAGGGTTTCAACTCTTGTGTCCTTGAGCTAGCTTCTAGCTGGCTAGGAACACACAGGGACCTTGATTGAGTCCCAGCTTTTCCCTGGGCTCCTGTCCCATCTGTCAGATAGCTGTTGGACGCAGAGGTCTGTTTCCAGTCCTCTGCCATAGAAACCACCCGCCCCTCCCTCCCCCCTTCCCTAGGCCTGTCTCTTCTGCCCCCCCCCTCCCCCCGACCCCTTCACCAGTGCAGGGTCTGGGGAAAAGCTCTGAGCATCCAAGCTGAGCAAATATGTCCAGGCCCACAGGAAGTAGGGAGGGCACAGCTATTTTTATCCCAGTTTGAAGGATTTTCACAGCTGTTTCTGTTATGTACACAAGCTGATCAACAGCCCAGGCTACTGGGGCGGCAGGCATCACTGTGGGCACGATAGACAGGAGGCACTGGAAACTTAAAGAAAACCCTCCTGGCCGCATAGGAGACCTTCCATCAAGGGTCCACGTAGAGCAGCTACGTGTTGCCCTCCCTTGACTTCTACTTATAGAAGCCAGAGGAAGACTTCAGACATGCTGAGCCTGACCTGTGCTAAGGAGGGGTGATGAGGGGTCATGAGAACTTGCCTTATTCACACATGTTATGGAACTCTTATAGAATGCTGGCCCTAAGCCAGGTAATGGTGGCACATGCCTTTAACCCCAGCCCTTGGGAAGCAGAGGCAGGCAGATCTCCAAGTTTGAGGCCAGCTGGACTATGGAGTGAGTTCCAGGGTAGCCAGAGCTACACTGAGAAACCCTGTCTCTAAAAACAAAAACAAAAAAGAAAGAAAGAAAAAAGAAAAAGAAATGGGCTAATACTTAGAAGACAGAGGCAGGCGGATTTCTGAGTTCAAGGCCAGTCTGGTCTACAGAGCAAGTTCTAGGACAGCCAGGCCTATACAGAGAAACTCGATCTTGAAAAACAAAAACAAACAAGAAATGCTGGCCCTGTGCTGGTGTGTGGCTTGGTGGTGGCTCTGCTATTTCACATTCATGAGGCTGTGGATTTTGTCCCCACCAACTGGGGGCAGGGCTGTTGCAGAAGGAACAGCAGCAGGGGAATGGTTACAGAGAGAAGGCAGAGCGTGAGGCAAATGCATGAAAGCCAGGCGGTCCTGGTGGCCTCCCTGCAATCCTAGCACTCAGAAGGTGGAGAAAGGGGTCTAAACCAGCCCGATCACAAGCCCTGTGCTCGGCAGGACAAAGTGCGGATGACATACAGAATGCTGGAGGAAGACGCCTGGCATCAGTCTCTTCAGCTTCTTTGGCAGCATCCTCATCATTTTCCTATTTTCGAAAGCTTTTAATTACATCATTGTTGCCTATGTGGGAGATGGGAGGGGTGGCTGCATGAGTCACAGCACATGTGTGGAGGTCAGAGGACAACGTACAGACGTTGGCTTTCTCCTTCTACCTGGGTCCTGGGTATCAACTCAGGTTGTCAGGCTTGATGGACGCCTTTAACAGCTGAGCCATCTTACCAACCCTCTTCTTCCTCTTTTATCCTTCTGTTCCTCCTCTTCTTTTCCTTCTTTTCTTCCTTCTCTCCTCCTCTTTCTACTCCCCTCGTCTTCTCCCCTACCCGCTTCCTGCTCCCCCTCTTCCTCACCCGGATGAAAGGAAGAGACTCACCCCACTGGGCTCTGCCTCCAGCCCTCTTTTGTTTTTTCTTTGAGACAGAGGCTTGTTATGCAGCCCTAGCTGACTTCCAACTCACAAACCACCTGCCTCAGCCTTGGCGTAGCTGGGGTCCCAGACCACGACACCTCACCCAGCTCCACTTTGCCTGGAAGCTCCAGCTTTCCTGGCCCTCCTTTTCTTGGGCAAGCCAAGCTCAAGCTGAGCACTTCCCTTCCGTGGCTGGCTTCAGGACTCAGTCTCATATTGCCTCCTTCATCAAAATGTCACTTTGTCCCACCTCCCAGGAGAATGAGCTACTTCCTCTCTTTCCAAGCACCTAGGTTTCATTTTCCAACAGCACCCGCTCTCACTAGTGGACACAACTTCCTAAAATTTTTGTGGGTTCATCTCTGCATCACCACCAGACAGGCTGGGACCATTGCTGTTTGAGCTCGCAGCCCTAGAAAGCACCTAATATATTAAAGTACTCAAAAAGCACTCTTTTATTGAGGTAGGTATGACTATCAATCCCGTGTTAGAGACCAGAAATCTGAGACTCACAGTAGTTAAACCAAGCATTCAGGGCTACAAGTCAGGATCTGAACCCAGGCCTGCCCAGCTGCCAGGCTCTGGCCTTCCCTGGAAGAGGCTGGCCTCTCTGATGGAATCCATTTGCCTATCCCTGTGTTATCAGCTGGCCGTTCGATACCACCTGTGCAGTGGGGTCCTTCCATCAGTTCCTGCTCCTTAATCTGCAGTGGCTGGCACGTGGCCTGGGGCCCTGAAAAATCTGGTGTTCTGCCACCTGTTATGGGAGTGGGGCCTGACCCGCCCCCCTCCACCAGCCTCCCGCACTATATTAGAGCCCCAGCTCCACCTTCTTTCTAACCCCAAAGCTCACCATGCTCCAGTTGCTGAGTGCCTTCCTGCTTGTGGCCCTTGGTAAGCCCCCAGCTTGTGCCCTTGTCCCCATACTGCATCAGCCTGGGGGCCTTTGAAGTATGCCCCTCACTCTGCTCCCCCTGGGTGACACCCCATGCCTGCTTCTACAGGAAAGGGTCTCAGCTTAACTGGGATGCGACTGTAGGGGCTTCAGCTTGGTTCGGGGACAGGAGTAGGGGGTGGGGACAAGCATGGATGAACCAGGTGGGAAAGAAGACTGGGAACCCAAAGGGGAAGACTCCTCGAGGGAACAATGGACAGCCTCCTGGTTTAAGGTCTGGCTCTGTGGCTTGTCCGTCTGAGCTGGAATTTTCCTTCTTCTGTTAAACGGGTCCACAGAACTTCCCTTGTCACCACAATGGTGACAGTCGGCATTTACTGAGAGCTTGCTATCTGTCAGGCGGGATTCAGAGGGGTCTCCTTCTTATATGACCTCCTGTAGCTCAGCACAGTGTGGAGCCAGCGGGGAGAGGAAGTAGCTCATCCTGAGCAAGTGGCCAAGTTGCACTGTGTACCCAGGCAGCCTCGTCACCTCCACTCCCCTCTTATCTTCTTTTTTTTCCTTTCCTTTCCTTTCCTTTTTTCTTTTCTTTCTTTCTTTCTTTCTTTTTTTTTTTGAGAAAGTCTCATGTTGTTATAGTTCAGCCTGCCTTCCCTTGTATTCCTGGAAATCCTCCTGTCTCAGTCTCTCAAGTACAAGGCATGCGCTAGCGTGCCAGTTTTAGTTGGGGCTTTTTACTTTTTTAATTTTTTCCATCTCATTATTTGTTTATTGGGGGAGTGCATGTATATTATGGCGCTCATGTGGAGATCAGAGGAATCAGGTCTCTTTTGAGGGGTCCCAGGAATCAAACTCGGGCCATTAGCCTGGGTAGTAAGCACATTTTCTCACTGAGCTATCTTGCCAGTCCCGTTTTGTTTTATGGTTAAAAAGGAAATCATTCTGTTAGTGATTTTGAGGCTGACCTGCCTCTGGACTCAGATTCTCAATGCTGGGATCACATCCACTACACCCAGCCTTTTAATTCTCAAGTGTGAGGGCTCCCTGGGTACCAGAAACAGTTCTAAGTCTTCAGTCCTTGAGCAAAAGGAGGCCCTGCCCTCCCCCTACTCTGGAAAGCCCTGGCACAGTCTAAGTGCATAAATGCTAGTTCATGCATGGCTACTGAAGTCTAGAGAGGAGAAGGGGTTCACATGCGGTCACAAAGCCCATCCCTTCTCTTGTTTCCTCCTCCTCCTCCTCTTTCATTTTTAGGCAGGGACTCTACTTAGCCCTGGCTGACCTGGGACTCACTGTGTAAACCAGGTTGGCTTCAAACTCACAGAATTCCTCTTGCCTCAAGTGCTGGGATTAAAGGTGGACGCCACCACACTGGAACCCCCTTTTCTTTAGAGGACACTTCTGGCTGACTGGCTTCTCTTCTGTCTTCTCTAGCCTCAGGCTGTGGCCAGCGTTCCTTCAACCCCTCCGGCCGAGTTGTCAATGGGGAGGACGCTGTTCCTTACAGCTGGCCTTGGCAGGTAAGAATACTACCAGCTGCCCCCACCTCCACTGTGGGCTCTGATGACATGGCAGCCAGACTTGACCCCACCGTTTCCTCTCTGTGCCCCACTTTGACTTCAAAGGGCCCCAAACCCTCGGACAAAGGCATTTCTTGGAGCTTGTGACTGCTCCATCTGTAATCTTGACTGGGACAGCTGCAATTTGAAAGTGGGATCTGGGGAAAGGGTGATGTTTAAGGGGTTGGCTAAATAGCAGTGGAATTGCAGGGGCTGTGTTTAGAGGGGAGGCTTTGTTTCTAAACTCCCGGAGTTCTCCAGAGGGGCCAGAGGGCTGAGAGAGGCAAAAGGGTTAGGAAGAGCTCAGAGGGCTAGACTCCCTAACAACAGTCACAAGCCACGTGTGGCTATTTAAGTTGAATAGAAATTAAGGCAGACATAGTGGTTATATGTCTAAAATTCTAGCACTCACTAAAGGCCAATGATCAGGCATTCATTAAGGGCAGCCTCAGCTACGTAGCAAGTTTGAGGCTAGCCTGGGCTATGTGAGACCCCCGTCTCAAAAACAAACAAACAAAAAAAACCAAACAGCCGGGCGGTGGTGGCGCACGCCTTTAATCCCAGCACTCGGGAGGCAGAGGCAGGTGGATCTCTGTGAGTTCGAGGCCAGCCTGGTCTACAAGAGCTAGTTCCGGGACAGGAACCAAAAGCTGCGGAGAAACCCTGTCTCGAAAAACCAAAAAAAAAAAAAAAAAAGAAAGAAAGTGAAAATGCATAGAAAAGAAAAGGCAGAGGACTCAAGGTGAGGCAGACCCAAGAGACCTTGAGAGATCTAAGGTTCAGGAGACTGGGAGGCCTGATGGGACAGAGGGTCTTGGGGAGCAGTCAGGAAACACAAGGTTTGTGGATGCCCCAGAAGTCAGAGTGTTGTGGACCCCAGAGACATCATAAGGCCTATGGTGGGGAGGCTTTGGCAAATCAAAATGTGATCCTAATGGTGGAGTTCCATGAGGAGTTGCGTAGGTGGTACCCTACATATTTCAGACGGCACCATTTTTTTCCCTGTGTGAATAGCACCCTCTAGATTTGTACAGCACACAACTCACAAAACCACTGGTGTTGGGTCCCATGGTATTGGGTCCAGGTCACTCACAATCCTTTCTTTTTTGGCCACCAGATCTCCCTTCAGTATGAGAAGGGTGGGAGCTACCACCACACCTGCGGCGGCACCCTCATTAACGCTAACTGGGTTATGACTGCAGGCCACTGCATCTCGTGAGTTCGACCCCTGTCCCTGCCCCAGCCACTGTCCCTGCAGCCAGGACAAGAGGAGGGGGACGAGGTTGGCTCTAGGATCAAACTGACTTTCACTCCTCTGCAGGAGTTCCCTTACCTACCAGGTGGTACTGGGCGAGTATGATCGATCTAAGGCAGAGGGCCCAGAGCAGGTGATCCCCATTAACCCTAAGGACCTCTTTGTGCACCCCAAGTGGAACCCCAACTGTGTGGCCTGCGGGTAAGTGAAGTCTCATGTTGGGAGATGGGGGTTCTAGACTGCAAGACACCAAGCAAACTGAGAGTTCACGCCTAGAGACAGCTGCCTGAGCCCAGCGGGCACACACTGTGGGTAGCTACAATGACAGTAACAAAGGAGTGGTGGGTGAAGACTCTAGCCCACCTTGGCTGGAATCCCAGAATGAGCGGAGAGCTACATCAGACTCCACTGAAATGACCTGAGTGGCAGCTAGACTGTCAAGATGGAGTGTGGTGTATTTACAGTGTGATACTGGAGGAGGGGGAGGCAGCAGCATCCCCTGGGGACCTGTCAGAAATGTGGGCTCTCAGACACCAAAATAGATCACCGTACTGGAAAGCACTAGGGTAGGAGGGCAACTGTGTCCCTGAACCTTCTAGCTGACATAGCTGGATCATGGGAGCACAGATAACAAGGGTTAGCAGGGCTAAAATGTCTATGAGGTGGATTTGGTGCGGTAGCATGCACCTTTAATCTCATCCACTGACATGGTTGGATCTCTGTGAGTTATGGGCCAGCCCAGTCTACACAGGCTAGCAAGGGGTTACACAGTGAGATCCCCATCTTAAAAACAACGCAAAATAAAACAAATGGACTTAGGAAGGGTAGGGGTGTAGCTTGGTGGTGCACCACTTGCCTAGAATCGTAAGACCCTGAGTTCAAACCCCAGCACCGCAAAAACTAATCAATAAGCGGATTCAAAATCCAAGGAGCAAAGGAGGTACATACTATGGGTCCATCAGGAGATCAGGTTTCATGTGACTCCCATGTCCCCCCCAGCAATGACATCGCCCTGATCAAGCTCTCAAGAAGCGCCGAGCTGGGAGACAAAGTCCAGCCTGCCTGCCTTCCTCCTGCTGGTGAAATCCTCCCCAATGGAGCACCCTGCTACATTAGTGGCTGGGGCCGTCTTTACAGTACGTGCTGACCTTTCTACCTGACCACAGAGAACAGGTGTCTAGGACTAGTGGGAGGGACAGAAGGTCACAGAGGGAGCACTCTTTGTGCTGCCCAGTATTCCTCTCTGGCTTCTACTTTCTCCCTGATTCTCCCAAACACAAATAGGGTCAGTAGAATATTTTGGGGGTGTTCACTGTATGCCCAGTACTGAGGATGCCACAGGACACAGAGCAAGCAAGACCCCATGGTTCCTATCAGGCTAATGGAGCCTTCGAAGGCTCCCACTCTGCCACTCCCAAGTGTCCCAGGCAGTGTTCTCTGTCTCCCCAGCCAACGGGCCTCTCCCCGACAAGCTGCAGGAGGCCCTGCTGCCTGTGGTGGACTATGAACACTGCTCCAAGTGGGACTGGTGGGGTTTCTCCGTGAAGAAGACCATGGTGTGCGCTGGAGGAGATGTCCAGTCTGGCTGCAATGTGAGTTGGCACCTGCCGGGGGTGGGGTGGGGCATGTGTAGAGGTCCCTGAAGTCCCTCTAGTCCCTCCACCATCTGCCCTAAGGTGGACAGACCTTGACTGTTTGCTTCATGCAATCTCCAGGCCTGGTGGGATGAAAAGGGACTCAACTTAGTTCAGAGGTGGCAGCAGGAGTTTGGATTCTAGCCTCACTCCCACCTGGCTTGACAGGAGTCCCAGCCCTTTCTGTCACTTTTTTTTTTTTTGAGACAGGATCTCACAACGTAGCCTTGACTGACCTGAGCTCACTATGGAGGCTAGGCTAGTCTCAAACTCATAATAATTACTTGCCTCTACCTGCCTCTGCCAGTCACTACTTTCGTTGCTGCTGTTTTGTTTTTTTGATTTTTGAGACAGGCTATCTCTGTGTAGCCCTGGCTGTCCTAGTTCTCACTCTGTAGACCAGGCTGGCCTCGAACTCAGAGAGATCCGCCTGCCTCTGCCTCCTGAGTACTGGAATTGTGGTGCACCCCTACTGCCTGACCCAATCACTCTTTTGAGACTCTGGTGTATCACAGGCTGGGCCTCAAACTTAAGATGTAACCAAGAATGATCTTGATCTTCCTGTATCCACCTTTGAGCGATGGGCTTACAGCCATGACCACTACGTCCAGTTGGTGCAGTAATTAGAGTTCACAGCTTCGTGCATGCTAAGCAGACACGTTACCAACTGAGCTGCATTGCCAGCCCATATCTGTTGTGGCTTTGAAGTGAAAATTCGACATTGAGGGTGCTCTCACTGTGAACAGCGGGGTGTGAAAGCATATGCTTAGCATCCCAGTCTGGTATCCTAGCACCCTGGAGGCTGAGGCAGATTGCAAGTTCAAAATCAGCCTGAGCTACACAGTGTCTCCATCAATCAAAACCAAAGGAAACCCCAACACATTAAATGTGGAAAGAGAACAAACAAGGGTGCCTCTTTGGAGAACTATCTCGGCTGGGTGGCTGTGCTGACATCTTGCGTTGTCTCATTAACCCTTATGACGTGGGTTCTCAGCCTTCTGAATGCGGTGATCCTTTAATACAATGTCATATTGTGGTGACCCCCAACCATAAAATTACATTTGTTGCTACCTCATAGCTACAATTTTGCTACTGTTATGAACTGTAATGTAAATATCTGATATGTAACACCTGTGAAACAAAGAGGTGGCCACCTACAGGTTGAGAGCTGTTGCCTTGGGGTTTTGTAAGCCGGTGTCCCTGTGTCCAGAGAAGTGAAGTAGTGTGAATGTTCCTTCCTTCCTTCCTTCCTTCCTTCCTTCCTTCCTCCCTCCCTCTCTCTCTCCCTCCCTCCCTCTCTCTCTCTTTCTTTTTCTGTTTTTTTGAGAAAAGGTTTCTGTATAGCTTTGAAGCCTGTCCTGAAACTCATTTTGTAGACCAGGCTAGCCTCGAACTCACAGAGATCCACCAGCCTCTGCCTCCCAAGTGTTGAGATTAAAGGTGTGTGGACCACTGCCCGCTATGTGAATGTTTCTGGATGTCTCTGAAGCTCAGAGCCCACTCCTTATCCTTCAGACACAGCTGAGTCTCCACCTTTCTGGTCATTGCAGGGTGACTCTGGAGGACCTCTCAACTGTCCTACTGAGAATGGCACCTGGCAGGTCCATGGTGTGACCAGCTTTGTTTCCGGCTTGGGCTGCAACACCTTGAAGAAGCCCACGGTGTTCACCCGTGTCTCAGCCTTCAATGACTGGATCGAGGAGGTGAGGCAACAAAGAAGCCTGAAACCTGTGCGGGACCCTGAGGAGGGCCTGAAGCTCATGGAGGCAGGGAGGGACCTCTAGGGACATTCTGGAGAACTTGGGGGGTGTTTGATTTGGCTGTGCTTCCAGAATCTAACAGATATTGAGACGTGTCTCCCTGGCCCAGGTCCTTCCTAGTCATGGAGGACAGGGAGTTACGTCAAACCAAGGGCCACTTGGTGGTAGGAGGATGGGAAAATGGACAATAGGAGGAAAAGGTGGTGAGGACCATGATGAGGGTACTTGGGCTCAGTGAGGGTGCACAGCAGACCATCTGGACATAGGTGGTCCAAGACAATGACAGCTCATCCTGATGGTGGTCCTGGCTGTGATTTATACATCCACTGTGCTAAAACCCTTAGCTAAAAGCTCAGTTAAGACTACCCGTGAAGCTGGGAGTACGGTGGTGCACACCTTTAATCTCAACACTTGGGAGGCAGAGGTAGGAGGATCTCTATGGGTTCCAGGCCAGTCTGGTCTACAAAGCCAGTTCCAGAACAGCCAGGGCTGTTATACAGAGAAACCCTATCTCAAAAAACAAAACAGACAAAAAAGAACACCCAAGAGGCAATTTCTACAATTACCTCTTCTTCTATGGAGAAGAGGAAACTATGGCTCAGAGTGATCAAGTCACTCTCCCAGGGACACACAGCAAATAAGTGACAAGACTAGGCCATTTCCACTTGAGCTCAGTTCCCTTCAGGCCCAAAGTTTGTGCTCTTAACTAAATTATTCTGTCCTTGTCCAACCTTCTGCTTTTTTTTTTTTTTAACAGACAATAGCAAACAACTAGAGCCAAGACTCGGCTGGCAGTGCTGACCTCAGATCCTCTCAAAAATAAAGATCCTTTTGAAAGTTCCAAGTTGACTCTCGCTGCCTTCACTGACATAACACTTGCCCTCTGACCCATGTGTGAAATCTTAGGTCTGAAACACAGAGATGAGGCCAGACCCAGCCTCTCAGGTGAGGATGAAAAAAGACTGAGTCTCAGAGAGGAGGGAGCTGGTCACTGTGGGGTGACCAGCCATGCTAGGACGTAGGACGTCAGATGCAGAATTGAGGAACTTTCAGGAAACCCAAATAATTTGTCGCCTTAGCGGTCACACATAGGGCTGAGAATATAGTCAGTGATAGTGGACAGTCACACAGAAATTGGAAGCTTTTCGAGGCAGAAAAATCTGGTCCTGCTGAAAATCGTGGGAGAAAAGAAAAGACCAAGTGTTTTCTGTCTGTGGAAGGGCCAGAGAGCGAGGAAGACACACAGTTCTGTCCTGAAGTGGCTCTTATCAGGGTCATTTGTGACACTGGCCAGAGACTTGCTTTGTGTCAGGTTCCTAGCTGGGCACACACAGGTGGGACAGGTCCCTTCAGGAGAATGCTGGCTGCAGTGAGAGGGGAGTGACCCACCCAGGGCTCCACACCAGGCCGTCAGTCAGCAGGTTCTGGAGGTCTGGAAGATGCCTGCTTTGCAAATAAGAGCAACATGAAAACAGCAGGGTAGTTTGTGCTTCTCCTCAACAAAGTGTGACCCCCTGAGGAACACTTACTATGTATCTTCTTCTAGATACCTAGTCCCAGGATTGAAACCTAACAATTGCTTCATTCTGTGTTTGCTGTGCTGGGGATGGAACTCAGGCTCTACCACTGAGCTACATCCCTAGTCCTGCTTTATACTTTAAAAGAAAAAAAAGTGTTTGAGAGCACTGGCTGCTCTTTCCAGAAGACTCAGGTTCATTTCCCAGCCCCACATAGCAGCTCACAACCCCCCCCCCCAATATGTTCAGTTGAAGTGTTTGGCATCTGTGCATAAGGTCCTGAGTTCAATCCCAGCACCCACATAAGAAGCTGAGCATGGTAGTATACACTCTGATCCCAACACGGGGAAGACAGAGGTAGGCAGATCTCTGCGGCTCACTGGCTAGCCAGCTTAGCCTGATTGAAGAGCTCTGGGTTCCAAGTGAGAGACCCTACCTCAAAGAACAAGGTACAACCAGTGAGATGGCTCAGCCGGTTAAGGCACTTGCTGACAAGCCTGTTGACCTGAACATATCTCCCAGCACCAATTTTGATTTTTGAAAATGCATAGATTTGGGTATAGTGGCCCAGGCTTATAATCAAACTGCTTGGGAGGCAAAGAGGAGTTTAAAGCCAGTCTGGGCTACATGGTCAGACTGTCTCAAAACCAAACCATAAGGGGCTGGAGAGATGGCTCAGAGGGTAAGAGCACTGCCTGCTCTTCCAAAGGTCCTGAGTTCAATTCCTCAGCAACCACATGGTGGCTCACAAGCATCTGTAATGGGGTCTGGTGCCCTCTTCTGGCCTGCAGGCATACACACAAACAGAACATTGTATACATAATAAATAAATAAATAAATAGGGGGCTGGAGAGATGGCTCAGAGGTTAAGAGCATTGCCTGCTCTTCCAAAGGTCCTGAGTTCAATTCCCAGCAACCACATGGTGGCTCACAACCATCTGTAATGAGGCCTGGTGCCTTCTTCTGGCCTGCAGGAATACATACAGACAGAATATTGTATACATAATAAGTAAATAAATTTATTTATTTAAAAATAAATAAATAAATAAATATTTTTTAAAAAACCATAGATACAAAGATACAAACAGCAACAACAATACACCACTGTTGGTACCTATTTATTTATTTATTTATTTGATTTTTTTCTTTTTTTTAAAAATATTTATTTATTTATTATTTATACAGTATTCTGTCTGTGTGTACGCCTGCAGGCCGCAAGAGGGCACCAGACCTTATTGCAGATGGTTGTGAGCCACCATGTGGTTGATGGGAATTGAACTCAGGATCTTTGGAAGAACAGGAAATGCTCTTAACCACTGAGCCATCTCTCCAGCCCCTATTTGATGTTTTTTTAGAGACAGGACTCTCTATGAAACCGCCCTGACTATCCTGGAACTCACTCAGTAGACCAGGCTGGCCTTGAACTCACAGAGATCCACCCGCCTCTGCCTTCCAAGTGTTGGGATTAAAGGTGAGCACCACTACTGCCCAGCATAAGTGAGTTTTTAAACCCCATTCAGCTTGCTTCCTCGCTGTCATGTGTTGAGTGTCACTGGCTGCATTGTGGCCTCCACACTGCGGGTCTGTGTGAATGCCTTATCCAACAGCATTAGTTATTTTTCCTCCCCAACTCACTGATGGACATTTCGAGTGGGGCCAGCTTTCTGTGGTCACAAACAGGGCTTTGGTGGACATCCTTGGACCCGTCTCCAGGTGCACATGTGTACAAACTCCCCGGGGTATATTCCTAGAACTGCAACTCCCGGGTGGGAGGGCATTTGTCAGCTCTGCCAATGACCTAATTCTTCTCCAAGATGACTGTGTCAACAATATTTCTCAACATTCCCCCTTCTCTCCTCTTCCCATCCGCTGCCCCCACATATTACAAATGGCCCCACATTTTTCTTCTAGAGTCATCCCTGGGATATCATGCCTCCCCCATAAAACTCTCTTTCAGCTCTTTAAGGAAAAAAACTCAAAAATGGTTTTGGCAAAGGCCTGAGTCAGAAGGAGGCAGGGTCAGGGCAGGGTGAAGCTGAGGACCCGTTGGGGCAGGGAGGCCTGAGGAAGTTCTGAAGCAGGCTGGGGTGCCATTAATCAGTCTTACTGAGTCAGATCACAGCGCTTGGCAGCATGAATCCACGGGGGTTGCCAAAGCCGACCCTCTTCTGCCCACTGGGTCAGGGAAAAACCCTTGGATAACAGCCCCAAACAACTTCCAAATAAAGACTAGGGAGACATTTGGTGCCTCAGACTGAGCAGTGGCCCCAGGGACCTCACCCAGCCTCAAGGGGGCCGAGAACTGCTATGACCCACTTCTCACCATACACTGGCTGCAGCAGCGAGTCAGGAAGTTGGTCGGGTAAAGACTTGATCAACAACCATGTCTTCTTGGTCTTTGGTCTCCCAGTCTCAACAATTCAAATCTTTTAGAGTCTGTAGCTCAACTGCTTCCCACGATGATGATCATGGACTAATTCTTTAAAACTTGTAAGCCAGCCCTCCAGTTAAATGTTTCCTTTTTTATAAGTTGCCTTCGTCATAGTGTCTCTTCAGAATAATAGAAGAGTAACTAAGACAGGATTGCCCCCCTCAGCACCCCAGATTTTTGAGCCCTTTACTTTAGGAAAGAGATTTGTATTTTTTAATCTCCCCCTGTGGTTTGAATAGGTATGCCCCCCCATAGACGCCAGTGTTTGAATGCTTGGCCCATAGGGAGTGGCACTATTAGGAGGTGTGGTCTTGGAGGAAGTGTGTCACTGTAGGAGGGGGCTCTAAGGTCTCAGATGTGTCATGCCCAGAGTGACAGTTCATGCCCTGCTGCCTGCAGATCAGGATGTAGAACCCCCAGCTCCTTCTCCGGCACCATGCCTGCCTACACACCGCCATGTTGATAACGGATCACACCTCTGAACTGGAAAGCAGCACCAGTTACATGCTTTCCTTTATAAGCATTGCCTGTTATAGTTGGGCGGTGGTGGTGCAGGCCTTTAATCCCAGCATTTGGGAGGCAGAGGCAGGCGGATCTCTGTGAATTCGAGGCCAGCCTGGTCTACAGAGTGAGTTCCAGGACTGCTGAGGCTACACAGAGAAACCCTGTCTCAAAACAAACAAAGAGTTGCCTGCTACGGTCATAGTGTCTCTTCAGAGCAATAAATCCCTAAGACACCCCCTTTGTTTCTTCTCTTCCACAGCTGCTGCTCCTTTGATGGCCCTGTTCACTTTAGAACTCTTGTCAATAATTTGATTCAATGGGCATGAGCATCTATTCACAAAGGAAGGCAGCCCACCCTCAGTGAACCCCCATGGCGGGACACAGATGCTGGATCCCACCAGTAGGGTTTGTAACTTGGCTCAAAGACCCAAATGTCAAGAAACTTTTCAGGGTACGAGCCTAGATCCTGGAAGTAGGCTCACCATCTGTCCCCAACACATCAGTAAAAGAGACGAGTAGGTAAGAACAGAAAGCAGGGAAAGGTTATTTGATGTGGTCACATCGGGAGGATGAACAAAGAAAGGTATAAGAGGCCAGTGACCACCCCACCAAGTCCATCTGCTGGGACCTGGCAGGAGGTTTAGAGATATGAAAACTAAGCAGTTCTTGTTGAGGTGGCCCTGCCCATCCTTGTCTCAGCTCCAGTCTCTGCACGGTGGTCTGAGAAGCTGGCAGACGCGTGTGAAGTCTCCTTCTGAGGCACCAGGCTCACTCCTTCACACAAGAGGCTCCCAGAGAAACTGCAGGTCCTTGGGGAGCATTGCTTCCCTACTCTGATAGCCAAAGGAAGGGACACAGATGTCTCTTTTCACTCTTGCCAGGATGGTTACACAACACACATTGACTGTGATATGGGGCTCAGGGGAGCTGGGGCCACAAGGAGGCGAGGTCATTGGCCTTTGCCTAGGAGGCTTTTACTTGCAGGTGCTTGAGGCGGCATGGGATTCCCAGCAACTGTGAATCTGTCAAGGCTTTGGTGGGGCTGGGGCGTAGCTTGGTGGAAGGGGGCTTATAGAGTCAGCACAGCTCTGAGTTCAACTTCCAGTCCTACCAAAGAAAGACAAGAGAAAACCATTCATGTCAAAAACACAGGCGGTGCTGAGAGCCCTTTGCTTTCAAACGCGTCAAAAACTTTGCTGTTTGAAATCGGTCTTGAGGTCAGGACAGCCTCTTTTTAGCATGTTGGAGCCAGATCCCACAGAGAAGCAGCCTAGATTCCCGACCCAGGTGCAAAGCTTCAGAAAAGGGTTTTTTGAGCACAACAATCTATATTTATCTTAACTGTGTGTCCAAGGAAACAGAATCATGAGTCCAAGTTTTAGCCCAAGCCAGATGCTAACTCCTTTCAGAGAGCTGGGTTTGCTGAGGCCCAACCAGCATTGCTTCCTTTCAACTTCTCAATTCTACTCATCCCCAAACCCCAGCTTTTCCTTTGGCAAGACTTACCACGGTTTGTTTTGTGCTGTTTCCTTTGATGCACCGAGTAACTAACTTTAACTCTGTTAAAATACAGCTGTGTTCCTGGTGGGCTCCATCACATGTGTTTTATCACGGAATTCAAGCCCTCTCTGTCCCTTGACCCGGTGATTTGGCAAACATTTGCAAAGCCCACACTTCAGGTTATTATTATTATTGTTGTTTATTTTTTGTTTTTCGAGACAGGGTTTCTCTGTGTAGCTTTGGAGCCTGTCCTGGAACTCGCTCTGGCCTCGAACTCAGAGATCCACTTGTCTCTGCCTCCTGAGAGCTGTGATTAAAGGTGTGTGCCACCACTGCGTGGCCTGTGTTTAAGTTTTGGGTGTTGGGGACAGAGCAAGGCTTGACACCATATGCCCGTAGTTTATGTCAGACACTGGGGCAAAAAGACAATGATGACTCAGACTCGGTAGAGTTCACAGTCCAACAGTGGCAGGAGGATCACATGTTCAAAACCACCCTGGGAAATTTAGTGAACCCTTGTGTCAGTGGGTAAAGATGTTTGCCAACAAGCCCGATGACCTGAGTTTGATTTACAGGACTGACACAGTAGAAGGAGAGACCAACTTGTGAGCACTATGGTACAGGAATGTGTGTATATACATATACAGATAAATACATAAACATGATTTTAAAAAGTAAAGAAGGCAAAGAAAAGAGAACAGGGAACAACACAGTAGTAGGGCACTTGCATGCATGAAGCTCTAAGTTCAGTTCTGATAATATCAGTAAGACACACGTGTGATGGAAACATGACAGTGACGACATAGAGTCCCCGGGTTCATGGACCCTTTCTGGAAGGAATGAATGAGATAAAAAATTAAGAGGCATTCCTTCATCTCTCACTTTCTTATTTATTTGTTGGTTGGTTTATTTATTTATTTAGTTTTTTTTGAGACATGTATGTTTTTTCTGTGTAACCACTCTGGCTATCCTAGAACTTGCTGTGTAGACCAGGCTGGCCTCGAACTCAGAGATCTGCCTGTCTCTGCCTCCCGAGTGCTGGGATTAAAGGTGAGCAATGACATCACCACCTGGCCGAGATTTATTTTTTTATCCTAGGTGTACATTTTGTCTCCATGTATGTATGTATGTGCACCACATGCGTACAGTAACTGAGGTGGGAAGAAGAGGGCATCATCAGATCCCCTGAAAGTGGGATTATGGATGCTTGTGAGTCACCGTAGGGGTGCTGGGAACCAGACCCCTGTCCTCTACAAGAGCAGCAAGACCTTTTCACCCTGAGCCATCTCTCCAGATCTTTCTTTTCTTCTTTACAAGGATATGTGTCATTAGCTGATTCTGTCTTTGCTCCAACATTCCAGAATGTACTTCTATGTAGAAGTGGACTTCCTGTTCCTAGTATCCTGCCAACTCCTAACCACTATGCTCCCACCTCCCACTTCCTGTTTCAGCCATCTTTGCATAGGCTAAGAGGGTGACTATGTCATCAGGTGAAAGAACTCAGGAACCCTCTGGAGCACAGGTGCTCCATGATTAGACAAAGCTCCCCAACAGCTGGTGGCTATCGCTAGGATGGTGCACTCCTGGGAACGGTGAGGGCTGCATGGTGACGACATTTGGGCTGGTCCTGGATGAACAGGTCTCAGAAAAGAGTGGCCCACTCCGGAACCCGCTAAAGAGCTCTTCAGGTTTGCAAAATCACAAGAAGCTCAGAGTGCCTAGAGAGGATGGGTGGACAGGGGAGCGCGGCTCAGGACACAGTGCACGTCTTACCTTGAGTGACAGGCAATTTACACAGAGCCCTGGCACATGTACTTTCACAGAAATGTCTACAAAATCAGGAATTCTTTTTAAGGCAAAGTGCGTCTCTCTCCACCCCCACGGTTTGCCGAAGCAGTCTGGAGAACCTTCTGGAAGCCTAGGACCTAGCACACCCTCTCAGTTTGCAGGCAGGGAAGCTGGACTGAGTGAAGTGGGAGGTGGAAGCATGGTTGTAGAGGTGGTGAGAGGACCCACGGCTGCTCTCAGGGGTAGAACAGGGCCAGAGTGAGGTGTCAGCCATCTTTTTCTCGTTTTCTTTTCTTCCTTCTCTTCTCTTTATTTATTTTTTTGTTAGTTTGTTTTTGAGACAGCTTCTTTGTATAGCCCTGGCCACCCTGGAACTTGCTCTGTATACCAGGCTGGCCTCAAACTCACAGAGATCTGTTTGCTCTTGCCCTAAGTGCTGGGATTAAAGGTATACAACACCGCCCGCCCTCTTTTCTTTTTTTTTTTTTCCATTTTTTTCCCCAAGACAGGTTTTCTCTGTGTATCCTTGACTGTCTTGGAACTCAAACCATAGACCAGGTTGGCCTCAAACCCTGAGATCTGCCTGCCTCTGCCTCCCAAGTGCTGGGATTAAAGATATGTACCACCACCCCTGGCTCTTGTTTTCTTTTAAAATAAGGTCTCATTAGGTAGCCCAAGCCAGCTTTGAACTCATGATCCTCTCTCAGTCTTCTGAGTGCTGGTACCCACCACAGACCTCTCACTGGAGTCCTGGTCCTTGAACCACTAGGTAGAGCAGCCAACCATCCAGGGTTTACAGATCAGTAATAGCAACGCTGGGTCTGGGCATTAACTCTGCAAACCAGTTTCCTAATGTCTCTGACTCCTCTAGGTCACCCCATTTGGGCCAGTTGGAAGACGGAAGCGAGCCAATGAAATGCTATCTTCTAATAGCCAGATCCCTCTCCCTTCTGTGGGATAAGGGCAAAGCCAGCAGACCACTTTGGTTGGCGTCTCTGCACTTCCTGTTCCTGGCTTCTGAGCTCTCTGGCTTGCCTGGCCAGTCTCAGACCAGATCCGTATGACTCTAAAACTTCAGCCCTTATCCATCAGGAGGTGGGACTTAGTATGGTGGCAATTGGAAGTGTTGGGAATGAGATACCCAGGGTTAGGATTTGGCCTCCTAGACAGAGTCATTCTCTGAGTAGACTGGGCCAGCCCCCAGTGCATATACATTCACTGCCATCTGGGCACACTGAGGAAGGGTCTCCTAGTTTTCTGAACACAGCCTTAGTTACCTAGGAGTCTTGGGTGGGAGAGTGCCTGGAACAGACTGGCCTGTGGGCATATCCTTGAGGTATTTTATTTTCGTTTTTTATTATGCATACGGTGTACTACCAGTATGTATATCTGAGTGCCAGAAGAGGGCACCAGATCTCACTACAGATAGTTGTGAGTCACCATGGGGATGCTGGGAATTGAACTGAGGTCCTCTAGAAGAGCAGCCAGTGCTTTTAACCACTGAGCCATCTCTCCAGCCCTGAGGTATTTTCTTAATTGTTAATTAATATAGATGACCCTAGCCCACTGTAACAGGGCTAGGAAGGTCGACCTGGGCTGTATAAGAAAGCAAGCAGATAGCTGGGCTGTGGTGGCACATACCTTTAACCCCAGCACTCGGGAGGCAGAGGTAGGCGACTATCTGTGAGGCCGAGGACAGATTGGTCTACAAGAGCTAGTTCCAGGACAGCTAGGACTGCTACACAGAGAAACCTTGTCTTGAAAAACCAAAATAGATAGATAGATAGATAGATAGATAGTAGATAGATAGATAAAAGCTAGCAGAGGGGCTGGAGAGGAGCTCAGCGGTTAAGGGCACTCACTAGTTGCTCTTCTAACGATCTAGCCTAGATTGTCAGCACCCACATGGCGTCTCACAAGTCTGTAAATTCAACCCCATGGGTTCCACTGCTTGTCTTCTGGCCTCCACGGGCATCAGGCATACAAGGAAGCAGAACAACGATATACATAACATTTTAGAAAAACAAATACAAAAACGAGCAAGCAAGAGGCAAAAGAGTGTTGGAAAAGAATGAATATTCATGAAGTTGCACAAAGAAAACATTATTTATTTATTTGTAAAACACCTCCGCCAAGACCCAAACAAGGTAAACACACCTGGACAGAAAGTTTATTCTAAGGAAGGTGATGA
This sequence comes from Microtus oregoni, assembly GCF_018167655.1. NCBI lineage: Eukaryota > Metazoa > Chordata > Mammalia > Rodentia > Cricetidae > Microtus > Microtus oregoni. The sequence continues at coordinate 15,837,045 of NW_024543064.1, forward strand.
CTGTGTTTGAGCCCATTGGTGCAAGCTAAACGCACAATCTCATCTGATTGGCTAGTTCATAATCAACGTGAAAGAAAGGGCAGAGTGTTTGGCTGCTCTGGGTCATCAAATTCTAGGACTGCAGCCGAAAGAAAGTTTTCCTGGGTGGGGGAGATGAGAAGATATGAATTTCTTTGCATGAAAGTTTTACAAGGTGTGAGTGATTTGGCTAGCCATTTATTTTTATTAAAAAACAACAAAACAAAACAAAAACAAAACATTCTCTCACCATCGAGCAGCGTTCCTCCCTGGTTTCGGCTCCGAGCTCCTGCCCTGGCTTCCTTGGATGGTGGACTGTAACTGTAAGCCGAAATAAACCCTTTTCTCTCCAAGTTGCTTCGGATCACAGTGTTTATCACAGCAACAGAGAGCAAAGTAGGACACAGGGCTTGTCCAGTAGACCACGCCCAGCCTCATCTAGACTGACCCCACCCCGGTGGACACTGTCCCTTTCTGCCTTTATCGAGTGACATAGATGCCCCAGGATGTGCCTCGGGGAGTATCTGAATTCTTGCTCATCTTTTCCCATTCTGTCACTGGGTCAACTGGGACGGAGGAAGACGAAGCCCTTTTCCTGGGGGAGAGACGCCACTAGGGCTAGAATATAGTTTTGTGCAGGAGCACGGACGAACATACATGAGTTAAAACCATAGAGTCGCGCAACACAACAGAAGCCTAGAGCGACGCTGCAGCTAATCTAGTCAGGCAGTCGACTTCCGCTTCCGGCGAAAACCAGGAAGTTCTGCGATAGACTGCTGGCGTCCCTTTTCCGGACTCAGCTTAGAGCTGTGGCTATGCTCTTGGCTTGGGTTCACTTGGACTGCCATGTGGCCCCTGTGGAGGTAGATGCTCCGCTCCGCTCCTTCCTTCCGTCTCCGTCCTCCGCGCTCCTAGCCTGAGCGAATGAGGAGACCCTGTCTTGGATCTACGGCTCCGCGCCCGGCGCTGCGTTGACCTCCCCGGGGCCGGAAGTCCACTTCCGCTCCGCCTGGGCGGCTCCCGGCTTCACGCCGGGCGTCTTTTGCGGAATTGAACCCTCGCACCGCCTTGACCCTTGAGCAGGTTCCTCTCTGCCATCCTTTTGCGTGTCCTTGAGTGTGGATGACAGCGTCTTGAGGAAGACCAGAGGACCACCGAGAGCTGGGCGTGGTGGCGCACTTCCGTCATCCCAGCTCTTGAGGGGCAGAGGCAGGAGGGTTATTGCAAGTTAGAGGCAAGCCTGAGCTACATAGCGAGTTCCAAGGCTGCCATAGCTATTTAGCAGGAGCCTGTCTAAACACAAAACACCAAAATAATTATAACTCTGGGTTGGCGAGAGGATTGGGTGAAGGGCTGCTGGTTGATTCCTAAAACCCAGCTACTGTGAATGCAGACAGCGGGGCTTGCAGTTGTATTAAGAGCTGAGGCTGAGGATGGTGGCAAGAAGGGTGGAACAGGGAAAAAAAAAAAAAAACGCGTCCTGTGGAATTTTGACCTGTCGGGAGATCTTTGCACTGAGCAGGTGGTTTCCTGAAACTGATGGAACTGTGGAACTGGTCCTCTCAGAAATAACCTTTAAAACTGGCCTCCTGATGATTTAGAGATTATTTCTAGACGCCAGTGTTGTGGCTATCTTGGGTAATTAGAATTAGTGAAAGGGAGCTTTCCTAAGTGGGTTTGGGATCTTGAGTGAAAGGTTTTGGCAGGAGGGGAAAACCTGAAAAGTATCTCCTTCTTGACTTCTTGTATTTTTGGTTTTTCGAGACAGGGTTTCTCTGTAGCTTTGGAGCCTGTCCTGGAACTCCCTTTGTAGACCAGGCTGGCCTCGAACTCACAGAGATCCTCCTGCCTCTGCCTCCCAAGTGCTGGGATTAAAGGCGTGCGCCACCACCGCCCGGCTTGACTTCTTGTAAAAGCAACACGTTTTAAATAATAATAAACCACAAAAATGCACAGTGAAAATACTTCCCTCCTTGATTCTGTGTTCAGAAGTACAGCTAATTTAATAACTTCCAAGTTCAGTTTGTGGTAGTGTGTTTTTAATTTCCTCTGATGGTTTCTGTATAAACTGATATGGATATGACCACTCCATGGTATGGGTAAGGGGAAGGTTTTTTTTTTTTAATGTAGATATTAAAGAACAGCCAGAGGCTTTTGGAAGAGTTCAGAACAGAGAGAAGGTAGACTGAATACAGCCTACAGACTGGACATGACCACGGCAATCTAGGAAATAAAGCAGAGAAGCAGGAGCCGAGGGGAGAGAGAGAGAGAGTGGAAGGAGCATATGGAGAATAGCAGGGTTATAAGAATTAAGGAGTAGCTGGGGATGGGAAGCCATGAGCTGGAGGGAGTTTAGGATAAGAGCTGGTGAGAAGGGCCAGGATGACTCTTTGGTGGGTGGGAACCAGTTTCACAAGTTCCTGAGGAATGGTGGCTTTTGTCTAACCACCAGCAGTCCTATAGTTCGACCTGAGTGCATTGCTGGATATTTGAACTGCCTTTGGAGTTTGGGGAATTGGAATTTCCTGTGGACCTGACAGTTCCATACAACTGTTGATCTGTACCTTGTTCATGTCGTGATGTTATAGGTGACTTAGCACTCATGGCTTTACTCCATTCGTTGTAAGACTGCAAAGCATTCCACTGAATAGTTGACAGTACCTTACTCATTTTCTGGTTGATGGCCACTTAGATTGTACCCAAGAATCTTTCCCCATCAATCATTCAGACTTTCCTTGACTTAATAGTTCCCCTTTTTTAAAAAAAAAATCTAAAGCTCTTGTTCTGTTTTATCTTGTGACTATATAAAAATATCAGATCTTAGACATTTTATAAAGAACGAGGTTCATTTGCTGCACAGGTTTGGAGGTGTAAGGGCATAGTACTGCTATTGGCCGAGCTCTGGGTGACATTACAGTGAGGAGAGCGTGTGTGCTGTGGGGAGATCATATGAGGAGACAGGACAACAGAGAACAGAAAGGCATCAGTTTGCATTTTTAAAAAAAGATTTATTATGTATACAGTATTATGCCTGCATGTATGCCTGCATGACAGAAGAGGGCACCAGATCCCATTACAGATGGTTGTGAGCCACCATGTGGGTACTGGGAATTAAATTTAGGACCTCTGGGAGAGCACAGGCAGCCTGTGCTCTTAACCTCTGAGCCATCTCTCCAGTCCTCAGTCTGCAATTTTTTAAATAATTTATTTAACTTTATGTGCATTGGTATGAAGGTATCAGATCCCCTGGAACTGGAGTTACAGACAGTTGTGAGCTGCCATGTGGGTGCTGGGATTTGAACCTGGGTCTTCTGGAAGAACAACCAGTGCTCTTAACTGCTGAGCCATTTCTCCAGCCCCATCAATTTGCAATTTTATGACCTCATTCTAAAGAACTAGCTCAAAGTCCGGCGATGGTGGTGCATGCCTTTAATCCCAGCACTCAGGAGGCAGAGGCAGGCAGATCTCTGTGAGTTGGAGGCCAGCCTGATCTACAGAGTGAGTTCCAGGGCAGGCTCCAAAGCTACACAGAAAAACCCTGTCTTGAAAAGCCAAAAAGAAAAAAGAACTAGTTCAGGCTAAGTTGATAGGGCAGTTATCTAGCACTGAGAGGAAGTTTTGAACCCCAGCCTTTCATAAAGTGGATGTGGTCACCCATGGTTGTAATCCTAGCGCTTGGGGGAAGGGTAGAGATCAGAAATTCTAGATCACCTTCTGCAAAGAGAGTCTGAGGCTATCTTGAGCTGGAGACCCTGTCTCAAAACAGTTAAAACTATGTCCAGGAAAGTAATATTAGTCCTTCCTAAGGGCAGCTCCCCACAAGGCCCTAATTGTCTGCCAGGCCCTACCCATTATGCTATTTTTTTAAAAGACAGCCTCTTGTAGCCCAGGCTGTCCTTAACTTGTTATGAAGTGGAGACTGACCTGGAATTTTTGATCCTCCTGCCCTCTTTCTCCTGAGTGCTGGGATTACAGGACGTGGCACACCATGTGGTTAGGTCCTACCTCCTAAGGATCCCATCACCAAGCCAGGTGGTGGTGCACGCCTTTAATCCCAGCACTTGGGAGGCAAAGGCAGGTGGATTTCTGTGAGTTCGAGGCCAGTCTGGTCTACAAGAGCTAGTTCCAGGACAGGCTCCAAAGCTACAGAGAAATCCTGTCTTGAAAAAAAAAAAAACAAAAAACAAAACAAAAAATCACCTCCTAACATCACTGGGAACACACACATGAGCACACACTGGCTATCCCTCAGAGGCCAGAGGCACCAGATCCGCTGGGGCTGGAGATACACTTGGTTACCTGACATGAATACTGGTCCTCTCCAGGAGCAGTGCAGGTTCTTAATGACTGAGTGGACCAGTTCCTAGCACCTGGTTACTAAGCTGCTCAAGGTTCTCTGACCCATCTTCTAAAGCTTAAAGTAATTCTAGTCCCTGTAGCTAAGATACTCTCGGGACCCAGGCCAGTTCTTATTATCTGGGCTTTTACTTACTCAGCAGAGTAGCTCATCCCTCCCCAAGCTGTGATAATCTAGAATGAGACGGAAAGGCAGAATGCTCTGTAACTTGGCGGTGCTGGTAGTTCTTTTAGATTATGTTTATTATTTGTTATAGGAGGGCAGTTGGTGGGGGTCACAGGACAACTTTTTTTTTAAATATTTATTTATTATGTATACAATATTCTGTCTATGTGTATGCCTGCAGGCCAGAAGAGGGCACCAGACCTAATTACAGATGGTTGTGAGCCACCATGTGGTTGCTGGGAATTGAACTCAGGACCTTTGGAAGAGCAGGCAGTGCTCTTACCCTCTGAGCCATCTCTCCAGCCCACAGGACAACTTTTGGGAGCCTGTGCTGTGCTCTCCTTCTGCCGTATTATAAGTTCCAGGAACTGAACTCCCTTCATCAGGCCTGGCAGCAAGTGCTCTCACCCACTGAGTCTCACCAGCCTGTGGGCACTACTAGTTTAGGAGTGGTCTGTGAAGCTAAAGAGATGTTCCTCTAGCTGCAGGGGTATCCAATGTCTCTGGTCTCCAAGGTCATCTTTTCCAGGTTAAATTCCTAGAACCGACATGGTTGCTAACAACCATCTATCACTCCAGTTCCAAGGATATACTTTCTAAAACTTGGTGTGTGTGTGTGTGTGTGCATGCACACATGCACATGGGGGTACCACCATCCTTGTGTGGAGATCAGAGGACAACTTGTGGGAGTTAGTTCTCTCCTTCCACCATGTGGGCCTAAGGAATCAAATTCAGTTTGTCAGGCTTGGTGGCAAGCACTTTGACCTCTGAAACATGACAGCCTCTATGGCTGTAGTTTATTTATTTATCTATTTTAAAGTCTTGCTGTTCCTGTCACAGAAGAGCTGGAGAGTGATTAAAACAATAAAGAATAGCCAGTAGATGCGTTGGGGAGTATTATTTTAAGGGGTGTGACTTGTTTACGCTGCACTTGTGTAACTGTGACGCTGTGATTCTTTGCCTGTCTAAAACACCTGATGGCCTAATAAAAAGCCGAACGGCCAATAGCGAGGCAGGAGCAAGGATAGGCGGGGCTAGCAGGTAGGTAGTGTAAATACAAGGAGAACTGAGGTGAGGAGCAAGAGAACGAGGAGAGGAAGACTATGGGCCAGCCCCCAATCCAGACATGGAGTCAGAGTGAAAGAAAGAGATACAGAAGTAAGAAAAGGAAAGAGCCCGAAGGCGAAAGGTAGCTGGGGACAATTTAAGTTAGAAAAGCTGGAAAGAAACAAGCCAAGTTAAGGCTGGGCATTAATAAATAAGAAGTCTGTGTATTTATTTGGGAGCTGGATGGTGGGCCCCCCAAAAAGCCTGAAGAGTGAAGAGCAAAAGCAACCAACAACATAGATGTAAGTGGGCAGAACATTTTCTCATTTATTTCCTTTTCATCATGTTTACCTCAGAACTGGCCAACAATGTTCCCTAAAAATAGCTGGAGAAAGGAGATGGGAGAAGGCTGGGTTAATTGAGTGCTTGCCTAGTATAAGAAGCCTGGGTTCGGGAAGAACAAGTTCAAGATTAGCATGGACAGTTGGCTCAGACTTAAGAGAGTTCCCAGCACCCATATTCTGCTGCTCACAACTATCTGAACCCCAAGCTCCAGATGATACAATGCCCTCTTTTGGTTTCTTTGGATACTCATGTGTATTTATGTACTGTTAGCATATAGTGGAAGGGAGAAATGGATGCAAGTTTGCTAGCAAGTACAGGATTCTTAAACAAGGCATGGAGATGCAACTTGAAATTCTGGGGACGTGGGGGTGTCACACACCTTTAATCCCAGCACTGGTCTACAGAGCAGTTCCAGGACAGCTGGGGATACACAGAGAAACCCTTGAAAAATACCTTGAAAAATAAAACAAACAACAGCAACAACAAAACCCAACCTGAAATCTTGGCATTGGGACCTAGAGCAGGAGGTTCAAGAGTTTATGGCCAGCCGGGCGGTGGTGGCGCACGCCTTTAATCCCAGCTCTGGGGAGGCAGAGGCAGGCGGATCTCTGTGAGTTCGAGGCCAGCCTGATCTACAAGAGCTAGTTCCAGGACAGGAACCAAAAGCTACGGAGAAACCCTGTCTCGAAAAATCAAAAAAAAAAAAAAAGAGTTTATGGCCAGCCTGGGCTTTTGAGACCCTGGCTACAAACCATCAGAAAGGTCAGCATTCTTCATTCTTTCCATTTTTAGATTCTCCAGCTCTCATTTGGGTAAGCCATTATTAACACATTTCTTCAGCTGCATCTATCGATCCAGCAAGCAGCCAGACAGAAAAAGACTTTGTCGATTTATGAATAAACTTCTTTAGGCTTGGGATGCAGACCCAAGAGATCAGGGTGGCTTAACAGCCTTTGTGGTCCACTCTTGTTGATCTTGACTTTACTCTGTGCTTAGGAATCTGAAATGCACATCCCCCACCTCCCACCCCACCGCTGCCCCAATTCTAGGATGGAAACTGGAGAAATAAGAGCAGTCCCGATGGTCAAATAAGGCCATGGCCAAATGACAAGGTGGCTGAAGAGCCAGAAGTCATCCTAATCCTGGCTTCCCAGGTCCAGGTTCCACCCGAGAGCCTTGAGGAAGACTGCTGAGAGCCTTGTGACCATGGCAACAGAGTCCTCCCATCCCCCACCCACAGGAAGTTCCACTGCGGTTTTGCAGCTGGGCCCAGGACTGTCCTCAGCCATCTCTACTAATTTGCTGGACAGTGGTTGAGACTTGCTAGCTGTACAGAGGAGCAAGCAGATGGTAGAAATGCTGGCAAAGAGGCAGTTTCTAGGCTGCTCTGTCCCAGAGCTCCGCGCTCAGGTGGCCAAGTGTCGGCCTGGAGTCAGAGTCTCAGACAAATGCTTGTTTCAGCTTGCTCTGCCTGCGTTCCAGAGAGGTACACCACAGGCTTCCTTTGACGCAAGATCCTACTGCGGCCGTGAGAAATCTGAGCCCCTGTCTTCTTGGAGCTCGGCTTTGAAGGTTGAGATAAAAATTCACCAAGCTGTGACTGTTCTTCTTCTTGGCAGAGGAAACTTTGCTTCTTGAGACTGAATTCTGGGAGTCTCTTTGCCCTCTTGTTAGGACAGTGAGCCTGCTGCTTGGGGCTGTCCCAGGAGGCTGGTTTTTATTCTTTTCTAGATGGTTCCATTTAACTTGGGAGTTTGTGATTTTTGCTTTTTGGCATGGAAGGAAGTTTCTGCAATGGTTTTGAATGCCCTAAAAATACTTGGTGCCCCCTCCCCGTGCTTGGGTGTGCTCACTACATAACCCTAGCTAGCCTCAAACTTGTAGGAATCCTCCTATCTCTGCCTCCCAAGTAAAGTTTGGCTCTTTATAATATCCTACTTGTTACTGGGGCCCTCATACTTGTAATTCCAATTCTATAGAGGCGGAGACAAGAGGCAGCAGAGACAGGCAGTTTTAAGGTCAACAGGGCTACACAGCAAAGCCCTGTCCAAAGCAAAACAAAACAAAACATGCCATGTGGCAACAGATCAATTTAGTTCTTAGGAATCTACCTTTGAGGAAAGAGGACGAGTGCTGGGGAAACAGGAGCCCTGGCTGTGGTGCTGGCTGACCTCGAGCTGGCCAACAGGAACAGTCCTGGCCTTTGTTTTTAAAACCAGGAGCAGTTAAGTTGCCTGGAGTGAGAAAGGCAGGCTCCCCAGAGGTAAGCCAGCCTAGGGAGAGCCGAGTTGCGTTTTCTCTTGTTGCATTTCCAGCCCCTTTGTTCTGCTTGTCTTCCTGTGGAGGAACTTGCTCTGAAGCCAGCTGCCCTGCCCTGCCCTGTCCTGCCCATAATGCAGGTCAGCCTTGCCTTCCTGCATGTGGAGACCTGCTTTCTGGGCCGCAGCTGACACAGCGATGGTGGCTGTGGCAGGCAAAGGGGACAGACAGGAACTGCTTTCCCAGCACAACCCACTCTATTTTTTTCTCTTTTTTTTTTTTTTTTAAAGATTTTATTTATTATGTATACAACATTCTGCCTCCATGCAGGCCAGAAGAGGGCACCAGACCTCATTACAGATATTTGTTTTTTTTTGTTTTTTTGTTTTAAATATTTATTTATTTATTATGTATACAATGTTCTGTCTGTGTGTATGTCTGCAGGCCAGAAGAGGGCACCAGACCTCATTCCAGAAGTTGTGAGCCACCATGTGGTTGCTGGGAATTGAACTCAGGACCTCTGGAAGAGCAGCCAATGCTCTTAACCTCTGAGCCATCTCTCCAGCCCCACAACCCACTCTAGAGAAAACTTTCTGCCACAGTGACCTGCAAGACTTTTGGGCCCGAAGATCTGCTACAAGCTTGGCATCACTTGAGGCTGACTTCCTGCTTGGGAGTGAGGTAGTGCTCATTCTGCTGATGTCTGCAGGACGCCCGTGCCTCATGGACCCATTTTGGCATTAGAATGTAGACACGCGGTGTCTTGGTTTCTGTCCCTGTGGTTATGATCAAAGTCTCTGACTTAAGCAATTTAACAGGCCTGCAAGCCATCAGTACATGGGCACCATGATGGCTTAGACTCACGTGACAGAAGGAGAGGCTCGAACATCATGCATGGTACAAGTGAGCACACACATGAGCAAGTAAATGTAATAAAGAAAATTTAAAAAGCAACTTACAGGAGGAAGGGTTTGTTGTAGCTTGCTGTTCAAAGTACAGTCCATCGTGGTGGAAAGTCAAGGCAGCAAGGACTCGAAGGAGCTGGGAAAACCGAGGGGGACGGACGCGTGCGGATGGACGCGTGCTACTGCTCCGCTTGTTTCCTCCATCTTGTACAGTCCGGGATCCCTGCACAGGCAGTGTCTGTCCACAGTTAAACAAGTCTTCCTATGTTAATTAACCTGATCAAAATATCCAGATCCGGGGGCTGGAGAGATGGCTCAGTGGTTAAGAGCATTGCCTGCTCTTCCAAAGGTCCTGAGTTCAATTCCCAGCAACCACATGGTGGCTCACAACCATCTGTAAAGAGGTCTGGCGCCCTCTTCTGGGCTTCAGGCATACAGACAGAATATTGTATACATAATAAATAAATACATTAAAAAAAATATCCAGATCCCTTATGGGTGTGCCAAGATGGTCCCAAGAGGCTTGCCCCTAGGAGTCCCAGTTCTGTCAAGTACACAACACTAACCACCACCAGAAAACAAACTAACAAGCAAAAAACAGTTTTAAGGAAAAAGGTAGTTTTTGAGGGGAGAGGAGACATTCAGGTATTGTGTGGAAATTTCCTCTTCCTCCTTTTCTTCATTTTAAATTTTGAGACAGTAGCCCAAGCTGCCTTGAAATCACCTTCTAGCCGAGAAGATGACTTTGTACTGTTGATTCTCTTGTCTCTACCACGCAAGTGCTAGGATTTTAGGTGTGGGCCATCACTCCCAACGTGTTTCCTGTTTTTCAACAAATCTTAAAAACAGAGAAGAGAGGTCATAACCAAGTTGGGAAGTGACATCTCAATTGACCTTTAGTAGAGGGCGGGCCCTTCTCAGACAAAGGCATGGAAGTGCAAAGGCTTAGGGTCTGGGAACTGTACTTTTTACTAACTCCAAGCTAACCTTTTGATTGTTTGAGACAGGATCTCACTTTATAGCCCAGACTAGCCTAGAACTTGGTATATAGGCAAGGATGACCTTAAATTTCTGAGCCACATCTCTTCCTCTTGAATGCTGTCATTAAAGGTGTGTGTGCCCCACCACTCCACCTATGCAGCTAGAGACTGAAACCAGGACTTCTTGGTTGCTGAGCAAGCACTACAACAACTGAGCCATGGCCCAGCCTTCATGGGTTTTATGGCTAGGCCACGGAGGTGTCTTTTCTTTCATGGGCAAAACTTTGGGGGAGGGGAGGGCATGGTGGACAGGGTCTTGCTCGACAGCACAGGCTGGGCTTGAACTCATCATCTTTCTGCCTCTGCCTCCCAAGTGTTATGAATACAGCGGACCTTAGAGACCTAGTGTAGGTTTCCAGCCTCAGCACTGTTGACATTCTGGAAAAGGTTTATTTGGTGTGGGGGCTGGTCCCATGCCTGTGAACATGCTCAGTAGCAGCTTTCACCTCTACCCATGACATGCTAATAAATATCCTCCCACATACACCAAGCTCTCATGTCTCCAGGTATTGTCAGCTGTCTCTTGGGTGGCAAAATTACCCCTGGATGGGGCTGGGGAGGTGATTCAGCTGTTAAATCCTTATCATGTAAGTGTAAGGACTGGAGTTCGGATGCCCAGAAGCCATGTAAATGCCAGGTGGGCATGGAGGCCCATCTGTAATTCCAGTCTCAGAAAGCAGAGATGGGATCCCCAGAGAAAGCTGGCAACGGAGACCAATCTAGTCAGTGAGGTCTGGGTTTGAGTGAGAGACCCTGCCTGGATTAATAAGGTGGAAGAGCAACCTTCTTGAGCCTTTATATATACACACACACATGCAAAAGCATGCACACATACTCACATGCATACCACATATACACACCAAAAGAAGAAAAACTGCCCCTGTTTGAGAACCTCTGGCTTAGTAGAAGGCAAGTTCAAAATGGACAGTGAAGGGGACAGTGGAGAAGGGAGCTCAGATTTCTAGCCCTAGTTTAAGGTTGCATTAAGAAAGGTCGGGAGAGCAGTGTGCACTGGGCTGTGTATTCTCTGTTAAGTGTGACTGACTCCCCCCTCTGTTTGTGTGTGTGTTACTAGGGATTGAAGCTAGGGTCTCCTGTATACTAGATAAGTGCTCTACCACTGAGCCATATCCCCCGCCCAAAGTTGACTTCTTTCTTTTTTGAGGGGTTTTTGGTTTTTGGAGACAGGGTATTATGTATCGCAGACTGGCCTTGAACTCAATATACAGGCAAGGATAACCCTGAGTGCCATTCTGGAGCATTGCTATGTTGTTGTTTGGTTGTTGTTATTGTTTGAGACAAGGTCTCATTTTGTAGACCAGGCTTGTTTTGAAGTCACAGAGAACTTCCTGCCTTTACCTATGGAGTACTGGGATTAAAGGTGTGCGCCACTGCACCAAAGTAGAGTTTGCTTTATTAGAAGAGAAAATAAGGGCTGGATGGAAAATAAGCTCTTGGGAGGCAGAGGCAGGTGGATCTCTGTGAGTTCGAGGCCAGCCTGGTCTACAGAGCTAGTTCCAGGACAGCCAGGCTCTGGTTAGCCTGGAGCTTGCATTGTAGACCAGGCTGTCCTTGAACTCACAGAGATCTGCCTGCCTCTGCCTCCTGAGTGCTGGGATTAAGGTGCTCATCACCATGCCAACCCTCCAAAAAGTTGTTTTATTCTTTTTTAAAGACTTGTATAGGGCTGGAGAGATGGCTCAGCAGTTAAGAGCACTGACTGCTCTTCCAGAGGTCCTGAGTTCAATTCCCAACAACCACATGGTGGCTGACAACCACCTATAATGAGATCTGGTGCCCTCTTCTACAGACTGGATACTGTATAAATAAATAAATAAATAAATAAATAAATAAGGGGGCTGGAGAGATGGCTCAGAGGTTAAGAGCACTGACTGCTCTTCCAGAGGTCCTGAGTTCAATTCCCAGCAACCACATGGTGGCTCACAACCATCTGTAATGAGGTCTGGTGCCCTCTTCTGGCTTGCAGGCATACACACAGACAGAATATTGTAAACATAATAAATAAACAAATATTTAAAAATAAATAAATAAATAAATAAATAAAAAGACTTGAATAGTGCCTCCTTAGTCACAGTTCTGTTGCTGTGAAGAGACACTGTGGCCAAGGCACCTCTTACAAAAGGAAGCATTTATGAATTTGGGGCTTGCCTACAGTTTTAGAGAGTTAGTCATTGGTTATCAGGGCAGGTAATATGGCAGCAGAAAGGCAGGCAGGCAGACATGGTGCTGGAGAAGCAGCTGAGAGCTACATCCTGATCTGCAGGCAGCAGGCCAAGAGAGGAGAGGCTGGACCTGGCATGGGCTTTTGAAACCCCAAAGCCATTCCCCAGTAATGCACCTCTTCCAACAAGGCCACACTTAGTCAACAAGGCCATGTCTCCTAATCCTTCCCAAACAGTTCCACTAACTAGGGACCAAGCAATCAAACGTAAGAGCCTATAGGGACCATTCTCATTCAAATCACCGCACCACTTATATGGCTTTCCAGTAAGACGTGTAAATGTCAACTTAGGTGGGGTGGCTTGTGTTTGCAACCCCAGCCACTCAGGAGGATGAGGCAGGAGGGTTGCAAGTTCAAGACCAGCTTGGAGAATTTAGTAAGATGGGTCCCATCTCAGGAAAAGTAGGCAAGAAAAGTGGGGGTGAAGATGTAGCTTAGTGGTGGAGTGTTTGTTTCAGGTACACAGAGTGATGGGTTCAATCCCCAGCACTGAAACAAAGAAGACCACAGGGTTAGAGTCAAGTCTCTGTAGCTCAGCTGGGGTTGTAGGGGAAGGACAGAGCCAGGGTCAGCCTCCTTAAGGAAACCAGTGCTGTCTCCCAGTGCTTGTAGTACCAGCGCTTTGTAGAGAAACTAATTTACAGTGACCCCTCAACCACCCTCCCTAGTGGAATGAAGAGGCTGGAATTCCTGGCCATTTTGTGACTCTAGCTCCCTGGGGAGTCATGGGTTCCCTACATCTTCCCTGTTCCCTTTGTCAGATGACCCTTGAGCTGACTCAGCGCATACAGTCAATGCTACCTACAATCCTCTGTGTCTGTTATATCGTTTCTTTTTTGTTTGTTTGTTTGTTTTGTTTTTGTTGTTTTGAGACAGGTTTTCTTCGTGTAGCCGTGACTATCCTAGAACTTACTGTGTAGACCAGGCTGGCCTCAAACTCACAGAGATCTGTCTGCCTCTGCCTCCCAAGTACTGGAATTAATAGTGTGAGCCATCACGACCTGGCTATATCTTTTTTGTTTGTTTGTTTGTTTTTGTTTTTCAAAACAGGGTTTCTCTGTAGCTTTGGAGCTGTCCTGGCACTCGTTCTATATACCAGGTTGGCCTCTAATTCACAAAGATCTGCCTGCCTCTGCCTCCTAAGTGCTGGGATGAAAGTTGTGCACCACCACTGCCCAGCTCTGACTATATCATTTTGAGACAGGATCTTGTGTAGCTCAGGCTAGAGTCAAACTCACTATCAGCCTGAAGATGGCATTGATCCCCTGTCTTCCATCCCCTAAATACTAGGACTGTGGGCATGTGCCACTGGTGCTGAGGATGGAACCCAGGGCCTTGTGAGTGTTGGGTGAGCATCTACCAATTGAATCCATCCACTCCCACCCTCAGGCTTTCTCTTGAGTCAGTACAGACTGAAATTCTAAAGAACCCTAAGACTGTGTACCCTTGCAAGTGATGGGGACAGAGAGCAACCCTGGGGAAATACTTGTACATTTTGTTTCTAACATGCCTGCTGTTGTTGAGAAAGGCTCCTACTTAGCAACTGTTGGGGTCACATGTCATCTGAGAATCCTCACAACTGGCTGGTGCCCTGGAAAGCAATCTGCTAGATACAAATGGTGGCCAGGCCCTGGCTGTTGGGGCAGAGTACAGCTCCAGGACTTTCGGGGGGGCCTTGAGGATGTCCACTGTGAGGGGGCCAGGGAATGTGAGTGCAGGTGGCCTTCCCAGAAGCGTCATGTTAGTCAGTTTCCAGGGGCAGCTCAGCTCAGGCGTTGACAATGGCTTGAGTATTTCAGCTCACATTCTCTTCCCACCCACTGCCATGCATGTAGTGGATATTTCTCCTCCTTTTGCCACCCCCAGGCTTCGCCAGCCTACTCCAGTTCATCTATTCATTCTTTCCTCTCGTTAATAGCTGGAATTTCACTATGATGCTCATGCTAGCCTCTAGCTCCTAAGCTCACGTGATCTTCCTGCCCCTGCCTCCCGAATAGCTGGAACTATGGCTTGTGCTACCATGCTAAGATTTCTTTTTCGTGTGTGTGTGTGTGTGTGTGTGTGTGTGTGTGTGTGAACTTGCATGTGCTATGGCTTCTGTAAGTTAGAGAGGACAACCTTGCCTTCCATCTTATCTGAGGCAGAATCTCTTTACTGGTCTCTGCTGCATATGACAGGGTGGCTGGCACAGGAACTTCCAGAGAAATCCCTGCTTCCTGCTTCCATCTTGCTATAAGAGGGTGGGATCACAGATACACATCACTACGTCTCTCTATCTTTACATGGGTGCCAGGGATTCAAACTCAGGTCTTCATGCTTGCTCGAAAGGGCTTTACCCACTGAGCCATCCTATTTTTCTTATTTCAATTTTTATTTATGATTAGTATCTGTATGTGCACGGGCACAAGCATGATATGTATGGGAGGCACGTGTGCCAAGATCAGAGGGAAACTTTGTGGAGTTGGCTCTTTCCTTTCACCTCTAAATAGGATCCAGGGATTGAATTTAGGATACAGGTTTGTGTGGCAAGCACTTTTGCCCACCCACTGAGACACTTTGCTGGCCCGGCCTTTTTTTTTTTTTTTTTAAACAGAGTCTTATATAGCCTAGGGTAGTCTTGCATAGTCAAGGGTGACCCTGAACTCCTTATCCTCCTGTCTTGTCCTACAAATACAGGTGTTACCAGCACCTTCGGTTTCCTTTTTTCCTTTCTCTTCTTTCTTTCTTTCTCTTCTTTCTTTCTTTCTCTTCTTTCTTTCTTTCTCTTTCTTTCTTTCTTTCTTTCTTTCTCTTTTTCTCAAGACAGGGTTTCTCTGTGTAGCTCTGGCTGTCCTGGAACTCAATCTGTAGCCCAGGCTGACTTTGAACTGCCTGCCTCTGCCTCCTGAGTGCTGGGAGCAAAGGCATACACCATCACTGCCCTCTTTTTTTCTTTTGACCGCCTCTCACTCTATAAAGCAAGCTGACTTAGAACTTTTAATCCTGCCTTAGACTCCCAAGTGCTGGGATTACAGGTACTGCCATGCCAGGTTCCCTCCCTCCCTTCCTGGTGGTCAGTCCTGGATTTCTTTCTTTTTCCTTTTTTTTTCTTTTTTTGTTTTTGCTTTTTATTGTTTGTTTGTTTGTTTTTTTTTTTTTTTGAGTCAGGGTTTATCTGTATAACAGTCCTTGCTCTTGCTGTCCTGGAACTTGCTTTGTATACCAGGCTGGCCTCAAACTCATGGAGCTCCGCCTGCCTCTGCCTCCTGAGTACTGGGATTAGAGACATGCACCACCCCTGCCTGGCAAATCCTGGATTTCTTGCATGCTAGACTAGCATTGTGTCACTGAGCAACACCAAGCCCTTTTATTATTGTCAATTAAAATTTATTTTAAGTGTATGTGTGTCTTGTACATATGTGCTAAAGTGTGCATGATATCCTTGGATGATAGAAGCAGGAGTTTGATTCCCTGGAACCGAGTGACAGGTTACAGATGATTGTGAGCTGTCCTGTGGCTGCTGGGGACTGAACCTGTTTTGGTTTTTTTTCCCCCTAGAGCAGTCAGTGCTCTTAACTGCTGAATCATTTTACCAGCCCCTACCCAGCCCCTCATCATTGTTTATAACACTGATGCTAAAGCTCTTTTGTGACTTCTGACTTGAAACAACATCTGAAGACCCCCTGTGGGCTCCTGTGACATCTTAGACTTGGTTTCTCAGTCCCTGTTCCCTCAGCAAATTTGTATTGTGTGCCCAGTGTTCCATAACACATCCTGTTCTAGGTTTGTCTCTCACAGCACATTCTCTTGGTTTATGTCCCTGACTCCAGGAGGAGCGATTCTCTTCGTCCTTGTCACTGGCCTAGTGTTGGTACAAGGTGGGAAACTCGTGGTTGCTCTCCGATCTTAGGGGATCACAAATAACTTCAGTTTAGAGGTGGCCGTTATATGTTATGCTGGGGTGAGAACAAGGAGTAAAAGAAACTACTGCTTCCTGTGATGGGGACCGGGGTAGAAATAAAACCAGGAAGAAGAAGGAGAAGTAGAAAAAGAGGGATGGGGGAGGCTACTTCCTTCTCAGCCCTTGACCGCTCTGTTTGAAAGCTGGAGGACTCTTGGGTACTTAGCAACAACTGTGACTGCCCAGCAGAGAAACTGGGTGTGTCTCCTGGGCAGGAAGCCACTAACTCAGCCCAAGCAGCCACTTCCTCTAGCCACAAACTCCGCCCCTTGTCAGCTGATCCTTAAGTGGGTTTTTTGTTGTTGTTATTTTTCTTTTAGACAAGCCTTTACACAGTAGTCCAGGATGCTCTGGAACTCACTATGACATCCAATCTGGCCTCCAGCTCATGGCAATCCTCCTGCCTCAGGCTCTGGGGTGTTGCGATTACAGGCATGAGTCATCACATCCAGCTGCTTAGCATCTTGGGTCCCATGATCACTTCTATCTTTAATAGGGTATGTGAGCTCATACACTTCACACCTCATCTTTGAGCTCCAGTTCCTATATCTGTCTCATTCCCGTCTCATTCTCAGGTAGGAGCGGCCTCGTCTAACACCCGAGGTGCAGACTATCTCACTCAGCATCTGTTGTGGTAGCATCTGAGCCTGCAGCTCGGGGAGGATCAAGGAGTTCTTTCTCAGCTGCCCCTTCATCTTGTTCTTTTGAGCCCCTCTTAAACCAGGGACTGTCTGCAGTCTTGCAGTTTCTCTCTCTCTCTCCTCTGTCTCCATCTCTCTCATTATTATATTCTCGTCTTTATTCTTTTTTTTTGTTTTTTTTTTTTTTTGTTTTTGTTTTTTTGTTTTTCGAGACAGAGTTTCTCTGTGGCTTTGGAGCCTGTCCTGGAACTAGCTCTGTAGACCAGGCTGGTCTCGAACTCACAGAGATCCGCCTGCCTCTGCCTCCCGAGTGCTGGGATTAAAGGCATGCGCCACCACTGCCCGGCTCTCGTCTTTATTCTTATTACAGTCTGGCTGGCCTGAAATTTTCTATGTAGACAGGCTGATCATGAAGAAATCCATCTACCTCTGCCTTCTAAATATGAGGGGTAAATGTTTGTGTCACCATGAATGTATTATTATTATTACTACTACTACTTTGACCTAATTGTTTTATGTGTATGAATGTTTTGGGTTTTTTTGTTATTTTTGTTTTGAGGCAGGTTTCTCTGTGTAGCCTTGGCTGTTCTGGAACTAGCTCTGTAGACCAGGCTGGCCTCGAACTCACAGAGATCTTCCTGCCTCTGCCTCCCCAGTGCTGGGATTAAAGGTGTACACCACCACTGCCCAACTGTGTGTGTTTTACCTGCATGTATGTATGTGCACCACATGCATACCTGGTGTCTGTGGAAGACAGAAGAAGACTTCTAATCCCCTGGAACTGGAATTTAGGATGTTGTGAGTTCTCGTGGGTGCTGGGAATTGAAACTGTGTCCTATTTAAAAGCAACAATTGCTCTTAACCACTGAGCCATCTCTCCATCCCTTCCTCCCTTATAATAATAATAACAATAATAATAATAATTATTATTATTTATTATTATTATTTTGAGACAGGGTCTCTCTACATGGCTCTGGTTGTCTTATAACTCACTTTGTAGACCCAGCTGGGCTTGAACTTATAGAGATCTGCCTGCCTCTGTTTCTGGTGCTGGGTGAGGTTTTCTTTGGTGTTTTTTTGTTTAAACTTCTCATTTTTATGTTTCATGAACTGAATTCTAATCTTACCTCTTTCCTTTCTCTTTTGGTTTTCTATTTCCCAAGGTCAACAAATCTCTCTCTCTCTCTCTCTTTTAAATATTTACTTATTTAGTATACAATATTCTGTCTGTGTGTATGCCTGCAGGCCAGAAGAAGGCACCAGACCCCATTACAGATGGCTGTGACCCACCATGTGGTTTCTGGGAATTGAACTCAGGACCTTTGGAAGAGCAAACAATGTTCTTAACCTCTGAGCCATCTCTCCAGCCGCCAACAAATCTCTTTATTAAAACTGCCAGCTGGGCTGGGTAGTGGTGGTGCATGTCTTTAATCCCAGCACTCAGGAAGCAGAGGCAGGTGGATCTCTGAATTCAAGGCCAGCCTGGTTTACAGAGAGAGTTCTAGGACAGGTCCCAAAGCTACAGAGAACCCTGTTTCAAGAACAAAAAAAAGAAGAGACTGCCAGCTGGATCTGTCATTCCAGAGCTCAGGACGCTGAGGCAGGAATATCAGGAGTTCAAGGTTATCTTTGCCTACATAGTGATATTGAGACCAACCTGGGCTACTTAAAACCTTGTCTCAAAAAACAGTGCCCAACCGGGCGCTGGTGGCGCATGCCTTCAATCCCAGCACTCGGGAGGCAGAGGCAGGCAGATCTCTGTGAGTTCGAGACCAGCCTGGTCTACAGAGCTAGTTCCAGGACAGGCTCCAAAGCTGCAGAGAAACCCTGTCTCGAAAAACCAAAAAAAAAAAAACAAAAAAAAACAGTGCTCAAATCTTTCCTGAATGAGTCAGTGCATTCGTACTTAGCTAGTATTGCACAGTTCATGTGTGGAGGCCAAAGGCCAACAGGCATGAGCTGGTTCTCTCAGTCCATCATGTTGAGTCCTGGGGATAGAACTCAGGTTGTCAGACTTGGCAGCAAGCACCTTTACTACTGTGCTATCCCATTGGCCCTCCACCCCTCTCTCCCTGTTGTATCTCCCCTTCTATTTTGTTCTATTGTCTTTCTTACCCTCTCCCTCAATTCTCGAAGGTTCCTTACTAGTTTCCTGTCCTTCACCCACCTTTATTCCCACATGAATACATATCTATAACAACCAGAGGCAAGGATCTGCATTTAAGGGGGAGCAAATGGTACCCTTTTGTGTGGGATCCTTTTGAGTGGGATCCTTTTGAGTGGGATCCTTTTGGGTCTGAGTTATCTCAGTATAACTTTTTACATTTTTTTATTCATGATGGAATCATATTCTGTTGGTTACACATGCCACATTTTCATATCCATTCGTTGGCCAGTGGCCGTCTGGACTGATTCCATGACATTGCCATGTGAAAAGAGCATCAGTAAACATGACGGAGTATGTGATGTGTTTTGGCACGGAGCTTGTACCCTGGCAGGAAGTCCTTGGGCAGTCTTCTTCTGTTTTGTTTTGATTTTTGGTTTTTGGTTTTGGAGAACAGCGTTTCTCTATAGCTTTGGAGCCTGTTGGGCAGTCTTTTTAACAGCAGGAGACAGAGCATAAGAAAACTAGAGAAGTGAGATCATGAGATAGTGATAAGCCCAGAGAAGGAAGTGAAGCAGTGTTGGAGCTGGGTGCCCCTTAAGCCCAGTCAGGGGAGGGTCTCCTTAAAGAGGTAAGCTTCCTGCCAAGACTCTAGGGAGGTATGAGCTGACTGAAAGACAGGGCAAGCACAAAAGTACTGGGAAGCAGGCTCGATAAACACTGGCTGTGTGAGGAACAGCAAACACAGCAGCAAGGTTGGAGCTCGGTGATCAAGTGTGGGTCCACATGAGGCAGAGAGACGACATACAGGGCCAGCCGTGGGGGGGGGGGGGGGCTCGTAAATTACAGGTTCCGGGTTTTGTTACAAAGGCCGGGAGGAACTGTCAGAATAGGAAGACAATTCTCAGACGCTCTCCTCTTAGAACTCGATCTGTGTCGGGTCTCCCTGAACCCTGAAGGATGAAGGCAGAGCTGCTTGGAGATGTCTGCAGTTTTTCTCTTTCTCTTGCCTCTCATGTCACCTGTCTTCAGCACCCAGCTTACTTCCAACATAGATGTGTATCTGGATGAAGCGGGCAAGCCTGGGCCAGTCGAAGGAAAGTCAGTCAGAGAGCAGGTTCAGTGAGCCTTCTTTGACTCCTAAGAGAGATCCAGGACCCTGGGCCAGCCTCTTGATGTGAGCACCAAAGGAGGAGGACAGCAGAAGGGGCTGCCCAGAGTGTGGGTACCTGGGTCATGAAGCAGGCTATGATGGCAGCAGCTGCATACCCACATGGGGTGGCAGCCATTCCAGGAGGGTTTCTGGAGTTCAGCAGCAGGGTGGTGCTCCTAGCAAGGCCTGGGCTGGGTAGTCATGAATAACCTTGAACTTCTGGTCTTCCTACCTCCACTACCCCCCAAGTGCTAAGATACAATATCGCCACTCTGAACCATCTTCCCTTCCCTGTTATGCTTTTTTTTTTTTTTTTTTTTGGATCAGGCTCAGACTGGCTGCAACTTGCTATGTGAGTATGTAGCCAAGGTTGCTCTGGAACTCCTGATCCTCCTGTTTCCACCTCCCAAGTGCTAGAAGTACAGATAGGCAGCATCAGCATCAGCATCATACCTGGCTATTAAAAAAATGTACAGTTATCTATTTATTTTTGCGGTGAGGTGTGGACTCGAAACGCAAGAGTGGAGGTTACAGGACAGTTTGCCAGTTGGCTTCTTACACCATGTGGCTCCTAGGGAGTGGGCTCATGTCTTCACACTTGGCAGTGGGTACCTTTACTTGCTGAGGCGTATCCCAGGTCCCTTTTTAAAAATTAAGATTTGTTAATTTTTAGTTTATGTGTTTAAGGCTTTTACGTGCATGCATCTCTGTTCACCACATGTGTGCACTGCCTCACGAGACCAGAAGAGAGTGTCAGATGCCCTGGAACTGGAGTTACGGACAGTTGTGAGCTACCATGTGGGTGCTGGGAAGTGAACAGCAGGGTTCTTAACTCCTGAGCTCTGTATCTCTCCTGCCCTCTCTTTTTAATCTTCTTCTTTTTTTAATTTTTGAGGTTGTAGTTTTTTTTTTTTTTTTTTTTAAATATTTATTTATTTATTATGTATAAATATTCTGTCTGTGTGTATGTCTGCAGGCCAGAAGAGGACACCAGACCTCATTACAGATGGTTGTGAGCCACCATGTGGTTGCTGGGAATTGAACTCAGGACCTTTGGAAGAGCAGGCAGTGCTCTTAACCACTGAGCCATCTCTCCAGCCCCTTGAGGTTGTAGTTTAATTACGACATTTCTCCCTTAACTTTTCCCCCCCAAACTCTCCCATATACCCCTCCCTGCTTGCCTTCAATTTTATAGCCTCTTTTTTCATTAATTGCTATTGCATGCATATATATATGTATATATATATTTCTATACATAACCTGTTGAGTCCATATAATGTTATTAGTATGTATGTTTTTAGGTCTGGCCACTTGGCGCTGGGCGACCAGTCGGTGTGTCCTTCCCTAGGGAGGACCACCTCTCGCGCTCCAGTTTGCCTGCGGCTCCTTGTGTAGGGTCGAGGCCTCATGGGATTTTCCCGGTTCAGTCTGGCATGTTCACTGATGTCCTTGCTCTTGATCATTGTTGGGCAGCCATATTGGTGAGACTTTATAGGTAGAGGCTCTGATGTTGCTAAGAGACACACTCTCACAGCAAAGTCCCTGATCCCTGACTCGTGCACTCTTTCCACCCGCTCTTCTGCAATGTGCCCTGAGCCTTAGGTGTGGGAGGGTTTTATAGATGTATCCACTGGGGCAGCCCGACTCTGCATTTTGATCGGTTGTGGCTTTCTGTAGCCATCTCCACTAGCAAAGAGAAGTTTCTTTGATGGGGGGTGAAGACTACACTTATCTGTCTTCCTCACCTTTTAAAAAAAGCACAGATCTGGTTGTGCAGCCCAGGTTGGCCTAGAATTTGCAGAAATCCTCCTGCCTCTGCGTCCCCTGTGTAGTTTTAAAGGTATGTGACATTGTGCTTGGACAAAAGATTTTTTAACATAATTTTTATGAAATGAAATTTATAAAATATTACCTGTGAGGAAAGCCTATAAAACAGATAGACAAATACAGTGGAGGATCATGAGGCAAGTACCCATGCATGGTCCTCAAGCCTTAAGAATTGTCCTGCTGCATCCCTTGTTCCCTCGTAGACAGAAGCCCCTTGGACAATGCCGGTAGCTGGGTTTTTATGATAATTGTTGTTTCTCTTTGTACTTTTATTAACTATAAGTCATGGAGAAAGTTTTCAATTAGGGTTCACTTGGGTAACTCCATGAGCACAATGCAGTCTCCTTCGTGCAAGGCCTGGATCTTCCTGTCTCTCCACAGCCATTGAGGACAGGGAGGATTCATTCAAAGTCTCCAGGCTCTTCCTGCCCAGTCTGCTCAGCCCATGTTTCATGTTCAAGGCATCTGCATGCTGCTGGGGTACCACAGCAGACAGAAGCAGCCTGGGTAGTCCTGGTAGAAGAGGCTGGGGCTTATCCAAGGACTCCCATAGTGCTTTGGGGGCTTTGAAAGAGGCAAGGATCATTTCTGGCAGTAGCGGGGTCGGAGCTGGCTTTGTGGAAGGAGTACCATTATGGTCATTCATGTGTCATTTTGCAATCTTAGTGTGTGGGGTATTATGAGAGCACAACCTGTATTGCAGGCAAATAATCTCCCTCTTAGCTATAACCTTCACCACATTTATTGCATCGTTTTTCTTTTGAGACCAAGAACTTTAAACATGAAAAAAATTTACATTTATTGAGTGTGTATGTGTTTGTACACGTACTCGCACACTGAGGTGCCCCTGTGGAGGTCAGAGAACAACTTGCAGGAGTCAGCACTCTCCTTCTACCTTTGTGTAGGTTCTGGGGTTTGAACTCAGGTCCTCAGGCTTGTGTGGCAAATGCTTTACCCACTGAGCCATCCTGCAGGCCCTGTGGCATACTTTAAATTAAATTAAATCCATTCATTTAACTGGACAGTTCTCACCAAGTTCCATAAGAGAATCTCACTGGGTCCCACGCCTGCTGGTGATTCAGCAGCAGGTCCCTCTGCCAGGCTGAGACTGGTCAAGCCTGGTCTACCCGTCTATTCCTTTAGGCTCCAGGTTCATCTCCAGAGTCACAGGAAAGCTGGAGTTGAAGCTGTTTCAGTAGAAATGGCCACGCTGCCACTGCCAGAGAGACAAGGAGTAGATGCTTGAACCACAACTACCAGTGAAGGAGAGTTGGGGAACACTGTCATAGCCAGTTTTATGTCAACTCGGCACAAGATAGAGCCATTGGAGAAGAGGGAGGCTCAGTTGAGAAAAATGCCTCCCTCACACCAGGCTGTAAGTAAGCCTGTAGGGCATTTTTTAAATCAGAGACTGATGGGGGAGGGCCTTGCCCATTGTGGGTGGTGCCATCCCTGGGCAGGTGGTCCTGAGTTCTACAAGAAAGCAGGCTGAACAAGTCAAAGCAGCATCCCTCCATGACCTCTGCATCAGCTCCTTCCTCCAGGTCCCTGCCCTGTTTGAGTTCCTGTCCTGACTTCCTCCAGTGATGGAAGACAAAGTGAAAGTGTGAGCCGAATAAACCCTCTCCTCCCCACGTTGCTTTTGCTAATGGTGTTTCATCACAGCAGTAGAAACCCTAAGACAAACCTTACAGGCTACCTTCCTGTTAATTTGATGCAGCTAGAGCCAGGGGACTAGGAAAAGGAGATGCAAGGGACTGGAGTCTCGGCTGGCAGCAAGAACTGGGTAGACTGGGGTCAAGGAGTAACCCCACTCCAGCTTGGGGTGGTGGAAAGGCCAAGGGTGCCTTCTGACAAAGCTCAACACAAAAGACCAAGTGCTGAGTGAGTCCTTGTCCTCAGAATAAATGCAGGCAAGGCCAAACAGTTGGGTGACACCCCATCAAGATAGGGCAGCTGGTGGAAAGGGCAGGCATTGTCTGGGGACATTCATGGGACTGTGAGGCAGGATGAGAGAAAGAAAGGACATAGCCAACCAGCCTTGGAGACAGAGAAAACCAGCAGTTTCTCTCAGGCTGAAGAGATGGATGTGTGTGGTAGTGAAAAGTTGACATTGTGATAGTCTGAGTGGGAGAGCAATTGCCTGGCACTTGGTAGGCCCTGGTTTCTGGCACTGAAGGAAGAATTACAATAGGCAAAGCAGCCTAAATTCCAGCAGGGTGGGGTTGCCCACTGAGGTAGAAAGCAGCCTCGGTAAGAGGGGCTTCATTTGACATGGAGAGATGTTTACAGTGCAGCTTTGAGAGAAGTAGATTGCAGCCTGGGACGTGGCTTGGTGGGGAAATTGCTTGCTGTGTAAGTGTGAGGACTCGAGTTCTAATCCCCGGGGTCCACATAAAGCTGGATTCAGTGGCACATCTGTAAGCTCAGAACTCTACCTCCCAAATGCTAAGATTACTGACATGCAATGACACACCCTCCTGCATACAAAGTCATGCCCAGCTAAGTGAACTTCTTTTTTCTTTTATTTTTAGATAGGGTGCTATGGACAGACTGAACTCCTTGTGCCACCGAGGATGACCTTTGATTTTCCTGCTTGGGAGCTCTACCTCCCAAGTGCTGGGATCACAGCTGTTCATCCACATGCTTGGTTTATTAAAGTGGTACTGAGAATCAAACCCAGGGCTTTGTGCGTGCTAGGCAAGTACTCTGATGACTGGGTTACACTTCCAGCCAGCATATGAACATGATTAAGATAAGGTTTCTTTCAATATTGGGAAGCATCTGAGGCTAGGCTAGGATCTCTCTTCTCTAGCAGCGTGCACACCAACAGGGAAGACAGCGAATAAACAGGAGCCAGGAAGACAGCGAATAAACAGGAGCCGAGAAGACAGGAAAGGTAGGAGGATTTGAGGGACCAAAGCTGAAGGGACTAGTATTGGGCACAAGACACTCCAAGACCAAGTCCTCAGCACAAAAGAGATTTATTTGCCCCAGAGGGACAGAGCGGATTATGAGACAAAGACAGGAGATAGAGAACCAGGGAGAAGGGAAAGAGAACAAGGGAAAGGGTATTTGTCCCAGAGGGACAAAGTTCTGCCTCTGGATAGAGAGGAGACAGACATGGCCCATAGGCAAATGACAGTTTATCAAGGTAAAAGGGGAAACCTTGTGTTAACATGAGGTGTTTGATTTTGATTGGACAGGTTAATTAGGACAGCCACAAGGGGGCTTTTGATTGTTGGACTACAGAATTTTGATAGCTGGACATTGGTAGTCAGTTTCAGGAGGAGGAAGTGACCAAGTAAGGGAATAGATCTTGGTGGCTAGCTTTAGGACTGTAATCTAATGGTTTTTTAGCAAGGCAGAAGGGTTGGGGAGAAGGGCAAGGCCTGTCAGAGCCATGTTTACCATGCTCGGCTGGCTGGAGTCCCTTCAAGAGCCAGGCAAAGGGGCCAGGGAAGAGGAACCAGGCAGATTAAATGGAGGGCCTTTTTGAGGGGGCAAGTCTCTAGTTCTGAACAAAACCCAGGCCTAAAAAAAAAATAAAAAAAAAAACAAAACCCAGGCCTATATTCTATTCTCACACCAGGACGGGCAGGTTATTGGAGGCTTGTGGGCTTCAGAAAGCTGTGCACAGCAAGACACTACCTCTCTTTGAAAAGCAAAAAGGAGCTGGGCAGTGGTGGCACGTACCTGCAATGCTAACACTTGGGAAGTGGAGGCAGGAGGATCAGGAGTTCAAGGTCAACCTCTGCTACAAATCTGTGCTCAAAGCTAGTCTGGGCTACATGAGACCCTGTCTCAAATGTCATTAAAAAAAAAAAAGGTATCCTGGGCAAGGGGACACACAGCTTTAATTCCAGCACTCAGGAAGCAGAGGCAAGCAGATCTCTGAGTTCCAGGCCAGCCTGGGCTACATAACAACTTTCAGTACTACATAGCAAAACCCAGAACTACATAGCAAAACCCAGTCTTGAAAAACAAAAACAAGACAAAAAAATAAACAAAAAGACAACCAGGCATGGTGCTGAATATCAGCACTTGGGAGACAGAAGCAGGAGGATCTCTATGAGTTCTGGGATAGTCTGGTCTATATAGTCCGTCAAAGGCTACACAATGACACCCTGTCTCAAAATAAATCAAAACTAAGATATATAAACAATGCTCTTTTTTAGAGCCGGGCGATGGTGGCGCACGCCTTTAATCCCAGCACTCGGGAGGCAGAGGCAGGAGATCTCTGGTCTACAGAGCTAGTTCCAGGACAGGCTCCAAAGCCACAGAGAAACCTTGTCTCGAAAACAAAACAAAACAAAACAAAACAAAAAAAACCAATGCTCTTTTTCACAAAGTTTCAAGAATAAAAATAAGCTTTAGTGACAATACTGTGAACATTTCTGTTCAGAGTTTCATTACGAATAAAATCACTGCTAAAAGGTGTAGAGCGCAATCCTGAGTACAAGAACGCAGCCCGCGCGTCCGCGGCATGGGGCGGAGCTGCTGCTAAGCCCTGCCCACCTGGGGGGCCCTTTCCAGCCCCTTCTCCCTCTTTGTCCCTCCCACTTCCGCGGGCACCCAACCGTGCGTCCCCTGCGTGCTGACGTCAGGCGCGTGCCCCTGTCCGGCAGCCGAGGAGGCCCCGCGCAGTGCTGCCAACGCCCCGACGGAGAAGCTGAGGTGAGTGCGGGGCCCGAGTAGCCTCCCCGCGGGAGTGGGTTATGCACCGCTCGGTCCCAGTCGCGCGCCCCCCGTCCTCCCTCGGCCCTCGAGGGTGCTCGCGGTCGGGGGCATCCCGGTGCCTGCGGGCCTCGAGGGAGGGATTGCCGGGTTCGCGTGCGCTCGCGGGCCCGGGTTCTGAGGGGAACGAGGCGGGTCGCGGAGGGGCTTGGGGCCGGAATGGCGGCGAGGCGCGGCCGGGGACGGCGGTGGCCGAGGGCGCCACCCGGTCGAGCTGTCAGTGGCGGCGAGAGGAACAGGCACACCCATCCCACCCGCTCCCCTCCCCCCTCCGGCCACCCGCGGGCTCTGCTCCGGGGACGCCGGGTTGCGGGACAGCGGACGTAGGGCCGGGTCCTGGGTCGGACGCCGGGGGCTGCCGCTACGTTGTCGGCCTCGACTTCCTGCTTCCCGGGCTCCGCCGTGGACGCGTTGCGGCGGGCGGGGGAGGGGAGCGGAACTGCGGCCGCAGGGCCGGGCCGGGGCCGAGGTGACGGACCGGGCGCCTCTGCGCTTGCGCCCCTCGGCGGTCCCCAGCCCCGCGCTGCTGTGTCTGTCCTCTCCTGCCCCGCGGCTCCCTGGGCTCCCACGACTGGGCCGGCCTCCTCGCCTTCCGGGACCTGCCTAAGCACCTCCCGAAACCCCGCCTGGCCTCTTGCTCGGTTCCTCTTTACTAGCAGGAAATTTTCTTTGTTGGTTTTTTAAAAATTCCTCTTTCCTCCCCTTTAAGTCCGGGAGAAATGCAGTGTGGAAGATTACGTCATCGCAGCATAAGGGGTGAGAGTTTTTAACTCCTACAAGTCAGGGCTCACCAAATTAAGACAAAATCTTGCTTAGTGGGTCAGTCCACTCAACACGTCGGTTCAGAGTAAGATGGTGGTTTTTTATTTTATTTAATTTATTTTGTTGTTGTTGTTGAAATCATGTTGCCCTGATGGCTGCTCGAGATGCACCTAAAATATGGGAAGGTTAGAAATCTTAGGGTTAGGTTATTTTTGACCAGAGGATACACTGTCTGCAGCCCCTTGGGTAGGCATGAACTTTAAAGGGCCCCTTGGCTGTACTCAGGTCAACTTTGTTGTGGGAGCATTTCTTTGCTACACTAATTGTGAGTCAAGGAACCTAAATTCAGTGCATGGTGACCTTAGAGTGAGCTGCAAAGAGAATTTAGTTATACATCTGATTTGTCTTTGCTAGGATTGCAACTTAAAGTTGCATGCTTTAGTTTTACCTTTAAAAATGGCATTTGGATTTAGTTTTTATTTTGAAACAGGGTCTCCAAATTTAGTCCTGGCTAGCTTTGAACTTAAAGGGACATTCCTTCCTTCTAAGTCTCTCTTTACAGGACTTTTTTTATGTTATGTCAGGGGAAACCGACAGATTAAGTGTCTTGTCTCCCAAGTGCTGGGATTACAGGAATGAGCTATTTAACTTACCACCCTTGGTTTTCATTTTTAACCCCCAAAACTTGAGTAATGTTTTTAGATTTCTGGTATTGTGTCCTTTGATTATAAAATGCAATAGTATTGGATATTAACATTGCAAAGTAAATGGGATGCAGTGTGTAATGCATCCTTGTAAGGGTGGCTCGTGTTTGAGAGTTTTCCCATTACTGTTCATTTACATAGAAAATAACATTGCTTGTTAAGAAACACCAGAGTGGTGTATTCAGATTGGCTTCCTGTAGTTCAGCGATATGGTGCTGAATCTTCCAAAATATTGTTAATCCTTAATGTGACATAGGAGTATAAAATTGGAGCACTTATCTACTACTGTATTTTTTAAGCCTTCTGTATTTAAAAACTTTATATAGGTGAATTTGTATCTATTTAAAAAGTTTGTATGTGCACCAGTTAGCTTTTTTTTCCCTTTTGAATGAAGTAGTCTGGGCTGGTGAGATGGTTCAGTGGATAAAAGCCCTTGACAGGCAGGCCTGACTACTTAGTTGGATTCCCAGAACCCATGGTGAAAGGAGAGACTCCTGATTGCCAAAAGTTGTGATCTAGCCACATTTAGTGGTCCATGTTTTCAATCCTAGAGCTTGGGAGGCAGAGGCAGGAGAATCTCTTGAGTTTGAGGCCACCCTCGTCTACATAGAGAGTTTCAGTACAGCCAGGGCTAGAGAGATTCTGTCTTGAAAAAAACAAAATAAGGGGCTGGAGAGGTGGCTCAGAGGTTAAGAGCACTGACTGCTCTTCCAGAGGTCCTGAGTTCAATTCCCAGCAACCACATGGTGGCTCACAACCATCTGTAATGAGATCTGGTGCCCTCTTCTGGCATGTAAACATACATGGAAGGAATGTTGTATACATAATAAAAAAAAAAAAAGTACCGTTAAAAAAACAAAATAAAACAAAAGCTTTCCCCTGATCTTCACACTTGTCGCCATCGTGCATGTGTACACACTTATAAATACACACAGTAATAATGAATACAAATAAACAATTAGTTTGGATTTTTATGTTTTAGACTGAGGCAAGGAAATAAGAGATTGGTAGTTAATTGAGTATTAAAAAGGAGCTTTAAATAAATATATATATACACACATATATGTATATATACACATTTATATATATACAATAATTTGTTCAAGATCCGAGGATGCCTTGTTAAATTCTCTTAAGATGTTTTCATATTGTGAGCAACCCCTGTGCTTAGTAAACATATTTCCCCTCTTAAGTAATCTAAGCGAGCCCATCAGGATTAATCCTGAAGTTTACAAAGTTTAAAAAATGTCAGGATTTGTTTTCTTAGGATTTTTTCTTGCACTTGAAATATTTTTTAACTGTTTATGTTCTTTCATATTTTCATACATGTATACAAAGTGTTTTATATTTTGATCATATTCATCCCTATTTCCCTCCTCTGCCACCCAATCCTGTCCCCAACATATTCCCCTCCCAACTCTGTCCTCTTTTGTAATGTGCTGAGTCCAGTTAATGCTGCCCCAGTTTTCATCTTATGATCTGTGAGAGAAACATTTCTAGTTATTTTTATGTGTACACTGATAAAAATATTTTCTCTAAAAGCCATTGAATTTGTAAAGTTATGTACTCTTTTTGGGAAGGAGCACTGATAGGCCTTGGAAGCTCATGTCAAACTGTTTTGATTTATAGTGCTACAATTTAAATGGAGTTCTCTCATTTTAATTTTTTTTTTTTAAGGAGGGTAAAAAACATTTAATCATTTTAGGCCACAAGATCTCTTATGAAGGGGAACAGTTCATTTTGGGAGCACTTTTCTCCTATAAACAGCTCTCTGTGTCCCTCAATGTTAAATGTATTTCTTGGATAGTGCTTTTTCAGTCTTTGAAAATGTTTGCTCTCAGTTTCCCCTGAAAGAACATAGGTCCTGTGAATCCAGGACTTTGACTTGACTTAATAAATATTTGTTGGATTAGTGAATTTGGTAATGTTTGAGGGTTACCATTCTCATTTTCTGGGCATCCTATAGGCCTTCTGTTTTAAGATAACTTTATTGCCTGGTCAGCCATACTCAAATCTGGACTCACTGAAACTATTGCTAAGCTCCTTGCTTGACCTTATCAGTCTGTTTAGTGCAGCTGCGGAAAGTTTGCCATCAATTAGGAAATCATCTGGTAATTATTCTCTTACTCTCCTAAAATGAATCCAGACTTAAAGTCTATTTCCTCATCTTCCTGTATTTCTTTGTTTGCAAGCAGTAGCTTATTTTTGTTCCCTTCTTCCCTCTTGCAGTGTCAAGTTTCCTGATCACATGATGTTTTGCCCCTCCTGAGTTTCTACTTTTAGTTGCTCATCTCTTCTGTCCAAAATATTTTACTGAAGTGTTTTTATTAGTGGCATTCAGCTTTGTTTGCCACTGCTGGTATTGTAAGTTCAGGGTGTCAGAGTTCCTCTTTATTAGTTAGTTACCTTGGGACATTGGTGGTCTCAGACTGTTTATTTCATGAAGAGACTCCAAATGTTTTGTTGCAGAAATATGTCCTTCCTTATAGTTGAGAAAAATTAAGCTGGTCAAGGTAGCACATTTCTATAATCTTAACACATGGGGAATACAGGAGGATGTGGAAGAAGTTTAAGGCCAGCCTTGGTGACTGTGGAGTTCTAGACCAGTCTGAATTACGTGAGATCAGTCTCAAAAAAAAAAAAAAAAAATTCAGGTTTTAATTTTTAAGTTATCAGGATTGGCCTTAAACTTGCTATACTCTTATCTTAGTTTCTATCAGTAGTTAGGATTACAGACCTGAGCTATCAGACTCAGAGTGTGTGTGTTTAGATTTATTTTATTTTGAGTGAATGAGTGTTTTGCCTGCATGTGTGTTTGTATGTGCATGCCTGTTGTCAAAGGTCAGAAAAGGTGGTTCGATCCCCTGGAACTAGAGTTAGGGCTGGTTGTGGGTACTGGGAACCAACCTGGGTCCTCTCCAAGAGTAGCAAGTGCTTTTAGCACTGGGCCATTACTCCAGCCTGGTAAGTTTCTTTTTAAATTTAATACCTAGTGTTAGTTGTTATGCTGCAGTGTTGGTGGATTGTCACAGGAAGAGAACCTCTGACTTGACTGTTTTGTTCATTATTTTTCTTTAACACTTTGTAGTTTAAAACATTTTCTTTTTTTGATTCTCTTTATTCCTATCTGCTGCTTTAATTCTGCTTTGTGTTCTGGAGATGCTGCTGCTTAGAGTGCTTAGAAGCCTAGGCTTTGGAGTTGAAATCCTTGATCTGTCATTTATTAGCCATGTCCAATCTTAGGTCATGCTTTGTGACTTCAGTTTATCAGGTAACTCAGGCCTGTAATCCTGAAGGAGGGTTGGAAGATAAGGAGTTTTAAATTCATAAGCCTTGGCTATAGGAGTTAGGTGCCAGTCTGAGCTACATGAGACCTGTTTGAAATAAAAATCAAAACAAAAAATGAGGCCAGTAACAACACCTGCTTCACAGTGTGGAAGATTGTATCAGTTAATGTATATGAAATGTTTTAAGACTAGTCACCTGCAGGCAGAGCTGTGTAGGTGTTTGCTCTCACTACCTCTTAGGCCCCACCCCTTGACCTTAGAAGCTGTGTTTATTTCACACACATGTTTTTATAACCATCCTTTCCACAGACTAATCTCATGAATCCTAAAAGAAATCCAGGTGGAGATTGTTGTCTCATTTACATTTTTATCTTTCCTACTATCACAGAACCAAATTCTCCCAGGAGGCTGGCTGTGTGGCCCCACACAAAATCATAAACATAACTTAAAATCTGTGTACATGTGTGAGAGAGATTTAAAATTTTGCATATGCACTCCTGCCACAGCTCGTGTAAAGTTTAGAGGGCAACTTTGTTGAGTCTATTCTTAACCATTAATGGGGGTTCTGGCTATTGACCTCAAATCATTAGTTTTGCATAGTAGAAACTGTTTTCCTCTGAGCCATCTAGCCAGTCCCCTCCCTCCCTCCCTCCCTCCCTCCCTCCCTCCCTCCGTCTCTCTCTCTCTCTCTCTCTCTCTCTCTTTTTCCAGGCAGGATCTCATGAATCCCAAGCAGACTTTGAACTCTGTGTAGTTAGGGATGACTTTGAACTTCTGATTTTCTTGTTTCCATCTCCCAATTGCTAGGATTAGAGGCATGCTAGATTTATGTGGGTGTTAGAGATCAGGGATTCATTATGCTGGACAAGAACTCTGTTAACTGAGCTACATCTCTAGTACATAGCCTATTTAAAAAAAAAAACACGAACATTTTTACTGGTTATAGTGGTACAATTTTTTTTTTTAATCTTTTTTTTCTTTTTTTTATTGAGAAAAGGAAAAAAAAAAGTATCCGCCTCCTCCCAGCCTCCCATTTCCCTCCCCCTCCTCCCACCCTTCTCCCTCTCCCCCAAACTCCTCCCCCCTCCCTCTCCAGTCCATAGAGCAGTCAGGAGACAGGGTTTCTTTGTGTAGCTTTGGTGCCTGTCCTGGACTGTCCTGGAACTCGCTCTGTAGACCAGATTGGCCTCGAACTCACAGAAATCCGCCTACTTCTGCCTCCTGTGCACCACCACTGCCCTGCCCCAAGCCTTGAGTCTTGATCCCAGCATTCGGGAATAGGAGACAGGTAGGTTTCTGTGGGTGCTGGACACAACACACATGGTGCAGGCAAAACACACATGCAAAGATAAATATAAAAAAAATTAGGGGTTCAGGTTCCAACGTGTGTTTATTTTAAAAGGGACTTAGGGGCTGGGCAAATAGCTCAGTGGGCAAATCAAATGTGAGGAAAGCCAGTGTTCATGATAATCCCACCTAATAATACCAGTTTGAAAAGTCAGAGGTGGGATTCCCCAGAGCAAGCTGATTAGCAAGACTAACCATATTGGTGAGCTCTGTGTTTGACTGAGAGATCTTGCCTTAGTGTATTAAGGTGGATGATTCAGATTCCCAGATAACAACCTCAAGCTCCCGTATACACATGGAGTATACATACACACGTGTACATACAGGAAACTGAGAAAAGGAAGCTAAGTATATGTTGATGGTGGAGAGGGAGGAAGATAGAAATGAATTTGGGTTTTCCCACATGGAAGGCTTTTGTGCTGAGATTGGCATTGTGTCAACATCAGGGAATCCCTCCTCCAGAGAACCAGCAGAGAACAGTGCTTTCCTCCCACATCAGTAAAGTTTGGGAAACAGTCTGTTAGTGACACATGCTCCTCTTTCCATCCAAAACAATGAAGTGTTCTGTCAACATATCTTAACAAAAATGCAAAATTAAGTTCTGCATTTTTATACAATTTAATAAGGTATGACAAGTCACTAGAAGTACACATTACCAAAAAATGCACACACTTCCCATCTCCAGTGCCTTCAGCTTTCTGTGCTTGGTCTGTTTGACATCTAATTTTTTGCACTGTTCCTATTCTAATGCAAAGAGGTACCTTCTCCACTTTTTGTAGAGGCCTTATAGACAGCCCTGTGTCTTCTAGCTTTTGTTTTTCCCCTTTCATACTTTCCCATCAGCCTTTGTTTGGGCAACACCATGATGTCGGTGTTGAGCACAGGATGTGTGAATGACTTTGGTTTATCTGAGGGTGATTTTTTTTTATTGCTGTGTCCTGTGTCTAATTTCTTTTTGATTCTTTATGCAGATAGTAATAGATCAGGAAGCTAGAGGGAGTATATTATAAAGAGTTTATTTTGAGTCCAAAGAACAAGTTTTGACCTGATGCATATCTAAACCACACTCATTTCGTTGTCTTACTAATTCAGGAACTTCAATGCTCTTTGAGTGTTTGCTTTGTGAAAGTTACAGTTCCAAATATTGGTGGTAGACCAGTGATTAGAAAACAACCAAGACAGATCTGTCATAAAGTTTACATGGGAGTTATAGATAAGGAGAAAATGAAGAAGTAGCTAAGACTTGGTAGCATGTGCCTTCACCCACTGAGCCATCTCCTAGGCCCCAGTATGTTCTCCCTCCCTTCTTCCCTTCTTCTCTTCCTCCCTCCCTCCTTTTTCCCCTTCCTTTCTTTCTCTCTCCCTCCCTTCCTCTCCCCTCTCTCTTTTTAATGTACATTGGGATTTTGCCTGTATGTCTGTGTGAGGATGCCACATCCCCTGAAACTGGAGTTACAGTTGTGAATTGCCATGTGGGGGCTGGGAATTGAACCTGGGTCCTTTAGAAGAGCGGCCAAAGGCCTTAACTGCTAAGCCTTCTCTCCAGCCCATCCGTCTTTCTTCTCAAGTTCACTGTGTAGCCAAGTTTGAACTTGAACTTCTGACTTTGCTGCCTCTATGTCCTGAGTGGAGGGGTTTCAGGTTTTTGCGATCTTGCTGGTTTTCTGTGGTGCTTGAGATAGGGAGCTTGAACTCAAGCTTTGTGTGTTAGGCAAACACTCTACCATCTGAGCCTTCTCCTCAACCCTTAGTTTTTTTTTTTTTGTTTTTGTTTTTATCTGCAGCCTTTATTTCATCTAACTAGAGATTTATTCTTTCTAGACTGTCTTTTGTATTTGCTACTGGTTTTTTTTTTTTTTTTTTTTTTTGGTTTTTCGAGACAGGGTTTCTCTGGTTTTGGAGCCTGTCCTGGAACTAGCTCTTGTAGACCAGGCTGGTCTCGAACTCACAGAGATCCGCCTGCCTCTGCCTCCCGAGTGCTGGGATTAAAGGCGTGCGCCACCACCGCCCGGCTTTGCTACTGTTTTGAATACTGTTGGCACTTGTTTCTAATGTAAATCTTTAGCAATCTGAGAATCACAATTTAACAGTTTTGTTTGAAGCTAATAAAGGTGACATATTTTGAGCATTCTAGCATTATATAAAGTGCAGTGTATCTTTTCAGTAAGTTACTGAAGGCCTCTGAAGTTTGTCTTACTCAGTATACTGCTATAATAGGCATTTAAATGTCTTGCTGGCTTTCATAGTTAATATAACAGAAGCCCATTACAATAGAGGTTGTAATTACTAACTTAAATCCTGGTAGATCAGATCTCTTAGTTGCTTAGATTTTATTTATTTGTTTGTTTGTTTGGTTTTTCAAGACAGGGTTTCTTTGTAACAGTCCTGGCTATTCTGGAACTTGATTTGTATTTCAGGCTGGCTTTGAACTCACTGAGATCCACCTGCCTCAGCCTCCTTAGTGGTATACAGGCACAAGTCACCAACTGTCTGGCTTATTTATTAGATTTTTTTTTTTTTGTAATTATCTTTTTGGATACAGTCTCACTGTATAGCCCTGGTTGGCCTGGAACTTGCTGTGTAGCTAAGGCTGGCCGCAAACTCAGCAGAGATCTGGAGTTAAAATTATGGGTCATTAATAGTAAGCTTGTGTTACCATGTTGATGTTCTCCATAGTTTAAAAATGCATAACATTTAATCTTGTGGTGTATTCTTATTTTTCTGTTGCATCAACTCTCTTGATCTTACGGTATTCCATTCTAAATGTGTGTTTAGCATAAGGATCATTCATGATGGTTTTGAATTTTTAATCTAATCCTCCTTTCTTCACCTCTGGAGTGTTGAGATTACAGGTGTGTGCCACTGACCCTTCTAGGGATTGAATTCAGACCTCTGCATGCTAGATACCCTACCAACCAACCCTCACCACCAGTCCCTTTGTCTCTTTTAAAAAATTAATTATGTTTTAAAAATTCAGTATGTATGGGTGTTTTGTCTACATGTATTATGTCTGCACCGTGCATGTGCCTGGTGCCTGCAGAAGCCAGAGAAGGGTGTTGCATCCCCTTGAACTGCAGTTACAGACTGTTGTGAGCCTCCATATGGGTGCTGTGCATCCAACCTGGGTCCTCTGGAAGAGCAGCCAGAGCTCTTAATTGCTGAACTATCTCTCCAGCCCCCTCTTGTTTCTTGTTAAACTATTCTTTCTTTTGGCGAAATGATCTGAAATAAAATTATTGAGAAATGGGAATTTTTTATGGCTCTTGAGATATCCTCAGGAACTGTCTTGCCGCTTGGTTTTTAAAATTTTATGTATTAAGAAATCTCTAATGGCGCTGTAAAGGTTTTCGAGGACTGTCGTAAAAATCACAGACTTATCATTTAATTACAGTTCTGGAGGAGATTGTGTTGATATGGATGTTCTCTTTTGAGGGTTTCTTTTCCATTATAAATGACCAACTTTGAGTGTTACCACACGATGGTCTCCCTGTCTTCCTCTCCCTTTCCTGTGTGTTTGTGTGTGTGTGTGTGTGTGTGTGTGTGTGTGTATGCACATGCTCCTGTGTATGTGTATTCAGAGGCCAGAGATCTTAACTGAACCTGAAGCTCACTGATTGGCTAGGCAAGTTGTGGCACCCCACTCCCACTCTACCCCCATTTTCCTGTTTCTTACCCCCAGCACAGTACAAATGTATTCATTGTTTTTTTTTCCCCCCTAGTTTTTTGAGGCAGGGTTTCTCTGTAGCTTTGGAGCCTGTCCTGGAACTAGCTCTTAGAGGCCAGGCTGGCCTTGAACTCACAGAGCCTGCCTCTGCCTCCCAAGTGCTGGGATTAAAGGCGCGTGCCACTACTGCCCAGCCTGTTTGTTTTTTGAGATAGGGTTTCTCTTTGTACCCCTGGCTGCCCTGGAACTCTCTGTATACCAGGCTGATCTTAAACTTAGTTCCACCTGCCTTTGCCTCCTGAGTCTTGGGATTAAAGATATGCGCCACCACTGCTTGACCAAATGTACTGCTTTTAATGTTGATTCTGTGAATCTAAACTTGGGTCCTTACGTGTGAACAACAAAGCACTTTATAAACTAAGCCATTTATTTCCTCATGACCCCTCTCCCCCAACACACACAGGGTGTTTGTAACAGCCCTGGCTGTCCTGGAACTCCTGAGTGCTGGAATTAAAGGTGTTGTCCATCATTTTAAAGTTAGTCTTATTCTTAATCATGGCCTAGCCTGGTTATATAGTTCTGTTCCCAGGCTGACCTTGAAGTTGCAGTGATCTTCCTAATTTAGTTTATCAAGTGCTAAGATTATAGAGGTGTTCTAACACTCCAGGTATGTTGAGGGGTGTGGTGTCTATCCCAGGGATCATACCTACTCTTGCTTCTGCAAATGCTGTCACTGCATCATAACCTTGTTCCTAATCTTCCCTTAAAACTATACTATCGTGGATAGGGCTTACCCATATGACCTCATTTTCCTTTATTACCTCTTTAAAGGTAATGCCACTGAAGACTGTTTTCCTTTTTTTTTTTTTCCTTTTTTTGAGACCAAGTGCACTGTGTATCTCTCTGACTGGCATGAATTTACTTTGTATATCAGTCTGGCCTTGAATTAACAGGTTTGCCTTCTGGTTGCCATATTAAAGGCATGTGCCACTGTATCCTGCACAGAAAAAAAATTCTGAAGTACTAGAGGTTAAAACTTCAACATACACATTTTGGTGAAGACCTAATTTTCCCCATAGCAGGCAGCAGTACAGCTCATGCCTTAAAATATTTTCATGGCAGCCGGGCGGTGGTGGCGCACGCCTTTAATCCCAGCACTTGGGAGGCAGAGGCAGGCGGATCTCTGTGAGTTCGAGGCCAGCCTGGTCTACAAGAGCTAGTTCCAGGACAGGAACCAAAAGCTACGGAGAAACCCTGTCTCGAAAAATCAAAAAAAAAAAAAAATTTTCATGGCATTTCTTTATAACTTCCTTACAGTTTTCTATTGGGTGTACCGTCAGTCTTGTCTTTTGCTCCCATTAGCAAGGTTACTGTGCCTTTTTTTAAGTTTAGATAGACTTAACAATGGAATTGCCAGGTAAAAAAATACACAAAATTTGAATTTTTTTACCCTGGCATGGCATGGGAGATTTCTTTTCAGTTTTGACACACACATGCACACACAAAAAATTATTTTTACTTTTAGGTGTATGAGTGTTTTCTTGCACGTATGTCTATGTCCCATACATGTGCCTGGTGCCCCACAGAGTCCATAAGGCATTGGATCCCCAGGGACTGGAGTTATAGGTGGTTGTGAATCCAACAGATGGTGTTGGTAATTGAACCCAGATCCACTGGAAGACCAACCAGTGCTCTTAACTGTTGAACCATCTTTTCAGTCTCTCAAATAATTTGAAAATAAACATGGGTCAGGTGCACACACATTTAATCCAGCAGGCAGATCTCTTGAGTTGCAGGCTAGGGTTTCATAGTGAAAGCCTGTCTCAAAACAAAAAACACCCAGTACCACCATTACCAACAACAGTAACAAAATAAGTTCTGACAGTTTTTATTTTAAAAGGTTTCCTGGGTTTATTTTTCTTCCGTCTGTTTTAGCATGCTTCACATATCAGAATGGACCAATTAGGTAGCTAGTGTGCTCCCTCTGTGGTATTTCCACATACTGTGCCCAACTCAGTATTATTGCTCTTGTAGTGATGGACACCAGTTTTGGTCAGCACAACTTAGTATTCTGTTTCAGATTTCCTCACTGCTGGGATACTTGTTGGCAAAAATGAACAAGTTTGCTCTGCCTTTTCAGGTTCGTCTTCAGAGTTGCCTGTACCAGCATATACATTGCACTTTGCATGGCAAATTGGAACCCTCTCTAGAGACTTTTTTTGTCTTTGTGACCACCATTTTCCTGCTTAGGTTTGGATGGCCTTCATTCAAGAGCAGCTGCCAAGATGACTGAGAAACTAAAGTCTGGTCCTGCTATGTTTTTTAAAAGCAAGTGTTTGTGTAGTAGGTCCTAATAGTTTGAGGGCAATTCTTACTGTAATCTCCTTTCTTACCAATTAGTTTGTTAATATTTACTTTGTTTCCAGGACTGTGTATTTGGCTTTTACTTCATGGTATAAAACACTTCTTGCTATGACAGATTGCTTAGTTAAGAATCTTTTAGGTTGGTTTTCTTAAATTACAGATTTACGAAATTACAGATTTTATATGTACGGATGTTTTGCTAGCTTGTTTGTCTATGTACCACATAGACTACAGAGGCCGCTGGAATGGTAGTTATAGGTGCTTTTTAGCAATCACATGGGTGTTGGGAATCAAACCTGGGTCCTTTAGAAGAACAGCCAGTGTTCTTTTTTTTTTTTTTTAAAGATTTATTTATTTATTATGTATACAACATTCTGCCTCCTTGTATGCCTGCACGCCAGAGGAGGGCGCCAGATCTCATTGCAGATGATTGTGAGCCACCATGTGGTTGCTGGGAATTGAACTCAGGACCTCTGGAAGAGCAGCCAGTGCTCTTAACCACTGAGCCATCTCTCCAGCCCCCCAGCCAGTGTTCTTAACCACTGAGACATCTCTAGGCCCAGTTTGCCCCCTCCTCCTCAAGACAGGGTTTCTCTGTTTAACAGCTTTGACAGTCCTGGAACTTGCTTCATAGACTAGGCTGGCCTCCAACTCACAGAGATCTGTCTGCCTCTGCCTCCCGATTAAAGGTGTGTGCCACCACTGTCCTGCCCAGTTTTTTTTTTTGTTGTTGTTGTTGAGACAAAGTCTTTTTTTTTAAAAACTTATTAAAAAAAGTTTTTTTTATGCGTATTGGTGTTTTGCCTGCATATCTGTGTGAGGGTACTAGATCCCCTTGAACTGGAGTTAAAAACAGTTGTGAGCTGCCATGTGGGTGCTGGGAGTTGAACCTGGGTCCTCTGGAAGAGCAGTCAGTGCTCTTAAACTCCAAGCCATCAAGCTGTCCTAGAATTCACAGTGTTGCCCTCTTTTCTCACCTTCACAAGTGCTGGTGGATTATAGAATGCCACCATGTCTGCTCTTGTTTCACGTGGGTAATGGGCGTGCATACCTGAATGTTAAGTACTGTATATGGAGTAATCCAGTTTTCACAGACTGCGTGGCTGCTGATACTAGTGATGAAGTTACACAGTCATACACATGTGGTTAATGGTTTTATGCCATTTGGCTTGAAAACTAATGATGCAGCTGGTAGGGGTTGCTTTAATCCCAGCACTCGGGGAGGCAGAGGCAGGAGAATCTTTTGATCTGCAGAATGAGTTCCAGGACAGCCAAGGCTACACAGAGAAACCCTTTTTGAAAACAAAATAAAACAGAAAACCAACTCATGATGTTCTTAGACTGTTCTTGCACATATATGGGGACTAGATAAATACTTATTTTGTGATTAATTAATATTGTTGTCTTTTTGTAAAATAGAGGTGGGCTATAATCTTTTCTGTACCACTCCTGGTCATTGGGCTACAGATGACTGATATTTAAGTTGTGTCTAAGATCAGAATGAGGTTTTCCAAAGGATTGATCAAGTTGAAACCCTGGCAAGTACAAGGAAGGAGAGTTCTCCTTATTGGTAGTTACAGGTATACCATAGGACTGTTTTGGTTTTGACAAGTTTCAACTGTAAAGTGTCAGTTACTCAGCCCTGTGCTAGGTGCTATACTAGTTACTTTATATGCATTACCTTGTTTCTCAGTTCTGTGAAGTAATTTCATTGGCTATATAGGACCCTATCTCAGGAAAAATAAAAACTGGTGAGGTGGCTCAGCAAACCTGACACTGGAGTTTAGATCCTGGAATCGATGGTGGAAGGAACGAACTGACTGGGAAAAGTTGTCCTTATCTCATGTGCACCATGGCACGTGAACACATTGTATACACATATATACATTATTACAACAACTTAAAAAAGTTAATGTTACTTGGCTTTGAAAACTTCATGCTTCCCCAATATTTATTACTTTAGATAACAAACATTTCGAAGGTATAAAACATTTTTAATTTTTTCTTGCTCTGTATTGCATTAGATGCTGTGAGAGGGAGACAAAGAGGAGCCTAGTCCTTCAAGAGAGTGTAACTTGTATTAGAATGAATGAAAGTGCCTGGGGATAAGGTAGTTTGATTGATTCAGTGGGTGAATATCTACCATGTAACTGGTATCTGGACAAGAGCAGAATCCTTTCCTTGCGGATTTAGTGGGAAGCATCTTATTTTTTGTACTTTCATTTAGTGGGGAGTGAATCTGTGCCCAGCATAGCGCTAGGAGTCAGTTTCTTCCATCGTGTGGGTCCCAGGGACGGAACTCAAGTCAGGCTTCGTAGCAAACACGTTTACTGTACCATCTTGTTGGATCTGTCTCCCTTACTGTAGCAATACAAGTAAATGAGATAATTAAAAATTACAACCATTTTATAGGGAAAATAAACAGAAGTGCTATAGGGTGTAAGGAGGAGGTATTTTAGTTACTTTGTATTGCTGTGATAAAACATCATGATCAAGATGACTTACAGGAGAAAGAGGTTACTTGGGCTTTTGGTTCCAGAAAGAGTCCACTGGGAGGCATGGCAGCAGCAGTCATAGTAGTAGTTATCTGGAACAATAAGCTCAGAGCTTACATCTTAAACCATAAGCAGGAAGCAGAGAAGGAAGAAACTAGGAAAACTCAACCCCCCCCCCCCCATACTTCCTCCAGCAAGGCTACACCTTCTAAATCTACCCTAACAGTGCCACCAATTGGGGACCAAGTCTTCAAATTTCTGAGCCTCTGGAGGTCATTCTCATTTAAACCACCACCAGAGGAAACTGAGACTTCAGATTGGATGGTCAGGAAAATTTCCTGAGTACATGATTTAGACTGAGATGTGAGGGATGAGAATCATCTGCCAGAAGAGTGAGAAGGAGGCGGGAGAGTTGACTCAGTGGTTAAGAGCATTTGTTGCCCAGGTGGAGGACCTGGGTTCAATTCCCAGTATTCATGTGGTGACTCATGACTACCTGTAATTTCAGTCCCAGGGAATCCAGTGTTCTCTTCCAGTGCCAATGTGTACTTACTTGCACATGTGGTGGTACACATAAATGCAGGCAAGACATGTATATATAAAAGTAATTTATGTTATTTTTAAGAGAACAGCGAGAAAGGGAGTTTTGTTAAAGACTTCAAGATAGGCAGCCTGGCATGTTTGAAGAAATGTGAGGCCTAAAAGCAAGGAGACCAGAGAGAGTCAGGGGAAAAGGTGAAAGATTTAGAGCCAAGAAGGGCCTTGTTGGCTTTGTTGTGGAAGCTGTCTTTGGGTTGTGATAGTTAAATACTGAGGACTAGGTAATGCGGAAGCTAATTTTTCTTAGTCTGGAAAGTAGAATGTTCAAGATCAGGGGGCTGGCAGACTGTTTTCTGTGGGGCTGAGTAAACAGTGTTTTCTTGTTGCTCTTATACCCCAGTTAGTACTTACTCCTCTTCTCAGAGGCCCCTCCTGTTGCCATTACCACAGGATTTAGGGTTTTGTCATGAGATTTAGAGGGATTCAAGCATTCAAAACATAGCAGGAGGTCAGATAGCTGGCAGTTTTTGAAATCTAGAATAAGTAGGGGAGGTTTTGGGTGGAAGGTTGGGTGATGATTTGAATAAAGACAGACTTTGAATAAGCACAAATCACAGTGTTCAACTGAAGTGGCTGTTGGTCAT
The DNA here is from genome assembly GCF_018167655.1 of Microtus oregoni. Classification (NCBI taxonomy): domain Eukaryota; kingdom Metazoa; phylum Chordata; class Mammalia; order Rodentia; family Cricetidae; genus Microtus; species Microtus oregoni. The sequence goes on from NW_024543064.1 coordinate 15,879,632, forward strand.
GGATTAACAGATTATTTTGGCAGTGTGAGAGATCTTTAGAAGCAAAGTAAAAGATTGTAGCCCTGATGCCTTCTGTCTCTCTTAGAGCTGAGGTAATGCAGGTGTTACCTGGTATGTGTTATCTGGTTTTTTAGATGAATTGTGTGAAGATGAACCTTTAATCCAGATTTTTTTGGGTGGGAAGCTCTATCTTAGTTCTGGGCCACAACTTCTAGTATAGTTTATATAGAACATGGAAGAAGCTCTTGCTCATTGTCAGTGTGCTCTTGCTGGCAAGGCAATTCCTTCACTGGCAAACAAAAACAAAAGTGAACTAACTTCTAGCATCTCAGAATATGATGAAGGACAACAATATACTCAGTGATGGGCTCCAGATGTGCATAGTTTAAAGGTTTCTAAGTATGCCCTGGAAGAGAATCCTCTCCCCAGCAGAGCCCAAGTTGTGGAAAATGAAACCCAAACCCTTATTGTAAGACTAGCTGAATTACAGTGAAAATTCAAGTCACTTTGTGGGATTCTGTAGTTTGGGATGGAGAAGTGTGTGAGGACCCTATTGAGGCTGAGAACTTTAAATTCTCAGATTCTTAATGGTTTATCTCAGCTGAGGAAATAGTCTTTCTACCTTCATCAGAAGATGTACTCACACCCCACCCCCTAAAATACTGCCTTTTCCACCTTTGACTGGGGAAATTAATCTGTCACTGTCTGCTAAATCAGCAGTGACTTTCTACAAAGGAGATGCCAGGCAAGACAATACTGATGTCCTTTAGGGCCTACCAATTGTTGCCTCTAGAGCTATAATCAGATTAAAGGCTTGGAACATTGGGCTGGAAAAGCCATTAGGCGTTCAGAGCTTGGTGAGCTGTTCTGTAGAAGCTTTGAAGATAAGAATGTTAAGAGCAGTGCAGACAGTGGAGGCCTGACCTGTGAAATTTCAGAGGCATGTTTGAGAGACTGGAAGTTTGAGATACCTGCAATGGTTCTGGTTAGCTGGGGCTGAAGAATCAGCTGTGGTTATCAAGATAATAGACCCCCTAAAGAAAAACCTTTGTTTTGCTGGGATAATTGATGTTGGTCAGCTGGGGAATAATGCCATATCTGGGGCTCAGTGTTGGTCTCTGCTGTAGGCAGATCTGGCACTCAGCAGCAGCTATAGGCAGGTCCGTCTTGGTGAGTGGAAGTCCATGTTGTCAAGCCTATATATAATCCTCATCTCTGTCACCATGGCTTCTTTGTTCAAGGGACCATTGGGCAATGACAGGGATGGTTAGAGAAAGACTGTCCAGAGAATGGGTCATTCTACTATTTATCCTCTGCTGAAGTCACCTTTTGATGAACATTTATATGGGACACAAGTATCTTCATATTCTTTGCTCATCTGGAGAAATCTGTCTGTATCTTCCCGAGATGTTTTCTCATCGATTTTCCAATCATTCTCTTTCCAGTCTCTGACCAGCCAGCCAATCTATTGTCTTTAGCCAATGAATAATCACGCACCTGGCCGTTTTTCAGTCCAAACAAAATGTATGACCACGTAAACTTCCGGAAGTTCTGCCCAATGTGAAGATGTCCTCCAGAAAGGGTTGCAACTGTTCACTTCTGAGTGGTGCCTGTATAAGGTGCAGAACCATCAGTAAACCAGGCCAAAGTCTTCCTAAGAGAGTAGAATTGTTCCCTCCCTTCCCCCTTTTTTGCTTATTGTGGATTGAACCTGAGACTATGCAAATTAGGGCAGTGTTCTTCTGAGTTCCCGTTGATTTTTCTAAAAAACTGCCTAGAAAGACATCAGTTATCAGTGATGTCTGGAAGGAAGAATATATGGAGTTGATAAATGCGTATTATTTGTACCCAGTAGGCTTGTTGTCTCTAGGGGGCATGAACTTTGTTCCACACATTAGAGATGGCTTTGTATGGTACAAAGTTTGGCACATAACAGATTCTCAAAGTTTGCTGAATGAGTGAAAAAAATTATAGAGGGAGAATTTTAATCTCCATTCTCCTAATAAAATGTTTTATGGTATCTTCATATATTATTGTGTATTTTTTCAAATTATTTTGAAATAGCTTATTTAAATATTTATCAGTTGACTTGAAAAACAAGTGCTGGGGATTGAAATCAAGGCTTTGCGTGAAGTACATCGTCTATTACTAAGCTATACCTCAGTCCTCTTTACTTATTTATTTGAACAAGTCCCCACCCTCTCTGCCCCCATTTCATGTAGCACAGACTGGCCTCAGATACATGGTTAGGATGGCCTTGAAATTCTGATACAGTTGCTTTTGTTTTCTTAGTGCTAGGGTTACAGGCATTTGCTACCATGCCCTCCTTTTTAATTTGACTTTTGAAGAAGTATAATTCTTGTTTACTGATGGTTCTGAAAACTAAAGTTTAAAACAACTCTGTGTGACATATATATGCATGAATGTGCACTCACAGGTAAGTTTTCATTATATAGCCCAGGTTGGCATGGAACTCACGATTCGTTTGCTGAGATGGCATGTACCACCATTAGTGTAAAGTTCAGAGTTGGAAAAGAATGCTGTGATTCATGTATATGTATACTAGCTTTCTGGTTTTGAGGGAAGTCTTTCAAGTCAGACTCCTCCTTCCTTCTTTCTCTTCATGTTGCCTCAGGGTTATACAGACAGACTTTCCTGGAATTTGTCCCAGGTGTTGGGACTGTACGTGTGAGCTACCTCACTTCAGTGCATACTTTTCTTACCTATAAAATGGTGGGCTGAAATTAGTTTACTAGAAGACCTTCATGTCTGACTTTCTCATTTGTCTTGGTTCTTTGGAGAATTAATACAAGTTGAAATATTTATTCCAACATTTGAATGTTTTTCATTTTTGGGGAAAAAGGTAGCTATGGTTGAGGTATAGAAGAAATTTTTTGGAAACTGAGGATGTTGTTCAGTTGCCTTGCATGTACAGAATTTTGACTTCTGTCCCTAGCTCTGAGGCTAGCTGAGGATACATGAGATTCTGTCACACTTTTTTTTCCCCCAAGATATGGTTTCAATGTATAACAGCTTGGCTGTCCTGGAACTCACTCTGTAGACCAGGGTAGCCCCTGACTCAGAGATCTCTGTCTCTTCTGCCTCCCAAATGCTGGAATTAAAGGTGGTCATCACTACCTCCTGGCATCAAAATTTTTTAGGAGAGGAGTTCCTAACCAGTATTGTGTTTTTAGAATATTTGCATCAGTCCATGTGTTGTGTGATGTAGAACCAAACAGGACAATATACATACATGTAAATGTGTGCTGTTTTGTAGTAGGAGAAGTTTTTGTGTTTGTTAATGTGTACATATATGAGGCCAAAGATCGATATCAGAGGTGTCTTCCTCCCCTCTTTCCATCTGTTTTTTTTGTTTTGTTTTTCGAGACAAGGTTTTTCTCTTGTAACAGCTCTATCTTGGAGCTCACTTTGTAGACCAAGCTGGTCTTGAACTCACAGAGATCCACCTGCCTCTGTTTCCCTCCTGAGTGCTGGGATTAAAGGTGTGCACCACCATGTCTAGTTTAAGTGTTATAATTTTTTTAAAGCTGTATATAGATAATCTACTACAATTTATGCTAAGGTTGTGTAAACTACAGTCTCCAAGGTAAGTGATTAGACATGGGAGAGAGAAGGAAAGGAGGGAATGTCTTCCTTTTATGTGTTCTATCTAATCTGGTAGGCAGGCTAATCATTCTGTTGAATTGACAAGGAAGACCTGTAAAATTGAGTAATTCTTTTCTGGTTTCCTGTAGAGTCTTCTTCTTCCTTATATCCTAGATAAAATGGAGTACTTTAGGGTCAAGTGCATTTAAAATGAAAACAACTTTAATAGTATTTTGGGTTTGTGTGAATGTAATAATGTTTTTTCTCACACCATGCCAGTTAATGTGGTAACTTTGACAGCATACTAACCTATTTCTCAAAACTGTCTTTAACCTCCAGCACTAGCTGCAAAAAGGGTTCCAAGGCTATTCACCTCTTCTCATTTGACTATGGATTTGGTGGTCACCATGGTTTTATGTTTTGAGTACACATGTCTGAAACTCATCAAATAGGCTAGTATAGCTAGTTAGTAAGCTTCAGTGTTCAGCCTTTTTCTACTTCCTTAGCTTTGGAATTACAAGTGTGTACATCATGCACAAAGGTACTCAGCTTAAAGTTTCTTTCTTTCTTTTCTTTCTTTCTTTCTTTCTTTCTTTCTTTCTTTCTTTCTTTCAGAGTGTGTGTGTGTGTGTGTCTGTGTCTGTCTTTGGGATTTCATTGAGTGTCATGGTGTGGAGGTCATAGGAGAACTTGAGAGTTGGTTCTTTGCTTCTGTGTGTTCTCAGTGTTGAGCTCAGGTCATTAGAATCGGTGGCAATTGTCTTGACCTGTTGAGCCATATTGCAGGCCCCAACCTTTGTTTGTGTTAGGCGTGTTCTGGGAAACAAACTCAGGTCCTAGTGCTTATTACAAGGCAAGCATTTTATTGACCAAGCCTCTTATCTTTAAGACAGTCTTGCCTATGTATCTCTGGCTGGTCTGGAACTTATTGTGTAGCCCAGGGTTGCCTCAAATTCAAGATTTTCCTACTTCTGCTTCTCAAGTGCTGAGGTTATAGTTGTTGCCACTATGTCCAGCTTGTAGTTTCTATATAACAGGAGTTTATATCTCCTGTGACTAGCGATATAGTTTTATATTCTGTGAGTTTTGTATTCATTCATCAGCTTATAGCTTGCCAGTCTTAAGTGCAGTGGTGTGGGAAGTGCTGTAGGCGCCTATACAGAGGTATTAATGAACATTTATAAATTGTGATTAAATGTTGTGAAGGGAACTAGTTTTAGAAATATATAGGTCTAACATCCTATCTTTGGGTTTATATTTTTTATATTTAACTCGGTGGAATCTCTCTTTGTGTATCTTTACATTGATTTATGAGGATAGGCCTATATGTGCCGTGCATAGTATGCATGTGGTCGTTAGATGACAACTTGTGAAAGTCAATTTTCTTCTACCATGTGGGTCCTGTGGATTGAACTCAGGTCATCAGGCTTGGTGGCAAGTGTCCTCTTTGGCCAAACCAAAGACTATATTTTCATGTTGAATAAAATGGCAGCTCTAACCAGCAAGAAATTGTGCTCCCCCTCCCCCCAGGGATTATGCAAATGGTTTGTTTATTTTTCTCAAAGCTGTTGGGAGCTGCATTTGTTCCTTTGTGACTGAGGGAGATTACTCAGTACAAACAGGAGGACTTGAGTTCAGTCTCCAGAACCCACATAAAAAAAGTTGGTACTTGATGCTTGCTCAGTTTTTTCTACTTGGTGAACACCAGGCCAGTGAGAACCCTGTTCAAAAAAAAAAACATGCTGGATGGCAGTTGCAGAATGACACCCGAGACTGTCTGTGGCCTTCACACTTTTGCTCACAGTGTCTGTGTACTTATATTCAGACACACACACAAACACAGACATACAAAGATTTCATATCTTAATTTTGCAGATGTCCAAATTGGAGGAAGTGCTGAAGAGATGGCTCAGTAGTTAAGAACTCTTGTTCTTGCAAAGGATCTGGCTTCCATTCTAGCTCACAACTGTCTCTTCTGATTTTCCTGGCCACCAGGAGCACACATGGTAGGTGCATAGGCATACAGATGAACAAAACACTCATACATGTAACTTAAAAACTTTTTTGAGTGTATTTCAAAGTTAAGTACAACAAATTCTTTTTTGTTTTTTTGAGGCATGGTTTCTCTATGTAGTCCTGGCTGTCTTAGAATGAGCTTTTTAGACCAGGCCGGTCTTGAACTCTGTGAACTTGCTTCTGTTTTCCAAGTGCTGGAATTAAAGGTGTGTGCCACCACTGCCTGGCAAAATTTTAATGCCATAGCCGTTTGCAAATCTTTTTTCCCCTTTTACAGTAAATTCTCGGTGTATTTTTAATTGTGTGTCTGCATGTGCTGTAGTGTGCTATTGGAGGTCCGAGGACAACCTTGCGTAGCAGTCCTTGCCTTCTACCTTGTGTTCTGTATGAGTCAGGGTTTCTCTTGTTCACTGCTTAGTGTATACTATCTAGGCTGCAAGCTTCTGCTTCCCACCTCCTTGTGGGGCACTCTGGGATTACTGGCACTTTTACTACTGCACCTGACTTTTATGTGATTCTGGAGATGAGATCTGAGCTCAGGTTGTCAGGCTTGTCTGGGAAAGTGCTGTGACATCTGAGCTATCTCCCCAGCTCATGTAATTATATTTTGAAATAAATCTTTATGGTTAGAAGAGCTGATACTTTCATTTTAAATATGTAGGTTGAGACTCTTCAAGCTGTGAGTAACAGCTAGGCTAACTGGTGCTACCATAGCTGCTATCATTGTCCAGTTCCTTCTCACATATACTGGGGGTGGTGGTCAAGGGTTGTGCTGCTTGTTACGTTCCGAGTTGCTGCAGCCCTGAGGCTGGATAATGAACCATTGTTTACAGTGTTCTTTGTGTTGCAGTTGATCTTGCATATAGTGCATGTGTGTTCATCCTACAACAAGCTTTCATATACCACATGTGGGGCTCTTTCTCATATCTCTTCTCTTTTGTCATTAAAAAAATATACTGATCTACTTTGGACTTACAATCAGGCCCAAAAACTTAGCAAATGGACCCTTGTAAAAACTGCTGCTCTGAGCAATTGCCATTTTTCTTTTTAGAGGTTTTTAGCTGTATCACTAATGCTAGTTCTCTTCTTTGAGTGGCTGAACTTGTTACTAGTTAAGAGAGAAAGATATGTATATAAATAGAAATCAATAGAATAATTGTTTTTAATTTCTTTTTAGGTCAACATCTAATTTGAAATATTAAAAGTGGATACAAAACTATTTCCGCAATGCAGACAATTAAGTGTGTTGTTGTCGGTGATGGTGCTGTTGGTAAAACATGTCTCCTGATATCCTATACAACAAACAAATTTCCATCAGAATATGTACCAACTGTAAGTATAAAGGCTTTCTGATAGTAAAAGGGATGTCCATTGAAAAATTTTTGCCTACCTGCACTGAAATATTTTGTCTATCTTTGCCCTTTAAAAACACATTGAATTTACCTTTATTTACTTTGTGGGGTGTGTCTGTATGTATGTACATACTGCCTTGGCGCATGTATGGAAGGCTGAGGACATATAAAGGAGTTCATATGGGCTCTGGGATTGAACTCAGGTTGTCATGTTTGGCAGCAAGTGCCTTCACCATCTTGGTCATTATACTAGCCCAAGTTTTTGGCTTCTCATAGGTAATTACACTTTAAAATTAAACAGCTGAGGGTGAAGAGATGCCTCCACAGTTAAGAGTACTGGCTGCTTTTCCGGAGGACTCAGATTCAATTCCCGGCCACTGCACCTGGCTTGACTAGTGTCTTTTGGAATTAACCAAAAAGAGTCTGGAATCTTAGGTTAATCTTCAGAAACATAAATAGGCTTATCAGGTTAACATGTTGATGTTGGCTTCTGTGATAGCACAGCTGGTGTAGGACTTAGACTAAAGCTACATTAAGAAAAAAGATGAAGTTCCTTTGAGGGGGTGAGAATTTAAAGATGTAATTTGATAGCTGGGTGGTGGTGACACATACCTTTAATCCCAGTATTCAGGAGGCAGAGGCAGGCAGATCTTTGTGAGTGTGAGGCCAGCCTGGTCTATAGAACTAGTTCCAATACAGCCAGGGTCACACAAAGAAATTCTGTCTCAAAAAAACCAAAAAAAAAAAAAAAAAAAAAGGCAATTTGGTAATAAAACTACATTTTTGAGTCGGCCCATTAATCAGAAGATATTTTGAAGTTACAGGGGGCTTTTGTAGATCTTGTCTGAAGCCATTGGGAAATCTGCGTCTGAGTTTTTACTTGTAAATGTGATTTCTAAGACTTTTATGACTATTTGCTGTGAGCTTCTGGGTGTTTTATATGTTTGTATATCATCAGGGAAAGAATAGCAGTGGCATAAGTTTTGAAACGGGCCTGCTTAGGTTAATTATGTGTCTATGGTGTTTATGTCGGCATGGAAACGGATTTGGTATACAGTGCATATTTATGCCCATCTGTGGACTGAGTTACCATTTAGAGGATAGCGATCAGAGTTGAAGAAATTTACACATCACCTTTTCTTCCATGGGGGAGAAAATTCAGACCCAACTTGGCAGATGGGACTTGGTAATAAAGCTTTTCTGATACTTTTTTTCCCTCCTTCTGAGGACTGAGTCTCAATCATGTAGCTTTCCTGGAACTTGCTTTGTAGACCAGATTGGCCTTAAACTCACAGAGGTCTGCTTGCTGCCTCTGTCCAATGTTTCCTGATTCTGAATTAATTCCTTCCTTCCTTCCCTCCCTCCCTCCCTCCCTCCCTCCCTCTTTCTTTTCTTTCTTTCGTCTTTCTTTCCAGGCAAGGTTTTATCATGTTGTTAATGTTGGTTTCAAGTGACTCTTCTGCCTATACTCTGAAGTAGCTAATCTGGATAGATGCACCTGGCACATTTCTGTTTTTTTTTCTTTAATTAATTATTTAATTTTTAATTGTGTGTGGATGATATTCACATGCCTGCAGGTGCCCACAGGCCAGAAGTGTTAGATTCCCCTGGAGCTGCAGTTACAGGTGGTTGTGAGCCTCCTCATGTAGGTATTGGGAGTTGAAATCAGTCTTCTGAAAGAACAGTACAAATTCTTAACCACTGGGTCATCTCTCCAGCTCAGTTTCAGTTCTGAATTAAAAGGAGCTGTCTGTTAATACATACTTTTTTAGAAATCAGATCGAACATTGTGGAAGCAAAGCACTGTCTTAATTTTTTTAGACTTGAAGGGGAGTATTTAAAATTTTTATTATTTATTTTTGAGACAGTCTTATTTATTTTGAGACAGCCCAGAGTAGCCTCAAGCTTTCTAAGTAGGTCAGAGTAACCTTGTCCTCTACCTCCTAAGTGTTGGAATTATGGGTGTTCTACCATATTGTTTGTTTTTTCCTTTCCTTGTATTTTTTTCTCAAATGTTTTATGTATGAGTGCTCTATCTGTGTGTATGCCTTTATGTTAGAAGAAGGCATCAGATCCCATTAGAGATGGTTGTGAGCCACCATGTGGTTGCTAGGAATTGAATCCCAGACCTCTGGAAGAGCAGCCAGTGCTCTTAACCACTAAGCCATTTCTCCAACTCCTTCTTTTTCTTTGTTTTAAGCTGATTTTCATTTAGCCAAGTGTTTTATTCAAAAGCTTCTCAATACCACAAGTTGTCAGAAAGAGTGGATATCACCTTTCTTTTCCTGTCCAACCCTCTTGAAGATGGATGGAAAGGTCTTCTGTAGTCAGAGACCTGGTTTCTGTGATACCACTTATGATTTTGTTTCTCATGTAGTAAGTAGTTCATCCCATGATACAGTCTTCCAATTTTTTTTCTTCCAATTCCCCCCCCCCCCCCAGAATCATTCAGCTCATGCAAGGACATAGTTGATGAACATTGGTAACATAAAAAGATTCTAATTAAGGGAAGATGAATTTCCTTCTTGGGAAGGAAGGAAGTGACTAGGAATTGTACTATCTCACTAACAGTGTATTTCTTTGTTTTAATTTTAGGTTTTCGACAACTATGCAGTTACAGTTATGATTGGTGGAGAGCCATATACTCTTGGACTTTTTGATACTGCAGGTGAAAACTTAATGTCTCACAATATTTTGATCTGTAACTAACAGTTCCTTCTGCATGGTGTCTTTTGGGCACCATGAAATTAGTATATTAGTAATTCACTTATGTTTTGTTATTAGGGGTATAATGATGGTTATAATGATGGTTACTGGCATGGTGGCACACACCTATAATCCCAGGATTTAGGAGGCAGAGGTAGTCAAATCTCAGTTTGAGCCAGTCTAGTCTATGTCGTGAGTTCCAGGACAGCAAGGGCTGTAGAGAGACCCTGTCTCAAAAAACACACACACACACAGAAAGATGGTTGATCCTGGATGGCTAATAGTAAGTAGTGAGTGTGGAATGCCCTGGGTGGATGGTATGGTAGAAGATGCAATATAGTCTGAGACTCATTAGGTGAACTCCAGTGGGTTTGGAGACTGGAGAGAGACTAAGGGAATGAGGTCAGAAACCATGTCTGCCGATCATTTCCTTTTACTCCTTTGTTCAGATCTCACAGTTCGGGACTAGAGGTGTAGCTTAGCTGGTAGCATATTTCTGTACATGCGTGAGGCCCTGGGTTCAATCCCCAGCATTACCACGTAAATTTGTTACGACTAATCACAGTGTTACAGAAGCAGAAGCTTTTTCTGGATAGAAACAGGAGGTTCAGAAGCTCAAGGTCATATATATAGCAAATTCAAGGTGAGGCGGAATATATAAGACTCTGAAATTAGTAATCTTTGTTTCCTAAATATAACTAAACTTCATATTTATTTCTATTGTCTGTCCGTCTGTCCGTCCGTCCGGCCGGCCATCCGTCCATCCATCCATCCATCCATCCATCTATCTATCATTTATTTATTCGGTTTTTCAAGACAGGGTTTCTCTGTGTAGCTCTGGCTGTCCTGGAACTCACTTTGTAGACCATACTGGCCTTGAAATCACAGAGATCCACCTGCATCCACTTACTTCTGCTTCCCAGTGCTGGAATTAAAGGCATGTGCCACAACACCTGGCCAGTTGTAAACATTTTAAATCAGTCCTTCAAAATGTGTTTTATTTTATCTTTTTTTTTTTTTTTTGAGACAGGGTTTCTCTGTGGTTTTGGAGCCTGTCCTGGAACTAGCTCTTGTAGACCAGGCTGGTCTCGAACTCACAGAGATCCGCCTGCCTCTGCCTCCCAAGTGCTGGGATTAAAGGTGTGCACCACCACCGCCCGGCTTTATTTTATCTTTTAAGACAGTATCTTCATGTAGTCCAGGTTAGTCTTGCATATAAAATCTCTTTGTCTCAACCTCCTGACTTCTGATACTATGCATCTGTTCAGATAAAAAGAGTATAACAATAAAATTTGTTTTGGTAAATGTTAGGTTTGGTGAATTTTATTGGCCTTTATCGTAATCAATATATTTACCTTGTATATGTGTCTATTTTTCCATTATCTAAATCTGTCTATATCCAGCCAGCCAGCTAGCCAACCACCCACTTACCTATCTGCCCATCTGTCCATCTATTCATCTATCTATTCATCCACCCAGCTACCCACCCACCTATCCATCCATCCATCCATCCATCCATCTAAATTTTAGTATCATAAAATTTTGCTTGTGCTTTTAAAACTTTTTCTTGACCTTGACAGCCACAGATGGACTTTGAGGTTCCCACTATTTTGCTCTTCTAGGATTTCTTGTGAATCCTGTTTGACTTGTGATAGCCATCCATGCATGTATGCCTTGGTTCTTTGTTTTTATTGTTAAGCACTATCCTACTCTGAATATAGCATAATTGTTTATCTACATTCGAGCTGATGTGTTTGGGTTCCAGTTATAAGCTATTTTAAATATTGGTGCTATGAACTGCTTCTGTTTTGTCTAATGCCAGAAATGTTCATATGAAAATAGGTTTATAAAAACTCTACTTTCATTTCTCTTAGCTGTAAATTGCTGGATAGTGTAAAAATTCTGTTTTTAGTTATTTTAGGGACCTCTTTTTCAAGAGCTGTGTCAGTACGTTCCTGCCAGTAATGCACGAGGGTTATATTTTCTTTAGAGAAATGTAAATCCTCTGCCTTTTTTTTTTTTAATGAATTGGATTTGTTTGTAATTTGATTGAATATTAGGAGTTCTGTAGATATTAGTCTCTTTTAGGTCAGGAATTGCAGACTGTAGTATGAGTTCTAATAGGTCTTAATAATAAAAGTCTGGAGTCAGATATAGGGGAAGGGAAAATGCTGAGAGATCAGAGAGACGAAAGAGCAAAACTACAGCCACCTTACCTACTCAGACTGAGCTCCTGTTTCCTCCCGCCTTATCACTTTTTCTCTCTGCCCAGCCATGTTACTTCCTGTCTGTCTGTACAGACCTTCAGACCTCTATGGTTAGCTAGTGACCAGTTTTGCCCTCTGATCTTCAACAGTGTTTTTTATCCCTCTTTTCATTTTGTGAATCTTTGACCTTCCTGGTTAATTCCTAAGTATTTCATTATTTTTACATATCCATTGATTTTTGCCTAGTTCAGTTCATTTTTCTGAGGCCTTTCCAATTTGAGATATTGGCTTTAACATGTACATGTGGACCAAGTTTGGTAGTTATTATGGATAGCGGCTGTTTCCAGTAAGAACTTTGCAGATATTAGTATTCTATTAGGCGGTTTTACTGTGACTGTAACATAATCAGAAGTAGATTTGATTATTTTTTTTAAATATTTATTTATTTATTATGTATACAATATTCTGTCTGAGTGCATGTCTGCAGGCCAGAAGAGGGCACCAGACCTCTTACAGATGGTTGTGAGCCACCATGTGGTTGCCGGGAATTGAACTCAGGACCTTTGGAAGAGCAGGCAATGCTCTTAACCACTGAGCCATCTCTCCAGCCCTTAATTATTTTTTTTAAAACCATACTGTAGCAGTACTCTATTGTTACTACATTATTATTGAGTTACTAACAAAGATCTAAAAACTAAAAAGCAAATAATATGCCAGTTTTCTTGCTGTATAAGTTATTGACATATGTAAATAGAATTAACTCAGAAAGTATTGTTCAAACAGCATATAATATCAAGCCATACCTTTGAGTAGATAACTTGCTTTGTTGCTAATGGGCAGTATGCTATGAACTGTACTCTTGAAGTGTTGACAGAGCTGTGCCCCCCACTCCCTTTCTTTCTGAAATAAGTGTTTTTCTATGTTATTTTGGCTGGCTTGGATCTTGCTTCGTAGATCAGGCTGGTCTCAAACTTGTGGTTCTTCTGCCTTTGCCTACTGAGTGCTGAGTTTATGGGTATGTTCCACTATTTCCTTTTTTTTTCCTTTTTAAATTTTATTTAAAAAATTTTCCCTTTATTTATGTGAAAACATATGCCATAGCATTTGTGTATGGAGGTCAAGAGGGTCACTTTGGGGGAGTGGAAATCAGGTTGTTAGGCATGGCAGAGCCTAACTCATGGGTACCATCTTTACCTACTGAGTGATCTTGCTAGCTTCACCATTACCTATCTTTGACTTTTTTTTTTTTTTTTGATACCTGATCTCATGTCATTCAGCCTTTCTACCTCTGTCTCCCTAGTACTGAGATTATAGTCTTTGCCAACCATGCCTGATTTTAATGTGCTATGGGGGTTCAACCCAGGTCTTTATGCATGCTAGGTACTCACTACTTTCTAAAGAGCTATAATCTTAGCCCTTGACCTGCGATTTTAATGCCATGCGGCCATCAGATTTTAGTTGCTAATTTCTCCTAACTTTTTCTTTAGGGCAAGAGGATTATGACAGATTACGACCGCTGAGTTACCCACAAACAGACGTTTTTCTAGTATGTTTTTCAGTGGTTTCTCCATCCTCATTTGAAAATGTGAAAGAAAAGGTCAGTCAGACTCTTTCCCTTGAAACCTGTACAGATGTTCTGTTGCCCTGTTAGTTTAAGAGGCTTGTGGATTAACAAGCATTTTAAAACCTTCCTTTTAGTGGGTGCCTGAGATAACTCACCACTGTCCAAAGACTCCTTTCTTGCTTGTTGGGACCCAAATTGATCTCAGAGATGATCCCTCTACTATTGAGAAACTTGCCAAGAACAAACAGAAGCCTATCACTCCAGAGACTGCTGAAAAGCTGGCCCGGGATCTGAAGGCTGTCAAGTATGTGGAATGCTCTGCCCTCACACAGGTAAGGACTCTGGAACCTCTACCTCTATGTAGGTTTTTTTTTTTTTTTTTTAAGTTTTAATTTTTATTTTTTTTTTTTTGTTGTTTGTTTTTTTTAGCATTAGGATAACAAAGGCTCTTTTATTCTTTTTTTCTTAAATTAACAAAAAACATGTCTGTGAATGTATACGTGAATGCAGTTCTGCAGAGTGTGTAAACTGACAACATGACCATTCAAGGCATAACTGAGAGGGAGATTTTTTTGTAGATATGAGGGAGAGTGTAAACAGAGGCATCTGGATGGATCCAGAGCGGAGAGAGAAAACAGTAGGTAGGCTGGACATGGCCAGCAGACTGGACTTGGTCATGAGAAGAGAGAGACAGGTAGAATGAGAGAGGAAGAGAAAGGTGACCAAGAGAGGGCTAGTGAAAATAGCAGAGTTATAAGGGAATGAGAAGCTGAGGGGAGGGAAGCATCTGAGCTGGAGAAGTTTAGGGTAAGGAGTGGGGTGAGAAGAGCCACAGACTCTGAAATGTATAGCAGGTGCTTATGATCCTGAGGGAACCTGGATGTCAGCATGTGCTAAGGAGCACCAGAGGTAGCCATTTGTCCCTGCTGCCTGAGATAAGGAAATGGCTTCTTTGGTATAACGGGATCTGTCAGAATTTGGACCTAATGTTCCCACCTTTTGTTTGTGGTAAATGGCAGTGTAATCTCTTTTGCAACTGCTTCTTAACTGAAATTAGGACTTTATTGTCAGGGCCCAAGAAAGCTAGAATGTTGGTTTAAGGATAGGGGTGGGGAGGATAGGCTGCTTTGGAGTAGTCTAGAATGCTAGTCCAAAGCAGGGGCTCAAGCCTGTTAGAAATTCTGTCAAAGCATCTAGTTTACATTAGCTTTCAGCAAGTTCAGGCCTTGCTGGTTCTGAAGGACCACTTGACTTGAGGCTGGCATGTTTGGAGCACTTTGAATTCTGCAGTTGTTTGGAAATCTGCTGGGATAGATACAGGACAGGAATAGAAGGTAAAGATAAGAAGCGTAGGGGAGAATCTTTATCTTGGATATAGACTTGAAACTTCAGGGCTATGGTCCTAGTAGTTGGGGGCAAGGGGTGGTTTGGTGGAAGGAGTCTGGAGACCAGGGGAAGGAGAGAGCTCATTCTCAGGGATAGGCAGTAGGCAGGGGCACTTACCTGGTGTCTGTTTTACTTCTAATAGGTGGATCGAAGTCTTTACTTCCTGAACTTATATTAATTTTTTTCTTAAAGTTTACAAAAAGATTAAAGGTTTAGCATTACCACTGTTTGTAATCTGCCCTGAAGTCCTCATTGTAGAAAAAGCAGTTAACAAATGTCTGTAAGCCAAAGTTGTTTTCAGTATAGTGAGAAATACTTTTAAGTCTATATTTAGAAAACAACCAAAAGAAAAAAAATGAGCCTGTGACTATAATAGTAGTCAGTGCTTTACCAGATCTCGATCGCTAACTTATCAGAACTCCACTGATTAATGTTAAAATTTCAAATTTTTGAAGTTTTTTTTGTTTGTTTTTTTCCTGAGACAGGGTTTCCCTGTGTAGTTTTGGAGCCTGTCCTGGAACTAGCTCTTGTAGACCAGGCTGGCCTCGAACTCACAGAAGTCCGCCTGCTTCTGCCTCCCGAGTGCTGGGATTAAAGGCGTGCGCCACTACTGCCTGGCTGCGTGTTTTTTTTTTTTTGTTTGTTTGTTTGATTTGGGTTTTTGTTTTGTTTTGTTTTTAGATACTAAAATTTTCCTTTCTTGTTAGTTCTGACAAATGATATCACACAATTCCTAGGGTAATTCACCTGGGATAGACAATTAATAATTGATAACTTTTGAGTCACAGGAGGCTACTGTGTGGGCTACTTTTGCCATAGTCATCAATCATACATTATATATTATCTTCAGTTCTGTGTTTTTTTCCCCAAGATTTATTTATCTATTTTATGTATGTATACAGGTGTTTTGTCTGCATGTACATCTGCATACCAGAGAAAGGCATGTCATCCCATGGGACTACAGTTAAAAGACGGCTGTGAGCTGCCTTATGGGTGCTGGGAATTGGTCTCAGGATCTCTGGAAGAGCAGTCGCAGTCAGTGCTCTTTAACCTCTGAGCCATCTCTCCAGCCCCCAGTCCTGTGTTTTTAAGGGTATTATTTCCCTTTTGGAATTTTCCTCTTGACATTTCTGAATGATGTGACTGGAAGTGCTCTTGGTTGGAGCTGAGTTCAGGGAGCAGTGAGAGTTTAACATGTTTGTGACTTCAGTCTTCTGGGGCTTTATAGCACTGTGTCTTAGTTCCTTCTCCTCTTGCTCTAGCAAAATACCCCAACCAAAGCAGCATACAGGAGAAAGGTTTTTTCTGGCTCACAGTGTAAAGTTCAATCCATCATGGTGGAAACCAAGGTGCTGGATCTTAAGCGCCTGCTCACACTCATTCAGTCAAGAGACAGAACAAATGAACGTGCTAGTTAGTGCTCAACTTGCTTTGTTCTTATCCAGTCCCAACTCTTCTGATCAGGGAATGGTTCTATCCACATTTAAGAAGTTTCTGCCAATGTCAGTTAATGTAATCAAGTTCATTCTCCACAACCATACTCAGAGGCCTTTTCCCAGGTGTGTCTGGATTCTGTTAAGTTTATAGTTACTAGCCATACGTTGTTTTGAGTGTGATTCTAGGAACAAAGGAAAGAATTTCGAAATAATTAGCATTGGACTCACTGATCTACATACCTAATTAAAATAGAGGTCACTAATATGTTAAATCCAATTATATTCATTGTACTTTTTCAGTTATTGTTCATTTTTTCATATGTTAGGTTCTTGATCCAATGTATGCCAGTGATATATGTATAATTATACATAGTTAGATTTTTATGAGAGATTTAGTGTATGTAGGACCAGATACATAATTTAAACTCCCAGTTTTTTGCTTTGTTATGTATGAAAGCTTTTGTACTTAACCAGATTTCTGTAGGATAACTTAAGGCACAATTTCTTAGTTTCACATCCCCAAGCCCAGTTTAGCAGTTGATCGCATTGTAGAAGCAAGTATTTAAAAGTTCACAAGAACTTAACCTTTTCACATAGCACAGACTGAGACAATAACCAAGTAGTGTTCTAGTACTATCCCTTGAGAAATATGGCAGGATAGAGAGGTGAAGGCAGGTATGGGGTATGTGTGTAGTAGGGAGGAAGTGTGTAGAACCTGACCGTATGTATCTGAGACATGCTGTCTGTTCTTTAGATATGGGCTTCTTTGGGGAAATAGAGGCAAGTAGGCCATGTGAACCCAGTTTTAGGTCACTGGTGAAGCTTATTTTAGACAGTTGGATACTTCATGTAAGATTTCCACAGTATGAGCAGATTATCAAGTTTCTTAGAACTGGAAGTATGGTGAGTTACACAGGAGAAACATTTTTCTTTCCAGATTTTGAAGTTAGAAGGAAAAGAGATAAAAGATAGAATATGCAGTTTGTGGTTATGTGTAGAAGTTCAAACCAGGTTCTGTTTGTTGATTCCTCTATAATTAAACGTTTTATTGTAACAAGATAATAGTAAAGCCAAGATTAGCCTTGATTCCTAAGGTAATTCTTTTCCCAAAGTAAATACACAAGAAAGGATTGTTGTTTTAATTATTAAATTTTTTTTTTTTTTTAAGCTGGACAGTGGTGGCACACACCTTTAGTCCCAGCAGTTGGGAAGCAGAGGAGGCAGCAGGTCTTTGTGAATTCGAGGCCAACTTCGTCTATAGAACTAGTTCCAGGACAGCCAGGGCTGTTACACAGAGAAACCTTGTCTTGAAAAACCAAACCAAACAACAACAACAACAAAAATAATATATATATATATATATATATATATATATATATATATATATATATATATATATATATATATATTGGTTTTTTGAGACAGGGTTTCTCTGTATCTTTGGTGCCGGTCCCGGAACTAGCTCTTGTAGACCAGGCTGGCCTCGAACTCACAGAGATCCACCTGCCTCTGCCTCCTGAGTGCTGGGATTAAAGGCATGCGCCAGCACCGCCCGGCCTAAAAAATTTTTTTTTGAGACAATTTTCAGTCTGTAGCACAGCTAAGAGTCTCCTTGCTGAGTGTTGGGATTAAATCACCTCACCTGGCTAGTTCCTTCTTCAGTGGGTTATATACCCTATTTCTAGCAGTCCTCTTCCTCTGTTTATAGTCCTTGCAAAGTATTTCTCTCCTACTCTCTTGTTTCTTCTTATTTGCCTGTGAGTGTTTATACAGATATACGGACAGATCACAGAGGTACTTTAGTGTTCATATAATATTTCTACTGGGGAAAAAGGATGTAAAAGAAGAAAACTTTTAAATCTCAATTTTTGATTGCTCTCATTTATTTTGTATCAAATGGATTGTGTGGGTATGGTTCCTCTGGGGGTTATGTAGGGTATAAGGAGGGCAATGCCTGGGGTAGTCCAGTGGATGACACCACTGGGGCTATCTATGTTCTGGAAGTTTTGAGACATTTTCTACTTAAGATCAAACTGACCTAAATAACATGTGAAACTGCTCTGGGTGGTAAACCTGTGACTTCTCAAGGGTAGGTGAGTTGTCTGGGCTCGAGAGGTCCTCTGCTGCCAATTGTAGTATCCTTGGAGTTTCTGGCAGAGCTGTAAGTGTATTTGTAGTCCAGTCCCTTTAGATGTGAGGATGTTCTGTTTCCATTCCATGCTACATGCGCTGGACCCATGCAGACATCTGAAAGCATCGAATTGCTTGCTGACTCTCATTCTGAGACCCCATTCTTTGTTTCCTTATGACCAGGGTGGTGGTTCCTTGCTCTAATAACATTGCTGAGTACGTGAAGTGCATGCTGTTTCTGGGGTAGATTTTTTTTTATAAACTCCTATAGTTGCTGCTACTGTTGCACAGGGATCCTGAGTGGCTGGGAAACTGACTAGCTAAATCTCGATTAATCCCATCCCATCCAGATATGTCATTGAACCTAGAAACATGTAGTATGCCTGTTAGTTGCTATTTGTGCCCTTCAGTTATTTAGGGGCTGAATTCACAAAAGCCTGGAATTCTAATAGATTTATTTCCAAAATATGTCGTCAGCATTAGTAGTAATGTTGGGGGAATCTTGAATTTTCCAACACATCTATCTTGTGTTTACTTAGCTATTTTCTTTCTTTTTGAGATTTTATACCAAAATGTAATACTAGATTTCAGTATGTGATTATCTAGACGTTAACATACTGCATTTTTCATTAGTTTTTTTTCTTGCTTAGTTTTTTTGAGGTGAAATTTCTGTTCACTTATCTACCCTCTCAGTATTCTCTCACTTACAAATGAGCATTCTAGTGTCTCCTTTCCTTGAGCATGTTGCTTCTGTGAATTCAGCTCTTTTAACCCAGACTGCTATTATATCTGCTAGTCTCTAATCCTCTAACCTGGCTGCTATTCTCTCTCCTCCCCTCTGTCTTGTAGAGAGGTCTGAAGAATGTGTTTGATGAGGCTATCCTAGCTGCCCTCGAGCCTCCGGAAACTCAACCCAAAAGGAAGTGCTGTATATTCTAAACTGTTTTCTCCTCCCCCTCTTTGCTGCTGCTTCCTGTCCCACTACTGTAGAAAGATCATTTAAAACAAAGGAATAAAACCATCCTGTTTGAAAGCCTCTGCGTCTTCTTACTCAACACATTAGCGCAAACTCTGTATTCATTTTTCAAAATCTTAGACTATTTTTTGTGATCAGTTGTCACATTAGACTTGTTTAATTTTCTGCTGCTTGAGTTGCCTGATGCTCAGAGCTTTTGTTTTGAATTATTACTGCAAAAAGGAATGTGGTCTGGCATTAAGAATGATGTCTTGGAGAAAACAAGAGTTTTAACACTTCTAGATGTTAGTTCTAGATGGAGAAAGTATCGCTAAACATCGTTTTACTCAGTAATTACTGATTGTTAATTGTAATTGCATGACAAACTATGAAAAGATTGACTTGCTAGTAGAGTGTATTGGGGAAGGGAGGATTCTCCTATGGTTTTTCTGTGTGCAGTGAAACATTGTGCTGCTCTTGCTTTGGCTGTTTGTGCTGTAGGTGGTGTTTGTCATTCTGGGATGGGGAAGGTATTCATGTATCTGCTACTGCTTTATGAGTTTATTGTTGTTACACATTATCTCCTAATCCTAGCATCCATTTAACAATTAACTTAAGGTTTGCTGATGTTGAAATGTATAGCTACTGCCTTTATATTTTCCTGCTTTTGATTTTATTGTTGTGAGGGAAACATACAATTGTGGTTATCTTTACATTTTGAAATTAAAAATATACAATTGTTTGTATAAATGCCTGGTGAAGCTTTATTCCTATTACATTGACTGGCTCTAACTTCACTTTTCTATCAGGTACCCACCTCTGTCTGCTTCCTTGAATCTCCTTGGCTCTGTCTAATTAATTAGTGGGATAAAGGGAGTTCAGAGTGAATATATTTATAGCTGCCATTCCCTTGCTGCCTACCCACTGCCTTCCATATAACATGGATGCCATTGCCCAAGTGTATTTTCTGTTTACATGCTGCTGCTCCATTTGAATGCAGAGCTGCTTTCCTTGTTCCTACATACACTATTTTAGCATTACATCACAAAACTCATCGAATGGTCATATGACACGTGCTTGTTTGCTTCTTGTGATATACATGTATGTATGTATGTATGTATGTATGTATGTATGTGTGTGTGTGTGCGTGTGTGCGTGTGTGTGTGTGTGTGTGTATGTATTTGCAAAAACTTATCTCAGAGAACTACTCACAAGTATCTGCTCCTGTGCTAGCATTGCTGAATCTCTCCTGTACCCTGATGAGACAGCTGGGTGAGGCAAGACTGTTAGGTCAAGTTGTAGGTTTATTAATGTGTCTTTGTTTGCCCACGTCTTTGGGGCTTGACTGTTGTAAACATGAACTCCCCCTCTGTTATTATACTGAAAATCAGATTGCCCATTTTTTCTTTCTTACCCCTTTTCAGAAAGGCCTAAAGAATGTGTTTGATGAAGCAATATTGGCTGCCCTGGAGCCTCCAGAACCGAAGAAGAGCCGCAGGTGTGTGCTGCTATGAACGCCTCTCCAGAGCCCTTTCTGCACAGCTGGTGTTGTCATCATACTAAAAGCAATGTTTAAATCAAACTAAAGATTAAAAATTAAAATTCGTTTCTGCAATAATGACAGATGCCCTGCACCTACCTACATGCATTTATGTAAGACAAGGCCCATTGGTATGCCCCCTGCCCTTCCAGTAACAGTTAATTTTGAATAATTGTGTATTGTCTGAAAAGTGATGAGTGCTAGTTTTTATTTCCTTGTTTTAAAAAACAACAAAATCCCCACCCACAGTTTTTTTTTTTGTTTGTTTTTTGTTTTTTTTTTTTTTAAAGCAAAGCATGCTTGTGATGACTTTGTAACAGACTAATTCAAATTGTCAAAGCTGCTCCCTGGTTCCATTTTGGAGAGTAATTTGGGGCATCTTGTGTTTCCCTACCCCCAGCCCTTCTCTCCTTTTGGGGTGTGTGGGGGTTGTTTCTTAGTCTTGTTTTTTAAAAATTTGTTAGCCAGTGGACAGCCCTTAGGGAGGAGGACAGATTATTTCCACATTCCACTCCCCAGGCGTAGTTTAGCAAATGTGTCCCCACCTGGTGCTCTTAGGAAGGAGTGTAGAAATGCCTCGTTTAATAACATGCTCCTTCTTGAAAGTTGCCTTTTCTCTCTGCCCTTGAGTGGATCTAGTCTTTGATGAAACTCATGAAGGTGGATGGAAGCTGTCTTACCCCTCTTTCTAGGATGCACTCTGTATGTGACTGTGACTTTCAAGGGTATTTGTTTTCCATTTGCTGATTTGGGGAGGGGGGGGTAATTTCTAACTCTTTCATTGATAAATGAAAAAAAAGTATTGCACCTTTTGAAATACACCAAATGGATTGAGTTCCTAATTAAAAAAAGTTCTTTTGCCCCTGTCATTTTCTTATATGCTTAGTATTTTATAACTCACTGTAGTTTTCCTAGATTCAGCTGAAGACCTGGTACATAGGCTTCCTTAAGGGATGGTGCTAGAAGACAGTGGTTACTGATGCTTGCCATCTCCTTTCAGGTGATGCTGAGGTTACAGGCCATTTAAGAAGCTTCATTAAGAAGCTGTGAGCATGTGGGGAGGGGAGCATACTTAACCAACATGGGGACCAGTCAGGGCTATCCCCTTTTTTTCTTCCATGCCTATGAGGAACTTTTGAACCACGGACTGAAGCTCTCTCATTGAAGAAAAATGTCAAGAGTCTCACGACTCGTCATAAGTGTTAATAGATTTTATCAGATTATTTTGTTTGCAGGTTCCAATCTTTAAAAATGTTTAGGTAATCTTCTCCTTCCCCAGCCCTAATCTTGTGGATTCGTCATTGCTGAACCAATGCTTCCTTGTGTCTCAGTTCTTTGTAGATGAATTCTTTTCAGATGTATTAAACAAACAAAACCCTTCACAAGCCAGCCTGAAGGTCGTTGTTTTCCCTTCGCCTCTTTACTTTTCAGGTATTTAGAACTGAGGACGTGACTGCTACGTGACATCAGCATCTAACAAATTTTGGGATAAAATTTTAAAACTTTATTTTTGTTTTCTGGCAGTAAGCTTGTGTCGTTTCCCTCCATATGTTCAGGTTTATGCCTTTCCTCCTAAATTTGAAAGCTAGCTCAGAAATTTCTTACCTTGTATGCTAAGTAGTAGGTCAGAGAAGTTGTTAGTGCAGATGTATTTATGAAGATCTTGTCTCCTGTTATTGGAAGGCAGCATTAGCATACTCCTATAGTGCAGTGAGAAAGTAGACCCCTTGTCCCAGCCTGCCTGCATTGGTGACTTTCAAATCTGAATACTTAAAAAAAGTACAGTTTGCATAACGAAATCTACAAATAGTTCCCAGGCATTTCTAAAAAGCACCCAAGTTTGAGATCCAAGATACTAGTCATTACTCTCACATTACAAAATTTTGTTTTGTTAATATGATTCATTTTCTTTGGTCAGCAAGAATGATATATTTACTTAATTGCATTATACCAATTTGTTTGCGAAGCTTAGAACTTAGTTCAGTTCAGTGTAAGCTCACTTTTCCATAGGGATTTAAGTTTGGCATGATTGTATTGTGTTAGAACTAAGCAGGGCTGGGTAGGAAGGAATTTGAAAGAGGCACAGTGAAGCTCTACTGGTTTTTATTTTTAATTACAGTTTTAGTATTTTGTGAGTGTTTGTATGAGCATGCCATGGCACATGTGCTTGTTTCTCCTTCAGCAGGTGGAACCTATGACCAACCTCAGGTTGTCGGGTTTGGCACCAAGTACCTTAGCCAGCTGAGCCATGAGCTGCTATCTTGTTGGCTCCTTGCTTTACATGTTTTAACCAGTGCATCTTGCCTTTTGACCATTCTAGGGAGAGGCAACTGGATCTTGCCATGATATTTTGGAGAGCAGAGATGTGTGTCCCAACATCTTAGTGGCTCTATGCCTGTCTTAGAACAGTGCTTAGCCCAACATTTGGCTGAGAATAGTTATTGAATTTAAGCACATGATTTTAAGAGTGAATACATAAAAGCAGGCCATGTGATCTTCTCGGCAATTTTTTTTCCTGGATTTCTTTTTTGAAACAGGGTATTGCTATATGGACCCAGCTGTCCTGGAACTTACTATATAGACCAGGCTGTCATTGACCTCAGAGATAGATAGAGATCCATCTGTCTCTGACTTCTGGGTGCTGAGATTAAAGGTGTACACCATCACTCCTGGCAGTGATGGTGGATTTATACACAAGAAGAAGGGTGACTGGTAATTGAAGTTAAGTTTAAGTATTTTTTATTTTGGCTTCTTCGTAGTAGAAGACCTACATGGGTAGCAAATGGATGGAGGTAATGTGGTTTTTTTACTTAAATACTGTTTTCTTTGACTCAAGAAGTTTGCTTATAGTCTTGACTTGTTAGGTTAGTGATACTGCTCTGTTGTGTGTGTGGGTTAGACTCAGGTGTTTTCAACCCTAAAGGCAATTTAAATTTGTGTGTGTGTGTGTTTGTCTGTGTCTGTGTCTCTGTAGGACTATACATGCAGGAGTGCAGATACCTCTTTAGGCCAGAAGAGGGCATTAGATTCCCTGGAGCTAGGGTTACAGGTGGTTATGAGCTACCTAACATGGGCTTAGGGAATTGAACTCTGCTCTTCTGTAAGAACAGTACTCTGTTTTAACCACTGAGTCACCTTTCCAGCCAATGTTCAATTTTTTGACAGTATAGCTTGATCATCTATAAATATGTTGGCCAAATTCATAGATACCCTGGGATACATATTAGCAAACTTAGCTTGTAGCAGAGTTTACAATATTAACACATCACTGGTGTTCTAGAGAGCAAGTTATTGGGGCTGGGGATGTAGGTCGATTGGTAGAGTGCTTACTCTGTATGCATGAAACCCTGTTTTCTATCTCCAGCATGGGAGGTAGAGGTCAGAAGATGAGGTGTTCAAGGTCATCTTCACCTACCTATAGCGAGTTCCAGGTTAGCCTGGGTTACTTGGGACATCTCAGAAACAAATATTCTGTATACGGTGGCTCTACTTAAGGATTTAAAATCAAGAATGATAGCACATGCCTGTAATCTAAGCACCTGGGAGGTAGAGGCAGGAGGATCAGAAGTTCAGGATCATCCTTGGTTATATATGAAGTTGAAGGCAACAGTTCGGGCAACATGAGGCCATGAGGTCTCACTCCTGCCCCGACTACACCTTAAACCTCCCATACTCAAATAAATAAAAAACAATTTGAAATTTGATCCTTGCTCGTCCTGGCTTTCAAATGGAAGTCTGTTACATAAATTGGAAAGGTACCATCTTACTTGGAAAGGGCAACTGTTATCTTTCAGGAATGAAAAACTATCCCTGAGTCGAAGGAAAAGGGCTTCCAATCACAATCTCTGTTAGGGTTTCTTGCTTTCTGTAAATCATTCCCTGTGTCCACCAACCTCAGAGCATAGTGACAGAATTACACAGAGAAACTGAAGACCTCACCAAGTGCGTTCTTTTCTTGCCACTGCCATTTAAGGTGTTGCTGTGAGTTTCTTACAAGTGCCCTCACCTCTCTCTAAAGCCTCAATTTAGTAACCATGCTATGATAGTGTGCTGTAAACCACAAGAACAATAGTTGGCTGTAGTATTTCCTTTCTTGAGTTGGATCATTTGCACACACCTCCAGTTTCAGGTTGTACTCAGTTGGGCTCTGTATTTCTCATTACAGAACCTAGCTCTAGAGAGCAGTGACTACCTATGAGTGACTTCTCATGGGCTGCTTGTGGGAGTGGAGGGGACCACATTTAAGTACATTGAAATGTTCTCATTCTGTTGCTTGGAGGATGGCAATGAGCCAAGCCAGCTCAAAAAGTGTTATTCATTCTCAGCCGTCATTGGTAAATTTAATAACGAGTATATTTAAAAGCACTTCATGAAAACTTGGTGTAATGGTGCATACCTTTAATCCTACCACCCAGGAGACATTTCTCTATATGAGTGCAGCCTGGTCTACACAGAGTTTCAGGACAGCCAGGGCTATATAGACTCTGTCTTTTAAAAAAAATGAAAAACACTTAATACACTGGAGAATATAACAGAGAATCAAGTAGCTAACACCTGCCATCCAGTTGGAAGTTTCTTTCCCTTATGGTTTTGACAGCTGCCCCTTCTTGAATAACTGTGTGGTCACATCCTACTTTGAACTGCTCCCAAGACAGTCAAAGGCTTGCCTGTGTGCATACCATGACACATTCATTTCCCAGTATTAGTGAGGATGTGTCTCGTGGGGCAGTGGGGATACTAGAGAAGAGTGTCAAGTGGTGCCCACATAAGCAGGCAGGGTAAAGATCTCAGTTCCCCAGTAGATTGCTTTGTTCACTCTCTACTGTACATGTGCTTCAGTACCCATAGTACTCTGGAGGCCATGATTATTATGTGGCACACTATCAACCTGCCATAAGACTTTGAAAGACAAAAAACAAATTTTTTCCAGGTGGTGGTGGTACATGCCTTTAATCCTAGCACTTGGGAGGAGGAGGCTGGCGGATCTCTTGAGTTTGAGGCCAGCCTGATATAGGGTTCCAGGACAGACTCCAAAGCTACAGAAAAACCCTGTCTCTACCCCCCCCCCCCCCCAAAAAAGAACATTGGGTAACTAGCAACATTTTTTTCTTTCTTTTTTTGAGACAAGGTTTTCATTATATAGTTCTGGCTGGCCTGAAACTTGCTTTGTAGGCCAGGCTGGCTTTAACTCAAGAAATCTGCCTTCTTCTGCTTCCCAAGTACTGAGATTAAAGATATGCACAACCACATTCAACTTTTCATTATATTCTTATGTGATTGTGTGTTTTACCTACATGTGTTTTTCTGCACCACCTGCATGTGCCTGGGGAGGCCAGAAGAGGGCGTCAGATCCCCTGGGACTGGAGAAAGTGGTGATTGTGCACTACCATGTGGGTGATGGGAAATGAACCTGGGTTTCCTGGAGGTGTAGCTAGTGCTGAGCAATGCTCTGCCTTGCTGAAGTGGTTTGTTACTTTATGTCAAATTTAGGTAGGAGAATTTAAAACAAACTAAGACAGCTGGGTGGGCGAACAAACAGTTTTGTGGTTCTTTCATAGTCCTTGTATTTTGTAATCACAAAATTGAGAATTGTTCATATAATCCCTTAATTCTGTGTGTGGTGAAGAAAATGAGGCAATTTAGACATCTTTTCCCTACACAGCTATATGAAAGCTGGGCCCACATCCTTGGCTTTCACTTAAAAGTGTTTACCTATAATTTATTAGCCCCAGGTTTGAGTGATAGGGCCCCATCCTAGCACTGAGCACTGCTTTCCATCTCTGCTTTTTTTCTAGACTCTTTTTCTACTATCTTGGTGCCTTTGGGTAATGTGGTCATTAGAGCTAGCTATTGACAGAATTGTTAAACTTTGTGACAGTGGATACTATTAAAAGTTTATATATTAGCGTCTTGGGTTGCAGGAAGAATGAACTATATGTCTAAAGGGGAGGCTTAAAATTATTGTGAAGATTAGTGAGGCCAGGCCATAAAAAAAGCTCTGTAGTAAGTGTGGTGTCATGTTGTCCTCATTGTAATCTTTTTTAGAAGTAAAAGGGACAGGTTTTGAAGGTAAAGGTGAGTGTAGTACTCTGTTACCTATTAAAAAACACATCAGAAGCAGCCCTGGCTGCTCTGTCACATCCTGTCTAGCAGCATTCTCTGAACTCCGGGCCTTGACCACTGTCTGCTCTCTGTAGGAATCATTGACCCACAGGCAGACAAGCATCCCTTGTAATGAAGCTATTGTGTTGATCCTGTTGAGCTGCCGTCTGGCTTTTGAGTTCCTGGCCTGGCTCTTTGCTTATTCTGCTACGTTTACTGAAGTATGACATCAGGTACCAGGAGCTTCAACATGCTAATCTTAGCCACTCACCCCCTGTATACCAAGTAAAGGTGTGAATAGTACCAATAGCCAAGTTAGGAGATTTAGCTAGCAAGGCCATTTGGTGAGTACTGAAAAAGGGATATATTGACTCCAAGTCCATCTTTGGGGGTAATGACTTAAACTTTATAAAAGAGAGGAAGAATTGGGCAGGGTCTAGAGGCATGTATAATTAAACCATAATCAAGGTGTGGTCTGTTTGGTCAGTGAATCAGCTCAGGTACTGCAGGGTGGTTTGGTGAAATTACTGCTTGAGGCTCTATTCTGGTTCCCAGGAGATTACAGCTACTGCTGAGGGTGATCTCATCTGGTGTGATCTGTTTGGGGGCTTTGATGGTCTGAATCCAAGGTAACTGCAGGTTTAAGACAGCAGCACTGAAGGCTTCCAGGTACTTTTAATGGGGATCTGGAACCTGGACACTAAAAGCTGACAGTGAGGTGTATCAATTACTCTTATCTTTGTGTCTTTAGCCTCAAAGGAAAGTGAGATAGGTATGCTGGCAGGTCAGTGATTTAATATGTCTATAGCAGAGTATCACTTTGACCTAGAAACCCGAACAGCCGAAGGCAAGCAGACTTCTGTCCTGTTTTAGTTAAGTGTGAATTAAGTGCTCTAAGCAAAAGCACTTTCTAGTACCTGACAGTGTGTTGTATGAGTTTTCATGAAAGTTGGTGTGTTTTCTCAGGAATATTTCAGTTCACTCCCAGAGGGAACACAGTAGCTGATTCCAGCTCGTGTGAATTAGTGTTGGAAGTGAATGTGAACTAAAGCTGTTCTCATAGGCTGAGTTGGGCTTCTAGGAAATGTATAGAAACAGTGTGGTTCTTTGCTTAAAGATATCCTCACCTCTGTTATCTGCCTCACTTCACCTTTGCACAGTGTCAAGCCAGTGTTACTGCTGCTCCCTGTTCCATCAGTTGTTGGGAAAGTGTAGGTAGATTGACTTTTTTCTGATTATTTATTTAGGGTTTTTCTTTCTTTCTTTTCTTTTTTTTTTTGTTTTTTTTTTGTTTTTTCGAGACATCGTTTCTCTGTAGCCCTGGCTGTCCTGGAACTCTGCTCAGTAGACCAGGCTGGTCTTTAATTCAGAGATCCTCCTGCCTCTGCCTCCTGAGTACTGGGATTAAAGGTGTGTGCCACCACAGCTAGGGTTGATTTTTAGCTGTAAAGGATTGAGCAGGTAGTGCCTGCTTTTGTGGATTATTTTGACAATCAATCAGTATTGATTATGGCAGAGTCTTGGCTGTTCTGTCTTGACTTGTGGTGAGCTGTAACTTAGGTATCTGGCCAGTCTTGGAGGCAGAACTGGAGGATATTACTGAGCTAGTCTGATCGTGAGCTTTGGAGAAGCTTTAGGAAGGCAGGAAGGCCTGTGTTAACACCACCCTGTCTAGTTCTTTACATAATTATTCGAAGAGAAACTTTTGGCTCTGACCCCAGGGTGAGTCCCCTCCCTCCCTCCCTCCCTCCCTCCCTCCCTCCCTCCCTCCCTCAAATCAGTGACAGGAAGTAATAGAGCTGACTTTAGTACCTTGCTGGACTGGAAAGACTAGTTCAAGAGGTCAAGAGTTAGTATAGCTGGGTGGTGGTGATGCACACCTTTAATCCCAGCTCTGGGGAGGCAGAGGCAGGCGGATCTCTGTAAGTTCGAGACCAGCCTGGTCTACAATGTCAGTTCCAGAACATCTAGGGTTGTTACACAGAGAAAGCCTGTCTCGAAGAACAAAAAAGTTAGTCTAGAAATTTCACAGGCAATCAAAATGTAAAATCCACGGAATTTCTAACTTAGGGAAACTGCAGAGCCTTGACTGTGCTGTGCAGTCTCAGGACAGTGTATGAATACCCCCCATACTTCAGTAGGTTGGAAATAATGGTTGAATCTGCACCTGAGTGTGAGGACTGAATGAGATCCTAGCCCTTGCTGTGCAGTGTTAGCAGTTTGTAGATTTGCATTGCAAGGAGAACATGGTGTATGAAGTTCTGACTGGTGCCACTGTGGTGTGTGTTAGAGATTTCATATTTTCTCTAGCCAGCTATAGAGTCACTTGCTTGTTCTCCTTTGAGACAGAAGCTCAGGAACTCCAGGTAGGCTCTCTTGTATCCTATGCTGACCTTGAGCTTTCTATATAGCTGAGAAAGACCTTACTTGCCTGCATGCTGTGATTACAGACATAGACTGCCACATTGTTTACAGTGCTGGAGGTCAAACATGGGGGCTTGAACATGGTAGGCAAGCACTCTGCCAACTGAGCTACATTCTCAGTCTCAGATTCAGTATTTTTTTTTTTTTGAGAAGAATGTTAGCAGTGCAAGGAAGTTCTACTTCCTTTAGGAAGAGCCTGATGAGAGGTGATATTTCTCCCCAGCTCTTTAATTTCATAGAAGTACGTCATGTGCACAGTATTTAGTTCCTGAGAGCTAACGAGATCTTGCTCTCTGAAATGACTTCTGTCCTTTTTGATGTCCCTGGATAATCAATGTCTGAAGATAAGACAGGCTGTGTGGCTTTCTGTGTCAGAATGGTAAGGATTGTCCTCAGGCTGGCTATCACAAGGATCCTACTAGAAGGAATAAGAAATGCTTAAAGCCGCACATATCCCAAATGGCTTATGTGTAGAAACAATTTTCATTTTAAAAAATTGCTGAGAGGTTTTCTTTGAGATAGAAACCGGGATGAAAGCTGTCATAGAGAGGATGAAAGTAAGTGGGGAGTCACTGACCCCTGCAGAAGACATCATAGTTGTGGATATACAGGAAGCGGGGTAAGATAAACCAGGAAAGGCTTCTGCAAAAAACCAAAGTGTCAGGGCTGGAGATATAGCTCAGTGGTTGTTGCTTGTGCCACTGCTCCCAGCAATGACATTTAGTTCTTTTAATTAATTGACATGCAGAAATAATGTGATATGTGAGTATGTATGTGTATGAATTAGGTGCAAAGCTAGGAATTTCTGGGTGGGAGACTATACATATGGGAGCCTGGGCATGCTAAGGGGTAGCCAAGAGTCTTGCTCCACCTCAAGGTGAGGACAGGTGTGTGTAGTGGGAAGAGCTGGCTCTCAAGGGCCATAACAAAAAGGGGGGTGGCATTTCACACTCAGGATCATAAAAGAAACGGAGTAATAATAGCCTCTGAAGCTGATGACACAGCCATTGACTAGAGAGGGACTCTGATTGTAATTCCTCATGTCTGCAGCCAGAGATCTTTCTGATTTGGAACCTGTGGGTTTGACTAGTATTCTGTGGAAATAAAATCTGTGTGACTACTCACACAGCTGAACCTTGTCGACTGAGTAACTCACAGTGGTTAGGGCCAACAGTGCTGAAAAAGGGAAGCAGCATTTTAGAGAAAGAGCTTTAGGGCAAGCACTAGAGTCAGGTACCCCTCGCATGACTTAGAGCAGTGACCTCCTTGACAAACCTGTCTTCAAAGTAATTACAGTTCATAACAGTAGCACAATTACAGTTATGAAGTACTAAGGAAAATAATTTTATGGTTGGGTGTCACCACAACATGAACTGTATTAAAGGGTTGTAGTGTTAGGAAGGTTGAGAACCCCTGAAAGAGGATCTTGAAAGGGCGGAGGGTATAGCTGAGTGGAAAGCAGCTGCCCAGCCTACCCAAGGCTCTGGGTTTGATTTAGCACTGGGGGGGGGGGTGAGTTTTCAGTTTTTTTGGCATCTTTAGGTGACTTTGGTACAGACATGTAATCCTAGCATTTGTGAGTTAGGGGCAAGAGCAGGCTGGGCCTAGGTGAGTGCCCAAGGCTGGGAATGGAAATGTGGCCCTAAACTCTGCTTCCCTACCCCCCTACCCCAGATTAGGTTGGCAGTTGGATTTAGACGCATCTTTCCCACCAAGGGTCTCAGCCATTTTGGGGTTTGCTTGACCATGTCACATCCCTGAGGAGGAAGGCAGGGATAGTTGTTGAGAGTGAAGACAACTCGGATTGTAGTACTGTGCAGATTGCACATAGAGGCTTCATCACTCCCCTGATCTCTATTTTGAGGCAAGTAAATAAACATTTCCCTGTGCGAAGTGAAAGTAGTTGTGTTTTGCTGAGAGTAGAGAATTGCTGTATGTAAGGCTGGAAAGGGGTGGGTAGCACCATCATTTTCCTTGTCATTGTCAAGCAGGGCCAGAGAGATCTCTTGACTGACTCCTGCCCTTGGGCTACTCCCTGAATGAGGGGTCCTCCATGTTCTCTCTGTCTGTCTCTGTCCGTCCCTCCCTCTCTCCCTCCCTCCCATCCTCCTATCTCTAGCCAGTTCTGAAGGTGTGGGGAATGTGCTTGAAGCTCTAGACTTACCCTGGAGCCCTGATGCCAGCCATCTGGCCTTTGTGTAACATCGGAGGACTGCCCTGTCCTGGTTTGAATGGAGGGGATTTGGGGCTTCCTTTCTGGAACACTTCTAAAAGGAAGTGTTTTCTTTGTTAGCTAAGGGGTACTGGAGTTAGAGCTATCCCTCTACCTGAATAGTAGACAGTACTTGCTTGGCCTCTGGTGGGAACTACTGCCAGTAGCTGAGTCTGCACTCATTGCTTTTGCTGCTGTAAGGCCTCTGTCTTGGCTGCCAGATTATTCCAAGTCCCCTGTGGGCCTTGAGCCCTGGTGTGCTTTCTGCTGCATGGTTTTTGATGTTCCTTTCACTTCTCCCACTGTCCTGATAGTACTACTGGAAAACGCTCTGGGAGTTGGAGACCCAGGTTCTATTTGGGGTGTCTGATTTGTGTGCTAGAGCCCGTGGGAAACAGCTCCTCAGCAGTTTTGCTCTGCACTACTGCTCTAGCCAAATTGAGCTGTGTGCTCCTGTGCATGGGATGTTGCAACAAGACTTAAATACCATTGGTGTAGGCTTTACTCTAGCTGCTTAACTACCCCCACCCTCTATTTTAATAGCTTGGGCTAGTCTGGAACTCACTCTGTAGAGAAGGCTGGCCTTGAACTCGCAGAGATGAAATTACCTCTGCTTTCCAAATGGTGGGATTAAAGGAAAGAATCACCATTCCCAGAAGCCCTAAGAAATATTTGCTAGCTGTGGATAGATAACTTCCTACACTGCTACATCTACTTCTAAGCAGGAGGGTCCTACCATGCTCGGTTTATGCAGTGCTGGGAGCCTAGGCCTTGCTACATGCCAGTAAAGCACATACTTAAACTAGCTGACCTGCATTTCCCACCACTCTGGGTTTGTGTGTGGGTAGTGTGTGTGTGTGTGTGTGTGTGTGTGTGTGTGAGAGAGAGAGAGAGAGAGAGAGAGAGAGAGAGAATATTTACAACTACAGCTGTTAGGGGAGGTTTATACACTCAGAAGAGATCCAGGTTTACTTTTAGTCCCTCTGTTTCTGAGACGTCAGCTTGAATTTGAATAATGCTCATTTAGGACTAACCTAACCTGGGTCATACAGCCCTGGTTAGGGGACAGGACAGCAGGTTCTCCTGAAGGAAGTTTTGCTATTGAAGAAGAACTTAATAGAATTTAAATATATCACAGGAAACAGAAACTTCCCATAACAGTGCAGGCCAGCTAGATTCCATCCAAGTCCTTGGAAGACTGAGGTAAGAGGAGAATCAGGAGCTGGGACTGTTATTGTTCTGAGTGCTGAGGCTATTCCTAATGGCTCACTCTGGCCTGATGTAATGCATTCAAATATTATCTCCACTGGTACACAGTACTTCTGAACACACCTTCAGGAAAGTGAAATACCAGGGGAAATAGTTTAATCTGATAGTGTTCAAAAATTTGTAGTAATTCTAAAATCATATCATGAGAAACATCCCCCAGTCTACCCCATTGCCTTTGGAGCCTCAACAGCATGTCTTTAAAGGAATCAACTGGCAAGAAGCCTCAACTTCTGTTCTCGTTTTTCTTCTGGAGCCCACAAGTATTCCAGAACATTGTACCTCATAAAGAAACTCCCAAGCCCCTGAGCTGTTCCATTTGAAGCCCCTGCCCCTTCTTTCTAGTCCTAAACGGCCACTGGGCTGTCTCTCATCATAAATTTTCTCAGTTTTATGTATACAGGGTGATATGTAGTATTTTGTGTGTGGCTTCTTTCACTTAGCATGTTTGCAAGGACCTTGGGTATTGCAATGTGACTACTAAGCCCTACCTAGCCCCTGCTTGCTTCATGCTTTATGTCTGTCCTGTGACTGTCACATTTTGCTTATTGACCATGAGTTGGTAATACTCTGTTTCTACCTGTTATACCTTCAGTAAACCCAAATACACATTTTTGTACGGCCTTGTAGTTTTCAAATGGGGAAATTGAGTGGGGCAGTGTGTATATGTGTGTCTGGGGCTTGAGGAGACTGGGGCCATCTGTTTGCTTTGGCTGGTAACTGGCCAGAGGGAGCATTCAACATGTAGAGACTTGGAGACGAGCTGAAGAGTTGCTTTGAGTTTGGAGCCTTCTGTCTCTTCAGAAACAATTGTATTGCCTGAGGGACTTTGGCCATGTGTTTTCTGCTGTCTTATGCAGCCTGGGATGGCTTCTCTTTCCCAGATCAGCCGTTCGCAATCTATGGGTAGAGACCCCTTTGAGGTCACATATCAGATTATATTATAATTCATAACAGCAAAATTACAGTTATGAAGTAACAACAAAAATAATTTTATGGTTGGGGTTCACCACAACATGAGGAACTATTAAGAGGTTGCAGGACTATTGAGAGCACTACCTTAACTGAAAAAGGGTATTTGCCTGCCTTGCAGTGTTGTGTAGTAATGAAGTCAAACATCCCTCAGAGTTCCTGTCTGAATGGCACCACGGGCCAAAGAAAGTGGCCTTGAAGTAGCTGTGCAATGGTGCAGAATATCCACTAGGTGGCAGAGAAACAATAAGAAAAGGCTGGCAGTTGATGCCCAGGACTTAAGACTACTGGTTTGTTTTTCTCATTTCCGATGAGAGTACACACTCCAAAACTGCTCTGAAAACAGCTCCCAGCTCACAGTCTTGTCACCTGCATTCTGAGGAGCTCCACTAGCCCCCCAAACTAAAGATCCTGTTTCCAGTTCTCAGCTATCTTGCTACTCCCATAGTCCCCAGTCTGCTTGATTCTTGTGAATTTGTTTGCTTTTTAGGTAACCTTCAGCCAGGTTCACCTTTTTTTAATTGAGTCATGCTAAGTTTTTGATTTCGACTGCCTCTGGGGAGGTTTTTGCCTGAGACAGCTTCGGTTGTAGACAGACGTAGGAATAATTTAGGAGGAATTGGTTTATTTCACAGCTGGTCAGAATATGCAAGCAGGACTCTTGAGAGCATACATTCGGATCCTTGGAGCTAACAGCCTCCATATTCTCATGTGGTTCAAAGCCAGAATGGGGAAATAAGGAAAATGCTTAGCATTTTCTTGGGCCACCCAGGATTTCCTAGTTTGTTTTCTCTTAGTGGCCTTCTGCTCTCAAGGAGGGCAGTTGTATACCTAATAAAGTGGACGTTCCCTAGTTTGCAAAGTGCTATAGATAGAGGTTGAGGAGAGCAGGGATGAGGCTAGATTGCTAGCTCTGCAGCTGGAAGCAGCCTCAAGATATCAGTGGTCCCATGAAGAAGGATTGGATTAGGGAGACACTAAATCTCTCCCGCTGAGGCTCAGCTGTCAAGTGAACTGAGAGTGTCTGGGCAGGCCTGGAGCTTAGACTGACAGAAGTAGACAGATCTTGGCCCTTTTTGTGCCTCAGCAGGTCTGTTCCTGCAGTGCACCAGGAACCAGCTGGCTCTGGGCTCATGCTGTGTGCTATGTCTGTTGTCTTAGCAGGTGTTTGAGCGTCTCCTTGGCACTTTTTTTAAATGGCTATAGAGAAGGAGGATCATTCCCAGGTTTTTGTGCATGTCGAGCTAATGTGATATTGAACATAGTGAGTTTAGATGTTTGACAAGAAGAAAAGAAGGGAGAAGGGGAAACCAGAAATGCAAAAGAAAACAGTAAGGAAAAAAGCACATGTGGGCCATGATGTCATCTGTTTATGAAGCTGTCACAGGCCGCTTTCATGTTCATCTTTGCAAGGGCCGATACTACCAATGGAACAGGTGTTTATTTTACAAATGAGAAAACTGGTTTAAGAGTTGAGCTTTACAGGATTTCACAGGTTGAATCTAGGCCTGTAGGTTCTGTGCCCAATGCTTCCTCTGCTTATATGTATGTGTGATGCCACTTTCCAGCCTCTGAGGTTAGAAAGGTCAGGCATAACCTTCCACCTGCAGTGTGCCAACTTCATCCTTAGTTCTTCTCATGGCCCGTGTTCCCTTCACGAAGTCGTCACTCACCCTAGTGACAGGCTGTTGCCATTACTTGGTCAGACTGAGCTGGAAGTCACCAGGCTGTGGCTTTGGCTTCTAGATTTGCCTCCCTCGTATGAATTTTCTACTTCAGATGTTAAAGGGGAGCCTCCCTTCCCACTGGGGTTGAGACATTGGAAGTTAGGGAAGAGGGAGCATTGGGAAGAAGAGAAAACAGCATCGGAGTTACTTCAGGAGTCCCAGGCTTCTGAGTTACAGACATGGGAAGAATGATTCCATAGCTTCAAAACTTATGCAGAGTAGTGTTAGGTATCTGCCGTCCGGTAGGTATGACTTTGGAAAAGCCTGCCCACCTCCTGGGGGTTTTGTTTTCTATCCTAAAAGTTATAGGGCAGTTGAGAGCTAGAGTCTAGTGTGCAGAGAATGGTTGACATGCCATAGTTGTGGTGTGTGATCACTGCCTAGTTAGCCACCCTTTCCTGTGCATTGCTAAAGGCTGGGTCTTTGATCACCTCGTGCTCTGCTGAGCTGGGAACAGGAGTCCAGCCCAGGCCTGGCTCTTGGGAAGCTAACCCTATGGGCTGTAGAATCTGATGAAACTGTACTTTCCCAGGAGAAGGGGGAGGATGTCTTTAAACTTGCTGGCTGCTGAACCCTGGGACAAAGGGGAGACAAGCCCCAGGGCTGAGACAGTCATGTCTTTATTATCTCAGATGTCTCAGGCCTGTCCCCCCTCCTGGAGATATATGGCCGGGAAGACTAGCTCCATGGCCTCGGCGTGATTCCAGGTCCTAGGAATGTCTGGCTGTTTTATAGCAAACGGGATCACGCACAACAGCCCAGCATCCAGGCATCTCCACCCTAGCAAGCTAGTTCTCCCCGCCAACTTGTAAAACAGTGGGACCTACAGCAGTGACACAGGCTCCATGGCTCATGGGGTCCCAGCAGCTTGGCACGAGACAGCAGTCCTGGGCACTGGTGAACCTGTCTGAGGCTATAGGCACAAGGCCAGCAGTGAAAGCCTCATTGAACCCAGGGTCCCCTTTAAGGCCAGACCCTGCCAGCTCAGTTCTCACTTGTAAGCTATAGGCTGCCCTGACTCTAGTCTGTTTCTCCCCCTTTTTGACCCCTTTGGGAGCAGCTGCAGGGAGCCACTGAAAAGCCATGTTTACAGATGCACTTGGCATAGGACAAGGAGACCAGCCATAGTTCTTGAGTTCCAATGTCCAGCTGCTCCCAGGTGCTGAGGAGCCTTCTATTCTAGGCCCCAAAGAAACAAGCCCACACTGTTGTCTTTGGCTGAGGCTTCAGGGACTTGGAGATGAGGAGGCCCAGAGACAAGATGGGTCAAATGGCCATTCAGGGCGTCATTTATAATAAAGCCATGTGAACAGCCCTCCAGGGAGGCCTTACACAGGGACCAGGGGTCACCTCCCAGGCCAAGGTTCTCTTCTGGGGCCCTGAAGGGGGAATTATGGGGTCCTGGGCTTCAGGGAGAGTTATGAGTGGATTCTTATATTCTGGAGGAAGGTCTAGAGCAGTTCTCAGCCTGTGGGTTGAAACCCCTTTGGGGGGTCACATATCAAATATCCAGCATATCAGACATTTATATTATAATTTATAACAGCAAAATTACAGTTAGGAAGTAGCAACGAAATAATTGTATGGCTGGGGTCACCACAACATGAGGGTCTGTTTTAAAGGGTCGCAGCATTAGAAAGGTTGAGAAGGTCTAGAGTCACAGGCTGTTGCATTGCAGAACTGTGACAGACCAGAGCCCACTTCCCTGCTTTCCCTTGTCAGCTCAATCTGCCTTGCACCTGTGTCCTGCTCCAGTTGATTGGGCAGCCTTTCCCCTGCTTCATGCCTTAGCTCATCTGATCTTTATTCAGTGCTCCCCTCCTTGGAACTCAGGCAACATATCTTACTCTGAAGGATTGCATGGTTGGGGGCGCAGATATAAATATATAAACAATAAAGTGTGTCATGTCCATCTGTGTCCCGGGTGATGTGTTAGCTTGCTTTTATCTTCAGTGTGGGCATCCTTCCTACAGTTTATCTTCAAGGTCCACAGCTAGGGAGTTGTAGAGTTGGGGTTTGCTGATTCCTAAGCTCTTTCCCACTAGACAGCCCTGAGGGGGAGTGACAGCATAGTTGATGGCCAGAAGGGATATACAGCTTAAAATATCCACTTGGAAACTTGTTTATTTGTCTCCCTAGGTCCAGATCCTCTTGCTCCAGCAGGGGAGCTCTGCAGGACTCTGGCTTCTAAGAGGGAATTGGATGGGGGTTTCTTCTCATCCTTCTCCTTATGCTGGAACGCTACTTAAACTGGGGTATATTGAGTATATCTCAGATTCTCGGAGACTATTAGGAACTGTGTGTGAAGTGCCATCATTGTCTGGCTATGCCCACTGGCCTGGGTGGAGGGAAGAATGCATGGCTCGGGAAAAAGAGAACTACTTACTGGATACCGACCTCTGCCTTTAAATTCTCCCAGTGGGAAGACTGAGACTCAACAGGAGCTAACCTGTCTGAGGTCACTTGGCCAGGGTGGGGATAGGCTAGAAGGGGTGCACACCCACATCTCTGCAGCAGAGGCTCCTAGGCTTCTCCTACTACTCTGAGCCTGTAGTTTTTGTTTGTTTTTGATGAAGGGTGAGTCAGGTTCCCTCTTCTTTCCCTTTCTGATTTGAATGACTGAACTTCTATGCTCAGCCTCTTCTTGATCAGTCAACTTCATTGCATCACTTCTCTAGACCTACTGCAGCTCCACAGTGATCCGGGTAGCTACCCGCCCTGCCCCACTGTGATAACCATCAGCCATTCTTGAAGCATCACAGGTGGCTCTACCTCTGTCCAAGAAAGGGATGTGGGAAGGAGTACATGTTGCAAGAGGTGCTGGAAGATAGGAGGAGGGATGAGGGGGTTCAGAGAAGGAAGACCCAGTGGGTCCTAGTGTCTGCTGAGCCTATGGAAACAGGCCTTACAGTGCCACCCCTCCTGTCCTACCACACACTTCTGACTCCTGAGGAAAGGGTCAGGATACTTACTGGCTGATGACTGTCATCTGGACCCTTTAGGGCCCTTCCCAATCTGTGTGAAGACTCTACTGTAGCCTGACTTGGTCTTCCCATATTAGAAAAGTGGAGAGTGGGCATATAGATACAAACTTTGGAAGACCCAGTTCTGGCCCTGCCTCTGTGGTCTTCCCGTTTTCAGGAGGGAGCCAGAGGTTACTGAATTGCTTCAGGTTCTGCAGGCTGCTGGCTGAGGAGCTGTCGGACAGACAGCCTGTCTCCACAACTCTGGTTAGGTGCTAGCTGAAGCCAGTCCTGTTGAGGGATCTGCTTGTTTATATGTGCTTACATAGTTTTTCAGTTTCCCAGTGAAAGATCTGTTGTGGAAGTGACCTCCTTCTTCGCATGAACTATCGGGGAAAGGACTCATCTCTTAGACCTTATTCTATGTTCAATGTTGTAGAGCAGCGGTTCTCAACCTTCCTAATGCTGTGATCCTTTAATACAGTTTCTCATATTGTAGTGACCCTCAGCCATATTTTTGTTGCTACTTCATAACTGTAATTTTGCTACTATTGTGAATTGTAATGTAATTGTGTGCACTTTTCAATGGTTTCAGGTGACCCCCATGAGAGGGATTGTGACCCACAGGTTGAGCACTACTGTTTTGGATCCAGGTGTTGTGTAGCCCAAGAGGATGGCATGGTGGGTGTCAGTGCCTGCATCCTGCCGGCACGAACCTGGGAGTCCACCTGGCAGGGTTGGAGCAGGCCTTAGAGTCTGCCTTGTCATCTGGGCGGGGACTATGGAGGGCTGTGGTGGGCTGCTCCAGCTTCTTCCCTCTCTGCCTTGAGGAGAAAGCTGTTTGCAGGTTCCCTCGTGGAGACAATCAAGTTCCACATAGCCATAGACACTGCTGTGTTATGGGGAGGAGGTGGACTCCAGGCTTTGTGGCCCTCTGGCTAGGAAGTGACAGAAACAAGTGTAGGGCATTGGCTGTTACTGGAGAGACTGCTGGGACTGGGCAGGGCCCCTGCTGACACATTGGCATCTGACCAGAAAGCCAAAGCTATCCTTAAGCAAGTGTCTTCCTTTCTGGTGCCTCATTCCTCAGCTTTAACATGCACATAAATCATACATGCCTCCGAGCTGGCCTGTCTGACAGGAAATCCTTATGATCAGCCTGTGTCTGTGACAGATGCAGGTAGGTGGTTTTCAAATGGGCCTGATCCACAGTAGATGAGGTGCTCTGAAGATGGCAGTGTTGAGTACTTGGTGATTCACTCAGTGACCCCAGGGGACCTGAACCATTCAGGCATGGCTGTTATTATCCCAGGTGGAAGCTCCAAGGAGCTCTTGTCCTCCAGAGTTTATCTGTAGCCTCTGTCTCTCACAGGAGCCCTATGAAGACTCAGTGGGTGAGGGATGAGAGGGTAAGGAACCAAATTGAAAGTAGAGGGTTTGGCGTCAAGAAGACATCCCAGGCTTAGTAGAACTGATGAAGATGGAACTTGTGTGGAATCAACAAGTGGGTTCTGAGAGGACCTTGTCTGAGCTGTCTAAACTGACAGAATACCCCTTACCTTACCCCCACCCCTGGTCTAGGCCAGTTTGTGGCTGTCCTCCTTGGCACCATCTCCATTTGCCAGGTTTTGGGTCTCCGCTTGTTTTTTCTCATGTACCAGCATGCCCTTCCCTTTGTCTTGGGAAGTCACCTTTAAGCTTACCAGGTCATGAGGTTTTGGCTGTGCTTTGGGATCCAGTCTGTTCCTTCACTAGACTGGTGATGACTTTTTGAAGGCAAGGGCCTGGTCTGACTTGCCATTTGGCTCCCAAGTTCTTCAGGAGCCTGCATCCTTGGGCCAGACCAAAGTGTCCTGCTCCTGTTGGCCTCGGTTGTTGGGTTGGCCAAGATGGCACAGGCCTTCTCCCTCACAGGTGGCATGGGTGGAGGAGTGTACTGAATCAGAATGCATGGCTCCCTATGTCTAGCTTCCTCTTCCCTGCTGGCCCAAAACTTGGGAACAGTGGCTGTCTTTCTGGGGCAGCTAGGGCATCTGGCCAGAGCATGCTCTGTTGGGCACTGTCAACCCTTCAGCAAGGCCGGGTCCTGCTTTTAACCTAGAGAAGGCCCTGGGTTACTGATGTTGTTCTTGGCGGACCACCGGGCCCCTCAGCAAACAGGGAGGCGAGTATGCACCCGGCCTGGGCCTGTTTGTGTTGGCCCTGCCAGGCGGGGGATTAGCTCAGCTGGGCTGCTAATTGCCTCCGAAGTGCTGGCCGGGATGCTGACAAGGGCCGGGCCTTTAGTCCCCTCCTCCCTAAGCAGGCACTGTGCCAACCTTGGGGGTCTGGCTCAGAAGGGCCCCTTCTCTCCTCCCCTGTCAACGCCTGCTTGGCCTAGACCCTTGAGATATGGGTAGGGGGTCATCAGTATCGACTCAAGAAGAAATGGGGGTTGTCTATGAAATCATCGCCTGGACAAGGCCAGGCCACAGTCCTCACCCTTCTCTCCTGCGTTCTTAGACACCTCCACCCCACCATGATCAATGCTGAAGCTCAGTGCTTTCTGCTCTGACCTAAGAACCTGCTGGGCTTTAGCTCAGCCACCACCCATAGGGTCTCAGTACCATCTCATGCTTTTCTTCCTCCCTTGTGTATACACACACACACACACACACCCGCCATTTCCTCACCCAGTTTCTAGCCCAACTTAGTACCCTCAGCCATCCATTTCCCTCTCTTCCCTTCTGCTTTCACAAGTCCCTTCTCCTCAGCCTTGCATGACAGAATTGACCAGACCTGCCTCTGGTGTCTCCATACTTCTGGGGAGGACTTATTCTCAAGGCGTTTTCATGCTCTCCCCAGAGACCATTGAGCCCGAGTTCCTAGGATGCAACCCAGCCCAGGGCCGAGAGCTGTCCACCCTTCAGGGCCCATCACTTGTTCGTTCACTCTGCAGTGCTGATGCTCCCACTTCCACTTCTCACCACACTCTTTGGCCCTGCTTCTTGACCACTGTGGAGTGGGGTGACTCCTAGCAGTCCCTAAGCTGCTCAGTGCTCTCAGCTTGCTAGCTGCTGCCCAGGTGTCTGGGCTTCTCTGCTCCCCGAATGTCTCAACTCTGGGAGACGGGCATGTTTCTGAGCCTTGGAAGGATGCCGAGGCTAGAATGCTGCCTCAGCCCCTCACCTGTTCCACACCCCTGCCTCAGCCTTCTTCATCTGTCTACCTTAACTGCCTATCTTCCTGAGAAATAGATAATGGGCACACTCCTTAGGAGTTGCCCTTCATTTAACTTTAAGTTCTGTTACATAACCCATATGAAGTGTGTATTGTGGGAAGGTCCTATTACAGACGAGGAAATGAACCCCAAAGAGGACAGTGAATCGGCTAAGGATCTGGCCACACACAGTGAGTTCTAGGAAGTGACTCGCATCCTACTTCCTCACATCTCCAGTCCTACTTGCCTTAGAATCTGATTTGTCCTTTTCTCCCTGTCCCTGACGTCATCTTGCCTGTTGGTCACAAATGCATGTTGTCCCTGCCACCCAGAAAGCACACTCCTTCAGCCTCTACTGTCAACAGGTATTTAGAAAGGCAGACACACAGCCTAACTGTTCCCAGGCTTCTTCACCTTCGTTTCATGTGAGTGGGGACAGGCTGTGAAAGGTGAGAAATTTACCAGACCTGGGGGGTTCCTCAGCTGAGGATTGTATGTGTGTCTGCCGTTGATGACTGGTTTCAGATAGCATATAGATGGCTCCTGGTGTAGGCCTCAGACCACTTCTTCCAAAGCAAAAAGGCAAGGGTGGGATGTTCCCATACCTAGAATTCACTTTATAAATACTTACTTAGCAACAGTACTGCTTTATCCATGTCCTTCTCAAAGTCTCTCTCTTCTCCCTATTCTATTAAAAAAAAGTCACAGCTACAATTGCCAGATAAAGAAATAACCATTTTATCGTGCATCTCAGACTACGCCATGGGGATGTCACAATGCCAAGGAGCCTCATATAAAAACTGGAGGATGGGGGTGGGGCAGCAGAGTCGGGTAGCAGCATCCAGAGCTGGTTTACCCAGCCCTGGCCTTGGAGGAATACCACTTTTGCCTTGTGACAAGAACAGTGGAGAGTGGTTCAGGTAGGATGCGGACCTTCTGGCCAGTTTCCTGGGTCCTTTGTGGCCCAAGTGTGTTGAGCTATGTCAGCCCTCTGCCAGCTCTTTGTATTTGAGACAGTTTGGAGCTGGACAAGTCCAACGAAGCTCTTTTTCTGTGGCTGTGGAATCCTTTGGCCTTGGCAGTGGTTCGAGCCTGTGGTCTGATTCACCTGGTAACAGCCTGCAGAACCCTGGGAGGATCATCTTAGGGGAGCTAGATACCCTCCTTCTTGGGATAGTGTCCATCAAACGAGTAAGCAGTCTGGACCCAACTGCCCCTGGATGGAGTTCCTGGCTCAGCATTCTCTGAAGGGACAGCTCCCCTCCTTTCTTTGTCTGGGGCGGGCCTTGGAGGGGGCCATATCTTCCCTGGTTCTGAACTAAGTCTACCAGAGGATCAGTGGGCCCAGCTGGGCAGCTGTGG
This sequence comes from Microtus oregoni, assembly GCF_018167655.1. Classification (NCBI taxonomy): domain Eukaryota; kingdom Metazoa; phylum Chordata; class Mammalia; order Rodentia; family Cricetidae; genus Microtus; species Microtus oregoni. Next base: position 15,922,757 of record NW_024543064.1, read on the forward strand.
GGACCCTTGGTCAGCTCAGCTTTCGTCCACATCAGAGACAGCCTGCCCAAGATTATCCCTGCATTTGAATGTGGTTCCAGCATCTCACTTGGTTTTGGCTGCCTCTTCAGATGGACAGTGAGCAGAGACCTTGGATGGGGGCCAAGGGTGTTGACCCTCTTCGTGAGGGAGCCAGCGCTAGGAGGCACAAACCACAGGGCCAGAGGAGAGTTTGTGCAGGCCCGAGCCCATATTCGGAAGCCTGGATTTTGCATTCATACCACCCAATAGCAAAGGGCTTGGGATTTCAGAGTCCCCAAGGGGATCTCAGAGCTGAAGACATCAAACCTGGAGTCCTGGACATGGGAGCAGCTTGGAGACCATGCTGGGAAGTTCCTCTGAGTATTGGTCACCCAACTGAGAAGCAGTTGGGTCTGTGTGTGTCCTGTGTACTAAACACTTGGTAGGTTCTTAACAGTTTGACTAGTGCATTGGGCCAGGCACCAGCTATTGATGTCCCTTGGGAATCTTTTGTCCTTATTCAAGGCCTCTGAGACCTTAGGTCTTAGATGTGGGGGTGCCTTAGATTCTGAGAACTCATTAATCAGCCTTTAACTGTTCCCCTTCTTGCCTCAGCCACTTAGCCCTCTGCAACCATATGGGTTCCAGCCTAGCCTGTGGTCTCTGGCTCCTACTGCCTCCCTGTACCCATTGCTCAGGCGCAAGGAGACCTGTCATATCTCTGTCTTTGGATACAGGGGCTAAGGACTAGCTCTGCCTCTGCTAAGGTCTTGTGAGGCTGAGGCTGACAGGCATGACTACCTGCTGCAAAGAGGGTGTGTGCCTCTGTATTTGTTCCCAGGATAGCTGTGGTCACCAAGGGAGATAGATATCCCAGGACAGGGCCTGGTGCATAGTGTTTGCTCAATAAATTTTGTTAAGTGAGTGAGATACCGCAGGGTGGGATCTCTGCACAGCCCTTCCCTGTCTCTGTGTGACATTTCCATTCTCAGCATCACAGAGGATAGCACTGTGAGGGTGACTCACATGGGGATGTGACTTGCTAGGCCCAAGCTAGGATCTGATCCAGGATGACAGCCCTATCCTGCCTAGGAGGGCCTAGGAGGAGCAGTTTCCCTTTCCAAGGAGGAGACTGAGGAGGAGGGCCTCAGGTGGGCTTCTTTTCCCACTTCACGTGTGTGCCTACCTGGAATCTAGCTGCTCATGGGAGGGCTGAGAGGAGCCCTTAGCCTTGGACCTGGTACCTGTCCATTCCCTTTCCAGGCTCAGATTACCAGTGGTCCCCATGTATGTGTGGGGTGCAGAGGTGCAAGTTCCTTTATTGCCGGTGATAGAAATTCCACCAAGATGGAACCTGCTGTCCCTGCCATAGGGCCACCTGTTTCCCTGGATGGTGGGTCCACAGTCACTCCTTGTTACCCACTTTTTAGTCTACATGTAGAAAAATAGACACAACAGCTGAGTAGTCAGCAGTGGTCATTGTGGACAGCCCGAGGCATAAACAAAGTCCCTTTGGTCAGTGGCAGCCACGTGTAAAGGCTCAGGCTTGGGGAGCCCCTTGGTGGTGCCCTTGGGGTTGCCTGCCTATTTTTGGCAATAAATAACTTGAGGACCCGAAAACCAAACCAAACAAAAAAAATAAAAATACAACCAGTATCTCTTGGGGTAGGTGGTGGGAGACTGTTTAAATTATTGGCCTTCCCCGGGCCACGCAGGTGGTGCTGGGCACTGCTGGGCACATCACCGGCATGTGTGCATCTCCACGAGCCGCTGGCACTGTCGGCACTTGACGAAGCAGCACCAGTGGAACCTGCAGCCGCAGCGCTCGGCCAACTCCACCTGTGCTGTATGGAAGCCACGGCCGCAACACAGCAGCTCGCAGCCATCAATGGCCTTGGATGTCTTGTTGCATGTGCGGCCTCTCGTGCCCAGCACACCACTGCGTATGTCCTGCTCACAGAAGTCTGGACTGGGCTCCAGGTACACCAGGTCCTCATCCGTATGTGGCTTGAACTGTGCATTTCGTGGCACCAGTGCCCGGGAGGAGCCCACACGACGTGGCTCCACCTCTGTGGCACCATCAAACTTCTCCTTTAGTGCGTGGCCCACCTGGCGGAAGGGCGGCACAGCTCGCCAGCACGTCTTTACCTCACAGGAGCCCGACACCCCGTGGCACTTGCACTCCACCCGCATGTGTGTCAAGATGGCCTGTCAGGGAGGAGGCAAGAGGGATGGTCAGGGACAGTAGGGGTAGGGGAGGGACCTCTGGGGACCAATACACGGACATACTGCATAACAGGACCCCAAGGCTGATGCAGAATCGAGGGGTTCACTGTCGTGCCTCCTTTGTATAAACACTAGCTGGGTGCTGCACTGAGCTGGCAAGCAGTGCTGAGGACAGACCAAGGTGTCCCTGTACTTGAGGCACCTGGAGTTGCTGGAGTCACAGTGAAGGGCAGTGTTCTCGGAAGCATTTGAGTGACAGGTGACATGATGGGAGCACAGTGCTGTGCTAGGTCTCCAGAGCCTTTGGGAAGTAAGATGGTGTCAGATGTGTGGGTGGACGAGAGGGTTCAGTCCTGAGGCAGGACTGGGTCCATTCAGATAGGTATGAACAAGGCCACTTACACTGCTGTATGACACCTACTCCCCCCACTCCCAGCCCTTGGCCTACAGAGGTGCCTGGTGACGTGAGCCTTCCCAGAGTAGCTGTAGGGCTATTTTAGGGACTCTGCCTATGCAGTCCTACCCCAGTGCCAATGGGATGGGTGCCACTCTACCTTCCTGCCGGCCTCGTTGTTGTGAAGGTTCATGAGCGCCCTGCTGGAAGAGGCCCCCTTGCTTCTCTCCCGTACGTCCACAAAGGACTGTGAGAAGGCTACGCCATAGGCGATGTTGTCCGAGCATCCTGACCACTGGAAGCCTGGTGTACGGAGGGCATAGAGAGTGCTGGGGTGAGTTTGGGCCTGGGCTTAGGCCCCTGCTCTCCCCTTGGAACATCTGTGCTTACCCTGTGGACTGACCCCATGCACTGTCCGGTCACAGCCGCACTTTTCCAGCTCTCCACTGCTGCACGCCCTTGTTACCGCAAAGGCCACACCTGCTGAAGAGATGGCGTACACAAAGGCCGCCTCCCGAGTCCCTGTGCAAGGCAGAGGGAGAGAAAGGCTAGGCCCTAGGGCACCACATCTGCACTTTCTTTGCATAAAGAAAGAGGTATAAGACGGCTGCCGAATGCTGGATGCCAAGGAGGGGCAAGGCAGGTGGAAAGCCTACATGCCAAGCACACAGTAGGTTCTTGTCACTGAACCCCCTTCACACGTGAGGACCAGTGAGGCAGGAGCTATGGTCATCCTCATTTTACAGAGGCTTGCCAGCTTGTCACACAGCACGTGGCAGAACCAGCAGACAGCCTGGCTTCAGGGCCCGATCGTTCATCTGTTCTCACAAGCTCCTCCAGAAGGCAAACGATAGTCGTGTAATTCTGTGACAGTCTGGGGAAGTGATGACTACAGTTCCGTGAAGGGGCACAGCCACACTGCGGTGGTTGAATTATTCACCAGGCTTTAAGTTTCCCCACTTGTGACCCTGACTGAGCTCTTTCTCTGAGGTGGGGCCTGCAGCTCACAATGTCTCCTGCTTCTTTGAGACTTGAAGAACAAACTATGGTATTGGCAGCTCCTAGCACTCAGCCCCTCTTGCTGACTGGGAGTGGGGGTTACAGTGGGTTGTACACAAGTCCTCTGCCCCTGCCAGCTTGATCTGTCCCCAGTGTCTAGAGACTAGCCAGCAGGTTCCTGGAGGGGAAGTTTCTCGTCCCCGTCCCACAGCCAGGAGGTGATGGGAGCAAGCCTCTGCAACACAGGTCTGCCGGCCTCTGCAGTGGTTGTATCTCCTGCCCACAGCTGCTCAGCAATTCTATTTTGGTGCCGGCCCTCCTCCCTTGCCTGAATGGATGTTTTTATCCTCCTAGGAACTGTGCCTGGGGGTGTAGCTTCTGTAGAGTCTCTTTCTCAGGGTGAGCTGGGGCAGTGTGTGAGCAGAGCGCGCATGCTGGCTGGGTGTGTGACCAGACAGTGGGTCTTACTCCTGTCCGAGACCCTGTGAAGGCCTCTGTGTGCTGTGACTGTCCTTCTGTCTCTTGATGTAGGGTCTGTGTCCACAAGAGTGGTGGGGCAGGCTTTGGCCCCTTGGTTGGCAATTACCTCTGCGACACCCAGGCTTGTGCTCCCAGCTGCCCTGGGGAGCAGTCACCATGGTCAGATGAGAACAGTCCCCTCCACTGTGCTCGTCTGTGGACAGAGGCAGCCCAGCCTGGGCTCTGGAGTAGGAGGCAGCTCAGCCCCCAACACTCGGGACACCCTGTTCTCCGTGCAGTCCTGAAACAGGGAGTACCACCCACCATTCCTTTCCACTGCCCACTCTCTGCTTGGCCATTTTGGGCCTGCACAGAGGGGCTTGGCTGGAGCAATGGAGCCTCGACAGTCTGGGATGGAACCTTCTCCAAGCTAATTGAGGTTAATAGCAGGCTCATGTTGGTTGGTTTTATGCTGTGGCCGCCCAAAGAGAGACAACTTCAGTTTCTGGTATTTCTGGTATTTCCAGGCCTGAACCAGCACAAATCTTTGCCCCAAAGACCAAGGGGGAAGGGAAGTCCCAGGAGGTAAGGCTGATGGGACTGGTGGGTGGCTTTAACTCTCTGCCCTTGGAGGTCCTATGCTCCTTTAGCTGCTTGGGAAGTCCTTGCCCATTTCTGGCTCCCACTCACCTCTGCCCCCTAGTGCCAGTGGTCTTGGGGTTACTAATCTCCCTGTGGGGTTGCTCAGGAGACCACTGCCTCGGTCTCTAAACATCTGTCTTCTTGGACTGAGGTCACCATAATGTCTTCATTTTCCGAGTGACTGAGGAAGAGGCTCTCCGAGACCATAATAACCAAAGCTCTAGCTCACAGACAGCCTACTGTGTGCAGGCCTCGTCTGAGCACTCAGCTCATTAGTTGAGGTGTTTCCCCCCCAATTCGATAGGAATGGATACGCGTCCTCACCTTACACAGAGAAGCGAGGCACTGAGCCACCAGTGTTACCCAGCTAGGATGTGGAGTAGCCAGAACTCATCCTTTTCTTACTGACCCTGGGTTCCAGCCATTTGACTCTAGTAGTGTGTATAGCTTTCCAGGTACCCAGGCTGGAGCCTCTGTTTCTGGAGGAAGACATTGCAGGGCCCAATTTCCTCAAAAGTGCATTGAGGTGGGTCTGGGAGTGTTGTGGTGGGGTGTCCTGGGGAGGTGGTGGATACTTCACCCTGATCATGCTGTAGCTGCAGGAGGGAGACATCTTTGCCTGCTCCCGTCCTGGGCCAGAGGAGAGCATAACTCTATAGTGCCCACCCTGCTGTCTTCTTCCCTCTCTACCCTGCCGTCTGCCCTTCCCACACCCACGACTTCCTTCTGCTTCTTTTCTTCCCAGACTACCCCAAGTTTTGGCTCCACGGATCTGGCCTCAATGCTATCTTCTCTGAGGGGCAAATGCTGCCTGGGGTTGGTGGTTTAAAGCAATCATATAGGTCCAATAGCCATTATTTCTGAGGACCCCTGTATAAAGGGGACTTTCCGGGTACTGACCAGGACTCAGCAATCTTAGATTGATCCCTTGGAAACATAAGGCTTGTCAGGGTTCTGCAGCAGCAATGGCAGAATGGGAGCTGGAGAGGAGCCTGCCTGACTCAAGGCCCGAGAGCACGTCACAGTGACATCTCTCCAGATGGTGGGAGGGAAGCCAATCCAGCAGAAAGGAGCTGGAACTGAGGAAGAACTGGCTGAGGTTGAGCTGGGTTGGCGGGGAGGCCCTGGGTGTGGTGACCTTTGGGCACGAGGTAGATGTCCCGATGGAGGCCAGGGAATGGGCACAGCTCCATCGTTGCCCTATGTACACTCCAGATATCTCAGCAGGTGGGCCCTCGGTTTGTCCCCACTTTCTAGGAAGGACATTGAGTTATAGAGAGGGCACGGACCTTGCCCAAGTTCTCATAGCTGGCAGGACTTGGATCTGGGTCATCACCACCCTTGGCTCCCTCAGACTTCTCAGCTGTGACTTGGGAATGACATAAACTCAGAGCTGTGTGAGGATGATCTGGGCTGGATAGCACAGGATAGGCCAACACACAACACTCCTTTCTTCACTGGCCACCGTCTGGACCCAAAGGGGGATCTTTTCTGTCCCCTTATATTCCTGAGGTCACTTCCCTAACCAGGTAACTCATGAATGTGGACACCTGCTGAGTTCCCCTCCTGAGACTGGGGCAAGAGGCCTTCCAGACTGGTTGTCACTGCTGAAGTGACTGAGGTCCCTGTGAGGCTCGCAGGTCAGGGACTGTATAGTTACTGCATAAGCCACTGAATGTCAACAACAGCCCTGAGAGTTAAGCATGAGACAGGTAAGGACCCGGAGGAATGAAGTCACCTGCCCTAAGTTTGCCTGTCTCTGCTGTCCTTCAATTCATGGGCCTCTAAAGCCAGTCCTGTGTTCCCAGCAGTGAGTCCCTTTCCCCCGGCTCCGCGGAGACTGACCAGGTAAGTGCGTTCCAAGAGTTTCACTAGCGAAGAAAACCAGATACAAAGTGGAGGAAGGTGGGTGTGTGCGATGAGCTCAGACTTATCCCCCAGACATGGCTGGTGCCTGCCTGTTGTGATTGGCCTGGTCTTAGGATGCCTTGATTTAGCCCCAAGGGGACAGGATGCTTGTCCAGGCCACTTGGACTTTAGAGCTCCAGAACAGCTTCCATTTGGCCTGGCAGGGTTCTTGTGTCCCCATAACTTGCTGATAGGGCTAGTCCCTTCCTTGGCTCCTGCCCCCAGACGGGAAAGGCAGACTATTCCACAGGGTCCTGAGGTCCCCTCCTAGCTTCAGGCTGGCACTCACCGATCATGTCCTCCCTTTCCTTGTCTTGATGAGCTGCCCATCACTAGCTGACACTACTGACTGTCCTCCATGCCAGGTTTCGGGGTATGCTAGGAGGCAGGCACTTGAGCCAACCCTGTTGCTTGGGGATGCAGTGATGATGAAGGGGGCGTGGGCAGGGAGTTGTTAGGCTTCAGTGTGAAGGTATAAAGACGCAGGGTGAGCACACTTGATTTCCATAAAAAAGGATATCTAGATACATAGTAGAGAATCAGCTATATTAAAGGATCCAGTGACTCTAATAATGAATATCTAGGAATTGCATCCTGCAACATGGAATCATATCAAAACAAAAAAATGCAAAATATACCCCCTTTAAAAAATATAGAGCCTGGGCCGGGCAGTGGTGGCGCACGCCTTTAATCCCAGCACTCGGGAGGCAGAGGCAGGTGGATCTCTGTGAGTTCGAGACCAGCCTGGTCTACAAGAGCTAGTTCCAGGACAGGCTCCAAAACCACAGAGAAACCCTGTCTCGAAAAACCAAAAAAAGAAAAAAAAAAAGAAAAAAAATATAGAGCCTGGTTTAGGCCTGTAAGTCATCCCAGCCCTTGGGAGGCAGTGGCAGAAGTTCAAGTTCAAGGCCAGCCTGGGCTACCTAGCAAGTTCAAGGCTAGCCTGCCTGTGTTACCTAACAACATCTTCAAAGAAACAACACTAGAGAGGCATAAATCCCAGAGGGACAGACTGGGGCAGAAGGAAGGCGGGGCTAGGTGGGGGCTGCTTAGCTGGTAGAGAAATGGTTGAGCATTTTGGGGGGGACACAGCATATGTGACTCCATCATAAGAAGCACACTGATTTATCTGTCAGTCTCTCTAGAGCAGTAGTTCTCACCCTATGGGTTGTGACCCTTTTGGGGTCACCTATCAAATATCTTGCATATCAGATATTTACATTACAATTCATAACAGTAGCAAAATTATAGTTATGAAGTAGCAATGAAATCATTTTATGGGTGGGGTCACTACAACACGAGGAACTGTGTTAAAGGGTCGCAGCGTTGGGAAGGATGAGGACTGCTGCTCTAGAGGATACATCCACAGTGTGAGAGGGGTTTCCGGAGAGCAGCACTATAGGAAAGCTGGCTCTGGGGCCTCCCTAGTGCAGCTCTGGGCCCTGGGCAGCAGTGCCATCCCCGCCGTGAGGCTTCACCACTGGACTGCTCATTGGGCATCTGTCTCTTTCTCAGAACAGCACAGTTCAGCAATGCCAAGTGTGCTCATGCCTGCCAGCCCCTGCCAGCTCTCAGGAGAATGGCTTCCAAATTTCAATCACAGTTGGTTTCCAACAGCATCCAAATGCTTTGCCACGAGCCTAGCAGCCGGGACTGGCCAGGCCCACAGGTGCCAAGACAAAGGTTGGCCCAGGCAGCCTCTTCCTGCAGCTCGAGCGACTCAAAGAGCCCCGTTGACTTGCTGTCAGCGTTGTCAGCTCTGCGCTCAGGAGGTGGAGAGGCAGCTGGCTTTGAGCATTCCCACTGAGGACAGGGGTTTGACCTCAGTGCCTCAAGGAACCCTCCAGTTCCACAGAACCTCTCTGCTGGGCCCTCGCTCACCTGCATTTAGCCTAATGCCCTCTCATGTTACCCGTCTCAGCTGGTCCCTGATCTTGGGAAAACCTTTCCGAGCACCCAGTATTGGCCAGGGGAGACCTCCAGTTTCCTTTCCCATTGTTGTGTTTATTGGCTGTGACGGTGCAGAGCCCGCCTGGGCACACATTCAGACCCTGCCATTCTCTGCTTCTGTGACCCCGGGCAAATCACTTAACTGCCTTGTGCCTCCAGTTCTGTACTTGCTACACGGACACCCGACTCAGAGGCAAATGAGTTAGATATAGTGTGTCCTACAGTCCTTAAAACAGTGCCTGGCCCATGGTCAGTGCTGCAGGTGTGGGAGCTGCCTCTGTTGTGCAGCTGCGGACAATCTGGTCCCTGCTGGACTGTGAGCCCTAGGACAGGAGCCTGTCACACGCGGAAGCTCACAGATGGGTTCCAGGACCCGAGGCTAGACGCAAAAGTGAAGTCTGATTCTGTTCCTGTCCTTTGAAGAGCCTGGGCAGGTCAGTCCCGTCCCTTTGCTGAGCCTCAGTTTCTCCCTCTGGAAATAAGGGCCAGCTTACTGGACCAACTGCACTTTCGAGTGCTTTGTGGACCACAGAACACTGCCTCGCCTCCCCTGGGTCATCCCCTATCTAGTGCCCTCAGTTGCATTCTTTATTTCCTTGCTCAGGCCCTGGGCTGCTTCTGCCCCTGAACCCTTTAGATGTGCCTGGCCCTAGAAGTGTCATTCCCCAGACCACCTAGGCCCCCAGAATGCCCTCCTCACCTTGCGTCACCACCTTCCCGAAGACAGGCAGGGAGTCCAGCGTGGAGCAGTTCCAGCGCCGATTCCGGAATTGGTATTGGCACTCCTCGATGGCCAGCTGGGCGCCACGGCGCACTGAGTCCATCACCTCTAGGTTCCGCTTGCACATCTGCACCTGCCTTTGGATCAGACCTTTGAGCTTCTCGCACGTCTCCTCTTCGGAGATGCTTCCCACCGATGACAGCTTGGCCAGGTACCTGGGGGCAGGGGTTGGATGTGATGCACAGCTATCCTGATGTCCGCTCTTCTCTCTCTGTACTCAGGGCTCTTGGGGGCCGCCTCATCTCCTGGTCTGGGGACCAGCCTGCCTCCCCCAGCTCTCGGAAAAGTGGTCAGTATGTGAAGCCTGACGTGGGGCTTGAAGCAAAAAGCAGGAACTTGTCCTGTTTACTGAATGAGGGAGCAACCGAATAGGAAAGCACACAGAAAGTCTTATATGGGGAGGTTATACCGTCAGGATGAGAGTTAAGTTTTATGGAACCTAGTTAGACCTGGGCAAAGCACTTTACATTATTTCATTTAGTCCTCTCGGCGAGTCAGAGTCTTCATTTTGTAAAACATTGGTTGATTGTGTGTGTGTGTGAGTGTGTATATGAGTGTATGTGTGTTTAAGTGTGTGTATATTTGTGTTGTGCATGTGCACACTTGTATGCACATCCCTGTAAGGTTAGAAGTTGGCTTTGGGTGTTCCTAAGGAGCTAGCCACCCTTTCAACTTTTCCAGCTTTTTTTTACATAGCCAAGGAGAACCTGGAACACCTGATCCTCCTGCGCCCACCTCTCCCATTACAGGCATGCAGCATCACACCTGGCTGGCATGCTGCTGGAGCCTTTTATGCATGCCAGGCAGATCCTCCACCAATTGAGTCACATCCCCAGCCTGAGCCCCCATTTAAAAGTGAAGAAAGTTGAGGCAAAGGGAAGTTGTTGCCTTGTGTCCAAGGTCCACAGCTGCTGAGGGGTAGAGCTTGGTTCTGTGTGACTTTAGAGACTGAGAGCTTGGGCAGCAGCTGCTGGGAATGAGGTTCGCTCAAACAAAGCCTGCTGGGGGAGGTGTAATCTGGGCCTCTCTGTCCCTAGTAGCATCCGAGTTTTGCTGGAGTCCCAGAAGACCCAGCCCAGGACGTCTCTGTCTGCACCGCGCTCTGGGCTCCCAGAGGACCCCTCGCCCCCGACCCGCTATGGCTGTATGGTTGAGTCTAACTTTCCTTATCCATACTGGAGTCATGGCTTCTATTCCAGGCAAGGTCTGCTAATGCACCTCGCTCAGCTGGGTGCATCTCAGGAGTGGGCCAAAGGAGATGGGCAGTCTCAAAGCCAAACTGACCACCCTCCCTTGGCATTCACTCCTGGTCTCCCAGGGCCCCTTTCAGCTGTCACAGCGTCTCTAACAGGCCTGGCTTTTTACACATGTGTTCTGGAACTCAAACTCAGGTTCTCATGCTCGCTCAGCCTGCTCTTTGCTGACTGAGCTATCTCCCTAGGTCCTGGGTGTGCACGGACTAGCAGCCCTCTGGCCAATCGTGCAGGAACCTGAGTCTCTTGGAAAGAAGAGAGGGTGGGAGAAAGGAAAGAAAAGGAGTAAGGGTCAGGAGAAGGGAACATCTGGAAGTGGCAAACCTGGCTTCAGCCCCGCCTGGGTGTTCCTTGCTTCCGTTGCCATGTGAAGGGGGGGGGTCTCCTACGGAACCACACCCTTAAGTCACTCTTGGCCTGCAGGGGGCGCCAAGAGCTCAGCTACTGGCGGTGGGCCAGGACTGTTCGGGAGGCCACTGTGTCTTTCCTTGAAGGGTCAAGAAGTTGAACCTACCACTGGATATTTTCCTGTCCTCATTCAAGCTAGGACTCTCAGAGAAGGGTGGAGACCCCATTCCCTCCAAGATTTGGGGGCACATATCTTTTTGGGGGCACATATCTTATCTAACCTTATCTAGACCTCTTTTCTCCCTCGCTTTAGCTAAGCAGGTCAGGTCTGGCTGGATTGGGCCCTGCCTCATCGCTGGTGAAGGGAGGCATTCAGGGGCTGATGTCTCCAGCCACAAGGAATAGGCAGGGAGGTCTGGCTATGGGCACAGCGAGCTAGCTGGAAATCTGTGTGAGCCTTCCCACTATCAGAGTTTGAGTTCTCCTTCTGTTGGCAGAAGAGGGCCTGCTGGTCCCATGCCACCGAACGGGAGCGATGGACTCGAGGAACTGAGCATTCCTCCCTTGGGCTCTGAATGTAATAGGGAGACAGGCCGAAATGACAGTGGCAGGGACACTGCCCGGCTGCCATAGCTGTGAGTCACTGGGACAGCGTCCAGGAAGATGATGAGAAACTGCCTCCAGCGGCACCAGTGCCCACCTCCCAGTCCTGCCTTTACTTGACACAACAGCTGCCCCTCCCATGTTTGGGAGGCCTTGCCATCTCTGCTCCTGCTTTCTGAGACCCCAGGGGTTTGTTTGGCAAGTGCCCGAGCTGGCATAGGCCAAAGAGGGTTGGCACCCCAGTCCTCGGTAGCCTTGGTCTGTCCTCATTCTGCTCGCTTGTCCTGGAGCCTGGCCGGTACCTGACCTCACTTCACAGATGAACCAAGCAAACTGAGGTGGAGTGTCTAGCAGCAAACAGCTCTGGGCTCTCAGCTCTCCCCTGTCTCTGGCTGTGGATTTGCCCCACTGGACGGCAGGAGAGCTGACTCCTCAGGCTGCAGCTCTTTGGGCACGGCACACAGAAGGTATTCAGTAATGTTTGCAGCTTGGCTAGGGGACTTTGTCCTGATGCCCTCCTACCCCCGTGGCAGAGTATATAAGGGAAGGAAGAACAGGGGTGAAGAGAGGAAGATGGGGGCAGCCTTGTGGTCCTGCCTAGTGCCCTACAGTGGCTCAACCTTTCCCCCAGAGACACGTGTGCCATTCACTGACCCGGGAGCTGGGTCGGGCTCAAATATCGACTGCACAAGCATTTCTGGGAGAGGCAGAGCCAGGGCCTGATGGCTGTCGGCTGCCCCTGGGCCGGCTGTCTAAGGCTGATCATCCCTGCTTTTCCCGGCCTGTTACGCTGCCCCTGTTTAGGCTTCTTCCTGCTGTTGCCGAGCACAGGTTTAGCAATTTGCCACCTGCTGCCCTGGCCACCCAGGACTCCAGCCACGGCCGTGCCATCGATCAGGTTACCCCACCAGTCCAGGGTGCAGGCTGCAGCCGCTGGCCAGTTTGTGCCCAGTTTCTCGAATGGGGCCTGTAGGTCTTGCAGGCTCCTCCCAGGAGGCCCTCCCCTCCGTGCCTGCAGCCTGCGAGGAGGAGGCCGGAGGGCCCTGGCCCTGCCAGGGAGATCAGATCCTCTCGGCCACCTGCTGTTTTCATTAGAAACTAAAATTAGCTGGGCTTGTCCCAAGCTTTTCCAGGTTTGCTTGCCTTTTTAAACAAAATATACAAAATCAGAGAGGCTAATCCACACCTCTGTGGCTCTTCCCCGGGGGCACTCCCTGGACTCTAGAGGAGAGGGGCCGGGAAGGAGCGACCATGGTGGGGAGCCAAGCAGGTCAGTGGCACTGGTCCGGGCCCTACGGTGTCCAGGTGGGGGCTGGGACACCAGCCCAGGCCTCTCTGCCCCCTCCCTTTGGCCTCCCTGTCTGCCCAGGCCACATTTAGAGCCTCCTCAGGAGTAGTTGTGCCCTCCATACCAGAGAGGAAGGAAGCCAAGTTGGCAGGAGGGGGTACCCGAAGAGAACAGTGTATAAGCAGGAGCGACTCTCAGCTAGTGGATATAGCTAGGTGGAAGCAGGGGCCACAGCCTCCATCTGGGGCCGTGCTTTTAGGGAATGGAAGGAGTGTGCAGCCCCCAGGACCCTTGCTACACAACCAACCACTCAAACCACCCACTGCTTCTTTAACCAGTTTGAGTGCCTGCGGTACTGACCACCACTGTGACCCTGTCCCAAGACCCCTGTCTCTTCTCTGGGCAAGCAGTGTGTTTGGGGGCTGGGTAAACAATTCAGGTCAGACTCGTATCTCTGTGTCACTCAAGGCAAGTTAGTGAACATCCAGGAGCCTTGGCCTCAATGTGCTCCTCTGTAAAATGGGGAGATCAGTTGTTCTTACCGTAGAAGATAGAAATGAACTAAACACACCCCAGGCGGAAGTACCGGGAAGCTTCTAACCTCCTCTGTGGCCCTTCCCACCCTCCTCACACTGCACCCTCTGCTGCATCCAGCTGGGCCTGTGGTACTCTGTGCTGGGCTGTCTTTGTTGGGGCCTTCTCCACTCTCATGAAGCCAGGCTCTGGCCTCATTTCGGGCATGCGCCCACAGGGGAATGAATGACGGATCACTTTGGTACGATTCGAACAGTAGATTTTGGAATCTCCAAGTGCATTTGCAGAGACAGAGAACAGGTCCCCAGTGCTTCCAGCTCATCTGTGGGGCACTCCCAGGACCAGGGGTGAAGTGTGGTGTGGAGGAAATGTCTCCACAGGGAGATTAAGAGCTGGGGACTCTCTTGTCCAGTGTAAACTCACGTGTGCCAAGGGAGCGAGGAGACTGTCTGGGGAGGGACATCTGTCACCTGTGTCATCACTTAGGTCCATGCTTCTGCATAACCATGCCACTACAGAGCAGAGCATCCCTGCCCCTGACCCCTGCTCTCCAGAAGGCACTAAGGCTTCAAGGCTTGGACTCAAGCTGGTCACTGGGGCTCAGGACTTGAAACGAGCTATTCTGGTCCCCAAGCCTGGGAGCTGGCTGCTTGGGCTCCAAAGATGGCCTGGGGCTCCAAGGGTAGGACCACCCAGTGTCATCAGACACTGACCTAAGCAAGGTGGTCTGATTCTTCCCTGGACGGCTCCTTCCAGAGACCTGTACCTACCGCAGGAGACTTGGAGTATTGTTAGGAGTGAAGGATGCCGAGGTAGTGGCTGTCCCTATGGTTACACAGTGTTATCTGTGGTCTCTGTAGCTACTGAAGTCACCAGATGGAGGTACCACCACTGGCTGAATCCTGGAGGGCAGTCAGTGTGGACTGGCCAGCACCGGAGACACTCCTGGTGTTCTGTCTTGCCTCCCTCCCACCTGACAGGACTCTGAATGCCAAGGCCAACTGGAGTAGGCCCCGTGTTTGTTTTCTAAGTTGGAGAGAAATGCTGACCTTCTCTGGGGTCCACACTTCCTGATTTCTAGGATCCCTAACTCCTCTTACCCACGACCCTCAGAAGACTCAGCATGCTAGGCAAGCATTCTACCACTGTGCTATACCCCCTCCCCCTTTAAAGACAGTGCCGTGTAGCCCAGGCTGGCCCTGAGCTCCTGATCCTGCCACTTCTATCTCTTGAGTGAGCATTTTGCTCCGGAGGGCCCCAAGTCCGTCCTTCTAACTGAGGAGATTGGTTTCCGCTCCCAATTGCCATACTTCATCTTCCAGAGGAGCAAGGAGCTGACTTGGGGGCCAACAGGGAGCCACTAAGATGTGAACCTGGATGGCCCCCTACTCTACAAGGATGTAAATGTGTTTTTTTTCTTCTCTCCCTGAGTCAGGTGTCTTCCTGGAGTGAGTGGATGTTATGTTTAATGTGCCCCATGACCCTACCTTACCTCTAATTTGGCAGCAGAGACTCCCCTCCCCGCAATTCTTCTCCCTATATCCCTAGAGCTCCCCATGGTCCCCTGGCCACTGACAACATTGAAATATGGTTCCCAGATGGCTGGGGGATCCTGAAGATGGGGAGTGAGGAGAGATGAGTAAATCCCCAAGGAGAATTTCAGCACAGCCCGGCCGCAGCCAGGGTCCTCCAACCCAATCTTCCTCCCCTGCCCCAGTTCTCCTTCATCAGCTATGGGACAAGCTTTGGCTGGAGTTCCAGCTTTCCTATGAAAATACTGTAGGCTCTGAGTTTAGCATAGACAGTACTGATGACAATAGGTGCCCGACATGTTTTTAAGGGGCGAGCCCATCGCTCCCTTTTATGGTAGCTCAGGGTCCCTGAGGTCTTCCCCAACAGTGATGTCTATGATTCCTCCTTAAAGCCGGGGTTGCCAGGGCAGTGAGGCACCCATGACTCAGGAGGGAGTGCTCTGCTATCTCCTGCTTTGGGAAAGAAACTCCTGGGAACTCATCCGAGGATTGTAGGACTGCTGGGGGAGGATGGGGGGGGGGTGGAGGGGTAGGGGTGAGGGGTATGGGGGGTGGAATAGAGTCCCCGCAGGTCAGAGGCTCCTCTGGGCATCAGCAATCCCCTGCAGAGAGCAGGTCCCTGCATGGTTCCCCATGAGTTACTGGGGTGGGAGAAACCTCCCTATGACAAGGGCAGGATGTGTCTTTCCCCCTTCCCTCCCCCTCTCTCCTACTCTCTGTGAGGACCAAGTCCCTTCCAGGAGCTGTAGGGGTTCTGACTTGGAGGGGAACCTTTAAAACATAGCTCAACTTCCAGTTTGCCAGAAAATGGGGGAGGCAGAGAGGGGCTACGGGAGAAGGGGGACTGGTGGGGTCACAGCAGGGAGTGAGCTTCCCCTCGGGCTGGCTGAATCACCACCGAAGATGTAGCTCCGAACTCAGAGATAAAACCTGGCAGCTCTTGTGGAAATCTGGGAAGCAACTGTGGGTCCTGGCTCAGCTCCGCCTCCCAGCTGCTCGCAGAGCAAACCAGGAGCACCTCTTGCAGGCTAGATGGGAGCAGAGGGGTGACCGGTGGGGCCAGAGAAGGGTGCTGTCACCCTTGCCAGCAGCTCCCTGATCAATCTGTGCCTGGTTGGCTCAGCCCAGAGCCCTTCCTCCCCCAGGAAGGAATGGGGAGGCAGAGGCTTGGTGCAAAGGCTCAGCTTCCCTGAGCGAGCGAGTGCACCCACAGGGCCCTAGTTGGGCGAGTTTCAACAGGTTTGGGGAGCACTGTCTTGTCAGATGCTTGCTGAGTTGCTCAATGGCTAATCCAGGGTGGAGGGAAGAAAAGTCAAACCGTAGCAGACAGCTGGGTCCCGGCTGCCGCCTGAGCAAACCCCTCAGGCAGAGCCTGGTCCTGCCTCCCCCTGTGTGGAGGGGTGGGAAAGATCGAGGCTGGCAGGCTGGCCCGGGAGGCTTCGCTCTAGCCCTAGGAAGAGCACAGCCTGCAGATCTGCCCCACTGCGGGCCTTTCAGCATCACCTGAGTCCGAGGAAAGTGCAACTGAGCCCTCCCTTTACTGATCCACTGATGACTGAGCACTCATAGCCTGGCAGGTATGTGCCAGGCACTAGGGGGACACTCAGAGGTCTGTGTGCCATTGCCTTGACCTCGCAAGCATCAGAAGACATATAATCATGCCACGTGGAGTAGATAGGGGTTGCAGTTACATATATCAGAACATATATATATATATCAGAATATGTGGTCTTGGTTCAGGCCCTACTTCCTCCAGATCTCTAAGGGGGAGCTGGAGCCCACCCACACACCTCTGCTCTGGGAGGGGAGGGAAGAAGTTAGGATAGTGTGTGTAAGGTGCCTGGAACATCCGTTCACCAGGTTGTGCAGGGGGGAGCCCTACCCCACTTGTGGGACTCATTTGATGATGTCTGTAGATACTGGTCACCAGCTGGCACAGGGTGAAGTGTTGTTACCGATTTCTAGGACAGAGGCTTCATATACTGCTAAAGGCCCCAGGGGGTCAAGGACAGACCTATCAAAAAAAAAATATCCACAATACCATGGCGGGGAGGGTCTGAGTATATAAACTGTAAAGTCTTAGTGTGTGTTAGTGACTGTGACTCACAGTCATGGGAGAGGTTCCAAGGACATGGGCTTTTACTATTTCAGGGGGGAAGGAGGGGGCCAATGAGACATTCCTGGGGGCTCTACCCATGCCTGGACTGGCGAGTCACACCTCACTTCGCCTGTAGCCTGGGAAGTCATACATCCCTGCTGGGCAAACAGGCATGTGTGAGCTTGGAGCTTGGCTCGGGGAGGCGCACCTGTGAGGACTTGGAGCTGGTAAGGTACTTGACGCCTCCCTTCTATTCCCCCCGGTGGCACTGGAGTGTGTTTCCGGTAACACCCCTCTGGCCAGCAGGATGCCCACAAGCCGGGCTAGATCTCCTGGCTCTGGGAGGCTACCGATGAGCAGGCAGGGGGCAGCCTGGCTCCCATCTAACGTTCTAGGACCCAGACAACACTGTTCGGGACAGATGGAGCTTGGGAGCGCCGTAAGTACCCAGTCTTTGCATCATCCTATAGACAAAGACACAGTTCTGAGGCTCAGTGACAGCAGTACCCTGCCTCTGGCAGCTGCCAGGGCCCCCATTTCTATCAGCATGCCTGGCTTTGTGCCTTGCATGTCGCACGCATGGGCTTACTCCTCCTGAACTCCACTGAGAGCCATATGCACCCATGGACACTACTTTACAGATGAGGGGCAAGGCACTAGTCCAGGGCCCTTCAGCGGGGTAGTGGCAGAGCTGGGGTAGAAACCCTGGGCTCTGAGCCACTCTGTGGACCTGACTTGGACTACAGTGGGGGGTCCTTATTTTACTCACTGGGGTTCTGCTAACGTCCCTGCTCAACACATCACTTTGCTCTTCCCAGAGAACACACACTAGTACCTCAGTCTTTCTGTCTTCAACTCTGCCTAGTTCTTCCACTTGGGGTTCAGAACAAGCCCAGAGGGAGGAAATAGCCCCCTCAAGGCCACCCAACATGTAGTGTAGAGCTGTGACCGGAACCCCTGGTGTAGCCTTGGTACTGGGGCATGACTCAGACGTAGCAGGGCAGTTCCTTGAGGGTCAAGTACAAGTCTTCTACCTTGAACTGTGTACCCCCCATTCCTTCTTCATTGGTGGGAGCTGCACACATTGCCACCTACTCTAGATACCAGACATCAGCCTCATAAACAGCATCCAGCTCCTCTGGGCTTGCCCAGCCTCTGGCTTCGCAGCTTTTCCAGCTCTAGTGTCTGCAGGCAGAGGGCTTCTCCATAAGGTTGATGCCCAGAGACATCAGATAGCATGGACTCTGCAATCAGCTATCAACCCACCCTGGATGGAAGCCTGCCTCTAGGTGAGGGAACACCCAGGCCTAGTCCCCGGAGCACATGCTGCCAGCTATTTCTTTTGGGGCCAAGCCTGCAGCTTGACTCATCCCCTTTTCCTATTTATATTTATTTGTGCATATGTGCACGTGTTTGGAAGTCAGAGGACAACTTATAGGAGTTGATCCTCTCCTACCATGTGGATTATAGGGATGGAACTCAGATTGGCAGGCTTGGCAGCAAGTGTCTTTACCCACTGAGCCATCTCAATGGCCCTTGGTTCACCCTTGAATAGACAGTGTCACCGCCATGCCTGAATGGACAGCTGCTAACCCCAAACTGCTGCTTCTGGAGGCTGACTTGGGCTGGACAGCTCTGCCATTTACTAGATAAGTAGCTCTGGGGGGGCCTCTGTGACCCTCAGTCTTCTCATCTGTAAAATGGGGTTTCAATGCAGTGAGGATTCAGATGGCACAGTGGGTGATGAAGGTTAATAAGTCATTCTCCAGTCTCCAGGCCGAGTCTGGCTCTGTGATAGCCACAGCTGCAGCTCCACTCTGCACTGGAGCATGCCCACTGTCCTGCCCATTCCAGCTGTGGCTTCTCCTGTGTTCTTTGACCCAGACCCAAGCTGCTGGGAGGCTAGACTGGGGCACCTGTTTCCCTAGAGGCTGGTGCAGTTTCTGGCTGAGGATGGAGGTGTTTAGATACAAGGCACTGATCCCAGTTTTGGGGGCGTGTGCCTGGGGTCCTCTCCAGTTTGGTAGGATCCTGGGAAGCCCCTTCTTCTTCTCCGAGTTGTGTAAAAAGACCCCTGGCTTGAAGCCCCGATGGAACAGGAGTGAACTGGGTTGTCTAGAGCCAGGCTGCATGGCAACTGGAGCCATCACAGTTACAGAGAACAGGTTTGCCAACCTCTCCAACCCCAGGCCTCCCCTCTTCACCCACCCCCCACAGTGCAGGCAGGCTCAAGGCTCAAGAACGGAGCTCTGGAATTCCCCATGCTTTGCAAGACCTGAAGCTGAGGCTGCCTCCCCGGCTGGGACCAGGGCGTGGTGGACATGGCTGGAGGCGGGTGGCAATTCTACCTGGGTCAACTTCGGGACAGCCTCAGGCAAGGAGTAGGTGATCATAGTCTGGGGAAACTAAAGCATCTGGGTTCAGTCTTCAGCTCCGAGTCTGGTAAGTAGCTCCCTTCCCTGGGCCTCAGTTTCCTCACCTATAAAGGGAGCTAAAAAGCCAGGAGCTCCCGACGGCCTTTCTCTGGCAGCTGTCTGTGTTTGCTGCAGGCCTGGCTCACACACTCCAGTTCCCACTTGCTTCTTCAGCTTGTTTGGTAGTGCTTGGTGCTGGGCAGCTCAGACCCCCTTCTATTTCCCGCTGATGTTCACGCTGTTTTACAGCCACCCATCTCTAAGAGGCAGCTTCTTCAAGTCCAAAGTAGTTCCTTTCCTGCAATCCAGATCTGCAACCCAGGCCCCACTTGGGGGGTGTGTGTGGAGCACAGTCTGTAAGAAGTGGAGGGGGTGGTGGCTGTGCCCTGGTTTCTGTCCACTCTGCCACTGCCCCTCAAGTGTTAATCAAATTAAGACTCCAAGAAAAACAAAGGCTCTGCAGCCACTTTGGGCCTCGGAGTCGCTAGCTCTCTGAACAGCTGGGAGAATTCCACATCACCTCAGTCTCCCAAGCTCTGGGTGGCTCTGACCCCAACGAACACACTCCTTTCCAGTCTACAGGGCCCTGGCTGGCCACAATGACCTCATAGCAACAGCCATTGGACACTCAGGGCGATTTCATGGGAGATATTTGTTCTTTGGTCTTGATGCAGAGAGAATTTTTCCTTTCCCACTGTCTCCATGGAAACCCCAGCTACACTGTTGGCTATCCCCCCCTTCCCACCTCATGCTTTTCAGATCAATACTGGAGCTTGGCTCCCCACTGGCTGCCCACAGTGGAAGGCGGCAGCGCTCTGAGCAGGAGAACTTGGGGCCAGGGTTAAGCCAGGGCCATGGGGAAGTGTCACTGAGGAGGGATGAAGGAGCCTAAGGTCTAGTTCCTTATTCTCTTAATCACTAGCTCATCTCTTTAGCTATCCTCTTCTTTCCCAGGGATCCTCCGGAGCACCCAGTAAAGGAAAAACACACAGGTCACCAGCGGTTACCACCCCCTTCCTTCTTAGGCAAGACCCTTAGAGGTGGATGGGGGCTGTTGCCTTCTTTATTAAAGGTTGGAAGAAGTTTCTTCTTGCCTAAGGGAACAGTGAGGTCCTGTCAGAGCCAGCCTGCGGGCTCTCAGAGGCTCGGCGCCCGGTCCTCGCCTTCTACGCCTGGCTCCCGCCCCCCAAGCAGAAACAGGTCCCTGCACGCCTCCAGCCCAATCCGCAGCGCGGCGCGGCTCAGCGCGGGGAGCTCGCGACTAGACTCCTTGGTATTAACCTGCTATTATGCCCGGGACTCCTTCCCTGCAGTGGGCTTCCTCGCGACTTGTCTGCGTGCCGGATTGCGTCCCACACCGGTCCGGGGACACCGCCCCGCGCTCGCAACCTCTTGCGCCCTCGAGCACTCAGGGCCGCCTCCGGGTGCAGACACGCTGCCAGCCTTGCTGCCCCGGGTCAGGAAGGAATTCTGACCCGGGGCAGCAGGGGTCCCGGGACCTCCAGAGGGTAGCCCAGATAGTGGTGGTGGCCAGCAGAACAAACCGGCGGGAGCGCGAGCCTTGGGTCCCGCGGCCGAGACACCTGCCGGGAGCCCCCTGTGCCCGCTGCCCCAGGGTCCGCCCCACCCGCCCGGTCCCCGGCCGGACTTACAGCCAGTTGCTCGCGGCGGCAGAGAACACGGCGAAGACGAGGAGTCGCAGCGACCGCAGGCACGAGCGGGGGCTCATGGTGTCTCGGGCGCCCGGCCCCGGGCAGCGTCAGTGAGGTTCCCGTCGGGGCGGCAGGTGGGCGCCGCGCGGACGGGCTGGGGCGCCGGGCCGGGGCGCGCGGCGGGGCTCAGCCTCCCAGCAGCCGGCCGCGCCGCCCGCTGCTGCGCCCGCTGCCCGGCGGACCCGACTGTCAGCGCCGCCCCAGAGCCGGGATGCGGCGGCAGCGGCGGAGGCGGGCGGGCGGCCGGCGGGGCGGGCCGGGGGCGGGCCGAGGATGGGGTTACCTGGGCGGGTCCAGCAGCGCGGGACACCCCCCCTAACGGGGGCGGGCCTGAGCCCGCGGGACTGGGCTTCTCCTGGGGGGCCTCCCCGGCCCAGCGCCCGGGCGCCCTCGGAGCCCCAGCCCGCTGCAGGCACGCCTGGCCGCACGCCGCCCAGTTGGGCCGAGCTAGAGGCGCGGCGACCCAGCTGCTGGGTCCCCGCCCGGGGCCTTAGGGACGGGCGGGCACAGCTCCCCCAGCCCGCCGCTGCGGGCACTGCAGCGCCGCCCTAGCCGCGCCCCGCGGCCCCCCGCCGGCGCCTGGGAGCCGGGATCCCCGGTCGACCCCGGCGGAGCCACCCGAGCGCGGCTGCCACTCGCGCGCACCCAGGCGCTAGCGCTCTGGGCGCACCAGGCTGCGGTGCCGCCCGGCTGTCCCCGGCGCACCCCTCCCGGCCCTCAGGCCCCCGCGTTCTGCGGTCCGGCCCCTCCCTAGCGCTCACCTCCCTCTAGCCTTCCCGGAGCTGGACAGGGGCCTCCCTGCTTCGGGCAGCTTGGGACAGTGGCCTGAGACTCCGGGAATCCGAAACCTCGCTTCTGGATCGCCCTGGGTTCTGGCGCGCTCAAGGCAGCAAGGTCTTGAGTGAACCCCTCGCCTTTCTGAGTGGACCTTCCACTTAGGGACGGGAAGGCTGCGGAGGTCTCCTTTTAGAACAGGAACCAATCCCAGCTTTGTGCTTGGGTTTCTGTGCGCTTCTTTTATTTCTTCTCCCACACCAGGCAGATTCAGCTTGGTGTCCTGGCACAGAGTGAGTGGGTGCCACGTTTGTGGAATGAATGGATCGAGTGGAGTTATTGCTTAAAAACCTATGCCTGGCTGAAATAGAAGTTCAATTCTGTATTAATAGTTACCTGCCATGACTGGGCCACACCCTCTCCAGGTCACTGATAAAGTCCAGGCTCCTCTGGCCCTGCCAGGGGCTATATCCCAAGAGCTAAAGGAACCCCCTGTCTAAACAAGGATCCAAATGCCCAGAGACCCTGCTCCACTTCACTAAAAATGTGAAGGGTAGAGAAAGGGACCAGGCCTCCGTCCTTGCAGAACCAGCTGTTTTCTCTGTGTGAGTTTGACTGCCCACCCCCACCATGGCCACGTTTGACTCAAGGAGTTGTCTGGGTTAACACAGGAGGGGCTTGATAAGCTTTTGGCACGGAGACTGGGCAGAAGGTGGTAGGGATTCGCGGAGCCCGGCAAAAGTGCAGATGCGAGTTCATGTACCACATGTCTAAATATTTGCAGGTTATAAATCAAGCTAACAAAATGAGGAATAAAATATGTTCTAGTCTGCTCTCACAAACACGCTTTCATAATAACATGCAAAGCCTCTCTGAATGTAGGCTGCTTACACTACGTGAATCCCGAGTGGTGCAGCAGCCCTGGTGCCTGGCCCTGAGTCTCACCTTTTCCCGCCTCTGCCTCTCCTGCCCTCCAGGGACTCTCGTGCACACAGGCAAACATCTCAGCGTGCACAGACAAACTCTGTCTCCCTGCCCGCTCCACTCCAGCCCTCCACCCACCCGAAAGCTGACCCTTGGCCATCCCTCAGCCTCAGGGCTAGACACACTAGTGTGCTGCCTGTCCTCTCAGGCTGGATCTGCAAGAGAGATTCACCTATCCTGGAAGCTGGCTAGAGCCACCTGTGCAAGGAAGCCCGGGAGCCTGGATATCCAGAGTGAGACCCAAGAGGGGGGTCCAGGCTCCAGGTGAGCACATCCGCTTGGCCCCATGATCTTCTGTCCCTGGGTTAAGAATCGGTGAGCTAGAGAAGGGCCAGACTGTGGGATGTTCAGGGCAGGGCCACTCTTAGGCTTAAGGGTGGTGCAGAATTCCTAAGTTATTTTGAGCCAATCTGGAGATTCAGTATAGCGATAGAAATTAATAATCATTTAAACGGCAGTAGGCAATTAGTTCAGGGTGCCTATTATAATTCCCTTCCAAATTGGGACATTCATGTTATAGGTTTTTCTCCTGGCATTCTACAATTCACCTTTAAAAATATTTATTTTAAAATTATGTACATTGGTGTGGGCATGTACAAATAAGGTAGGTGCCCAAAGAGGCCAGAGGCAGCCAGTGTCCCTGGGACTGGGATTACAGGTGGTTGCAACCTGCCCACTATTGATGCTTGAAACTGAACTCAGGTCCTCTGCTAGAGCAATGTACAATCTTAACTGCTGAGCCATTTCTCTCACCCATTATTTATTTATCTGTGTGTGTGTGTGTGTGCGCGCACGTACACGCACGGTCAGTGGGCACACGCTTGCATGCCATGGTGCACTCCTGTAGGTCAGAGGATGACTTGTAACAGTCAGTTCTCTCCTTCCACCATTAGGTTCCAGGATCTAACTCAGGTTGTCAGGCTTGGCAGCAAGTGCCTTTACCAATGATCCATCTTGCTGAGTACAATTCATGACATTTAAAAATGGTGATAGGGGATCTTAACCAGAAGGTTTGTTGGGAGATCAGGCATAAACCAGGACCGTGCCAGGCAGCCTTGGATGTATTGTTCTGAGATCCCGAGCTCTTGGTGCCAGAGTTTTCCGGCAAAGCCTTGTGACACACAGATACCAAAGTGACTGTGGTTATCTCTTCCACTTTATAGAGAAGGAAGGAAGAGAAAGTGGTGGTCCTGGCCATCAGGGAATTGGACCTGAGCCCACTGTGAACTTCCAGTGACATTCCCTGGCCCCTTCTGGGCTAGGCACCCCACCCATAGCAGTGGGTTGAATGAGCCTTGTGAGCTGGAAAGAGCTACCCCAGGAGAGGAGGGTGCTGGGGCCAAGGCCAGGGAGACTCGCCCTGATCTCTGATAAGGGAGGGAGGGCCTCCTCTGAGTCAGTGGAAAGCTTACTGGGAAAATTTCTTTGAGGAAGTGTGCTCTCCTAACTTTTGAGACCCGTTCAACCATGAAGATATAAACACAAGCTCGTTCAGAAGTTCAGTTGCCCGCTGCCCTTCAGTATCAGTGGCGGCCATTGTCACAAGGGCTTTGCCCTCAGCAACTTTTGTTTGTTTAGTGGGACTGGGGATGGAACTCAGGGCCTCACACATTCGGACAAGTGTTCTACCCCTGAGCTGTATAGCCCAAGGCTCCAATAGTTCTTTGTGTGTGCGCACGCACATATAGGCGTGTGCACACATGTATGTGTGTGTATATGGAGACCAGAGGACTTCAAATGCTCTTCCTCAGGAACACCATCTACTTTACTTTTGAGACAGGGCCTCTTATTGTCTTCAAGTTTGCCAGTTAGACTAGATTGCCAGGCTAATGGGCCCCCGGGATCCACCTGACTCTGCCTTCCCAGTGCTGGGATGTCAAGTGTGGGCCACTCTGCTTGGCTTGCTTTCTTTCAGAGTTCTGGGGATGGAACTCAGGTCCATGACTGCTTTGCTGACTTTATTGACTGAGAGCAGCCCCTGCCCTCGCAACAATCCTTTAATATCAGAGCCAAAGCCTGTCAAGGATCCTACCCCTATTAATCTTCTGTTTGCTTGGTGGAACTGGTCGAGATTGGACCCAGGTCCTTGCACACACTGAAAAGTACCTTACCACTGAGCTGTAGTCCCTGCCCCCCACTGACTCTTTCATTCTGGGCCTAGCCCTGAAAATAGATACTGTTAGCTGTGTGAATGGGAACGGCGGCCTGTTCTAAAGCACTTTAATATAGGCCAACAGCCCAGGGCCTATTCCTGACATTTCTGTTGGGATGTAAAGATTGGTTTGTCACTTCTCATGGCCAGCAAGTATGCAGATAGAGTTCAGAGCAACTTTGACTTCCTGGTCCATATGTGAGGGTTAGTGTTGCAGTCTAGAGAGGGAAGGTAGTGCATATGTGTGGGATGGTTTTAAGAGCCTTCTGGAAGTTACCTGTGATGTTGCTAGTCGACTCTAGCGTCTCCCTATGACCAGAGCTTTGAGTGTCCTACACATAACAGGACATGAGCATCCCGGACTTCCCACATGGCCCATTTAAATGTACTTATTTGCTTTCTTTCCTTTCTTCTTCTTCTTCTTCTTCTTCTTCTTCTTCTTCTTCTTCTTCTTCTTCTCTTTTCTTCTTCTCCTTCTTTCTCCTTCTCCTTTTTCTGAGACAGGTTTTCTCTGAGTAGCTCTAGCTGTCCTAGAACTCGCTATGTAGACTAGGCTGGCCTCAAACTCACAGAGATCCTCCTGTCTCTCTCTCTGCCAAGTGCCACGGGTTTAAAGCCATGCACCACCACCTCCTGGGGTTATTTACTTATTTTTAGTAAGACTGAACATAGAGTTTAGCGCATGCCAAGCCAAGTATTCTGTCTCGGAGTGATAGCTCTGACCCCTTTGTACTTTTGAGTTTTCATTTTACTTTTAATTATGAATATGTGTGTTTCTGTGTGGGGGTGTGGCGAATGCATGCTGGTGCCTGCGGTTGTCAGAGGTGTCAGATTCCCGGGAGCTGGAGTTATAAGCAGTTGTAGGTGCTGATGTAGGTGCTGGGTGTAGGCGGTGTAATAACCAGGCTAGCTTAATATGAAACAGCAAATTTTAATGAAGGAATAGCTTACAACACCAGGGATCCAGTGATGAGCAGGAGATACAAAAAAGAGAGACCGGTGCAGCTCAGGCTGTCAGATTTATATGTAAACATTAGCCCGAGGCGAACACGCCCCCCATTGGGCGGAGTTTCCCCTACAGCTGGGAACCAAACTTGGGTCCTCTCGAAGAGCAATACACTCTCAACACTTTCTTTTTCTCCAGTCTGCCCTTTCGTATTTAATTTTTGAAACAGGGTCTCATTAAGTTGCCCAGGTTGGCACTGAACTTGCCATCCTCTTGTCTCCTGAGATTGCAGACCCGTGCACAAGACCAAGCTGAGTGACGCGTTTTCAGAGTGAGTTCTTTTTACCCTATTAGGTTCACTGGGGAAGAGAGGCTGGATTTTGTTTTAATTTTATTATTGTTTTCTGTACTGGGGGTGAAAACGGGGTCCCTAAAAATGCTACACTAGTACTTTATTCCTGAGGCCAGCCCTTGGCGTGTGTGAGTGGTGAGTGTGTGTGTGTATGCACACACGTGAGTTCCTGTGCAGGTCAGAGGTCAGGTATCTTCTTCAGTCACCCTCCACCATGTGAGAGTCTCTCACTGAGCTAGGAGCTCATAGATTTGGCTAGGTGGGCTGGCCAATGAACTTCACCTGTTTCTACCTCCCCAGTGCTCAGATAACATGTCTGGCTTTTATGTTGGCACTGGTGTGTGTGTGTGTGTCCAAACTCAGTCCCGCATGCTTTTGAGGCAGGTACTTTACCTACCGGTCAGTCAGCCAGATTTTAGAAAGAATCACACACACAAGTGTGTGTGTTATCTCCAGCTCCCGGGGAAGGGCTCCAAACCGTGTGGTTGGATCTGTCTTTAGCCCAGCCCTGAAGGCACCTGATAATGGATCAAGTGTCTGTAAGGCTGGTACTTGGGGTTTTTAGCCTAATTTCAAGTATTTTTGAAGTGGAGAAATTGAAGGCCTCAGTTTGGGGCAAGAACACTCTCGTGTCTGTGAACGCATTTTGAGGTGGCGAGAGGAGCAAAGTCTTTCTGTTTCTGTGGCCACACTGCCCAGGGTGGAGCTGTATGGATCTGTACCACAGCACCACCCAACGTTACCCAGTCTGGGTCCCCAACCAGGAAAGGGATGGGAGACCTGGCCAGTCCAGCTAATCATTCACACTGTTCAACCTCGGGCAAGTCCCTGCTCCTCTCCCTGCCTGGCATTTGCTCCCCAAAGGCCCTTGATGAGCCTGGAGGCACCACACACCGGAGGGACGGGTTGTTGGGAAGACAGACATTTGATCTTGGCCTGGCCTTTCTGAACCTCAGTTTCCTCATCTGTCCTAAGCACTGTGGTGGGGGTTCGGTGAGGTGGTCTGGATGAAGCCTCTGGAGCACTGGGCCAGGCTTTGTGGGGCAGTGGAAAAAACCTCCAGGGATGTCAGCTCCTTGTCATGTTCCGTGGTGACATGTAGGTCACCCCCATCTGCTCTGCAGAGGGGTTTGGCTCAGTTTTCTCAGGACCTTTAGACACTCACTTGGGATGCTAGTAGATGCTGGTTGCATCTCTAGATGGAGAGGTTTTGCAAAGGTTTGCTAGAACCTCAATTTCTCTTAAAAAAATGGGAACACTTGCCAACTTGAGACCCATTGTTTTGGGAGAAGTGGAGAGTTCCTACACAGGGACCACTTTTTTTTTTTTTTTTTTGAGTGTTGGGAGGTCAAACCCAAGACCCTGCACATGTTGGCTCTACAACAGAGTTCCAACCCTGGTCTGAGAATCCTGCTTTAGAGGGCTCATTGCCTTCCCTGCAGCCCCTGACAGGGCCCTCAGTATCATTATTCCCTTGTCTGTCAGTGCCCAGGGTAGAAGATGGGCCAACTCTGCCTTCAACCTTCAGAAGAAACTGTCAAGAACCCCTCTTCACTAACCAGGAAGCCAAGGCTCAGAGTTGGGGAGAGTTGCCCAAGATCAGGTTTTTGGCAGGTGGCATCCCAAGGATGTCCCGTCAGGCCCCAGATGATGTTTCTTTTGGAGGTTATGTTTCCATTCTCCATCTGGTACGGGGTCATATAGCCAGGAAGAATCTAGGGTTATGAACCCCTGAGGACCGGAAGATGGATTTAGGCCTGTGATTGCAGTCTCCATGGCTCCCTTCCTTCCTTCTCAGACCATAGGAGGAAGTGAGGTTCCAAACGGCCCAGGGGTCAATGGGCACAACTAGAATTCTTGGAATAAAAGTTTCCCTCTTAGGTATAAATATGATGGCTATGGATTTGATTTCTTACTATGAAAATATTTAAATGTGCACAGCAGAAGAGATGTTGCTGGTAAAGAAAGCTCGCCTGTGAACCACTCAGATTCAACAGTGATCAGTACTTTGTTCTGTTTGAGTCCTCTTTTTTTTTTTTTTTTTATGAGACAGGGTTTCTCTGTGTAGCCTTGGCCGTCCTGGAACTCACTCTACAGACCAGGCTGGCCTTGAACTCAGAGATCTGTCTGCCTCTCCCTTTTGAGTGCTGGGACCAAAGGCATGCACCCCCCCCCCAGGCTGATCCTTCTATTTTTTTAATCTTTTATTTTGAAACAAGGTCTACCTATATAGCCTATATTGTCCTAGAACTCACCATGTATCCCAGGCTAGCCTCCAGCTCGTAGAGATCCATCTGCCTCAGTCTCCTCTCAAGTGTTGGGATTATAGGCATGTGGCTGCCTCCTCTAGTTTTTAATTTTTTAAATCTCTCTCTCTCTCTCTCTCTCTCTCTCTCTCTCTCTCATGTGTGTGTGTGTTTGCACATGAGTGCAGCTGTCTATGGAGGCCAGAAGCACTGGCTCCTGCTGGAATGGAGTTACAGATGGCTTGAGCCACCCTGCATGAGTGCTGAGAGCTGGACTTGTGTTCTCTGAGAAAGCAGTGCATCTTTGTCTGGCAAGCCAACTCCTGAGCCTCTCCTCTAGCTTGTAAAACCTTGGCTGGGACCCCCTCCCCAACACACACTTTAAAATGCTAAAGGTAGCCTTGGATAGGTTGTTTGACAACACCTGCGGAACCTCTAGCTGCCTCTCTCGTGCATCTTCAGAACCAGAGGCAGCTTCGACCTGACAATGCTGGGATTCTCTCAGCTCCCAGTTCAGGAACATCATGGTGATGGCTTGAAATTGCGATGGGAATATTTATGCCACAAAATGGGTAGATACCAACATTCCAGAAGCCTGTACGTGCCAATGGAACCATAGGCTAATCAAACACCCTAAATAATTAGAGGAACACCACCTTAATCAAGCACCCTAAATAGCCGTGAAAACATCTTTTTACAGGAGACTGTTATCAGGACTCAGAAGAGATGCACGGATGATATTGACATTTGCTTGGTGTGTGCCCCACCCCCGGACATGCTCTCACTTGGTAACGCAGCCTGGCTTTGAATTTGGTTTCTCTGCATCCCAGCTGAACTTACGATGAGTCTTAGTTTTTTCTAATCAGGAGTAGGGTCTGTGTGTCCACCCGTCAAGGGCTGTTTTATGCCCTTAGTGACTCAAGAGCGCTAGCTGATCTGAGGTCCCTGTTCCAGATGCCCATTGTGATGTTGGCTAGCATCTCCCTCTTCCTTCTGTCCCCTGTGTATACAGGCTTCAGCTTCACCTTCTGTCGTGAGATGGTTTTGCTCCTTTGGCTTTTTTGGGGGTCTGCCACCCAACTCCCAAATAAATCACCCACAGAGGCTTATTCTTAGTTATAATTGCCCAGCCTTAGCTTGGCTTGTTTCTTGCCAACTTTTCCTTTTTTTTTCGAGACAGGGTTTCTCTGTGGCTTTGGAGCCTGTCCTGGAACTAGCTCTTGTAGACCAGGCTGGCCTCGAACTCACAGAGATCCGCCTGCCTCTGCCTCTAGAGTGCTGGGATTAAAGGCGTGCGCCACTATCACCCGGCGTTGCCAGCTTTTCTTAAATTATCCCGACTACCTTTGGCCTCTGGGCTTTTGTCTTTCCTTACTTCTGCATGTCTTCCTTTCACTCTTGCTCTGTGGCTGGGTGAACTGGGAGGCTGACCCTGATGTCCTCCTCCCCTTGTTCTCTTGCTCCTCATTCTCCTTTCTCTCAGAGTTCTCCTTCTATTTATCTTCTCTGCCTGCCAGCCCCTCCTATCCTTGCTTCTGCCTCACTATTGGCCATTCCTCTCATTATTAGGACTATCAGGTGTTTTAGGCAGGCATCATAACACACTTCACAGAGTCAAACAAATGCAGCTGAAGCAAGGGTAACACACCTGAAAATAGTGTTCCCCAACACTCTTCTTCAGATTTGTAGATAGATCTGGGTTTAGCAACTACTATTTATTTAGAGACAGGGTCTTATGTAGCCCAGGTTGACCTTTATCTCTCCACGTAGCCAAAGATAACCTTGAACTTCTGATCCTCCTGCCTTTACCTCTTGAGTCCTGGGATTAGAAGTGTGTGCCACCGTCCCCACTTCATGTGGTGCTGGCAGCTGACCCAGAGTTTTGTGTGTACCAGGCAAGAAAACCACTAGCTCACTGGCTCCCTAAGTTGGATTTTCCAAGTTCATAGATGATTTTTGGGATAAATCAAACATAAACTCATGAGAAAGTATTTTTGAATTTCAAGTTTTTGTCCCATTTATACAGTGCAAGTGCATGCATTATGAAATTGTTTGCTGTTTGGGAAAGGTGGTTACATTTCCCTGGACATTTCTGATTGGCTCTCATCAGCCAGGATGTTCCATATTTGCCATCCAGAGTTCGTACCAGGGCACTGCCACTTAGATGACCATGTATCCCTGCCCTGTGAAAAAACTGAGCCAGCTAACCCAGGACCACAGGATTACTAGTCCTGCAGGCTAAGTGACAGTCATGGTTACAAAGCTCATAACCATAATAGAGTCAACAACATAATCCCAGTAGCCAATCATGCTTATAATAAGAAAAGAGAATTTTTTTGATACTTCTCCTGGGCACCTGTTCCCAATGAGAAGCTGGGCACACCTCCACTGGCCAAGGCCAGAGGCCTTCAGAGGTCAGGGCAGAGGGCATTCACCTTAGCCTATGGTCTCCCTGTGTTCCTCAGCTGGCACATGAGGGGTCTCGTCCACTGACTCAGCCTCGGGTCATGATTGTGAGCCTCTAAGAGGGTGCAGTGCCATCCTTTCTTGTCGGGCAGACTGGACTGAATCCTGGGTGCCGTGCCCCGTGGGCTCCACCCCCTTGCTGGGCAGCGGCTCATTCTTGCCTTCTAGAAGCCAGGCTGTGTAAAGTGGGTACACTGTCCCTTGGGGCAGTAGAGGGGCATCAGGGGAGCACAGTCTCCTCCAGGGCTGACTGTGTGTAAGGTGCTGTTAGCACATGCGTATTCAGTGAGACCCCACCTAGGAAGGAGTGACTCAAGGGGACCAGTGTGACCTGTCACACTCACCCTTCCAAAACATGGCAGAATATGAAGGCTGCTCACGGCCTGCATGGCCAATGTGAACTTGATTCACTTCTCTTCAGAGAAAGAAATCAGGAAATGCCAGCCAGTTGTGACTACCAAGAGGGCCCCAGACAACCTTGGGAGCCTCCAAGGAAGGTCCAATGTGTAGAGGATCCGTTCTGCCAAACTCACGTTGTGAGTGACAGCTAAGGATTGTCGTAGATGTGCCAGGCTGCTCTTAGCTGACTTTCCATTCCCTCTGCACTGTTATTTTGAGACAGGAGCTCACCGAACCTGGGTGGAGCTCATTGATTCCACAAGGCTGACCGACCGATGAACTCTGGGGATCCTCCTGTCTTTGCCTCTCGGTGTTGAGGTTCGGGTAGGAGCAGCTTTTATGTGGGTGCTAGAGATGACGCTATGGTCCTCAGTCTAGCATGTGGTCACATGACTAAACGAGTCACCTCCCCAGTCCCAAATTTCTCGGCTTGCTTTCCTTATGCTCTTAAAGAAAGCAGGCTGCTGAGGCGTTCCGTGGAGGACTCAGTTTTCTCAGTCGTTCCCGAGTGGAATGCGTGGTGCTGTCTTCTGTCACACTTCTGGCTGCAAGCCAGCTTTCCAGACAAGCAAGGCAGTCATGATGGAAGCAGCTTCTGGGAGCACCCTGCTATGTAGAGACACGTGTAAAGGCCCTGTGGTCAGTCCAGCCTGTTCCTCGAGGGCTGGGTGGTTGGCAGTTAAGGATCCTGTCTGCTGTCTCCCTCCAGCCTTTGGCCTGTGTTCTCTCTGTTACTGTGAGGGATGCTTAACTTGCCCCCCACTGTCTGGGTTTTCCTTTTTGGCTTTTTGACACGAGTGTGTAACATTCCTGCATCAGCTTCTTTATGGCTGGGGTTAACATTTTATTTATTTATTTCTTTGTTTGTTTGTTTAGTGTGTACATGCACTATCGTGCAAATGGAGAGGTCAGCCGGGGTCAGTTCTCTCCATCGAGGATCAAAGTCAGGAGAGCAGGTTCGGCGGCAAGCGCCTTTACCCGCTGAACCATTTCGCTAGCCTAGGATCTCCCTTTTAAACAGGAATAGAGACATACCCCGGGAGCAATGGTTTCTCTTTATTCCTTGCCTTTTGAAAAGATCTCAGAAGAAATAAATGGTCCTTTGAATTGCTGGTTTGAAAATCCAGCAGGCAGCTCACAAGATCAAATGCTGAGCTGGAGTTTCAATTCTTGAATTAAATTCTTTAATTCATGGCTGAATTAAATGTCCTTAACCCCTGCATCAGGAGATGGACTAAATGGCCCTCTCTAGCCCTGGGTGAGGGAGCACTTCCTACGGGTATGAGAAGCTGTTCTATGTCTGTAGGACCCCAGGCAGGGCTGAGGGGTTTGTGGAATAATAGTTTTTCCATTTCTGGCTGTGACCTCTGAGTTCTGTGAGTCCCTTGACTTTTGAGGTGGAAGGTGGATTGGCTTAGAGCTCTTGTTTCCCAATGCTAGTCTGGAGGACTTCCTGGAGGAGGTAACACTTGCATCTAGGACTAGGTTAGCTTGGAGAATGTTGAGAGCACATGTCTAGGCTGAGGGAACAGCACCATACTGACTAGTTTTAGGTGTCATCTTGACATAAGCTAGAGTCATCAGAGAGGAAGGAACCTCAGTCAAGGAAATGTCTCCATGAGATCCAGCTGTAAGGCATCTTCTCAATTAGTGATCCATGGGGGAGGGCCCAGCCCATGGTGGGTGGTGCCATCCTTGAGCTGCTGGTCCTGGGTTCTACAAGAGATGAGGCTGAATAAGCCATGGGGAGCAAGCCAGTAAGCAACCCCTCTCCATGGCCTCTGCATCAGCTCCTGCCTCCAGGTTCCTGCCCTGTTTGAGTTTCTGTCCTGAATTCCCTCATTTATGGAAGTGTAAGCCAAATAAACCCTTTCCTTCCCAACTTGCTTTTTGGTCGTGGTGTTTCCTTGCAGCAATAGAAACCCCGACTAAGACAAGTACTCACCTGACCTGTTGACGAAGTGGAGGGTGGGGTCTGGGGATAGAAGGGACTGAGGGTGGTGGTGAGAAAATGAGGGGGGGCGGTCACATGATGGAGCCGGAGAAGGGGATCAGGGGCGACGATGGGAGCCAAGAGAAGAAGGAAGTCCTATACCACCAACACAAGGAAAACGCTGGAGGAGGCCTGTACGCCTGTGCCTGTGCCTGTGTGTGTGTGCACGTGCGTCGTGCACGCACATGTGTGCATTCATGTGTGATTGCATGTATGGTCAGATGGAGGGAGGGCCAGCATCCTCAGCCTCCAGCCAGGACCCGTGTGCACAGATGCCCAGCTGGGTGGGTCCCCGCAGATGTAGACACACCGGCACTGGGGTGACAGAATCGAGTCGGGGCATGAGCAGCTGCTTCTAAATCAAGGCCAGAGGCAGCCGAGGGGCCAGGCTGGGTTTGGTGGCTCTGCCTGGACCTAAAGTGGGGGCAGGGGCCGAAGGGGGCTCTCACAGAGGGATCCCAGGCCAGAAGGAGCTCCGCCGGTTTGGGGGAAGTTTATTTTGGAAACGAGGATGATGCCAATCAAGTGGGGAGGAAAAAATAGCTGTGGCGGCTGTGAGGGTCTGTCTGTGGCTGGCGGGCCTGCGCTGGTGGAGCTGCCTAGATGGGGGCATTGGGGGGCAGGGCAACCTTTCTGCAGGGGCACAGCTCACTGCCTGTGATGGGCTTTCCTAGAACTGTGGGCCTGGAGGTCAAGGTGCAGGCTCCAGGGACTTTTGAGGTGTGGAGAGCAACCAGGTTGTGGCTGCCCCTTCTAGACCTTTGGGTGGAATAGATGCTTGGGAGAGCCTCCCTGTGCTGCTCTGGGGCCATCGGTCTTAGGCCAAGTCGGTTTCCTCCAGGAGCCTTAGTTCCCACACCTGTGAGATGGGCCAGGAAAGTGTCACATGAGCCGGGTGCTGGTGGACACTTAGGACATGAGATCAGGTCTCTGAGGTGATATATGACCTGGGACATTCTCTCATCTAGAATGCGGAGAGGCTGAATTGGAACTGGGGGCACAGCCAAAGTCTGCAAGGGGGATGTGATGTTGGGGAGGCACAGTAGGTCTCGCTGACGCTCTCCCCCTCCCGTGACCCACAGGTCCTGTCATCATGACTGGCCTGTAGACATGAGACAGCCTCACTCTGGAGATAGTGCCATGTCTTTCCTGAGAGAGTAGAGCATCATGGGAGCTTGTGACCAGTGGCCCTGGGAAGTAAATTGCCCAGAATGCCCCCAAGTCCATTTTTCTGGGTACCCTCATCGTTAGCAGGCTTCAAGTGTTCAATTTCTGGCTGGATTAGCCTAGAGATGTGCCCCAGTACTGGGGAACCAACCTTGGCACCCCTGGAGCTCAGAGTGGCTTTGGCCTGTTGAGGAATTGTCTAGATTGGCCTGTGAGCATGTGTGTAACTTGACAGTTATTTGAGGTGGAGAGACTCACTCCGAATGTGGTCAGCACCATTGCATAGATTGGACCTTGGGCTGTTTGAGAGTGAAGGCAGCTAGCTGTTCATCTGTTCATCCAGATGCTATACACATCTGGAGTAGCAAGCCACCAGCATGGCTGCATTTGTCTCTGCTCCTGACTGCGGTTAGGATACTTCAAGCTCCTGCCTCGACTTCCCGGTAATAATTTGCTGTAAGCCAAATAAGTCTTTCTTCCCATGTTGACTTTTGGTCCCAGCAACAGGATGAAATTAGGATAGAGACCAAGAGCATAGCCTTTCTCAGAGATGAGGAGGCCACGTGACGGCTTCCTCTCTACCCTGTTCTCCTGGTGATCCCTTGGGTATGGTGGCTCATGGCAGAGATAGGGCAAGCTTTGCGATTATATGGACTTGTGCTAGGATGGCATCTGGGGTTCTTGCCGGTGCCTTGTGCCAGGTCGGCGGCCCCAGAGACTGTCACTGTGCCTTCCTGTTGTGGTTTGACCTTGCAGAAATACTCTTGACTTTGAACTCATCGCCGGCCGGCCCCGTGTGAAGCCTGAAGTTTGTTCAGCCGTTTTGGGCTCCTGGTGGCTGGGAGCTTGGCCTTCAGCAAAGCTGCAGCTGACCGCAGGTTTCCAGAGCGACTCTGGGGTGGACAGGCCTATTTACATGTGGCTGTCCCGTTACCACTTCCTCTATGCTTCGCTGGTGAAGGGTTTTCTGATGGAAGAGGCTGGGCCTCTCTGTCCTTGTCCCTACTTGTCCTGGCTCGTCAGAGCCCGGTCCCTATGAGACAGAGGGAGGCAGTGCCACCAAATGGTTAGTTCTGCAACTGACTCCTTCAGCTCTCGGCCCAGACATCACTTCTCCAGATACTTTTCTTGATGACTCTGTACCGTCTTGTCCCATTGTTCATTGGTGAACTCTGTCCCGCCATGGTGGATGACCCTACAGTTTGGTCAGGGGCTGCATGCTCTCATATGAATTCTCAGTGCCCAGAGCAAGTCAGACACACAGTAGGTACTCAATAAAAAAGTCCCTGAATTAGAGCAGGAAGCGGGTATGTTCCCTTTCACAGTTATTTCCGAACTTTGAGGTGTCCCAGAATGCCCTGAGACACTAGTTAGGGGTTCTTCCGGGCACTTGGACATCTCAGACTCTGAACCACTGGCCAGAGACCCACAGACAGATTGGGCTGTCTTCTAGGAAGCAGGGCTGTCTATGGGGATCCCACCTCATGGGGGTCCAAACCATGGTAGGACCAGGGAAGGGCTGTCAGACTGACTTGGTGACCATCACTTGTGGCAGGAGTGGTCTAAGAAGGCTTTACACGGGGCACGAGAGGGTGGACCCTCTGTTCCCTACCTAGCCAGGCAAAGCTGTCTCCCTTCCATGTGCATTTGGACCAGGGCCACCTTCTAGCAATTCTCTGTTTAAGGCCTGCTCTCTCTGCCTGTGCTCTGAGAATGGGGACCAGCTGATTTGCCACTGCTGGGCAGGTCAGTCCTTCAGCTTGGGCCTGGATCTCCTCTGGGGATATGCTCACCAGCACCCCTGATAAATACCACTCCAGTCCCTGCCAGCCTCATCCTAGACCTATCCTCCCAGGTGGGCTCTGAACGGCAGCCTTGGAACAGTGCTGGGGATGAGGGTAGAGTTTCACCATGCAGGATGCGGGAAAGGCACACCCTAACCTCTCTTGAGTGGGGTAGAAGAGGAAAGGCCATAACTGGGGCCCTCATGGTGCTCTTGGCTTGATTCTGGAAGTCTTGCCTCGGCTCTGCCTCTCCTTGCTCCCTCCCTGGGATTGCAGACAGCTCCTTAGAAAGCAACCGGCCAGGGCTGGGAGAAGACAGGAGTGTTATTTTCTTGGTGCCAAGACTGTGATAAAATTGCTGAGGCCGACTTGTGTCGAAGGAACACAAGTTCAGGGGTCTGACTGTGGCCTGGGATGAGACCCTCTCGTTGCATCTTCACAAGGTGAGGTGTGCAGCACCAGGGAGCTAAGACTCATCCTCCTGCGGTAGACAGAGCAAGCCCACTCTTTGGGCCCTCGAAGAGCACCCAGGTCCATCTGTAAGTATGGATGGGGCTGTCTGAATAAAGCCCTTCCAAAGGCTCCTTCTTCTAACATGTGCCTGGGAGTGGAGTTTCTGGTGTGGCCCATCTTGGGGTGGGGGAACCTTCCACGAAAGCATGATGTGAGCTCCTTTTCATGGAGGCCTGCTCCTGAGGCCAGGCCTTCCTCAGTTTCCACACTTGGTCTTCCTGCGTCCAGGGCTTAGGTCACGTTTTCCTATCCTGGGACTCTCAGGGTGGGGATGTGACATATCTTAGGCCACTATACTCCGTTCCCAGAAGACAGCAAGTAAGGGCACATGTAGTTGGAGGCCAGATCCAGAGGAACAGATACAGATAAGGAGGAAGAAACTTGTCCCCGAGAGAGTGGGGATGGTCACACAGGAGGACTGTGGCCACCAGAACATTACCAGTATCGGGGGACTTGGACTATGTTAAAAGTCAGCTGCCCTTGGGTATCCCAGAGTCTCATCACACAAACAGGGCAGTTAGCAAAGGGCCGCTGGCTGTGCCAGCGCAGCCTCAGCAGGAACCCTCGGCTCTTGTCCACACAGGTGGCTCTTCCCTAGAGAGGGATACAATCCTGCAAGATCTTCCAGCCCAGTGGGGTACAGGATTTCAGGAAAGGGGTGAGGTGCTCAGGGTCCCCTTAGGATGGGTGAGTCCTCCCATCAGTGAGGCCTAGGATCAGGCCTAGGCATGACATTACTTTCCTTAGAACAACAACAGCCCAGGGTAGAGAAGGCCCTTATCTTAATACTATCTATGGAACACTGAGGCCCAGAGAGGTGAAGCAAATTGCCTGAGGTCACACAGCTGCCAGAGAAGGTAGGATTTAGTTGTCTGTTTCTCTGAGTCCAGAGCCCACGACTTTGTCTTAGGCCTGGATGTCTGTTGGTGTCTAAGCCAACGTGTGGCTGAGGATCTGGATAGATGAGTTTTTACTGTGACTATCTGTACTTGGCTCCCAGCCAAAGGCAAAAGTGCAGCCATGGGGATCTGGGTAGACAGAAGTGGCTGGAAAGGTTGGAAACCCAGCCTGGCAGATGCCAACCGCTGCAGGAAGCACCTTTGCTTGTGTGGCTAAGCTGCGGGCAGAGGGCGGCTGTGTGCGGCAGCTGTGCCACCGCCGGAGATGGTTTCTAAGGGCAGAGGGTAAACAGTCACCTTGGTGACTCGGGCGTGCCCCAGGGGTGATGGGTCTTTTCTGGAATATTCCAGGAAACAAGGAAGGAAACGGGAGGCCTCAGGTTCCAAGAGTGGGGAGAGCCAGGAGCTGCGGACTGGGGCGGGGACTGTTGTTCTAGAAGCTGCCTCCCTTTGGGAGAGCTGGGGTTGTCTCCTCCCAGGAAGATGGCTCAGGAGGTTTGCTGTCCTCCGTCTAAATCATGGCATCCTGAAAGAGAGAACCAACCCGTGTGTGTGTGTGGTCTGTGTGTGCGTATGTGTCTGTGTGCATGTGTGTGTGCATATGTGTCTGTGTGCGCGCACGTGCGTGTGTGTGTCTGTGTGTGTCTGTCTCTGTGGGTGTGTCTGTGTGTATGTGTCTGTGTGTGTGTGTCTGTAGGCCAGAGGACAACCCCTTATGCCATTCTTCCAGAGGCATCCACCTTTATTTATCTATCTGTTCATCTGTTTATTTACTTATTTATATGAGGTAGTCTCTCCCTGGCCTGGAATTTGCTAGGCAGGCTGGCCAGTGAGCTCCAGGGATCTCCCTGCTCCATCTCCTCAGCTCTGAGACTTCAACCGTGCGTCACTACACCTGCCTTATTATCATCATCATCATCATCACCATCATTGTGATTCTTATTATTTTGGACAAGGCCTTGACCTCATGCAGCCCAGCCTGACCTTGAACTTTCCATGGCCAAGGATGACTTGGAATTCTTGATTCTCCTGCCTCTACTCCCTGAGTGCTGGAATTACAGGCTTGTGCCATGGTTGCTATGGTGTGGGGGCACTGAGCCTAGGGACTTGTGTGTGCTAGGCAAACACTCTACCAACCGAGTTACAGCCTCAGCCCACATCTGGCTTTTTAATGTGGGTTCTGGGGATTGAATTCAAATCTTCATGCTTGCAAAGCAAGGACTTTACTCCCTCCCCCCCCCTCCCCGCCCCCAGCCATCTTCCTATCCCTGGCACTGAACGTCTAAGCAATCCTTGTGCCTGCCTGGCCACACAGGTGAACTTCCAGCCTTCCATGTCAACTGTGGGTCTAACACTCCCCCTCCCCTGCTTAGCTAATCACTGCTGTTTCCCCCAAGACCTCATGGCGCTCTGAGGAGTACTTGTAGTTGCTGCCTTCACTGGTTTGGGTCCCTAGAGGTGGTTAGGTGGTTCCCGTCTGTGTTTTGTCTGAGCTTAGTCACACGGAAGCAGAATAACA
Source organism: Microtus oregoni (assembly GCF_018167655.1). Taxonomy (NCBI): domain Eukaryota; kingdom Metazoa; phylum Chordata; class Mammalia; order Rodentia; family Cricetidae; genus Microtus; species Microtus oregoni. The sequence goes on from NW_024543064.1 coordinate 15,962,092, forward strand.
CGCATCAAGGGCAGGGCGTGAGTCGTGAGGGCTTTCAGGTGTGGCTGACTCCAGGTGAAAGACCAAGGAACGGTCTCAGGCTGAGCTGTCCGCTGGTTCTTTTCTCTCTTGCTTCTTTCTCATCTTGGCATGGTCCATGTGGCGGAGACAAATGGCTTCCTGAGCCCATGTCCCTTTCCTACTGACATGTGTGTGTCCTGTCTTCGTCTAGGCCCATCTCTAGGACCAAAGGGCGGTCACTCTCCTGGGGAAGAACAAAAAATGTTTTCCTGGGGCTGAAGAAATGGCTCTGTGGTTAAGAACACTCATTGCTTTTGTAGAGAACGTGGGTTTAGTTCCCAGCGTCCACATAATGACTCACAACTGTCTGTAACTCCAGTTCTAGGGGATCCAACACCCTCATCTGGCCTCCATAATACTGCACACACATGGTACACAGATACACAGTCAGGCAAAATGCTCATATGCATAAAGTAAAAATAGGTACTTTTTTTTTAAAAAAAAGAAAGTTTTTATGACTGGGAAGATAGTTTCTCTAAGGCAGGCTTGTAGAAGGGCAGAGTAGAGTGAGATCAGCAAATGGGAGATCTGATCTGATGTTTGAGGTAAGAAAGGGTTCACATGGCTTCTGAACAGAGACTGGAAGCCTCAGTGGGAGACACTGGCTTAGGATGGGAGGAGAGCCTCAATCAGGGGCAGCCTAGCCTCACCAGGCTGGGCACAGGGGCCAGGAGAGAGGACAAGAGCTGAAGGATGAGGCGGCTGGCAGTTCAGCCCATGTGGACCTCTATGGGGTGTTGGTGTTTCTCTAATGGCAACAGGGAGTCCCTGAGGACTTTTAACTGAGGGGCAGTATCGTCAAATACATGTGCTTTCCAGTTCTCTGGCTGAGCTACTCAGGACGGAGCGAGGGGCCAGGCAGAAACCAGGGGCCACAGGTGATGGCCATGGCAGTAGCCAGGTTAAGTGGGGGAGATGGCTGAAGAGACAGAGACAGGTGGGCGAATCTGACGTATTCTTTGAGCATAAAATTAATAGGACCTAGTGACGGTTGGTGGTGGGGAGAAAGCAATGCTTTAAGGGAGCTTCTAGATTTCCGATTTGCAGGTAATGCAATTGAGTAGGGAAGATTGGCCTCTCCCCATTCTTTTTTTGTCCAGGATTAGTGTTGAATTTGCACACATGCATTGAGCGGCCATTCTCTTCCTCAAGTGGTTGCATTCACAGGGGAAAACAGTGGAAGCCAATCCTCAGGGAGTGATCCCAAATGCCACGGCAGAGGAAGGAGGGGACACCCACTTGCTTCTGAGGCTGAGGGCTTTCTAGAGGAGGGTGTTCTGTCTAAGCTGTGGCTAAAGGATGAGCAATTGGTGGGCAATGAAGGGGGTGGCCTCTGCTCCAGGACCTGGTGGTGGCAGAGGGCAGAATGTCAAAGAGGAACACAGATCATGTAGAGGTACACATGTGTGCCAGGATGTCTTGGAGACTAGGTTCAAGAAAAAGGCAGATGAGGCGGCTGAAGATGGGCAGAAGGGAGAATTTGTGGTGGAAACTTCCATGCCACGTGAAAGGATTGCTTCCTAAGTAACGTGACATGAGCACAGTAGTCATCTGAGCACGGATGTTCAGTAAATGAACGTGTGTGCAGTTTTGAAAGGCCTTGACTAGAAATAACTGTGATCGTCAAGTGTTCTGCGGGTCTGGAAACAGCGCTTGCTATTGGGTGTGTTAGATTCATCATGAAACTCTATCTAGAGTTACGTAAGAGGCAAGCGCATTCACTGTCGATGGGATACATAGCTAAGCGGTAGGATGTGCAGCGTGAGTGTGGCCTGAATCACCAGCAGCTTGTGGTGGAACAAATCTCCCCGCGGAGGGACCTTAGTGCTGAGTTAGAAAAGTCTCTGGCCCTGCACAGCGAGTGGTAAAGGGTGCACGGAAACAGACGACATGTAAGCTAGAAACACGGTGGGCCGAGCGGCTTTCCCGGGCTGTTTCCTAGGCAGCGGGAACACGAGTTAAGCTACGAGGCTGCCTTGAGCATGCTCTGCAAGTATTGTCCAGTTGGATTATGGTTTATTTACTTTCTCGTGTGTGTGTGTGTGCGTGTGTGTGTGTGTGTGTGTGAACTGAGCCACGGCACACATGTGGAGGTTAGAGGACTTTCAGGCGTAGTGGGTTCTGGGATACAACTCAAGTGATCGGGTTTGTTGGTCCCCTCCCTCGCCCACTGCTGGTCTCCTATGACATTTTTTTTAAAGGAATATTTTTATGTTGAGAAAGGGTGGGTCCAAGTTTCCCAGCTTGGCCTTGACCGTATGCTATAGGTTTGTCCCCTGTATCCAGGGTCTGAGACACAGGCACCTTGCCTCAGTTCACACAACACCCGAGTGTCTTTTTTTTCTGGTTCCACCCTCCAGTCCACCTGTGTCTAAAACATGCAATTTGTCTCTGCAGCTCTCGGTGCCTTTTTCTCCTTCCTGAAGCCTCTGAGAAATGAGTGGCAGGTTTAGAGAGGCCCGGGGAGCCGGTTCCCTGCTCTTAGGCAATTGAGCTGTGAGAGTCCCTGAAATCCACAGCCAGGGACCAGGTGAGAGAGAAGCTGGGGGGGTGGGTGGCTGAGGAAGCCAACCGGGTGAGCCACCCTGAGGGAAGAGTATGTGGGATTGGGTGTATATATGTTCATATATGTGCATGTGTGCAGTGCATGCATCTACATGTGTGTATGTGTATATGCCAAACATGCATGTATGTGTGTGTGTGTGTGTGTGTGTGCACCTGTGTGCATGTGTGTTCAAGGCCAGGAACAGTGTCTCAGGACAAACCAAGACTCTGTAGTGAGGCCTGCAGGAGGGGTCCTGACTCCTTGGCCCCTAGGCAGTGGTGCTTTCTCAGACACCTTGATGTTGGGCACCTGCAGAGCTCACTGATAGGGTGACCATCAGGCTGAGCTGCCAACCTGGGGTTGGAGTGACTGCCAGAGAGTCACACAAGTTTCCCTGCTGGGGACTCTGGGCCAGGAATTCCTGGGTGTGGCGACCTCAGAGGTGAATCTCTGAGCACCCACGCGCAGTGGTCGACAGTGACTTGCGTTCTGAGCCTGCGTTTCCCACAACCCAGTTCTTCTCCAGCTGCCCCTCCCTGCTTGCTGTACCCCACTGCTGGCCTCCTTCTTCTGGGCAGGGGGTCCCAGCACTCCTAGGCTGATTCTGGGTAATCAAACCTTCCTGAATACCTCGCTAGTCCCCAGAAGGCGAGGCTGGGTGGAGCTGCCCAACTAGCTTAGTTTCCTGGAGTTAGTCAACCTTGCCACTCCACTGATCACCTGGGGATCCCACAGAGATAAAAGAGCTGGGCTCCATCTCCCTGGAACTTATTAGGGAGGCAGTGCCCACAACACAGGGCACACTTCCCAGTGATAAGTCGACTCAACCTCAGCCTGACAGAGATAGCATGATTCCTAATGACTCCTGGCTTTTTGGAGCACAACAGGATAGTTGGCACAGACCGGATGTTCAGCTAGAGCTGTGGCAAAAGAGGAAAAGAAGAAGAAGAAGAAGAAGAAGAAGAAGAAGAAGAAGAAGAAGAAGAAGAAACAGCTTCTCCGAATCCTTGTAGGGCCTTGCATTGGCTGCAGAGGCAGGCAGGTTGTGAGGTCAGAATAGCTAGGTGGATAAATATTGATTGGCAGCTTGACAGGACCAGTCACCTTGGGGACAAGCCTCTGGGTGTTTTTAGATTGGGGTAACAGAGGTGGGAAGAACCACCGTTAATATGAGTGGCATGTTCCATGGATTAGGATCCCAGATTCAATAAAAAGAAGGCAAGCTGAGCACCAGCATGTATCTTTCTCTTTGCTTCCTGACTGGATGCAATGTGACCTTGCAATCCTGTTGCCATTATGGACTGTGTACTCTCAAACTGTGAGCCAAAATAAATCTTTTTTTTTCTCCATTAAGTTGCTTTGTCAGGCAATTTGTTACAGTGATGAGAAAAGCAATGGATGCAACATCTTGGTGATCACATGGGCCTGACTTCAGTCTTGCCTCTGCTTCACCCCCTTCTGATGCCGCAAATCAGTTCTCTTAACTTGCGCCCTTATCTACAAGATAGGATTAGCCAGCTGCCTCTGAGAATCTGCAAGAATTCACAACATCACACAACTTGGGCATTCACCGTCCCCAGAACAGAACCGTGATGAGGGGCACAGAGGAGGCAGGAGCTCAAATGACTCCAGCTCCTGGCTTAGTGAGTGGCTTAAGGAGAGGGCATGGGCTTTGTAGGATTGAGCCCAGACCCTTGTTCACGAGAGAGGAATGTTCTGCTATTGCGCCACCCATGACCAGAAACCCGGGACCTCTTCTGGGAATTCTAGGGCAAAGATGCTTCTCTGAAGTTGCTAACATTGTCTCGAGAACTACTGGCAGATGTCTTGGTACGATAGTCTTGGTACGATAAGGACAGCCAGTCTTGAAAATGGCAATCCAAAGGAAAGAAAACAACTTCCCATCCCCCATACTGTTAAGCTAAGCTGCCGGATCAAGCTTATCCTGAAGGGCTTTTTAATCACGCAAACCAGTAAATCATGCTTATTGTTTAAGGCTGTCTAACTAGGCTTTCGTATTCCCTGTAACCAAAATCACCGTGACGGGTATAGCCCATAGATTTCTCCACAGTGGGTTAGCTGTCACTTCCTTTCTGTGGGTGGGGTGACATCGGCTCAGGCCACATTTCCTCCATGAGCACACGGACTGTGAGAACCAGATGACGCTGCTGCCTGTCGGAAACCAGACCACCCAGAAGCCTCGAGATTATGGAAACATAAAGAAAACCAGAGCAGGGAAAACCCAAGTGAATGCTTCCAGAATAACCAGAAGAAAAAAAAAAGCCAACATGGTGGCATTTCTCATCATAAAAATAACTAACTGGGAACTCATGGAGAGGAGCTTTGGCCGGAGTGGGGTGTGCCCCATGGGAGCCACCTGAGTGTCCTTCAAGGATTGCATTGGCCTTACCTCCGACACCCACTCCAGCAGGCAGCCTTCTCATTTCCTACAAGTATCTCAGGGTCTATCTATTCAAGGTGGGCTCAGGCGGGACCCACACTTCCCTGTCCTGGTTGTGAACAGGTTGTGTCTGCCGGGTCTCACGGCATGCCTTTGGCTCAATGCTCCAGCCGCCGTGGGTTCCAAGATTTTCCAGCAGCCCTCCCCATGTAGCTGAACTTAGCAAAGGCTGCTTCTGTTGCTTCTACCCCGAGCCCACAGTGAAACACCTGCTGGAGACGCTGGGACAAGGGGGCAGGCTGTCATTCAGGGGAGCCTTGTCAAGTGTAGATTAGCCCTTTCCCCCCCGAGGCTCTGGCTGTGTGCCCAAAAAGTGAATTTGTGTGAAAGGCAACTGGAGGGATGATGAGGCCCCCCCCCCACTTCTCATAGTGCCTCAGGCTCTGCAGACTGGACCTCCCCTGCCACCTCACACCAAACACACACTCTAAAATGATGAATAAAACATGACACAATTTCAGGCAATTCCTGCATTCACGTTAATTAATATATAATCATATAGATTCACATATAATCAGGCAGTTTCTCATGCCACCTGCAGTGAACCAACTTTCTAGGCAGATGTTCACAGAGAAGCAATAAGCCATGGGGGTAAGATGGGCAGAGGTATGTCTTACAGGACCAGGGGTTATCTGACCTTAAAAGGAAGCTGGGGAGAAAGGGTTTATTTGGCTTACACTTCCACATCATAGTGAAGGAAGTCAGGACAGGAACTTAAGCAGGAACCTGGAGGCAGGAGCTAATGCAGAGGCCATGAAGGGGAGCTGCTTACTGGCTTACAGCCCCTGGCTTGCTCACCCTGCTTTCTCATAGCACCCAGGCCCACCAGCCCAGGGATGGCACCACCTACTATGAGCTGGGTCCTCCCCCATTCATCACTAATTGAGAAAATGCCCTACAGCTGGATCTTTGGAGGTATTTTTCTAAATTGAGGTTGTCTCCTTTCAGATAACTCCAGTTGGTGCCAAGCTGACATAAAACTAGCCAGGACACTCTCCCTCTAGGATCTACCCTGATAGCATGTGTGTGCATGCATGCATGTGTGCATGCTTGTGTGTGTGGTTATGAGTGTGTGCACACACGTGTGCTAACCCCATCCCACTGGAGGCAGTGACTCCCATCTTCCAATCAGAGCGCTGGATCTCTCTGGGCTCTGTGTTTGGCTTAGGGCTGAAGAAATAGCCCATCAGAGCCTGGCTGTCTTGGCCAGGCCTCGCTTCATGGGCCTTTCAGGCAGCACCATTCGTTGCATGGTGCAGAGATTGACTCAAGGAAGCTTCTAGTGTGGTTTCCTTCCACGTTGACCTTGGACCCTGTGGAAATCCAACCATGCTTACGGAGCTGCCCATGGTCAAGTCCCAAGATAGGCCTTGAGAGGACCATGAGGTGACCCCGTTCTTGAGAGGTTCTCATGGTGGAGGGTAAAGCCTCTGAGAGAAAGAGCTGTGTCTTGGTGTGCAGGGAAAATGAGGGGGAGGGTTCTCCAGGGGCAAGGAGGAAGACACTAGCTCTGTCTGATGGATTGAGGAGGGATTTCTGGAGGAGGTGATTCTGAGGGGGGCCCTGAAGGCTGTGTAGAGGTCTGCCTGGAGGAGGAGACTCTGAGGAGGGCCCTAAGGCTGTGCAGAGATCTCCCTGGAGGAGGAGACTCTGAGGGGGGGGGACCCTGAAGGCTGTGCAGAGGTCTGCCTGGAGAGGGGCAGCAGATGTGGCGTGTGAAGTGAGTCCAGTACCTCAGGAACGAAATGAAGCTGGGTAACAGGTTGGGATTTGGGACTTGGTCTGTTTGGAGGTGACAGGTGGATGAGGTTTGGCTAAGGAGGGGTAGAGACCAGGACCACAGCCTGCTTATTGGAGGAGCTCCTGTGGTCAGATGGAAGCAGAATCCTTCTGGATCTCGCTCCTATTTCTACTTCTTAGAAGGGCAAGCATCTACTCAGGTCTCTCTAAAAGGTTCAGTGACCTTTGCCCTTGCACGGGTCAGGGGCAGAAGGATTTGAGGCAGCGATGGCCAGCAAACCCACTGCACCAGGCAGGGAGCACTGTTACTGAGCTGAACATAAGAAAAATCTAGGTGTTGTGCTGAAATCCTACAAAGAGATGGAGATACAAGGGTCTTGAGTTTGGAGCTAGTCTGGGCTACATAGGGAGATCTTGTCTCAAAATAAAACAAAATAAAAAAGAAACTGAGCTATGGCTAGAGATGTAGTTAAGTGGTAGCGTTGTTACAGAGATGGAGCCCTGGGTTTGGCCCCAGCAATGTCAAGAAAAACCAACAATCATGTGTAATTTTCTCTAAAGTGTAGGGATCATTTTGCCCCCTCTCACTATCAACTCAACAAAACCAGCCTCCAGTCAACACCCTTGTCTCTCTTTGTCTCTGCTCAGCATTCCCCTTCCTCTCATTGGCAGTTTGGCCAGGTGACACAGGTGTTAGTATTCAGGCATCTGCACTGGCCTGCCCTTGGGGTCCTGACAGGATGCATCCTCAGCTGCAGGCACTAAGAGCAGCTCCTGTGCCATTCCTTTTTAACCATGTGTCTCTGTCCCCCATTTCTCTCTCTCTCTCTCTCTCTCTCTCTCTCTCTCTTTCTCTTTCTCTCTAAATCACAGTAACCGGGGCCTGGGCTCTTGTGGCCTAATGCTGGTATGTCTAGCCTTCCAGGGATGGCCCATGGCTGTGCCCAGATGAAGGTTCTGTCCAAAGGAGACTGAACTCCAGCACCAGGCAGTTAGCTGAGGAGCTGGGGGAGCCCGAGCACAGCATTGTTGGGGAGACCCCAGTTTGTGGGGGTAGCCAGGGATGAATCATGGACTCTAGAAGGAGCCAAGTGGCTAAGACACTTTAGAGTACGCTCAGCCCTTGGTTTAGCTTCCCAGGCTGTCTTAATTAGGGTTTCTATTGCTGTGAAGAGACACCATGGCCGTGACGTTCCCCCCTATCTTTATTGACTCTTTGTGGATTTCACATCATGCATTCCAATCCCATTGATCTCCCCCCCCCGCATCTGCCCTCCACCCTTGCAACTCCCTCCCCCCAAATTTAAAAGAAAAACTAAAAACCAACCAAGCCAAGAAAAACAGAACAAAAACAAAATACAAAACAAGAAACAAACAAAAAAAGAAAAAAGGGGAAGAATTGCATCGTGGAAGCTGTAGTGTGGCCCACTGAGTTACGCTGTTAACCCTTTAGTCTTTCCGTCTTCCCTTGTGAGTCTTCATTGCCATGAGTCATGGGTCTGGCTCAAGACTTCTGGCGTCAGCTACCCTCATGGTTAATGGGCTCCCCCTGGGGTTCCTCTCCGATGTCCTGTTGTTGTCCTGGGTGGTGGGGATCCTGCTGTTTGGATCTATGGCTTCATCCCCTTCACATGCTCCAACAGTTCATAGATGAGGGGGATGTTGGGGTGGGCCAACTCACAGCCCTGGTTTGGGCCTGGGTGGTAGCTGGGCTGGTCAGCTTGCCAGCTTTCCCCCACTGTCTCCACCTGGGTGAGCTCTCCAGCCCTGCCTCAGCCGCCCACCCAACACAGTCTGCAGCCAGAAGTGGGGCCAGTTCTCTGAATCTCAGGCCCTTGGGTCCAGCTCACCCTCACTCACACCACCAGGGCGAGTCAACTCTTCCGCTCTCAGGCCCTCACGTGGCTCACCTGGGTCCTGGACAACGGGGTTTGCTGAAGTGTGCCACAGCTGGTGAGGAGCAGGGCTAGTTCTCCCGCCTTTGTGACCCAGTGCCAGCCGTCCCCCCACTGCATAGCTACTCTTGTAAGGGAAAACATTTACCTGGGGCTGGTTTACAGTTCAGAGATTCAGTCCCTTATCCTCATGGTGGAACATGGTGGCGTGCAGGCAGACGCGGTGCTGGAGGGGTAGCCGAGAGTTCTATATCTCACCCTGCAGGCAGCCGAAGGAGACTGCTGGGCAGAGTTTGAGCACATATGAGACCCAAAGCCTGTCCCTGCGGTGCTACACTTCCTCCACCAAGGCCGTATCTACTCCAGCAAGAACACACCTCCTAATGCTGCCACTCCCCGTGGGCCAAACATTCAACATATGAGTCTATGGGGGCCATACCTGTAGTACTAGGGGCGCGGTGCTGCGTCCCCAACACCCCAGCCGCCTGCCCAGCTAGCTTATGCCCCGAAATAATTACACGGACACTGTATTCTTTTAAACACCGTTTGGCCCATTCTCTTCTAGGCTAATTCTCACATATTAATTTAGCCCATTCCTAATCATCTGTGTGTAGCACCCCAAGGTGCGCTTACCGGGGAGATTCTAGCCTAGTCCATCCTGGGTCGGAGCTTCATCCTGGGAGTGGGGCATGGCATCTCTCTCAGGCGTCTGCTCCCGAGAGGAAAGCGGTCGAGTCTCTGACCTCACTTCCTCTTCCTCCCAGCGTTCTGTCCTGTTTTTCTCCTCCCACCTATCCTCTAACCAATAAAATGGGCCAGGGCAGTTCCTTTATTAGCCAATGACCTTCCTCCATCATTTCCCCTTTTTCGGTTTAAAAAAAAAAAGCTTTAACTTTAACATAGCAAAATTACATATAACAAAAACAGTTATCAAGTAAAAGTTACAATAATCTTTATCATAACTAAGGAAAACTATAACTATAACTAACTATTCTTAACTCCATCAAAGACTCCAGAAAGATATAATATTACCTAAGTAAATAAGAACTAAGAAACTTCAAACTCTAGAAATGACAAAGACATCTCGCTGCCTGGACAGTCACCCAAAGTTCTTTTGTACCGTTGGGGCATCCATCTTCAGCCTTCAGGCCCTTGGTATCCAGCAGACATTTCCATAAAGCAGGAAAATTCAAAGTCAGTTCAGTCACTATCTGTTGTGTCCTACAGAATGTCTCGCAGACTCTTTCATGAATCAGGAACCCCGAAAGATCATCTCACCTTAGGCAAGTTCAGTAGTCCTCTCTCTGCGGGTTCTCTGTGTCCAGTTTATGCAATAGTCCAGGCAAGAGCAGTTTCTTGCCCAAATGGCTATCAAACTCCATAAGGATCCTCTTCGATGCCCATCTTCCTCTTGAAGTACATTGTTGCTGCCAGGAGCAGAGTGTCTCATTGCCATGAAAAGTCCTCAGTTATTAAAACATTAAATGTCCTATTCTGTAATCTTTGAAAGATATGAAGAATGTCTATCTAAAATATATCTCTATATATCTAGAAAATCTAACTAACATGACTACAAGCTTTACTATTATCGATGATTATCCATTAACAACCTATATTTCTTAATTATACAGTACATATTTAAATGAACTACACAATCACAATACCTTAATCAAAATCAGAAACACTTATACATATAACAAAATTGACCGTAAATCTCTTATCAATAAAGCAAAATCTATACTAATGCAAATTATTCATATCTATATCATATCCCCCTTTAAATGTAAAAGAACATTTATAAACATTTTTTGGGAATTTGGGCGCAGGTATTTCTCTCCAAACTGCTTCCTGCTGAATGGGGGCGTCGTTAATTTGTTCTTTCATGGTATAACCTGTGTGCTAGTTTCATCTCAGTTGGCAGTTGAGCGAAGCAATTTTTTGAAGGCGTTCACACCAACCCTTCAGGAGGGCGTGGTCCATCATACCAAATCGGAATAGAAGAAATGAACAGCGTCTCATCCTCTGTGAAAACAAAATAAGAAACTCCTTTCCAAAGTATCATATCCTTAGATCCAAATTCATAATATCTATGTTGGATTAGTTCAGCAGTATTTATAAATAAATATCTTTTAGCATCTGTTTCTCCTTCCTCAGCATTTAAACAATTCAAAGAGAGCATAATAGCATACAGTATCAAAAGTCTCTGTGTATTTTCCATCTTTGTACGCTTTGTTTTAACCTCTATTTTGTTTATTTTTACTTTTAACTCTTTGCTTTTTGAGACAGGTTCTCTGTATCTTTGACCTGAAGTAACTCTGTAGACCAGGCTGTCTTTGAACTCTCAGAGATCCACCTGTCTCTGCCTCCCAGGCATTGGGATTAAAGGTGTATGCTACTACACCTTGAACTCACAGAGATCTGTTTGCCTCTGCCTTCTAGGCACTGGGATTAAAGGCGTGTGCTACCACACACAACAACTCTCTTCCTTTTTTTGTTTTTTACTTTAAGAACTTCAACTTTTAGTCTGCATATATTTTTAACACGCTTTAAACCTTTTAGAAATTTTCTTTGTCTTTGAATCTCTCTTTACTGTATATCTCTCTTTTTCTGACCACACAAGTCTTTAATTTACCAAGCAATATCAGTAGGACTAAAGGCGTGGCTTTGCCAGCTAGATCCAGTCCATTCCTTAGCTTTCCAGCCTCATGGCGGAGGTACTGGCTGTAGCCAGCAAGCGAGCTTCAACAGCCTGTGCTTGCAAGCCGCCTGCGTAAAAGAGTCAGAGTTTGTCCTGGCAGGACAGCCCAGAAAGCCGGCATTTTTAAACGGCGCAGCTTTTTTCCTGCTATGGCTGAAAACCGAAAAGCATGTGTTCAGCTTTTCGTCAACACCGTTTAAGTGTTTCGTGGCAGGACCTCTTAATGAGCTGCAGGCTTTGCAGCTAAAGCTGAGTCAGGAAGCCTCTCTTAGATGAGGCGCTTGCTTGCCTCGAGCAAGCAGAGTAGAACCGAGAAATTGCTGCTACCAAGAAACCAGGCACAATGCTTTCATTTTGTTCTAGAATTACTTCCCAAGCTGTCTCAGGCTTTATGTGAAAGCAGTTGTCCACGTGGGCGCCATATGTAGTACTAGGGGCGCGGTGCTGCGTCCCCAACACCCCAGCCGCCTGCCCGGCTAGCTTATGCCCCGAAATAATTACACGGACACTGTATTCTTTTAAACACCGTTTGGCCCATTCTCTTCTAGGCTAATTCTCACATATTAATTTAGCCCATTCCTAATCATCTGTGTGTAGCACCCCAAGGTGCGCTTACCGGGGAGATTCTAGCCTAGTCCATCCTGGGTCGGAGCTTCATCCTGGGAGTGGGGCATGGCATCTCTCTCAGGCGTCTGCTCCCGAGAGGAAAGCGGTCGAGTCTCTGACCTCACTTCCTCTTCCTCCCAGCGTTCTGTCCTGTTTTTCTCCTCCCACCTATCCTCTAACCAATAAAATGGGCCAGGGCAGTTCCTTTATTAGCCAATGACCTTCCTCCATCACATACCCTTTCAAACCGCCACACAGGCTTTTCCAATCAAGACCCAGTCTCTCCCACTTCTTCCCTGTCCTGCTGCATCCCCTCTTAGCCCCCAGCCATGAGCCACCAAGTAGCTGTGTCACCCCCACAGTCTACTGCTGCCTGTAGGGTAACCTTTCCTGAGTGACAGGCTGACCGGCGAGAGAGTGTCCAGTGTGGGACCAACCCCAGCCCACTCTAAAGAGCTCCATGCCTACTGCCCTCCCCCTGGGAGAGTGCAGTTCCTTTCCCAACCCAGAGGGCTCTGGAAGGAAGCAGCAGGGGCCTCTGGGAGAAGCCTCAGTCTAGATGGGTGCCAAGGATACCTAGAGCCCACTGCAAAGGCCAAGGGTTGGTTGTGGACTGTCCAATGTCCCAGCCAATGGGCTGTGATAAGCCACTACGAAGCTAAAAGAGTGTGGGTTCTTCTCCTCCTGCCAGCACGTTGGCTCTGCCCCCACTTGCTCACTACTCCATGACTTCTGCAGCCCCCCCCCAAAAAAAAAACATGTCCTGCCCACAGAGGATTCTGGGAGCACATACCTCCAGCCAGGCACTGGGCAGAGGTCCCAGCTGTCACTGAGAGCCAGACCCGATGGAGAAGGGTGCAGGTGTGTGGCTGGGGAAGCCCCATCCTGGCCCCAGTGACCCTGAGATCAACTGGTTCTGTCTCTGGGAACTGCCTAGTAAACAGCTGGCCTGTCTAGGAATGCTGCCCAGAGAGGCTTCAGTCCTGAGAGGACAGACAGACTGCCCCCTGGGTTGGACACCATGGGTAGACACAGCTCCACTAAATGGAGTCACGCAGGATGATGGAAGAGTGAGCGGGAGAGGCAGGCTGATGCTATGTTTGTCTATTCCTTACATAAAGGGGGACAAGACCCTGGGGAGGAGACACAAGTGAGCATTGGCTTTGACCTTGAGGCTCTGCCGTGGCCAGACAGGACCCCTCTAGTTCCCCACTCCTTACTCTACTGTCCTTGTGTGTGGACGGAGAGACCTCTGAGACTGCTGTGAGATTAAATAAAAGCAGAGGGAGCCCAAACGTCTGCCTTTATTGTCATAAAGAACAAGAGCCCTGCTACAGAGCCTGGCAGGTTCGTCGTTAGCCAGGCTCAGTGGTGCGAGTCTGCAGGTTACACTGCAGCGGAGGGAGGGGGAGTCTAAAATCAGGAGTTCAAGGCCAGGCACTATGGTAACATATGGACAGCCCATCTCAAAAGAACAGAAATAAAACAGGACATCTGGTCTTTGCAGCAGCCCTGAGCCCAGAGTGTCTGGACTGGACATGGACTGGCTTCCTCCTTGGGTGTCATTTGCTCCTCTGTGGGGAAAAAAAAAAAAAGACAGCAGAGGTGTTGGCACGACAACCACCTGTCTCAGGGCACAGACTTGGTATCCAGCAGGTGCCTAATAAATTTCCTTCTCTTGGCTGGCTTCAGAGCTGGGTGTGGATAATCGGGTCTTCTAGGAGCCGAGAAGCCCAAGCCCCAGTTTGGGGGTCTGAGCTCTGCCCCATGCATGCCCTGAATGGCCAGGCTGTCTTCTGTGAGATGCTGACCTCTGGGTTGCCGGGAGCCTCCTATCTGTCAAGTGACTGATGGTCCCATCGCTAACTGGAAGGTCCCACACTTTGAAGGGAAACCCCCTGAAGAACCCCTGTGGCAGCTGTTGTTCATCCACGGGAGGCTATGATCGGAGGACACTGTGCCTGGCTTGGGGGAAAACCCTTCCAAACACCTTTTGGCTATGGGAGGCCAGATACTGCCCCAAACATAGGGTATCCAGAGGGAAAGGTCACAAAATGAAGGTCAGGCTATGGCTTGGCTTATGGAGAAGCAGGTGTGTGGTGGTGACGTTGGGCAGCTGGGTGAGGAGGCCTGAGAGAACACAGAGGATGAGCAGGGCTCTTACAAGGCTCTGGAGTGAGTATGGGAAGAGCCGGGAGCATCTTGGAGGGTAAGTGACACACAGGGAAGCAGAAGGGAGTGGTGGGCACTAGGTGAACATTGACACACTCAGAGTCCTCAGGGCAGATAGCAGCTGCCTTTTTATAAAGGGAGCACCAGTGTGGGGTCCTATGTCACCTGGTCACCTTCCTCCCACACCCAACTTCCCCACAACTCAGACTTCTCTGTCCCCAGGACCCAAAACTGGCTTTGGAGAATTTGGAAATTCTGCATTTTCTGAGATGACTTGGAAGGGCAGGGTGAGGAGGGGGCTTCACAGCCAGAGAGCATTTGTGTGAAGTCCCCGAGTCTTCTAGATACTGTATTAGCTTGCTCTTCTTACAGATGGGGAAACTGAGGCCTAGGGAGGGAGCAACTGTGCAGGCTGTGTGGCCAGGATGAAGTACTGAATCTGTGGACCCCAGAGGAACTTCTAGGTTAGCCGAACCAGCCTCCAGGTTTCCTCTCTCTCTTTCCTGCCCTTCCTCCCTATGCTTTCTGTCCCACTTGGGCCCTGGTGTCTTCACAGCCCTACAAGGGTGGACTCATAGCTGCCCACCCCTCCTATGTCCCTGCTCTCTCTGGGGCTGCTCACTTCCGTTCCTGTCAGGCTGGGCCTTCCTCTCTCTTGCCTTCACGGCCACCCTGCTACTCATGATATCCTGTGAAGATGTAGCGTCTCTCCCTGGCCTCATGGTTGCACATCTGTGATCTGGCTGTCCGTTCTCCCTAGATCTTTGTCTCTAACCACATCATAGTCCTCACTGTTTGTGGCCACCCTGGGCTTGGTGACCTAGGGCTTCCTGTTCAGAGTCCTAGTGCCCCCAAATGGCTCCCGAATCGCCCTCCCCTCTATCTCTATGTGCCCTATAGATCCCACAGACTCCAGCCCCATTACCTCAGGGACCCTGTCTGGTGGCTCCTTCTCTGCCCCATGGGCCACAGGTACGCAATTTCCTAGCTGTAGACAACTGTACTTCGATCAGGCGCTTTCCTAACTGTAGGCTCTCCCCTCCCAGGCCACTGTCATCCTCACCATGGCCACTCTCAGGCCCCAGGGGTTTCCCTGACACTAGAGAAGTGACTGCTAAGACTCCAGGCCCCTGAGATCACATTCCAACCTTCCATCTTCATCTTCCCGTGTTAATGACTCCCATATTCTGGAGCCTGGAGGAGCTCATCCGTCTCAGGCACATGGACCGAGGCCCTTCCTGGGGTCCTTTCTGGAGTCTTGGTCCTATAGAGACCCCTTCTCTCACCCATCTCCTCCCTCGCTGGCTTGTCACTACCATCAGTGCTATGATTTTTGAAGCAGAGCTGGTATTTCCTAAGAGATCTCAATGCAGATTCTAAACACTAGGATGGAAAGAGAGAAATGTTCTTGACAAGAAAGGAATACATACTCAAGGAGGACGTGGGCATGGGCTTCTCAAAGGACAGTCACCACCCCCTTGGTTTATTAAGAAAGCTGTCATTGTTTATACCTCCACCAAAGGAACCACTGTCACTGTGTATTGTGTCAAGGTTTCCCTGACTAATGTCACCCTGCATGTCCCGTCTCCTTAGCCTCTACCGTACAGCAGGATAATGGAAGCCTTATCACCAGCTCCAGTGGTTACTATCTTTTGCCTTCTGGAAACTTCTTCCTTTGTTAGAAGAGCTGCAGTGGTCTACCCAACTCCAACCCCAGCTCATCCCTAACCCACACGATCCCCACAACCCCACAACCTCAACCCTAACTCCCACACTCTCTACCCTAATCCAATCTCAACCACAACCACAACCTGAACCCAACCCAACTCAAACACAGCTTAACAATAACCTGAACCTACCCCCAACCACAATGAAATCCCAACACAGTCCAACCCCAATCCCAGCCTCAACCTCAAGCCACTCCCACTCAACCCACCCTTAAGTCTGTTCCCAGTGCTTTCCAGAGAATACTCCATGATACCCTGTGTCCTGAGGGACTAATTCTGAATCCTTTAGCATGGCTCTCAAATCCCCCCTCCCCGCTTCTGTCCAGCTACTAATTCTGTGTGCTTGGTTCTTCACCTCCAGCACCCTCTGGGTGTCCAGGCCAACTCGTCTAGCTGTGGCTCTCCCTGCCTTCCTCTCTAAGACCTGCTTGCCCTTCAGTCCTGTTGTGGAGGTTTGAATGTAAATGCCCTCGACTCCCATAGATTTGACTGCTTGGTCTCCAGTTGGAGGAACTGTTTGGGAGGGATTAGGAGGTAGGGAGGAGGTGTGTCCCTGAAAGTAGAAACCCATACCACTCTCGGTGTCTCTCTCTGCTTCATGGTTGTGCCTCAGGGAGTAAGCTCTCAGCAACAGCTCCAATACGGTGTTTGCCTGCTACCATGCTCCTTGCCCCGAAGCTCACGAATGCACCCTCTGGAACTGTAAGCCTCCAGTAAATTCGTTCTCCTATAAATTGCTTTGGTCATGGTGCCTTACTGCAGTGAAGGAAAAGTAACTAAGAAGAAATTTGGTACCAGGGAGTGGGTCATTGCTGTGGCAGACCTGACCATGCTGTTGTTTGGAGGAAGGTGGCAGACTTTGGGACTTTGGACCAGGACACCAGTTGAATGCTGTAAGGAGACCTTAATGGGCAATCCTAGTAGGAGCTTGGAAATCAATTAGCACTGGGAGCAATGTGGGCTATGGCAGTCCCAGAGAGGAACAATAGTAGCAACTGGGATAGATCATTTTTATGATATTTTGGCAAAGAATATGGTCTTTTCCCCCTTGTCATAAGAAGCTGCCTGTCTGAGTCTAGACTGAAGTGCCGTGGGCTAATTTCATTGGCAGAGGAGATTTCAAGGCAGCCCACTATTGACCATGTCCTGTGGTCACTAGTGATCATTCTTGTGTGGATCCACAATGAAAAAGGACAAAGTGAGAAAAAAAAAGAAACACAAAATAAATGGTTTAAGGAGAAAAAAGAACATCAGGAGACTGTGAAGAAAGAGATGAGGAGAAATAGAGTGGGGGAGTGGTGGGAACCTCCCAGGTAACCCCGTGACTCAGGAAACCAAAAGGCCTGAGGGATTTTCTCAATCTTAAAAGCACCAACACATTAAATCTGACACAAATGTAATTCAAGAAGGGGGCCAGGCTTCACCCCAAGCTGGCAGCAGAACCTGTCAGCATCATTTGCCATGTGATTCTGGCTCGAGAGTCATGAGGGAAAGGGGTGTGGAATCCTCCTCCACAGTTAAGGGATGTTGCGGAGCCCAAGCGTGTGCCAGGGGAGTCCCTGCTTGGAGGCCTGCAGAGATAATTGCATGAGATGAGGAAGGTGAAGCCCGGATTGTGATGGAGGCCCAGAGAAGTTGGAGATGCCAGAGCTGTGGGATGCGAGCCAGGGAGAGCTGCAGAAATGATGCGGAGCCAGCCGAAGGAGAAAAGCTTATCATCCTCAGCAAAGCTGTAAGGGCAGAGGCTTCTAAGCCCTTGGACATCAGACATGGAGCTGTAGGATTTGGAGTTTGTCCTGCTGGGTCTCAGTCCTGCTTTGGTTCAGTGTTTCCTCATTGTGACTTGACTCCTCCCTTTTGGCATGGTGATCTACAGTGTTTCTCTGTGTGTAGGATGCAGGTAGTTTGCTTTTTGATTTTACAAGGGATTACAATCAGGAGATTGCCTTGAGCCTGACTTTGGACTTTGAAACCGTGTTGAGACTAAAAGACTATGGGGGACTATGGAAGTTGTGCTAAATGAATTTTGCATTATGATATAGCCAGGAGCCTATGGGGTCAGGGAGTGGAATGTGGAGGTTTGAATAAGAATGGCCCCCATAGGCTCATATCGTCCTCAGTTGGTGGAACTGTTTGGGAAGGATCATGGGGTGTGGCCTTGTTGGAGGGAGTGTGTCACTGGTGGTGGGCTTTGAGGTTTCAAAAGCTCACACCGTTCTTAGTGTCTCTCTGTCTCTGCCTTGTAGTTGTGTCTCTCAATGTAAGCTCCCAGCGAATGCTCCAGACTTCTTGCCTGCAGCCATGATGGTCATGGACCCACCCTCTGAAACTGTAAGCCCCCAACACACTCCTTCTTCTATTAGTTGCTTTGGCCATGGTGTCTTATCACAGCAACAGAACAGTAACTCAGATGCCTGCTCAAAGCCCCTTCTGGGTGCTGTGCTGAGCTGCCCTCTGTCCTTCATGCTGTTTCTATTCTAGGTCTTTTGGTCTCTGTGCATGGATAGCCGATGCATGGCCATTTGCTGTCATCTGCAGGGACTCTTAGCTTCCTTCTGTACCCGCCTCCTTTGAGCACAGTTTCTCAGCACCCATGGGTGGCCCCGTTGCAGAATTTGACTGTGCCTCATTGTCTTCAGGAAGAAGGATCTCAGAGCTTCAACAGGGTTCTAAGGAAGCTACTGGGCTGCAGGAGCAGTGGCCTCCCTGACGTGTGTGGGACCCTAGAAGGGCACTAGTGGGCATCATGGAACAGCTCCATGCCAGCCCCTCCTCAGAATTTTCCTATCACCTGGCAGGGCACGCTAACTGCCCCTCACAGGACCCAGGGGCCAGGATCCTGGAGTGGAGCTGAGGGGGAAGGGGATTGGCGTCTAAACCAACTGGACTTTCATGCTTGTGTCCTATTCTGAGACAAGGGTGGTCCCCAAGTGACCTATGGAGCTGACTGTGTGTGTGTATGTGTGCATGTGTGCACACACACACGTGTGTTTCAAGAGGATTACAGTTTCTATTCACAGTCACTACAAACTTTGGAAATGCTTATCACCCCTGGTTCTCACCTTTGTCGTTCCCGGAGTCTGGGGACAGATCCTTTACAGGGCTAGGTGTGACTGAACCTTGATGGTGACCACAGTTTTGTGACCTCTTGCGGCATCAAGGCAGAGAAAGGATGTCCAGTCCCCATCTAGAGCTGCAGGGGCGATACTCATGCACCTACCAACTTTGTCATGCGGCAGGGGACTGCTCAGCGCCTTCCACTTCACTCCATGGTCGATGATAAGGATCAAGGCAAGGAGAAACTAGCTATGAAAAAGTGGGCTTGAGAGAAGAATCCTTACTAGTGTAGAGGACCAGAAAGGGAAGGTCAGCTGCCCAATGCCACACAGCAAGAACTTACAGCAACAAGGAAATAGGAAGAAAGGAGGGAAAGTAGGAAAAAGGAAGTGGTGGAGAAAACAAAGGAAGCAAGGAAAGAAACGAACTGACAGCTTCTTTTTTATTGCATCCTTTCTGTAACGTGCACTTCATGTGCACTGGCTCAACCCTGCAAGCCTGAAGAGGGTATTGACTCTCTTAAGACCAACTTGCTTCCCCGTCTATAGAAGCTCAGTGGGCAGCTTGATTGTTCAGACCACACACTTGGTGAGTGGGAAGCCGGCATTTGAACCCAGGCCCAATGCCAAAGCAGTGTTCTCAGCCACACGGCTGTCTCCACATCAGCCTGTGTGTGTGGTTTGCATGAAGTAGCATCAGTGTGGATGCCACTTAGGAGCAGCCACCTGGGAGCCCCCAAGAGCTGGCCAGGACAGATGGCCAAGTTGGTTGCTGGGGGCCTGGTGTCAGGTCTCTCCACTCCTGTCAAGTAGGTGTGAAAGTCTCCTTTAGCTGGAGGTGAAGTATAAGGGTCAGATGTGTGCCCCCTGAGCCTCGGTTTCCCCAAATGTAGATGCCGTTAGATTTGTGAGGGGCTATGCCACACCGCTTTCCTCACTCCTCAAGGGGGTGCTGAGTAGAGATTTGCTGGGGGAACCGTTTGGGCCCCTCCTCTCCCCCCACAAGGTGTGAGCCACCCGGGGACATGGGGCTCGCTGTCATGGCAACCCTGTGTTGCGAAATGACGTAATTGGAGTTCCAAACTTGTGAAATCAAATACAACATCCGCAAACACAGCCTCGGGGTCGGCATGGCAACCGTGGGGCACAGGGACAGGCAGGCGCTTGGCTTGCAGCAGCCAGTCTAGCTGAGGCACCAGGGTGGGCACCCTGCAAGACCCTCTGCGGCAGGTCGGCCCCTCCTCTCAGTCATTCCCTTTCCTCTTCTTGCATCTTGGAGGACCATGCGGCCTGAGCCGCACCAGCTGTGCCCTCGCCTTGTGAACCTGCCTACCCTCACCTGTCCAGTGGACTTGGCCAGCAGCCCAGTTGAGCAAGCACAGGGAAGGATGGCTGGGGGATTGTCTGCCCCTGAGTCTGCTGTCTTTTCCACCGTCCCTTTCCCTGTCCTCTACAAACAGGCCCAGGAATCTGCACAGTAGATGATACTCAGGCCCCGATGGCTTTTCTCTGTGACCTCTTGGGACAAGGAGGTCTTCTCCCTCAAACAGCCCATGACTTCCTGCTTCACTGCCACCTGGAAGCCAGGCTGAAAATGCATGGCTCACCTCCACCACCTCAGTAGAATCCTAGGGACAGCCTGTAAGCAACCCTGGACTAGATGGTAGCCACCTGAGAGTCATTTGCCTGGCCCTAATGGCTGGTCGAGACCCATGTGTCTTACTCTAATTGGTTGGCCTGACTTAAGGGCCTGGCTTTGATTGGCTGCTTTCTGGGCCTTTGGTTTTGTAGCAGAATACCTTCCAGACCAGTTGAGCCTTCTCTGCCTTCCCTCAGTCAGCAGAGGCTTTGCTTCTCTGAGCAAGATCCTTACGTGCCTCAGGGAAGACCTAAGTGTTGGGGGCGGGTCTTATCAGCAGAGACCACACCCCATAGGCACTCAGCTGTGTCACTCAGTTGCTCCCATGTAGTAATGTAAGTGTTGAATATCCTGAACTGCTTTGGGGTCAGGCAAGGGTGGCAAGGGCACACCTTGGGGACATGTAAACCCTAGACACGGGCCTGGGCTGGAGGCCACGCACAGTGACTTATTGCTGCTTTGGCTGTAGTGTTTGATGCAGGGTCCCTCCAGCACCGAGGCCAGGCACTGCCAAGGTGCCCTGGAAAAGGCCCCTTCTGCAAATGTCTAGCCCCAACCTCTGTCCTCAGCCAGGAAACATGAGGACTGGGGTCTCACTTGAGGCCCCTAATGAGGTGAGGGCCATTCTTCTCTCCTGCAAGTTGAGGGAACGGACTCAGGTGAGGATTCAGCAATGGAATCGGAACCTCCCAGGCTACAGCCAGCGACACCCAGCTCTCGATCCGGTGCGTTTCACAATGAGTTCCAGCCTGAGAATCATACCGACTATCTGCATGCTACCGTCTGTCTCTGAATGTTCTCTGGACCCCAGGCACCCATCTTGTCCTAGCTTGTTTGGAGTTGCCAAGGCACTGCCGGGGGTCACCTCTTCTCTGGGACTACTCGTTTCTGTAGGATATTCACCTGCCCAACTCTGCATCCTGGGAGACACAGCCTAGCCCCACCCCTCTCCAGCAAGCTCTCCAGCACTGACTGGCCCAGTGATTCTGCTTCATGTATTGATGGGACCCCTGTAGCACAAATCCTAACTGATCTTAATAATAAAAACCTGGAGTCAGATAGAGGGTGAAAGCTGGAAGCTCAGAGAATTAAAGCAGTCGGTCACTAATGTTCTTACCTCCACGAATCCTCAGGCTGAATGGGGGTATTGTGTGTCTCTGCAAGTCCTCACACTGAATACTCAAACAGAATGCAATGAGCTCCTGTCTCCTCCTGCCTTATATTCCTCTCTCTACCCAGCCATATCCCTTCCTGTCTCCACTTCCCTAGTGTTGGGATTAAAGGTGTGAGCCACCACTGCCTGGCTCTCTTTCTCTTTGAGACTGAGTCAATCCAGTGCAGCCCAGGGCGACCTTGAACTCACAGAGGTCCGTCTGCCGCTGCCTCTGAGTGCTGGGATTAAAGGTGTGTGCCACCACTGCCTGGCCTCTATGGCTAACTAGTGGCTAGCTCCACACTCTGATCCTCAGACAAGGTTTATTTGTTATAGCATAAACAAAATATCACCACAGGCTCCCCCATAGTGTGTGGGGCAGAGCTTAGGTCCTGGCATGGAGCGACCCCGTGAGTGGGCCTTGAGTGAAGTCTGTGCACTTGTGAGCACTCAGACTCTGCCCATGGAGGCCCAAAGTCTCAAAGCGAATTAGCAGCCAGGGTTCAGTTCCAAGCACCCTATCTAAGCACAGGGCTGTCAGGGCCGAGAGGCACTGGGGCAAGGCTCTGGCTGGGCTAGCATTGGGAGTGCAGGATTCTTCTGAGGCACCCCCTTTTCTGAGACGTTCTCCTCTGGGTGGTCTGTACTCTGTGTTTGTCCCTGACATTTCTTGCCTGAGACCGATGAGTTCCCACAGTCCCTACTGTGTACCCTGCATGCCCTGAAACTTGCGAACACTTTGTATTGGTGGATTCTGGGGACTTCCTCTCTAACAGGTGGCATCATGGTGTGGCTCTTGGGCCCCTCCTAGGCCTGGGGGGGGGGGGGAAGCACAGCAGGTGGTGGCTGAGGCTCCCAAGCTCAGGTGTGCCGGTGTGGCCCACAGGCTTCAGAATCAGACTTGAGTGGAGACCAGACCACTGCTTCCTCTGTCACTGGGGCTGACTGGGCGTTAGCTTTCCAGAGAGCTTGGGTCTTCTCCTAAGTCCTGCCTGAGAGAGGGTGTGGTACTCCATGCTATGATGCCCAGCGTAAGTCCTGCACCCAGAAGCCCCTTGCATATGGCTATTATGAAACAATTACCTGTGTCACCTTGGAAGTGATCACATCATTTGGGCCTCAGAATCTCTCTCTCTCCTATAGTTCCCTAGGGTGAGTGTTCATTGAGCTCTTACTGTATGCAGGCTCCATTCAGACATCCCCGTGTGCCAGCTGGATAGTCCTCACAACCACTCTTTGTGATTGATGACATCTCAAGCACCATTTGACAGCTAAGGAAAATTGAGGCCCAGAGAAGTTCAGCGGTTCATGCAAAGTCACACAGCGGGGTGGATAGCATGTCAGGATTTGAACCCAGACATCTGGCTGCGTGGTCCATGTTCCTAACTGCTAGGGTCTGGAGACTTTTCTTTGGCTTTTTTGAGGCGGTCTCACTGTGTAGCTTAGGTTGGTCTCTAATGCACAACGAGCCTGTTGCCTCAGCCCACCACAGTCTGAGCCAGGCCTGCTGTCTTCTCTGCTAAGAGAGACTGTGTCCTTTCAAACTATGGGCAAAATAAATTCTATTTTCACCACTTCTTAAGTTTTTTTTTCTATCAGACATTATGTCACAGCAATGAGAAAATTCACTAATACAAAAAAAAAAAAAAAGAAAAAAGAAAAAAAAAAGAAATGGCCCCAAGAGTTGGATCGTTGCTGGGATAAACCTAACCATGTCACCCTGAAGCTCTTGGAGCTGGCTAGCAGGAGGCCAGCGGAAGAGTTTGGAGATGTGGACTAAGGAAGCCTATATAAGCGCTGATCTTGATCGTCAGGGGCACAGACTTTAGAGTCACCATGGAAACATACCTCTGGTTGCACCTGTAAAGGTGTTTCCACAGGGGTTTGCCTGAGGAGGGAAGATACCCTGGATGCTGGTGGCACCATCCTATGGGTTGGGGTCCCAGGCTGAAGAGAAAGGAGTAGGTCACCGAACCCAGCTGCCTGGCTGTGCTGGCTAGTTTTAGGTCAACTTGACACAAGCTGGAGTCACTTTCTCAACAGAGAAATGTTCCCACCATAATAGCCTGCGGGCAAGCCTGGGTGTGTTTTCTTTTTTCTTTAATTGATTCTTGGGAATTTCACATCATGTACTCCAGTTCCATTCATTTCCCAGTCCTTCCATACTCACCCTCCATTCTTGTAACCCCCACAAAAGAAAATAAAACATTAAAAAAAAAAAAACCAAACTTTCTGACTCCTCTGGGCAGTGTCTAGATCTTGAAAACCCCAGGGAGGCTGAATTTAAAAGTAAAGGGACAATTGTTGGAGGAAATTTCAAAATCGTGTTAATACTCAAGCCGTGGCATGGTTATTGCTCACTGCCTTTAGCTGGGTTTCCAGCTAGAATTCTGAGCAGAAAGTTGTAGAAAAGGGCAGTTTGTTCAAGGAGAAAGAGGGAATTTAAAGCTATGGATGAAGCAGGAAAACACGTCAGGAATGCTCGACCGTGAAGGTACACAGAACCCACTGTGCTGTGGTTCAAGGGAGCCAGGGAGAGCTGCACCTTGAACTTGGTGTCAGCCACATTGTACCCATCGTTGAGGTAAGCAGAGGTAGGCAGGATGAGGGCGAGGAGGTCATGGAGGCTCGCTCCAAGGTTTTGAAAAGGGCCAGGTAGGGCTGGGGTTATCTGTCAGGAGGCTCTGAGACGTAGATGGCAAAACTGTGACGATGGAGAGCTTAGACTGCTGTAGATGCAGGGATCACTAGGTGTCTGCCGAGGAAGGCTGAAACAGGGAGGGGCAAGAGCCCAGGGAGAGGGCACATTTGCCAGAAGCCGAGGACTGGAGGGGCAGCAGGGTTAGCCAAGCCATCGGAGCCCAGATACTACCACCATGAGTGAGCCCCAGATGCTAGACACAGAAGTCCCTGGTTTGGTGTTTTTCCCTACTGGGTTTTGGCTCTGTTTTTGTCTGAGTTTCCCTTGCTGTGTCACCGTCCCTTACTTTTGAAGCGGGAAAGCTTGATGTGTGTTACCATCTGCTGGGCAAGGGTAACTTGGTGGTTTTCTTCTTTAGGTGCTCAGCACTCATGGATGTCACATCTTCGGATTCTGGCTACTCTAAGGGCCTAAGGGTTGAGTGAGAGAGAGCATCTCTTATATGTTTATTTACTATGTGTGTCTGTGGATTCTGCCCTGCAACCACCCCATCTCTCTCTGTCCTTCCTGTACCCCATCTCCTGTCCCTTCCACACTCCATCTCTCTCTGTCCCTCCTGCACCCCATTTCTGTCCCTCCTGTACCCCATCTCTCTGTGTCCCTCCTGCACCTCATCTCTCTGTGTCCCTCCTGCACCCCATCTCTCTCTGTCTCTTCCTGGTTTTGAGACAGGGGCTGGCTCTATAGGCCAGGCTGGTCTTGAACTTTGGACAGTTCTCCTGCCTGTGCCTTCCCAGTGCTGGGGTTACAGGCATACACTACCACATGTGGTTTTTCTTTCCATTCTCTGTAACACTGCCACACAGCAGAAGTGTTAAAAAATTATTATTATTGGCTTTTTGAGACAGGGCCTCATGCTGCCTAGACTAAGCTTAAGCTCAGTATGTGGCCAAAGAGGACTCTGGTCTTCTGCTCCCCCTGCCCCTGCCTCCCAGGTATTACAACCACAGGCATGAACAGCCACACCTGGCTAGCAGGGGTCAATTTTAATGATGGATTGTAAGTTTCCTCATTAAAAGATTTCAAGATGCAGGGTCTAAAAACTCACTGAGTCCTAGATAATTTAGTCTTCTCTGACAACACCCATTTCGCAGTCTTGTGTTTTGCATTTAGGTCCACGAGCTAATGTTTGTGAAAGACAACATAAGGCCTATGTGTAGATTCATTTTTTTCTTTTATAATATGGGTGTCCAGTCATCCCCAGCACCGTTTGAGAAAGCTGCCCTTCCTCCATCAAATGGCCTCTGATCCTCTGTCAAAAACCAGCTAATAGTGTTTGTGGATTAAGTTTTGAGGTGTTTGCTCCTGTTCAATGGTTCTGTTTGTTCTCACTCTAATACCATACCGCCTTGATTGGGGTAGTTTTTAAAAATTAGAATATATATACATATATATTCTAGAATTAGTGTGTGTGTGGTGTGTGCAGGAGGACCTTGAGTCCCAAGCTAGCCTGAGCTATATAGGGAGGCCTGTGCCCCCTGCCCCCAGAAGAATGGTCTTGTTTCTTGTTCTAGCTTTAACAGAAAATCACTGGTTTTTCTACTATGCAGTGCGATTGCTAGTACAAGCTCTGCTGAGCTGAGGACAAATCCCTCTGACTCTGACTTGCTTTGTACATGAGCAGCTACTTGATTTTATGGAATTCTTTTTGCTCATTACGGATTTGAGAAGAGATTAGTGAGTACACTGGGGTACACGCGTGCTGTCCTGTGACATGTGTCTATGTATATCAGCATGGAGGAGAGGGCTGGGGACGGCTCAGTGCTTAAGAGCACTGGCTGCTTTTGTGGAGGACCCGGGCTCCTTTCCCAGCACCCAGATGGCAGCTCATAACCGGTTGTAACTCCAGTTCAAAGGGGGTCTGATGCCCTCTTCTGGCCTTTGTTGGCAACTGCATGCACATAGTGCACAGACAGACAAAGCAATAACACGGAAAATTAAAAAAATCTTTGAAAATTGAAGGAGAATGCCACACAGCACACACAGGTCACATACCTGGACTCCTGGACTCATGTTTGAACTCTACCCATGGCAGCCGTGTAAACTCTAGTAAGTGGCTTACTTTCTCCATTGTAGTAGCATCCGTACTACTGCTACTGTGTGTACTACAGTTCTGTAGTGCCTGTACTATGTGTATTACAGTACTACGCCTGTAGCCTGAACCAGGCAAGGGGCTGGAGATTGAAACACACACACACACACACACACACACACACACACACACACACACACACACGGTCATCCTTGAATCAAGAACGCCAACTTTATTGTGTTCCAGGACTGCTTATATTGGGTCTCCTTGACCAATGGCCACGCCCTAGCTCTTGGGGGTTTTCAGCTGCAAGCCACCAGAAACCACTCACCTGACATCAGGGTCTTGTGCTCAGAGCAGCTGCAGGAAAAGAAGTTGTTTGCAGGAAATTCAAGGTCTGGGGGGAGGGGTCCACAGTTTCCAACACTCCATGTCTCATTTTCCTCACTTATAAAATAGAAATGATGATGGAGTCTCCTGCCTAGCACTGCCTAGGATCAAATTAATGAATTGTTTATAAAATGATGTTTTTTCACAAGCACTTGGGATATGGCAAGTATCATACAGGTACTTATGATTAGCTCCCTAATGACATGATTGTCACTATTATGTCATTGTTATTTTTTTTGAAGTGTCTCGTTATAATACTTGGCTGGCCTGGAACTCCTTGTGTAAACCATACTGGCCTTGAACTCATAGACTTCCAATTGCCTCTGCCTCCCAAGTGTAAGGAATCAAGTAGTGAGCCACTGCGCCTGGCTTGTATGCTATTTTTAAAAACGATTTATTTTTAGCATCATTATTGTTGTTGTTGGTTTTGGTTTTTCAAGACAGAGTTTCTCTGTCTAACAGTCCTCACTGTCCTGGAACTCACTCTATAGATCAGGCTGGCCTCAAACTCATAGAGATCCACCTGTCTCTGCCTCCTGAGTGCTGGGATTAAAGGCATGCACCATCATGCACCTAACTGGCTTATTTTCATCATCATCATCATCATCATCATCATCATCATCATCATCATCATTATTGGTTTTTTGAGACAAGGTTTCTCTGTAGCGTTGGAGCCTGCCATGGGACTCACTCTGTAGACTAGGCTGGCCTCAAACCAACAGAAATCTGTTTGTCTCTGCCTCCTGAGTTGTTTTGTTTTTTGAGACAGGGTTTCTCTGTAGTTTTGGAGCTTGTCCTGGAACTAGCTCTTGTAAACCAGGCTGGTCTCGAACTCACAGAGATCCGCCTGCCTCTGCCTCCTGAGTGCTGGGATTAAAGGTGTGCGCCACAGCTCAGAACTGCTCTTTTTTTTTAACTTTCATTATTTTTAAATTACGTGTATGGTGTGTGAGACTGTGTTTGGGTAGGTACATATGAGCACAGGTGCCATTGGAGTCCAGAAGATGGTGTTTGAACCCTGGAACTGGGGTTACAAGTTGCTGTGGTCTGCCGGACAAGAGTACTGGGAACTGAACTTGGATCTTCTCCAATATAAGAGCAGTATGTGCTCTTAACTGCAGAGCCATCTCTCCAGCTCCCTGATTATGTTATTTTTATTAATACTACCCAGCACTATGGTCTTATGATTGATTTATTCATCCATCCATCTGTCTGTCTAGCTGTGTATAGGCAGGGTCTCATGTGACCCAGGTTGGCTTTGAACTCGATATTAAGCTGAGGATGACCTTGAACTTCTGATCCTTCTGCCTCCATCTCCCTGGTGCATGTACCACAGGGGTGGGTTTGTGCAGGGTCAGGACTAGAATCCAGGGCCTTGTGTTTGCTGGGCCAGCGCTCCATCCATGGGTCTACATCCTCAGCAGGACTTGTTTTCAGTGTCAGCCAAATCTGCACATCAGAGAATCAGTTGAGAGCAGATGACCAGGTGGATTTGAGTCCCAACTTGCAACTTGCCAGCTCTATGATGTTGGGCAAGGGTCAGAGATTCTTTATACCTCAGCTGTAAGATTTCTGCATTGTAACAGCCCCACTTCCTGGAGGGCCACACACGCTCCCTCTGTGAAGCTTGTAGCATCACCCCTTTTTGGCACCTGGGTGCAGCCATCTTCTATTCTGGATGCCAGGTTTGCTGGTCTCATCTCCAGCTGGTGGCACTGAGGCGGTGTGGATGAGGTCCACAGACTCAGTAGGCCCCGCGCAGGGTGTGTATGTATTGGTGTGGGTCGCTCAACTATGGGGGTACCCCAGCGGCTTCCTGGACCTGGCAGAACTCTCTCTATCACTGGAGGTATGCAAACGGAAGCTGGAGGTTTGGTAGGATTTTCTAGAAGTTTCTTGGTTGGCCAAGAGTTGGGAAATTTGGCTGGGTGAGAGGTTGGAGTATAAGGGTCTGGGCAGTTGACAGAGGAGATGGTCCAGGGTCAGCCCTGATGCCCCCTCCCCCAGCTTTAGTGAGAGCTCCTCCTCTCCCTTGTTCCTATCTGCTTTATATTTTGAGGCTCCTGAGACTATTTTGGGGTTGTGATGGCTCGTCATCATTGTTAACTTGACTGAATTCAGAATCACCTAGGAGATGGGAGGCCGCCTCTGGGTGTGTCTGTAAGAGTTAGTCCAGAGGATTAACTGAGCGGGAAAGACTTGCTCAGAATGTGGGTGGCACCGTCCTTTGGCCTGGGGACCAGATAGAATGAAAGGTGGTGGTGGGGTGCGGGTATCTGCCTTGCCTCTGCTTTCTGACCCTCCACCAGGATAAACCAGACCCTCTGAAACCAGGCATAGAGCACAACCATCTAGATTCAGGGTGTTGGTGGCAGACCTTTTAGTCGTGGACTCAAGAGTAATGACTATAACACAGGACAGGGGCCCGTCACGACAAAACATTCAAAGCCATTGTCTATTTTACTAAGGGGGAAACTGAGGCTCAGAGATTTCATGATTTCATACTGAAATCATGCTTTGACTCAGAGGGATAATCTGGTCCCAGAGTCCAGGACTCTAGCCTCCCAGCCTGGGGCTCACTCTGGGGCTAGAGTCAGGGGACACTAACCATTGAGACTGCTATGATTTCAAGGTCTTGATACAACGTGGTATTTCTATAGCTGTTCCTACAGGTTCCTAGGGACCTGCGACTGCTATCATGTGTGACTTTACATCATGTTGGTCTCTGTACTCTCTCCATTCAGCCAGAGACAGGAGAGGAGATTGAATACATAGCATCCCGTGGGAATTCAAGGCCAGGTCTGAACCCTTCCTCTATTAGCCAGAACTCAGGAGCCTGGACCAGCAGATTCCAAAGAAGCCTGGGAAATGTAGTCCAACAGTGTACTCAGGAAGAAAAGACAATGGGTTTGTTGAACTGTGGAAGGATGTGTCTCAGTGTGATCACCTCTGTGTCAACTGGGGGTGTCCTGTGGCATCTCTGAAAGCAGGTAGTAAAGTAGGTGACTTTTGACTGGCCATCCGCCTTGTTTTTCTTTGGGGGGATTTGTTTTAGATAGGATCTAAAGACAGGGTCTCACTATGTAGCTTGACTGGCTTAGAGTTCACTGTGTAGATCAGACTGGCCATGAATTTACAGAGACCTGCCTGCCTCTGCTTCCCAAATGCTGGGATGAAAAGAGTATGTCACTCTGCCTGGTCCCATCTTATTTTGTAAGATAGAGTACCTGGGAGTCATCAGTTAGGCTAGGTCCCCTGATGTGAGCAGGGCACTGTGGGAATGTGGCTGCAGCAGTAACGAGTTTATTCCTGAGGTCAGCAGTGTAAATAGTAGAAAAATGTATTTCCTGTTCCAAGCCAAATAAGCAAGTGGCAGCCAGTTGGCCAGGGGCCACCAATGGGATTTCAGCCATGCTGTGCCCTGCCTTTGGCTGGGGAGGAAGGAGCAGGAAAGCCATGCACAGCCTCTTCTTGCTGACGGTAGACTTCTCAGGGAGCTCCCAGTGTCCACCCAAGTCTGTCTTGATCATGGTGGGGGCAGAGGTGGGTGAAGCTACCGGGGGTGGGAGAGGGTGGCATCAGGGCAGGATGAACCACTGGCAAGTATCCTGGCTCCTGGCATGGTCCTTGGTGTGTGGTTAGTGATCAGGAGACACTGAAGACACGGATGGATGGGAGGGTGCCAGCCTCTCACTGGAAAGAATCAGAATCACATCAGCCATTGATGGGTGGAGTCACTATCTTTGAAAAAATTCTTGGAAAAAATTAGAAGCTCGGTGTAAGAATACTGCAGCGAATGGCTGGTTCAGCCTTGTGCAAACGGAACGCAACGTCCAAGAGGCGATCCAGGTAGGTGGATGGTAGATGCTTTCTCGGTAGTATGTGGGTCTGTATTTCTCCTTTTCCTCCTCTCTCCTTCCCTTTCTCTCTCTCTCTCTCCTCCTCCTCCTCCTCCTCCTCCTCCTCCTCCTCCTCCTCTTTTGGAAACAGGGTCTCATGTATCCCAAGCTGGCCTCAAGCTCGCATTGTAGCTGAGGGGATCAAACTTGGGGAATCGGGAGTATGCTGAGCTGCGTCCCCAGCGCTCTCTGCCTCCAGCACACTCTCCCCATTCCTTTTCCAGGGGTATGCCTGGTGCTAAGAGGGGAGGGTGTTTCGCTCCAGGTGCTTCATGCGTAGCGCTGAAGAAACCCACCTACACTCCACCCTCTTCCTCTGCCCTCCCCCTTCTCTATGTAACCTCTGGAAGAGCCTCCTTCACTCTGGCTGGTCCTTGTTCACTGGTCTGCATGCTGGAGGGCAGGGTCTCATTCTGGTTCTCTGTTGTGCCTCTGGAGTGGGGTCTGACGAAAGGGACCCCAGTCAGGCACTGTTATATGAGTGATGGGGTGGCACACGACCTGCAGATTTTATACTCTCGATGACAACTTCCTCCCAGTCTTAAAATTCCCTTGACTCAAGTCCAGGGACAGATGTCTTCGCACTGAGCACGAAGCTGTTTTATAAGGAGCACTCACCCCCTCTGTGGGGAGGCAGCCCCTTCTCTCCTTTCTCAGCTCTTGTTGAGTGAGCTGAAAGCACAGAGGGAAGGCAGACTGTGGTGGCACACACTTTAGTCCCAGTACCTGGGAGGTAGAAGTTCTGGGCCAGCCTGGTCTACATAGTGAGTTCCAGGACAGCCAGGGCTACGTAGAGAGAGCCTGTCAAAAAACAAATAAACAAAAAGACCCATAAAAATAAAAATAAAAGCACAAACAGGATGGCCAGCTCAGCTCGCACATCAAGACTGCAGTGCCTGGCCGGGCGGTGGTGGCGCATGCCTTTAATCCCAGCACTCGGGAAGCAGAGGCAGGCGGATCTCTGTGAGTTCGAGACCAGCCTGGTCTACAAGAGCTAGTTCCAGGACAGGCTCCAAAACTACAGAGAAACCCTGTCTCGAAAAACCAAAAAAAAAAAAAAAAAAAAAAAAAAAAAAAAAAAAGACTGCAGTGCCTGGTGGAATACTGATGGTCACTCTCAATGTGGGAGCCAGGGACTCAGGGTGCCTGAGCAGAGCAGGGGGGAACACCTGAATGAATCTCAGGGGACCTCTTCAGTGACTCTTAGATGTGGTGACAGGGTCTCTTCTGTCTCAGCATGTGTCCCCTCTGGGCCTGGGGCCCCACTTCCTGCTTTAGAGCAGAGGTGGATGCTTGCCATTTGAGCCAATGATGTGACTCAAGACACTCTGAATAGTTTATGGGCCAGACTGGGACTGTGGTCAAGGGGTCCCTACCCGCCTTTTATCTCCTGTGTGGGCAGGACATAACTTCCCATAGCTGGCAGGCCGCCCTCCTCCTCAGCCTCTTCTAGAATTCCACCTGGGTCTTGCCAAGCCTTCCCACACCATGCTTGATGGAACTGGTGCAGCATTTTCCCCTACACCTCATCCCCTGCCTCCACACTGCACTCTCTTGGGCTCAAGAACCCAGAGACCTTTGGTCCTAGCTGCCTTGGTTTGATGAAAGGTGTCCGCTGTGTGGATGCGTGGGAGCCCACCTGACATTGTCAAGAGGCTCTTAAATGAGGGGGACGCCATTTGTGGCTTGTTCTTTAATGAAAAGACACAATCCTCTGCTCACCTGTGGCACAGGGCAGCTAAAGCCGCACTCGGCTCCCTATGGTCTCTTCCCCTCCACTCCCCCACATGGTGCTGAAGACTAAGATGCTCCTATGGCTGGGGCTCCTGAGGGGGCCCTTGGATACCAATGTTGTACACAGGGACCACGGACACTGCTGGATGTGGTCCTCTCTCCCTCTGTCAGGCCAGGCTGCTCATGAGGTTTGCTAAGGAAGCAGTAGCCCAGAACGGACGACGTGGGGCCTACCGCGTGCTGCTCCATTCCCAGCTCACAGAGTCACGTCCACTGCTCAAGAGATGAATCTCCTCCCAGCCCCCACCCCGGGCTCCCTGCCATACTTCCAGGCCACGGGGGAGCATGGTTCCGAGCCATGACCAGGGAATGACACAGACATGATCTCCCTGTCTGGCATCTCCCGACCCTGGAGGAATCTGCCCGGAGGACAAGTGCCGGCAGCTGCTGGACTATGTTCTCAGCTGGAGCAGGGACGCAGCTGGTTGGCACGGGTCTGCTGACCCGGCTGGGGTTTGAAGCCTTTAGATGCTCTGCTTCCACGAGTGGCGGGGAATCCAGGACGCGACTCCCCCAGAGGATGAAAAGTCTGTGGGCTCCCAGTCACTCACTCCATCTGGGGTTGTGTGGAGCTTCTGGTGTCTGGGACGGAGCTGAGCTACCTGGGGGAATCCACATGGGATCAGGAGGAGAGCCTGGTGTGGAAGGACAATGGCGGCCTGCCCAGCAGTGCCAGCTGGCTATGGCCTCAGCACAATCTGATTTAATCTTCTAGAAGAAGTTCTGAGTAATTTTCTTTCTCTGGAGGAAACTGAGGCCTGGAGGTAGCTTGTCTGAGGGCCTTCAGGAAGCCGAGAGTTGCACACGGAGGCCAGTCTCTGGCCAAGCTTCCCCTATATGTGGATACGCTCTGTTCCCCACCCAGCTCTCTCTGCTCCCCTGGGCTGGTGATGAATTGAAAATCCTATTAAGGTTAAATTAATGGGCTTTTCTTGTGGGGCAGTGGGCTGGAACCGTGGCCGAGGTGGTGTCTGTGTGCCTCAGCGGGCAGAGAGCATGGATTGAGTGGTGCGGCCACGCTTTCCAGACCTCTGTGCCCCTGTGCAGCGGGGCCTCCTCCTTGCTGAGCAGCCTTCTATCTGGGAAGGGGCAGAGGAGCTTTAAACCTGCGAATTACAGTCTGCTGGGGCCTGGGATAAAGCTTGAACTCAAAGACCAAATCACGCCTCAGCTGGCCATGGTGTTAGACAGTCGGATGGAGCCTGGAGTTGGCTTAAGTCCATGACCCCCCAAAGGGCAGGGGATATGTGCCCCTGTAGGGGAGCTTTGTGCTTTTTCAGGCTGTGGGAAGGCTCAGGCCTAGAGACCGGCTGTGGAGCCGGCAGAGGGGGTGGGGTTCTAGGGACTTGTCTCCCTTCTTCCCACCCAGGCAGAAGTTCCAGCACTAGAGAACCTAGTCCTCCTGCGTTTACGGGGTGCCCACCCTGGCCAGCTCCACATAGTTTCTGGGGACTCAGCTGTGAAGCAAGGGAACCTCAGTCTAGTTAGTAGAAGGCCAATGTCATGGCCTCCCTGTTAGGTGTGGCTAAGCGCTGTGGTCAGGAAGAAACTGGTAAGACAAATGGTCAGGGGAGGACCCTGGAGGAGGCAGAGCTTCCCTGGAGGGAAGCCATGCAGAGAGGAACTGGGCAGAGAGAAGGGCAAGTTAAGGTGTGGGGGCCAGAGTAGGAGGAAAGGTGGGGGGGGCTATTGGGAGAAGGAAGAGAGAAGGCAGGAGGTCTCAAGTGGATGTGATTTTCTTCTAATCTTAAGGAAGCTTCGTCACTTTGGGGTGTGTGTGTGTGTGTGTGTGTGTGTGTGTGTGTGTATGTGTGTGTGTGTATGTGTGTGTGTATGTGTGTGTGTGTATGTGTGTGTGTGTTAGGGTGGTTCTACTAAGTAGCTCAGGCTAGACTCAACTTTGTGATCTGTGTCAGCCTCTTTGGGGATGGCAGGCATGTGTCTCCACACCCATGTAGGGAGTTTTATTTTACTGCACCATTTTATGGTTCAGAAGACAGTGCCCAGTGAGGGAGAGAATCACACAGTGAGTTAGAGGCCTGGGTCCTCTCAATGCTTAGTTCAAAGTCTGCAGCTGTAAGGAGGGTTACTGAGCCCCATGTCCTACCAAGGCTGTCGTCAAGCATTTTGTTGTTGTTTACTTGGAGACAGGGTTTTATGTAGTCCAAGGGCACTGGCTGGTTTTGTGTGTCATCTTGACACAAGGTGGAATCGTCAGAGAAGAAGGAGCCTCCAGTTGAGGAAATGCCTCCAGGAGATCCAACTGTAAGGCATTTTCTCAATTAGTAATCAGTGTGGGAGGACTCAGCCCACGACGGGTGGTATTACCCTTGAGCTGGTGGTCCTGGGTTCTATAAGAAATCAGGCTGAGCAAGTCATGAGGAGCAAGCCAGTAAGCAGCACCCCTCCCTGGCCTCTGCATCAGCTCCCACCTTCAGGTTCCTGCCCTGTTTGAGTTCCTGTACTGACTTCCTTCAGTGATGAACAGCAATGCTGAAATGCAAGCCAAATAAACCCTTTCCTCCCCAGCTTGCCTTTGAATCACGGCGTTTCATTGTAGTAATAGAAACCCTGATTAAAACACCAAGATAGCCCCAAACTCCTTATGTAGTCAAGGCTGGCCCCAAACTTTCCATCTTTCTGCCCCCACCTCCCAAATGGTGGGATTACAGGTGTGGACCACCATGCCCTGCAGTTATTAAACCCTTCACACAAATTGACTATGTGACTGTTTATTATTTAAACAATCTCCCTACATTTTTTGTGTGTGTGTGTACCATAGTATGTGGGTGACAGAGGTCAATTTGAGGGAGACAGCTTTCTTCTTTCACTGTTTGTGTTTTGGGGACTGAATGTAGATCACCAGGCTTAGTGGCAAGTATCTTCCCCTGCTGAGCCATCTTGCTGGCCCTGAGGTGGTTCATTCTATGTATGTACATCTAGAGAGGACTCTTGTGGACCCACCATACAGATGCCAAGGCTGGACATACCTTGCAGAGGTCACTGGTGGTGACTGGCAGGGCTGAGATGGAGCCCAGGTTGCCCCAGGATGGAGTGTAAGGCCAGAGAACTCCCTGGGTCATGTCAGGCACTTATGAGTCTCAGAACAGACAATGGTTCAAGGTTCCCAGGGAGCAATGAGCTTAGTCTTACATCATGCATCTCTCCAGGGTTTGGAGGCCTTATGGGTAAGTTCATCTCCCCAAGAAGAACAGGTTGTTGAGGGGAGGGAAGAGCAGGAGGAAGATGCCCAATCACAGAACCTGTTCCCAGCACCAGTCCCCTTGCTGGGTTGCAGGGGAGGTTGGGGATTAGATATAAGGCCATCTGTGGGCCACCCTTCACCGTTCTTGCCTCTCTGAGCTGTCTCCATTGCTGTCCCTGGTTCATCCTGTGTAGTTACAGGAATGTTAGCAGCAGGAAAAGACAAGGGGGCCTGACAGGTGCTGTTTCCATCTCTGGCCCTGTTCTGGCCTGGCTCACACACAATGCCTGGGCTGGTGAGACGCCTGCCTTCAGGAGAGGGATCAGGGACTGAGTCGGCAGAGAGAGGAGGCAGTAGAGAAGACTGGAGAGCAGGAGCTGGAGGCTCAGCTGGGATGGTGTGAAGGTGGGGACAACCAGGACCCTGATGAGGACAGGAGGGCACAGCCATACTGAAACCTGACCTGCAGGGGAGCCTTGAGGCTAGCATGAAGGCAGACACTGGAGAGTGGGCACGCTGGCAAGGAGACCTGCTCACTAAGCGTTTCTATAAGATATAAGTGCGGGTAGGAAACATGGCGGTTGGCCGGCAGGAAGGACAGTGTCGGAAGCTTGAGAGCAGAGCTGCTCATGGGGTAGGAAGTGCAGCAGACTGAGACTGAGGGGTGAACAACAGGCAGGCAGGCAGGCAGGAGGCACAGGCCAGGGCCAGGGCACGTGTTTCCAAGCCTGGGTCTCTGGTTCCCTAGTCCCATTTCCCTGGCTGTAAGGACAGGGAGAGTGTCCAAGAGTCCTCCTGTGCCTAAAGAGATCCAGTGCCAGGCTGACCAGAGGGTTCTGGGAGCCAGTGAGTGCATAGTCTGGAGCCATTGACTTCCTTGATTTCGTTTTTCTTCCTTCCTTTCTTTATTTCTCTTTCTTTCTTTCTTTTTCTTTCTTTCTTTCTCATCTCTCCCTTCTTTCCTTCCTTCCTTTCTTTTTTGACAGTGTTCCTCTGTGCAGCCCTGGCTGATGTCCTGGAACTCCCTCCATAGACCAGGCTAGCCTTGAACTCACAGAGATCCTCCTGCCTCTGCCTCCCAAGTGCTGGGATTAAAAGTATGCATCACCACCGCCCCTGATTTCTTTTTATTGTTGGTGTTGCTGTGTATATGTCATATACATGTGTGTGTGAGTGCATGCGCCCATGTATGTAGATGTGAAGACCAGAGGTTGACATGGGATATCTTCAATTGCTTCTCCACCTACCTTAGTTTCTTGAAGTTGGTTGATTTGGCAAGGTTGGCCAGATATGACCCTGGGATCTGACGGTCTCTATTTTCCCAGCTCTAAGGTGGCACCCTTATGTGGGCTGTTGGGAACTCAGACCCTCCTGCTCTGTGTGCTCAGCAGCTCAGAGGGACTGTGCCTCCATCGTCAGAGGCCAGGCCTACCCTGTCTTTTGTTTTTGACAAGTTCCAAACTTCTCCTTTCTCTCCTGGGTTGTTACAACCCCACCTCCAAATGCTGCCTGCACCCAGTGATTTCCTCCCGGCTGACCTCTGTATTGAGCCTGGTGGGTCTTCCTAAAGCCCAAGCTGCTGCTGTCCAACCTCCCCTGGCTTCCTAGCACCTACAGGGGGAGCTTTTGTGTGACTTGGGCCAAGTTCACGCTGCCCCACCTAGACCTTTGCTTTGGTTACCCAGTTCTGCTGTGCCCCTCCCACTGTTCCTTCCTTGGTGTCCTGTGGGAACTTTCCTCTGGGCTTTAAGACAAGAGTCTGATCACTTTTCATTCAGGGACCTCCTTCTGTCACCCCCCCCCTTTCTTTCCAGGATGACACTCAGAAGTCTTTGGTGGTGCAACTGGGGTACCTCCGGCTTTAGACTGTGAGCCCAGGGTAGGGACACAGATCACCACTGTCAGCAAAAACATGGCGGAAAACTTTGTGAACACTTGGCTCCAAGAAGAGTCTGAGTGAGTGGGGACGAACAGGCTTCAGGAGCCTGGGGTGGATCTCCACCAGATTTGGGGACAGTCTCAGGGCACCAGAAGGGTAAGGCAGGCTCAGCCGTCCTGGGAAAGGTTATTTTGGTCGTGGCAAATAAGCCGTTCTGGAAAACGTGACAAGTTTCTGGTCTTGGCATCTTCATCCCCACGCCCTCCCAGCAGCGTGTGATGAGGCCTCTGTTAATAAAGAGTAATTAGGAGTGGCATTAGAGAGCTTATCGGGAACAGGTGGGGCCCCTTGTCCCACCCGCTCCTTGCCAGTGGCAGGGATGACCTCACACGGTGGCCCAGCCAGGCTGCTTGCTCCCTTGAGGAAGGGCGAGAACCTTCCCCACAGTGACTTCCTACTGTCTTAGGTAAAGTTCCTGAGGACCCATGGTATAGTTGCACCCCAACACACCTCGTGACCTTGTGTGACACTCTTAAATCCTAGTTAAGAAATCCGGAAGGCAGAGAGAGCCTGGAGGGGAGGTCTCTACCAGGCCTGGAGAGCTTTCCTGTCTGTTTCAGAGAGCACCAACGCTTTGCCGTTGGCTCTGGAGAAATCGACCCTGGGTTTCAACATAGAGAACAGGGCGATGAGGCACAGGACAGTGAGGACCTAGAATGAAGAGCTAGGAGAGGAGAAAGGAATGCAGAGAATGAAGGACAGATGCCAGAACCAGGTCCATTCATCCTGTTTTTATGTAGGGGAGACAGGGACCCTCTCCATAGCCGACGCTTGTCTTAGCTTGGAGGTAATTGTGTGGCATGAGCCTCGGGAATGCTGGAATTACAGGTGTGTGCCACCATACCCGCTGGTTTGTCTCTGAGACAGGAACCTACGGTGGGTCTGGTTAGGGGCAAAGACAGCTGTGGAAATGAAAGAAATGGGGAAAATCTTAGGGTGTCCATAAGTCAGTCTTACGGCTCAGTGCAAGGGTGCACATTGGGCAACAATGTGCCCAAAGACCAAAGTTCCAGCTCCAGCAGTGTGCAAACCGAACATGGCAGCACGTACCTATGATCTCAGCACTTGGGAGTTGGAGGCAGAAGGGTCAGGAGTTCAAGGTCAGCCTCTGCTTCACTAGAGGCCAGACAGGGTTACAGGAGAGCCTATCACAAACCAAATCACCCAAGAAGGGACTCAACACAGATGTCAGAAAACGGAGATAGTCACCTGATCCCTGTCAACATCTACAGAGGAAAACTCATGACTCCAGGTTGGACCATTGTATTCTAGGCTGGGCTTCTGGTTTCTGGGTGCTTGTCCTGTCTGGTCACTGTGTCACCAGAGGAGTGCTGGGGTCACAAATGCTCACCACCACATCTGGCCTTTCACGTGGGCTGGAGTCACAAAAGCACACCACCACATCTGGCCTTTCACATGGGCTGGGGTCACAAGTGCTCACCACCACATCTGGCCTTTCATGTGGGCTCTGGGCATTAAACTTGGGCTGCCAGGCTCATGTGCCTCATGCATTTACCTGATGGACTATTTTCCCAGCCCTTATCCATCTATTTCTAAGACAAGGTTTCACTCTAGCCCTGGCAGGCAATGAATGTGTAATCCTCCTGCCTCTGCTCTCCAAATGCTGGGATTACAGGCGTGTGTCACTAAGCCCAATGATAAAGGTTACACTGAAAGATGAAATTATAAAATTTATCATCCAATCCAGAAAAAAAGGAAACACAAGTCCATAAATTAAGAAATGGTTATGTAGAAGCAATCCACTTCAGAAGAAAGAAAAAGAATTCAGGAACTAGGGAGATGACTCAGACATGGTTGGCACCAACTATCTACCTGGGATAAATCTGGGTGAATGCCTACTGAGTGGAAGGAGGGGCTCTAACGAGTGATGAGCCAGACTGTCAGGGACAGTGTATGTGTGTGTGTGTGTGTGTGTGTGCATGCGTGAGTGCGCGTGTAGGCACATGTATTCGTGCATGTGCATATAGATGCCATAGTTCAGTGCCAAGTGTCTTTCTCTAGCAATCTCTACTTTCTTTCCCTCCCTCCCTCCCTCCCTCCCTCTCTCCCTCCCTCCCTTCCTTTTGTTTGTTTTTTTTTTTTCTGAGACAGAATTTCTCTGTGTAGCCCAGGCTGGCCTCTGATTCACAGAGATCCACCTGCCTCTGCCTTCTGAGTGCTGGGATTAAAGGTGTGTGCCACCACCGTCCTGCTAATCAACCTTTTTAAAAGCTGTATGTGTGCACACATATGCACGGGGGTACATGTGTGCTTGTCTGTGTGAGCGTGAAGGCCAAGAGCTCCATAATTGGCATCTTCCTCCATCACCCACCACTTAGTTTTTCTCCACCTAGGGCTCACTGTTTGGCTGGGTTGGTTGTCCGGCAAGTCTCTGGCACCCTCTTGTCTCCAGCCCCTCGGCCTTGAGGTTACAGACACATAGGGCTGCACTTGACTTTTCACGGGTGCTGGGGATCCAAACTTGTTTCCTTATACTTGTGCAGCAAGCTCTTTACTGACTGAGCCATCTCCCTGATCCCTGAAACTGGCCTTTTTTTTACTTGTTGAATTTTATATCATATTTGTATGACATTTTTAAAAACTTGGATTAATTAAGAAACTGTTTGTATACATACATATACACACACACACACACACACACACAGAGAGAGAGAGAGAGAGAGAGAGAGAGAGAGAGAGAGAGAGAAGGACTTACTATGTAGTCAAGGTTGACCTTGAACCCTTGGTCTTCCTGCCTTTATTTCCCAAGTGCCAGGATTATAGGAATGTGCCTCTATACCCTGCTTCTGATGGAAAATTAGCAGGAGGGCTGAGGAGGGGGCTCAGTGGATAAAGCGCTTGCCATGCAAATATGGAGACCAGAGTTTTGGTCCCCAGCACCGACATAATGCAGGGGGGCACGGCAGCATGCCTTTAGCCCCAGTGGTGATGGAAAAGGGGGAGTTCTCAGAACTTGCTGGGTGGGCAGACTAGCCTTGTCAGCAAGCTCTGGGTTCAACTGAGAGACCTTGCCTCAATGACTAATGTGTAGAGCCGTCAGGGAAGACGCGATGGGAATACACACATGAGGCTTCCAAATGTAACAGCACCTGACAAACACAGAATACTTTTGACTCATTGGCTTTATGACCCTGATTCTTCTTCTTTTATTTTTAAGATTTATTTATTTTTAAGTGCATTGGAGTTTTTCCTGCATTTGTGTGAGGGTGTCAGATCCCTGCAAGCTGTAGTTACAGACAGTTGTGAGCTGCCATGTGGGGCCTGGGACTTGAATCTGGGTTCCTCTGACAGAGCAGCCAGTGCTCTTAACTGCTGAACCTTCTCTCCCTCCAGCCCATGAAATGGATCCTTAATCCTCAGTGTTTAGATGTGACACCGAGGGTGATGGGGGAGTCCTCCCCACGGCCTTTGATGTGTGTGCTCTGTCGACTAAACCACCTTCCCCAACCTTAAACCTCACTTTCAAAGGGTTTGTATAGCTGGGTGCATTGGTGCAGACCTGCAATCCCAGTATTCCAGAGGCTAAGCAGGAGATTAGAAAGTTCCGAGCCATCCTGGCTTATATTGTGAGGCCCTGGCTCAAAAACAAACGAGCAAACAAAAGACCACCAGGGACCCCTGTTACAATTCTGCCACCCATACTCCCCCTCATGTGTAATGAGACTAGCGTGTATGCTGGTTAAACATGTACTGAGTTCTAGAAACTTCTGCATGAACGGCATCACTTGGTTCCCACTAGACCGTGTAGGAGTTAAGACCGCTATGCCCATCTTCAAACTGCAGGTGAGGACACAGGGCTCATTGTATAACTTCCCTCCCTGACCCAGCTAGACAAGGTGGGGCTGAATGTAAACCAGGATCTGCCTAAATGCTCGCTGGTACTCTGGTCTGTCACACACACGTATGTGTAGGTCCCAGTGACATGCAGAGGCAAACACGTGCTGACTGGACATAGCATTGTACAGCTGCACACACCCTTGCCCACTCAGAAGGATCCGTGCTCTGAGGCCTCCACTCCCTGTGCCTGCCTGGCTCCCGGGGCCAGAGTTAATGACTGGGCACTGGGAGCCCACGCAGCTGGCTGGACAGACATGAAAGATAAAGTCTATGCGGGCCACCGAGCAGAGGGTCCAGTTACCCACTGGCATGGCTTCCTCCCGGGTGATGGGTGACTGGTACTGCCTTATGGGTCAGCTCCCAAGGCCCTTTCCCTCAGTAAAAAAATCCCTTGATGTTACTTAGCAGCCAGAGAGGAGACTACCAGGGACAAGGGTCTCTGTGGTGCCATCTGGCTGCCTTGGTGTGTTGGTTGTCTGGGAGCTGACTGGAGTTCTTATTCCCAGAGGGGAACACTCCCCTCCCCGCCTCTGCTGATTCCTGCTATATGGTGTTTCACACGGCTTGGTTGGTGGGGCTGGGCAGGAAGCTGATAGCCGAAGTCACAGGAAGTCAGAGGACCTGTGCTTGGGATGGGGCCCTTGGGAATAGAGAAGGATCTGGAATGTGTCTTCTTGCCCCAAGTCCTTGTGTGGTGACTGTATCCTCTTGCTTTGAACTCAGACTTACCTTGTGACATGTGACCCCTGGAGACCTTGGGCCTCTGCACATTGTGTAAGATGGCCTCTATTGTAGATCTGGAAGGCCGTTGCCTTCTAGAACCTCCTCCTCCTGGCTTGGGTGGCCCTCATGCTTCTGAGTCCCTCGGCTCCCCGGGTCCTCCATCACCTTCTGTCTTATCTACTCCCTGGCTCAGCCAAGGACTTGAGCTCTGGAGCTGGGATGATACCTGGGGTTCAAGTGCAGCATTCTCACACGTTAGCCAAGAGACCCTGGCAGCTTGGCCTCTCAAGCCCTCTGTTTCCCCATCTCTTCCACCTTCCTCGAGGGCTGCACGGGGTTTGTATAGGCACACTCCATGGCAGGTCTGGAAACGCAGGCCAGCAGAGCCGCACCAACTCTGCCCATGCTAACTGGGCAGCTACACCACCTTCTGTAACTCTTGAGTGGGTCGCTCACTGCAGCCCCGTCCCCTGGGCGTACAGGACATTGATGGATGGACTCTGACTGAGGCTTGAGTCTCCACGTCCTGCTACTGTCCCATGACATTGGGAGCAGAAAGCACAAAGTCTTCTCTGTGTCATCTGCCAAGGGACAAAGGGATTCTTCCAGCACCATCTTCTCATCTATCTATCTATCTATCTATCTATCTATCTATCTATCTATCCACCTATCTATCTATCATCTGTCTATCTGTCTATCTATCTATCTATCTATCTATCTATCTATCTAGCATCTATCTATCTAGCATCTATCTATCTATCATCTATCTATCTATCTATCTATCCACCTATCTATCTATCATCTGTCTATCTATCTATCTATCTATCTACCAACCCACCTATCTATCATCTGTCTGTCTATCTATCTATCATCTATCTATCTACCCACCTATCTATCTATCATCTGTCTATCTATCTATCTATCTATCTATCTATCTATCTATCTATCTCCTCTCTTCTCTCCCCTTCCCCCTCCCCTCTTCTCTGCCTGTATGTGGTTTGAGCCAGGGTCTCATGTGGCCCAGGCTGGCCTTAAACTTACTACGGAACCAAGGATAACTTTAAACTCCTGATCCTCTTGCCTCTACCTTTCAAATGCTGGGATAATGGGCTTGCATCACGCCCAGCACGATATTATCCACTCTTCCACCCCTCTCCATTTCTGGCCATTGCCTGGTCCAGGTCATTGTCCCTTCTTGCCTGGTTGATGTGGCCACTTCTTAACAGACCCCTACTTCCAGAGTCCTCTCTGGTCAGATCCGAGCTTCACAGACCAGTTATACCTGTCTCCTTAGAACAGCATTTTTCAAGCTGTGGGTGGGACATGATCGTTTGGGGTCGCATATCAGATAGTTACATTATGATTTATAACAGTGGTAAAGCTACAGTTATGAAGTAGCAATGAAATAATTTTATGTTTGGGGTCATCACAACATGAGGAACTCTAAAGGGTCACAGTATTAGGGTGGTTGAGAAACACTGCCTTAGTCCAACACTTGGTTGCTTTCATGTCCCCTGTGCCCTAATTAATATTCAGGTCCATTTCTGGGGTTCCTGACATTCTCGGGGACTGAGGCATCCAGGGCCAACCCCATCCAGCAGACTCTCCTTCTCTCTGTGACAGTCGAGTGTGCAACCTTGCCTCCCGCTGTGAGACTTTCCCCACCTATCCAAACCTACACCCCTGTGGGCTGGAAATTGTTGAAGGCCTTACTGCCCTGACCATCTGGGACTCCCATGGGGTAGGTCACACGAACAACTTGTAGCTGTGTGGCCTGAGCAAGCCTTCAGACCTTTCCGAACTTCAGCTAGACCATTTGTAGATGAGGCTAATAATATTCATGACTGTGTAAGGATGGCATGAGCTACAGTCATGATGATGTGTGGCTGGACACAGCTAGCTCGAGAGGACTGCCAAAGATGGTGACTGTACCCTGAACCTTGCTGTTAGGGGTCGTTTTTTGGCTCAGACATGGCCATGTTCTTTTCTTGTCTTCTTCCTGAAAACTTGGAGCCAGGAAGGATTACCCAAGGTGTACGGAAGGGTAAACTGAGGTTGAGGTATCACCTATATCCTCTCTTATTCTCTCAGGATGGAAAGTGACTGCCAAACCCAGTGCTCCTCAGTAGAGGACAGCCCCTGATTCCTTGTCCCTTGGGACTAAGTTTCTCTCTAGACATAAGTGTTAAAAAAAGAAATTAGTGGTATCAGGTACCGTGCCAAACATTTTACATATGAATTAGAAAGAGTCAGTGGATTTTACATTCCCCTTGCGAGTGTTTAATTCATATCACAAAACCCAGGACTGTCCCCATTTTACAGCGGGTACACCGAGACCCAGAGAAGTTGGCTTGGGACACACAGACCAGTGGCAGTACAGTAGGATTGCAGCTGGGCTTTCTCCTCCAGCTCCAGCTGGCTTTTTTCCCTGTTCTCACCCTCCTTGACCACTGCCCCTGCAGCTCCAGGTTGGGGATTCCACTACAGCGGGGTATGACGTACTCACTGCTAAGGGGCTCATGGCCACATCTGTGCCTATGTAAGCCATTAAGCAGTTGTTGTCATTTTCATAGAATTGACTAGCACCAAAGATCATCTACTGGAGTGGGGTCCTTC
Source organism: Microtus oregoni (assembly GCF_018167655.1). Taxonomy (NCBI): domain Eukaryota; kingdom Metazoa; phylum Chordata; class Mammalia; order Rodentia; family Cricetidae; genus Microtus; species Microtus oregoni. The sequence continues at coordinate 16,007,001 of NW_024543064.1, forward strand.
AAAGCAACCCCTTCCCCATGCACCTCTTCTGGCCTCTCTGGATCTGTGTGTTCTAACCTTTTGTGCTGTGCTGTACTGTTTGGAGGTGACTTTGGGGTGCCCATAGAAACACTGACGAACAGGAAAATAAGCATGCAAGGGTTCTGGTTGGATGAGGATGGATCCTGTCCTCCTCGGTGGTGTGTTCGCCGGATGAGATTCCCCTGGTGTGAGGAGACACATTCCGCAGCATGGTCAATGCCAAGCCATCCAGAGGAAGCTGAGTATGGAGTTACAGGAGACATGCCCTCAGCTGCTGTGTTCACAATGTCCGTGTGCGTCACTGCCTCCTGTCACCTAGCCTGTGGCCAGAGTGATCCAAACGTACAGTGTGTAAGAATGCGGGATGTCATATCCTGCTGGCCACTCCCAGGCCAGGCCACATCGCCTTCCACCCCTATGCACACTCAGGCACATCCTGCGTGGCTCACAATCACTGGCGTGCCTACAAATGTCCTTTTCCAGCATCTTGCTCCCATATGTACAGAGACACTACAAAGAGCACCCCCAAACACACACCCGGTTTATCTTGCACACACATTATCGTTACAACCCGCGGTTTATCTTGCACACACATTATCACCAGGTGTATACACTCCTCTGCTCACTCTCAGCTGACAGTGCACATGTTCACACACACCCACATACCATGTTGCCCATACAGGCACACAGTGTCTCAGGGTCACTCTTTTTTTTTTTTTTTATTTTTCGAGACAGGGTTTCTCCGTAGCTTTTTGGTTCCTGTCCTGGAACTAGCTCTTGTAGACCAGGCTGGCCTCGAACTCACAGAGATCCGCCTGCCTCTGCCTCCCGAGTGCTGGGATTAAAGGCGTGCGCCACCACCGCCCGGCCTCAGGGTCACTCTTACGTGCGTCCTGGTGCACAAAGACACATCCTCTTCCCAGAGAGGCAGACACATATGGGGACACCACACACACGAGAACCCAGCTTTCTCCTCTTCATTTGTCCACACCCAGCAGACGGGATACCTGGGCACCCTGCCCTCCCCCACCCCCAGGTCCTTTGCCGGCATTCCTCCCACCAAAGCCACAGCCAGGGAAGCTGCAGGGCTGGGCCAGGCGGATGGGTGTGGTGCCGTGTGGCAGAGGAATTCCAGGCAGGCCCCTTCTGCTCCTGGCCAGCGCTAAGTGCCTTCACACAGAAAAGAGCCATCGAGAGAGGCTTTTCCGGCTAGAGATTAATGTCACTGAAAAATGTGGGTCCCGAGCGATTAATGCAGCCTTCTTTGCCACACATTATCCGAGTGCACTAAAGCGAGAGGCAGCTCATTTCTGGCATGTTTTTAACCTGCTTGGCTCGCAGTGAAAGGAGTAAAGAGGACGAGCCAGACTGGGAGGGGGGTTGGGAGCCTGAGGGTGGAGGTCTTGTAGGCATTGATTGGGTACCCCGGAGTCAAGGTGGGGGAGCTAGATCAGCCGATGTGAGGGGTCCCAGCTACAAGGTTTGGGGGGGTAGCAATTGTGGGCCCCACCCAGTCTCAGAGCCCCGAGGCTGTAGCTCTGCGCTGTGGCTTGGGCCCTGCTGCTCCAGGAGCTGTCAGACTTTGATCCCAGCTCTTAGAGTGGCTGTGGGCATCCAGCTCCACCTTCTGGGGCCTCCTCCCCCGCACCTGTCAAATGTCAGCCATCCATTCTTTCCTTATGGGTGTGTGGAGGGGATGGAGTGACATCCTGTCGGGTTTCAGGGCGCAGGACACAGGGTCACGAGGGATGGTGGTTGCAGTGCACGCGGCTGCAACAGGTCCCTTCAAGTGACTGCGACCAATTGTGAATCTGCTTAGAGCCTTAGCACCTTCATCTGCAAGTCTGGTACGGCTCCTGTTGCTATAGGGGCCCTGAGATTGGCAGCAATGGTGGACAGAGGGGCTCAACAGCTGCTCTGTTGCCTGGTGGCACTTGTGGTAAGGCTGGCTGAGTTCCCACGATCAGTGTCTGCGGGCAGCTGAGTGACAAGACAGGGTGACAGGAAAGAAATGCACAGGGGTTTTGCTTCCCCTATCAGAACTAGAGCAGGAGGAGAAAGAGGGATGGGACCAGAGAGACAGCTGGGAGAGACAGTGTCTTCCCGAGACTCGTCTGCTGCAGGGAAGGTCACAGGCCTCCCTGCATCCCTGTGGCAGGAGACAGCATCTGTCCTCACCCTTTTCTCTTGGTGACCATGAAGGTCTAATCGTATCTACCTGAGTATTCAAAACAGAGTAGGCACACTGCCCTGTTCAAGTCACACAGCAAAGCAGGGGTTGAGTTCCGTTTCATTTGGTGTAGGCAGTCTCAATGGGCCCTGTGGTCAGGCAGGGACACTGAGAGTTTGAGAGTCACAGAAGAGTATGCCCCTCTCATTGAACAACATGAAGCAGACTGTATTCTTTCTTATGAACAGATGGCCCAAGCACTGGCTGGTTCTGTTACCTGTGGGCCTGTCCCTCCCTCCAGCAGCAGATGCCCTATGGTCACCGTTGTCACTGTCCCCAGGGGTCTGGACGCCCCTTCCTGGGTTTCGCCCCTCAGAATCCAGTCCTAGGTAGTGGGTTTAGCTCTTGCTGTCCTGGTGTTGGGTAGGGTAAGAGCTGCCACCATGCGAGGTGCTCCCATCAGGAACAGTAAAAGGCAGAGCCATGTCCCAGCCTTTGCAACAGGCTGGCCACATGGCACACTATAGCCACCAAGCTCTTTCTGGTCTTCCTGAAAGGATAAGCCAGGTGTTAGGGGGCTAGGCTGCTTGCATTCCTGTTCTAGCAGGACATAAGGGAACTCTGGGCCCTGTATACCCAGGGTCACAGTGCTGTGGCCGATGAGGTGACCCGAGTGGTTAGGGCTGGCTAGCTCAGCTGCTTGGCCATATCCAGCAAGGTGGGGTCTGTCAGGAAGTCAGCTTGACTCTTGGTAGGGTCGCACCTGCATACCACTCTAAGGGACCCGGGACTGGCAACTGGGGAAGGGGCTTCTCTGGTGGCTTCTTTGGCTTCTCTCTGCATTGAGAAGAAACAGCCGACACGGCTGCCGTTCCACACGCAGGAGCACTCGGGGCTTGAGGAGGAGCGCCTCATGACCGTGTGGGTTGTAGCAGCTGCAGGGTCACTGGAGTGAAGTGATGGCTGTGGCAGTGGATAGGCAAGGACACTTCCCTCTCTCGGACCCAGCCTATCAAACTTTATACACACAGGGTGGTTTCACATCGTGCTCCGCCACAGTGCTTCTGAACAAACTGTCCTCCCCACTTTGGTAAGGGACTAGCGACAGACTTCTCATGTCTGGGATACCGTGGGAGCAACCTCTGGGACACAGAGACAGGTCATCAAAGACTTTGGAGTTCCTTTCTTTAACTTTTTCATCCCTTACTTGGGGAGAAACCTGTTGGGTTACTCAGGTAGTCACTTGGGAGGCCTCCCGTCAACTCCCACAGCAAGGGAAAGGTCTTGGGGACCAATGCCCTGTCCCGGTCAGGCCTTCCATGGCTACAGCTGTGACTGCCATCCTGTCTGCAGCCTGGGGAGGAAGAACCATCCCAGAGCTGCTCAGCCTGTGGCCTCGAGGACCCTGGCCAGAGAGACAACGACAAATGTTCATTGTCAGTTTGAGTTGGGAGGCTGGGGAACCACTGATTACACAGTCACACGTAACTGCTGCCCCTGAGATAGAGGACACTGCTCACATGTCCATCAAGGGTGAGTGGGGGTGTGGCCCTGGGGATGGAATATTATACAGTGGCGAGAAGGAACAAAACGTATCTGTAGGCAACAAGACGGCCAAAACTTACAAATCAGTCATGTGAAGGAAGTGATTGCATTCATGGACAGCTGGAGCCCAGTAAAGCAGTCCACAGTGCAAAGGTGAGGATGGAGGTCATCCTTGGACAGTGGCCAGGATGAACAGAAGGAGGTTGTGTAACTGCTTTATGTGAGTGAAAACTTGTAAGTGGTATGTTTATGATTGTATTTTGGATTTTGTACATGAGACCTTAGTAGCAAGCTAAAGGAATACGCTGTGTGGAACCTGGTTGCCTCCCAGCCAGCTGGGGCACATTTGCTGCTGAGACACCTACTGGCCTGAAGGACTCTGACAGGGTCAGAGGTGGGAAGGGAAAGGCTGGGGGTGGTCATGTTGGGACCCCCACATGGGACTTTGCCTGCATTCTCCCCTTCCTGGTCTCCATGCCTCTCAGAAGATGGGCAGGAAGAGACAAAGGCCTGGCACCTGCCTGGAGTTAGGGTCAGCTGAGGGCTTTTCCGGGGCAGCAGTCAGGGCGTGGGGAGACGGGCCTGGCTTTGTGCTTCATAGTTTGCCCTAATCCCAGCCCTGCCCTGCAGCCTGCCTAATCCCCATTCATGGGACAAGTGTTTTCAGCAACGGACCCAGGCCTGAAAGCGTCCCAAGAGGCCCTCTTCCTCCCATGGACCCTTAGCCCCCAGGGCAGGGGGCAGGGGAACTTCGAAGGGCCTGGCCCCACCCCACAGTGGTTTGTTTTCCGCTTTCTTAAAGAACTTACATCTGAAAATTATTCATAAAAAATTTAAAACTTAATTACATTTGTTATTTATTTATTTGTGTGTGTATGTGTGCTCGTGTGCACTCAGTGTTTGAGGGCATGCATGTGGAGGTCAGAGGGCAATCTGTGGGAGGTGATTCTCTCCTCCCACAGTGTGGATCTCGGGAATGGAGCTTGGTGTTAAATTTGGTGGCAGTTGTCTACTGCCGGCCCTCCCCGCCCCCCCCCCCCCCCCCCAGCGTCTTCTTTAACCTCACTGTTCAGAAGCTGCAGCCTCCTGGTGGTTTTTCTCCCTACCTCTCCCGAGCTAATCTCTGTATCTGGACCTTTGCACAGACTCTCTGCTTGGTGTGTTTCTCCTCTGAGCCTTGCGTAGCCACACTTAGCGGAGGGTCTTGGCTTAAACATTGCCTCCCCGAGTCAGCTTTCCTAGAGACCCCATGGACCACTCTCAAGTCACATCTTCCTGTGTCTTGGTCTTAATTTATTGCCTTTCCCTGTCTCTCCCTGGAATGTGAGACACGGAGAGCCGGGTCCTCATGTGCTGAGTTCCTGCCCCCCGAGAGTGACATTACAGGCTCTCCATGGATGAACGAGCGGGGAATGAATGAGGGTGGCTTCTGGAGGGAACGTCTCCCAATCGTGATACAATCCAGGTCATCACCACTTGTTCGACATAGAAATAGTGGGGTGAAGGGTTAATATGGTCAGGCTATACCCAGAGAGGTGACAGCCAGTGTGCATGGGCTGGCCTTGCATGGCAATCTTACTGCAGGGTCTTTCTCAGACAGGCATTACCTTCTGCTTCCGCACAGCCTCCTCGAGGATGCCGTCCCTCTCACCTGTTCGCACAGAGCCTGCATGATTTTTGTCACTGCAGCATGAGCCCAGTAGGCACGGGAAGAATGTCGGAAACTCTGTTCCAACCTGCCCACCGTACAAGTGTGGATACCAAGACCTAGAAAGCAGGGCTAACCTTCTCCAAGCAACCTGTTCAGTGCCTGCTGGTGCTTACTGACCCAGTCAGCTTACACCCAGGCGCTGTAGACCCAGGCAGCAGGCTCGCTTGCCAATCACGTGATTGCACTCCCACAGAGGAAGCAGCCTGTCCAAGGTCAGAGAGCAAGGCTGGAGACTTGAACTTGACTCTTTTGTAATCTCCACGGACTTTTCTGGAACTCTTGCCAGAGGGTTGGAAGGCTTGTCTTAAAGCTCTTCCCTGGAGGCTCTAGGCTTGCCCATTAGGCTGCAGGCGCAGAGATCAGAGGTCAGAGCTGGCATGAGGCTTGCCCACATTGTATGTGTGTGTGTGTGTGTGTGTGCACACGTGTGTGTGATGCCACGCCCTGCTATTCTACAGTCCCCTTTGAGCAGTTGGGGACCAGATCCTGACTAATTCTATACAAATGAGCGAAGACCCAGAAGAATGTTGTTTGGTAAGAAAGCAAGCATTCAAAGATTCAAAGCCCAGCCTTCACTGCCCTTGTACCCAGGCCCACTACCTGCCAGCAGCTGACAAAGCCTTGGGGAAGAGTCTCAGGGTTGCACACTTGGAGGTCCCTTGGAAGACCTTTAACCCTTGCGAACGGGTAGAGGGCGGGCAGACCAGTCTCTTGAAGCAAGACACAGAGGGGACTATGCAGAAACCATGAACATGGCCTAGTCAGAGGGTAGGGGCTTGGTGAGCATACAGTGAGATCCCCAAAGGGATTGCCTGCTGCAAAGGCTGTCCTGGGTTCATTCCTACAGAGGATGGGGACAGAAAGCAAAGGGAGCACCAGGTGCCAGTGACTTCAAATAAGGCTCCCTACACTCATGTGCCAACCTTAGAAGTGGGCATTCTCACCTCCACTGCACATTCAGGGAAACTGAGGTTCACAGGGACAGAGCCTTATTTGGGAGGAGATGACCCATGACAGTCAGTACTGGAATGACCCTGTTCACCTGGGCTATTGTCCCTGTTTCATGCATGGGCATGTGAATGTGTGTGTACATGTGTATGGTATGTGTGTGTGTTCATATATATGTCCGTACGTGTGTGAGTACATGTGGAGGTCAGAGTTACTGGATGTGTCTGCAGGAGCGTGTCTGTGCCTGTGCGCATGTGCCACAGCACGCCTGTGGAGGTCAGAGAACAACTTATAAGAGCTGGTTCTCTCCTTCCCCCATGTGGACTTGTCAGCAAGTACCTTTATCTTCATGGCTCCTTCCACAACACCTTCTCTTTGAGCAGGGTCTCTCACTGGCTAATCCGACTGAGAGGCAAGCCCTTGGGATCCTCCTGCTTCTTTCTTTACAGAGCTGGGGTCTTAGGCACATGCCACAGTGCACAGATTTCTGTTTGGGACTGGAGATTCATTCATCAACTCAGCTACTCTTTCATCTATCCACCTTCCAATCCAACTACATAGTTCCTTCCTTCCTTCCTTCCTTCCTTCCTTCTTTCCTTCCTTCCTTCCTTCTTTCCTTCCACCATTGATCCTCTCATATACCCATCAATCTAACTATCTATCCATCCATCCATCCATCCATCCATTTTTCAATCCACCCATCCTCCTGTCTATCCACTTACCTTCCAACACATCCATCCATACATCCTCTCACCAACTTACCCATCCATCCATCCTCCTATCCATCCATCTATCCTCTAACCGACACACCCACCCACATCCATTCTCCCCTTCATTAATATGTCATCCACCCATCTATAGATCCATTCTCCCATTCATTCACTATCATTATCACCACCATCACCATCATCACCACTCTCACCATCACCACCAACACTACTACTACTACACAACCACCACCACTGCCATCACCACCATCACCACCATCACCACTGTCACTACCATAATCACCACACCACCATCACCACTACCACCATCATCACCGCCATCACCGTTGACTTGAGCTAGACAGGGTAAACAGCTCTTTCATTCCCCGAGGCCCCAGTCCTGGAATCTTGGTCAGACACACGACAGAGCATGTTAGGGCTGTGTGTGATTGCTGAAGGCCATGGTGGCCTTACAGAGGGAGTGCAGGTTTCAAATGGGACTGCTCTGGGATCTGGTCTTGACTCTGTGTCTCCCTACATGTGACTCCTACCTGGATTCAGTTTCCTGTGGATGGGAGGAGCACACATCTTTCTAAGGGAGAAGAGAGGAGAGAAGGGAAGGACAATGGACCAGAATGTGACCAGCACTCCAGAGTCTGTGCTGAGCTCAGGCAGCCGCACCATGTGTGTTTTAGATCCAGAAGAGCTAGCTCCAAGCCAGAGTCTGGTTGAGAATGGAACCCAGGACCTTGGGCATCTGGGCAAACACTCTGCCACTAAGCCCTACTCAATCCCTAAGCCAAGGGATCCTAGAAGGTCAGCTCACAGGGCAGGGCCAGATAGCGAGTCGCTAGCTGTTGAGCCGGGTACTCTTAGGGACACCTAATCTACAGAGGCTGACTTTGTCTCTATTCATTAGGGACACCTAATCTACAGAGGCTGACTTTGTCTCTATTCAACGATCTTACAGCACCAAGGCCATGGTGAGGAGAAAATGGCAGTGTGGGAGAGGGCAGGGCGGGGGAGGGACAATGACAGAGAAAATCTGGGTCCAGGTGTGCACCAAGGGGTGGGGACACTGTTCATTCCACCACGTTGGCTCTGACTTCCCTGGTCCCCCACCTTCGTACTAGCTTTCACCATGACAGTGGCGGTGGTGGGAGGGTGTGCAGAAGGGAAAACTGAGGCTGTAGCTGGTGACGGTCATGCTGGGAATTGTAATTCCAGAGAATGACTGGGCTGAGGTCCCATGACACCTCCCTAGCTCAGCAGAGCCCGGGGGTTAGGGGCACAGAATATTTACCAGGCAGATGATGCCTATGGGGACCCTGCCCTTTAGGGCTCACTTGGGATCCTGGCTCCATGATGGATGGATTAGAGTGTCACCTGGGTTGGCCACCCAGGCCAAGTTGCCAAGGCCCCTCCCCCAGCTTCTCCCCAGAGGCCCCTGCACTGCCTGGGCCTGCTCTCCCCTCCTCCCTCATAGCTTGCATTCCTCTGTAGCTTCCCCTCAAGGCTGCAAACAGGAGCAGCAGTGCCCTGCTCATGGTCCCTGCAGCCCTCCCCGCTCTCCCAGCAATGGATTCTGGGGTGTCCCTGGTTGCAAAACTCTAAGTAGTTTTAACCAGCTCCCCATGTCCCCCCAGAAACTATCCAGATTGCATTCGGGCAAAAAGGTGTGGGATTTATTTGAATGGAAACTCAGACTGGGACCACAGGCATGAGAGGGTTCAAAAGCACTCGCAGTCCAGTGAAGTATTCTAGAAACCATCCAGGAAGGCCACCATCCAGCTGACGGACCTTGCCGGGCTCAGATTTCTCATCTTCCAAATGGAGCCATAAGCATCTACCTCTACAAAAGATGACCAGTTTAGACTGTATCTCCCATTGCTAGGAGTCCTCACTAGGGTCAACCTCATGGATTCTAGGAACTTTCCTCTATGTTACCCCCAAGTGCCCCCCAATTCCTCTCTCCCTCCAGCCCTTCCCCCAGTCAGATCCTTCCCACTCTTGTCTCCATTTCTCCTTCTCAGGAAGATCCATACCAGGCCCCAGATCTTCTCTTTACCTGACCTCTCTGGGTCTGGAGAGTGTAGCTTGGTTATCATTTATCTAACAGCTAATATCCACTTATAAGTGAATACACACCATGTTTGCCTTTCTGGGTCTGGGTTGCCTCACTCAGGATGATTTTTTTCTGGTTGCATCCATTTGCCTGCAAATTTCATAATGTCATTTGCTTTTTTTTTTTAAACAGTTGAATAATATTCCATCGTGTAAATGTGCCATATTTTCTTTATCAGTTGAGGACCGTCTAGGTTGTTTCCAGTTTCGGGTCGTTATGAGCTAAGCAGCAGTAAAGACAGTTGAGCAAGTATCCTTGGGGCAGGATGGAGCATCCTTTGGGGAGATGCCCAAGACAAGTCTTGAGGTAGATTGGTTCCCAGTATTCTGAGAAAGCACCATATTGATTTCCATAGTAGTTATACATGTTTACCCTCCTACCAACAATGGAGGAGTGCTCCCCATCCTTGCCAACGTGAGCTGTCACTTGTGTTATGGTTTAAGATAGGATCTCAAACTAGTTTTGATTTGCATTGCCCTGATAGCGACAGATGCTGAACATTTCTTTAAGCGTTTCTCAGCTATTAGAGGTTCCGCTATTGAGAATTCTCTGTATCCACAGCCAGACACCATAATACAGAGAGAGAGAGAGAGAGAGAGAGAGAGAGAGAGAGAGAGAGAGAGAGAGGTGCAGTCATCAGCCTCTCTGCAGTGGTTCGTGTGTGTGTGTGTGTGTGTGTGTGTGTGTGTGTGTGTGTGTGTGTGGCGGGGGGGGCGAGGAGCAGGAGGAGCTCACGGCTCTAGCCTCAGCAGGAAGCTCTTGGTCTCTACTTTCTCCTCTGGTAGCCCCCTCCCTCAGCCTGGGATTCTGTCTCAGTATATAATGGGTGAAAACCATACCTATCACTAGGTCCCCAAGGGCAGGGGTGGGGACTCAGCTTTTGGCATCCTTGGAACTTGGTCCTGGCCCTGGCACTGAGTTCGTGCCTAGAAGGAGTTTGTAGGGTGAATACCTGTCAGTAACAAAGCCACACCCCGTTCTCCAAGCCCTATCTGTCCCTGTGGGGCAAAGCACCTGGGGTTCTGGGCATCACCTCTTGGGATCCCTGGTTCTCCCTGACCTGCCTTTGCCTGCCCATGAGGGAGGGTTCCAACACCCGGGTGTCTCCACCTTTCCTGATCTGTGCAAGCAAGGAGAGGTGAGAGCTCGGAACTTCCTGGGCCTTGGCTGGAGGGGTACAGCCAGGGCAGGAACAGGGGGGAGGGCTGTCCACTCTACCCACGTGATCCTGTTCACTCATTTGTTCATTTATTTTCTTGCTCACTCGCCTTACACATCCACCCACTAACTCTCTCACCCACCCACTCACTCAGCTGCCCAATTCTTTATCTGCATCTCTATGCCTACCCCTGAAGCAGCTTCCTTCATGGCACATCAGGGTAAACCGAGGCTCTGTCAGGTGCCACAGTCTGCAAGAGGCAGCAGACTCCCCTGGAGGATCCAGTCTGAGCTCTAGTGCTTGAAGATCAGGGGAGTCAAGAGAGAGAAAACACAGTGGAGGAAGTGGCCAATTAGCCAGGATTGTGGTTTCCACTGGTGAGGGTGGCTGGCCCTGGGGAGGGTGGCTGGCCCTGGTGAGGGTGTCTCGCCCTGGAAAGGGTGGCTGGTCCTGGGAAGGGTAGCTGTCCCTGAGTAGGATGGCCACCACTGGGGAGGGTGGCTGCCCCTGGGGAGAATGGCTGCCACTCGGGGGTGGGGAGAGATGCTGGAAATGTGCACCCTCGCCACACAGTGCGGTCACCCTGACTCCCATTTGTTTGATGCTGGTTCTGGCCTGATGTCACTCTTCCATGAGGTGTCTTCAGTTTCACAGTCTGGCCAAAGGTCTCAAAAGACAGTGTCTCCAGGCTCATACCTGCACCCCACCCATCCACTCTTCCCTCAAGGCCAGGCAGGACATGGTAGATGGCACCACCCTCCAGCTGGCACACCTTCCTGGGATTTCTCTGACTTGCACATTCTTGCACTCTTGCCACACCCTTGGGGCACAGGGGAACCTAGTGTGCATGCCATGCTCTCGAACAAACCCGTGTCCCCGCTGGCTCTCCATACCTCATACCAGGCCACCACCCCCACACCACTCCAGGCACCCTAAAAGATCTCTGACTGCTGGGCAGGTGTTTCCAGCTGCCCAGGCTTGCCCCACGGGTGGGGACGCAAGTTTGGCTTGGGCATAAGGCCAGTAAGTGTTGTGGGGGGCCCTCTAAAACCTGGGTGTCCGCACCTGCGGGGACATGCCTAGGGCTGGCGCAGCCTTGGTAGCCTCTCCTTCCACTCTTAGCATCTGGGAGGGCAGCCAGTGACAGGCTAGGGGACAGCGGCCCCATGTTCTTGGAGTACTGGGAGGCTGAGGGGTAGCCAGGTGGGCAGGCCAGGGCCAGTTAACTCTGACAGCAAATCCCAGGTTCCCAGCAGGGTCCCCTGGCAGCTGTCATACTTAGCTCTCCCCCTGAAGTGGGCAGAGGACAGCTTTTCAGACAGCAAGGCATTCTGAGGTCTAGAGTGGACTAGCACAAACTCCCCTTGGGGGCCCCATTACGCCTGTGTTTTAAAGCAGCAGGACGGTGTTGGAACTGGCACACCGTGGCATCCACTTGTTTAAAACGGCACCACTCGGTGGCTTCTGTTACATTCAAAGTTTGAGCATATGGTAACCCAGAGTGTTTGAGTCGCCTCTGAGAGGGACCCCATTTCCCTTCGCTGCTACTGTTTCTCTCTCCACACTCATCTCCTGACTCCACAGATGCCCCTGCTCTGGTCATGTGAACACGGGCGGGAGAGCATGCTGCCCCTGCCGGGCTCCTTCTCTTGGTGCCGTCCCCGCTGAGTGGTAGTCCTCACTCTTGTTCATGGCTGAGTTCTATTCCGGGGGATGGGTCAACTGCTTTTTTGTTTGGTTTGATTCATCTCATGATGGGGAATGGGCTGCTTTTCTGTTAGTCTAGATTTGTTTAGCCCGTGACCTGTCCCCACACGGAGAGGGAGGGAGACCGGAGGACAATACGACAAGCAGGACTCAGAGGGAGAGGGAGGCTGAATTCTGAAGGCCCCCCCGGGGGAGGTGGCCAGCTTTGGAGGCCTACCGCCTGTCATCATAGACACTTCCTCCACTTCCTTCTTATCCTGCCTCGCTTCATATAGAGTGACAGTCACAGGCAACATGATACCAACGTCTTTGTGTACGAAGGTGCCAGCAGACCCTGACACAGTGACTGGAAACCCAGTGAGATGTATGTTGTGGCCGTATCCAGTTTACAGATGGGGACACTGAGGCTCCAGATATCGGAAGACTCCCAAATCACGCCACTGTTGGGGCTGTATTTGAACCCAGATCCGCTCACTGCCTAGAGAACTTGATGTGATCCCCTGATCCTGCCCTTGTGCCACAACCTGGGATCTTTGTTCTGCCCACACCACATTGAGTCCCATGCAATCTAATTCCCCTGTGTTGAGGTGCATGGCAGTTATGCTGAGGTCAGGGGAACTGTGGAGGCAGAGTTTTGCTGAGATTTATTTAGCGCTCACTCTGGCTTGGACTCCAGAATCCTGTCTGAGCCAGACACCTTCCCTAGAGACCGGGAGTTAAAGTGGAGGAAGTGGTAGGTCAAGGCAGGGTGGCACAGAAACCTTGGAGAGGATGGGGGGAATAGAGGACCTTCAGGGCTTGTCTAGGTGGGGATGTTCAAGCTGGACTTCCTGGGGAGGTAACACCTGGATCCACATGACCCTCGAGAGAGAATACTGTAGCGCATCACGCTTGTCTACGCTCTATGCGCTGCCATACAGTTCGTGAACCCAGCAAGGGGCTGGAGATTGAAACACACAAAGACTCACAGACAGAGACACGGGTCATCCTTGAAATAGGAATGCCCCTTATTGTGTACCAGAGCTGCTTACATAGAGATTCTTTTTTTTGTTTTTTGTTTTTTGTTGTTGTTGTTTTCTTTTTTTGAGACAGGGTTTCTCTGTAGCTTTGGAGCCTGTCCTGGAAGTAGCTCTTGTAGACCAGGCTGGCCTCAAACTCACAAAGATCCGCCTGCCTCTGCCTCCTTAGTGCTGGGCTACCCGCCTGCCCCGCTTATATAGAGATTCTTAACTGATAGCCACGCTCCAGCCGAACACACCAGAAACCACTCTCCTGCCATCAGGAACTCCTGAGGGTCTCGTGCTCAGAGCAGCTGCAAGCTGTCTCAGAGCAGAGGAAAACAAGTTGTTTACAAGAAATTCAGGATCTGGGGGTTCACAGCTCCCAACAGAATACTGCTAGCCCCTGAGGGTGCTCCTGGCTCCCGAGGGAGGGTGCTCCTGGTTCCTGAGGGAGGCTGCTTCTGTTGCAAGAGACAGCTGGGAAAAGACAGAAAGGGAGAGAGGCAGAGGTTGCCTTTTCTAGAGTGTCCTTATGGAGCCCAGGCTCCATGTGACAGATGAAGCTTGAGATGAAGAGGGGTCAGACCAGGAAGGTTCCAGAACACGAGGCAAAAGAAACTCAGACCTTCTTCTGGGATCAGCAGGGAGGCAGTAAACATTTGAGAATGGTGACAAGGTACGTAGCGTCACCCAGAGTGAAGGTGGAGGGAGGCCAGAAGGATGGAGCTGGAGAAGAAGCAGGGGAGGGTGTCTTATGGGGCAGGCTCAGAGGTGGAGATGACAGAAGAAGGGACTGACAGGGTGAGGTGGTATAGACAGGGACAGCTGAGGGTTTGAGAAACGCTCAGAGGCAAGCCAGAGGGATCAGTAGGAGTCCAGAGTCCTCCCGCCTTGTAAGATGCAGAATTTGCAAGCTACATTGGCCAGGGACATGTCCTTCAAGATCTCCAGACGTCTACAGCAACTACGCAGATGCCTCCTGAAGCCCCACAGAGCACACCACCTGCCAGTGGGCTTGCACTCATAACAGCTCAAGCAGAGGTCAAGCTGACCTATGGCAGCAAGGCTGATCCTTGTGGCTCTGGGTGGGGACTAGTGCCAGCAGGGCACAAGGGACACTTCAGGAATGGTGAAATGTTCTCTTCCCTGCTCGTGGGAGGACCTGGGTCTCCATCCTGACCAAAAGCACCAGGCATTTGAATGTGTAGCTAGCACCTCATAGAGAGAGGAAGAGAAACCAGAAGCTAAAACAGGTCAAATGGAGACAGGTGGAGAAGCTAGGGTCCTGGGTGGATGTGGCCTGTGTCCTTGGCCATCAGGGTTGTCCCAGGATCCTGACTTTGAGCACCTGAGGAGGATGCTCCTTGGCCTCTATGACCCAGGAAGAAGCCCCAGCTTTCCAGTCAGCCTCCCTTCCTATGACTCCCTGAGTGTCCCCAAGGGGTACCCACCTGTCTACTCAGATTACCGCCTGGCGACAGTGGAGGGGTTCTGGTGGAGGGGTGCGGGCGGTCCCTCTACAAATCCCTGGTTAATGAATCCCAGGAATCTGCAGACAGGGAACAGCCCCTTCTTTGGGGTTTGGTGAGAAGGATGGGGGATTAGGGCTTGGCAGCAGGGGTGCCTCCTCCCGGGGGGCTCAGTTTTCACCCTAGGAGAAATCCGAACTGGCATTGGCCCCCCACTCTCGCTTCCCCTTCGCAACAATCCGTTGTTCTTACAAGAGGCATTATCTGCCTAATCCTTGACTGCCCCGGCTGGCTCCCGGGGTGCAGGGGTGCTGGGACCCATACCAATTTCCCTCCCATCTATCCCTTACGCTGGGTGTACAGCATGTCCCCTCCTCGGCCTTGCTGGATAAACTGGCAGGACCACGGGAGAAGGCAGACCATGGCAAGGTTCCCATTCCAGACCTGACCAGCACCGCCCGAGATGCTCACGCCCACTTTTACCCTCACACTCGGGTGGATTCTTGGGTTGGTGCATAGGGACAGCATGGGTGGCCACTATCCCTCAGTTCTGAAGGTCAACAGACCAGACAGACTGAAGGCGAGAATACTTTCCGTGCACTCCGGGTCAGGCATGTGCCTTTAACCCAAACTGCAGCACTCCCCAGCCGTGGGTACTTTGGCAATTTCCTTAGGAGAAGGCTTTCCCTAGAAGGGGGGCTGTGTGGAGCAACTAGGGCATAGTGTTCCCATAAGTGCCCAAGAAATGGCCACAGGTTATCTTGACTGCTCTGAGACAGACCCACCTCCACTCTGTCCCCAGCAAAGCTTCTGGCTTAGCCAGGACCCTGGTCCTTGGCCTTTGATCTCTGATGGGTCTCTGTAGAATTCTCTGAGCCTTGGATGGTTGTGGTGGCCTCTGAGTGTTACTAGATACCAAAGAAATGAGTATGGTCATGCTGGCCATAGCATGGCAAGGCGGTACACAGTCAGTAGTAGCTAAGTCCTAGGGCTGATGGGAAGACTCTGGGACGACACCAAGGGGTCAGGCAGTCTCAGCTTCTGAAGCTTTTCAGGTTCCCAGAGTGGCCAAGGTGGCCAGGGAAGGGAGAAGATGCTGCATGAAGCTTGACAGGTATTGTGGCTAGGGACAAATAGGAGACTAATTGACGGACCAGGGTCAACTGAATGCAGGCTCATGGTCAGCCCTGCGCTTCCCTATCCTACATAAATGAAAGACCCCAGGAGTTCCCAGACCTGCATTAGGAGGTCCCCAGCCACAGCCTTGTGGCTCACCTTCAGGCCCCTACTGGGGTGACAGAGTCCATCGACGCCATGACAAACAAGAGATTCCCTGCAGAAAGCCTTGCCCTGTGACCACCAGGAATATCACCCTCTCTAGATGTCTTGACTTTCAAGGCATGGGCAGTGCTTCCTTGTTGGATTAATCCCAGCTTTTTATGGCCCCTTCGCTCTGAACCTCTGCTCTAGAGCATAGAGCCCGGGAGAGAACCACAGGCTCTGCCTTTCTGGACCTCAGTTTGCTCTCTGATCAGAGAAGGCAGCCCTCATTCAGCTGGGATGGTAGAACCATAGGGCAAGAGGAAGGGAGGGAGGGTGGGAGGGAGGGAGAGCAGTGGCCAGTGGGGTGGGGTAGGCGTGGCCCTGGATCAGGGCACACAAAGGGGCATGTGTCCTTGGTGGGCAGCAAGGGGTGGGCTGGGCGTCATGCTTGGGATGGGGATTTGGTCCCAGAGATGGCTTTATTATGTTTCCTTTTTAATTACAATGTCCCGGCTCCCACAAGGACAGCTTTTGTCAAGCAGCTTAGGGGAGGGAGGGAGGGAGGGAAAGAGGCTGGGCTGGCCCCTGGCTGAAGGGGCACAACAACACTGCTGGCAGGGCTAGACACCCCCAAGGAGGGTGGTGTGGGAGATGGGAGCAGGGGTAGCTGGTGGAGTGGGGACCCGGGAGCTGCGTTTGGCACAACAGACACCTTCCCATTCCATTTCTTTGTCGCACTCTTGATTTTGACACCCTGAAGTGATGTAGGGTGGACCAGCTCCTGCTCCACTGGGTGGCTCAAGAGAACTAAGCGAAGCATCATCCGTGCTTCCTGCTTCCACCTTCTGGGTTCTTCATCTCATTCATTCATTCATTCATTCATTTATTCATTCATCACCGAACAGGCTCTTTGGCAGACAGTACTTCCGGATGTCTGTGTGGTAGCTGGCACATGGGTCTAGCTCAGTTCTGAGGACAGAGGGCTCATCTGCTCCGTCAGTCATCTCATGCTCCAGGAAGGAGGGTCATGCAGCCAGTCTTCCCCTTACAATTAGGCTTGACACAGTGGGCCCTCGGGGAAAAGTGTATGTTGTGTATGTGTGTATGAGTGCTTGTATGTATCTGCATGCTGTGTGCTTGTGTGTGATGTGTTTCTATGTATGTGTGATATGTTTGTGTATATTGTATATGTATGTGTGAGTGATATTTTTTTTGTGTGGTGTATGTGTATGTTGTGTCTATGCATTGTGTTGTGTTATGTTGTCTCTGTGTTGTGTGTGTATGCATGCACACGTGTGACCACCCTGCCTATGTGCATCTTCCCAGTGCGTTGTCACCTGTTCTGTGTGCTTTTGTTTTTCCTTCTTTGAAGAAGCAGCACAAGGCTCCTCAGATGAAGAGAGAATGACACAGCCCTGCCAAGGCCGCAACCGGCAAACCAAAAACCTGGACAAGTGTGACTCTGCACACCTGCAACTCCAGCAGCCCGAAAGCTGAGGCAGGAGGATCATGAGTCTGAGGATAGCCCGGGTGAGAGAACTAGATTCCACCTCAGAAAGCGAAGATAAAATGAGCCACACAAAATTGAATTCACCATTGTAAAAACCTAAAGCCTGCAAAGTCGAGGCTCAGTCAGCTATAGCTCCGGCTCTCCAGATGTGCTCTGGCTCTCCAGATGTGCGGCCCTCTGGCAGTGTGGTCCCCCACAGGCTTTGTCCTTGGCTCTCGCACTACCACCGTGGACTTAGCGAGCAATGCTTGTGGCAGCCAAAGTGTCTCCTCCTGGACAGAGATACCTCGCAGTGACACCCTCACAGGCCCACCGACCGAGAATGCCAACGTTCCTGGCGTCCCCCATCTGGGCCTCCACGCTCACGAGACTTGGTCTTTAACCTTCTGCTGGGCTTCTTGAGAATCTTAGGTGCCTGGGGGAGGGGGTCTTAGGTAGTGATCAGAGCTTAGCTGAGGCCTTTCCTTCTGGCCTGGGTGGGAAAGATCCTGGGTCCCACCTCTCATGCCCATCCTCCAGCCCCAGGGGGAGCACTCAGCTTCACCCCACAGACCTGCTTGGACTACTCTAAATGCAACAGCATAGCCATTTCCCTGGCCCTCGGTCCCCACTGACATCAAGCATGGCAGTCTGGTGGCCTGGACGGGGCCATGCTGCCCCTTAGAATGGAGACTCCGCTGGGAAGGGACTTTGATCTGTTTGCTGCTGCGTCATCGCCACCGCTGGATAAGCTGGAGCACTGTGCCCACTTTACAGATGCGCAGGTTCAGAAAGGGCAAGCGGCTGTTCGGAGGCCACACGGTAGTTCTGTGATAGTGCGAGCTCCAGCATCTCTGTCATCCGTGTCACCGGCTCCTGCTGCCCAGCTCTTGAGACCACTCCCACTACTGCTGGACCTCAGTCTCTAGAAAAGGCCATGCCCTCTGGAGGGAGGCTGATTTAAGGCTGGTCCAAGTGCTGACAGGTGAGGGGACCAGGGGCGATGTGAGGGGAAGTACTTGCCACCCTGCCAAGAGCCCCATCTGGATGGCCAGGCTGCAATCTGATCTGAAGGCGTGAGAGCTGGGCTATTTTAGGGGTGGCACGGAGGCCCAGGCACCTTGGCAGGGGGCAAGGGTGCTTCTTGACCCTGCTACAGCTTGGGACATGGGCTCTGGCCTGTGAGCCATTCCAGAGGGCTGAGGTGGGATAGGTGGGACCTTCCTTCCGGAGCCTAGTAGATAGGCTAGAAGGCAAGGGCAAGGCCTCATGGTAAGTCCTTGCTCCAGAGACTGGAGGCCCCAAAGCCACATACTGGGGACCACATACTGGGGTCTTGGCCCCAGCTCTGCCATCATCTTGCTGTATGACCTTGGAGAATCACCTTTCCTCTTTTGGCTGCGGCTCCCTCATTTGATTCATTTGGAGACCTCAGGTCCAGTCTTCTAGTGTTTTGGCAAAAGAGGGAAAAAAGAAATCTTCAGAGCAAAGTTGTAGGAACAGAGGCCATACTTCAGGGGTCAAGATGAAGAGAAGAAATCATAGGTTTGAAGACCCAAAGCTGGCAGGACTGGGTTTACTACTGCCCACAGAGCAGCCCAAATGGCATAGTTGTTCAGAGTCCAGCCCATGGAGCAGGAGCCCTTGAGATAGAGATTATGTCAATGGGGTAGGAGGGTCTGCAGTAGGCACTATGGGCATAGGTGAACCCCAAGGCCTAGCCCAATGGGCACTGAGCCCAGGCTAGGAGCCCTCTGGCAGGCTCCACCCTCTGCTGTTGGGCTAATGCGGGCAGGCAGTGCCTGCCAGAGGCACGGTGCAAAAGAGTGAGTGTACAGAGGAGTCCATAAAGACAGCTGAGCCTGCCCCCCTCTACCCTCCTGGGTAGTGCTGGCCCTTCTCCACAGTGGCCCCGGCCCTGGGGAATGTCTCCTTGGGTATGCGCTCCCCTAGAGTCCGGCTAAACTGTAAGACCAGGTCCAAGCCTGGTATCATGGGGTCAGGGAAGACTGCTCCTAGGTCGTCCATGCCACCCATACCCCATGCGATAAAAATGCGGCTGAGCTCTTTGTGGCCCAGCTACTCTACCTGTCAAGTGGGGACCAGACCTCCCTGGGTAACAAGAGACAGACAGACAGACAGACAGAGCCTCGTGCTTTGTAATCTCAATGGCCTTGGGAGTCTACAGGACAGGGGTGGGGCAGTACTACCTGGAAGGAAGGAGTGGGCTCTCAGATAGGCCTTGGGCTGGACCCTCAGCAGTTCCTGAGACAGCAGGTTTCTATGCCTCCCCCCATAACCCCCAAGTTTTAACAAGGAGTCCCTCAATCACCAGTGAGTGGGAAGATGGATCCAAAGCCCATGGGAGGAGGGGGCTGCAGATGTGATTCCCACTCCAGAGGCTGGGGGAAGTGGCGATGGCAGGGAAGAGCTGGTCTCAAGGGATGTGGGGAGTCAGGGAGGCTGATGATGAAGCAAGGTGCTGTGATCCCCAGGATGTCTTGGGGTCATAATATTCTAGGGTTTGTGGGTGGATGGCTGAAGCAGGAGGATTGTCATGAGCTCAAGGCCAATGTGGGCTATATAATGTGTACTATTTTAAAGAAGAGAAGGGAGGGAGGGGGAAGAGGAGAGAAAGGAAGAAGAGGAGAGAGAGGAGGAGGAGAGAAGAAGAGAGGGAAGAGGAGAGGGAGGAGAAAGAAAAGGAGGAGAGAGAGGAGGAGAAGGAGGAGGAAGAAAACGGAATATAAAAATTCAGAAGTGTCTGGGGCTGTGCATATAACTCATTTGGGAGAGTACTTATTTAGCCTGCACAAAGTCTTAGGTTAAGTCCCCAGTACTTGCCGGGTGATGGTGGCGCACGCCTTTAATCCCAGCACTCGGGAGGCAGAGGCAGGAGGATCTCTGGGAGTTCGAGGCCAGCCTGGTCTACAAGAGCTAGTTCCGGGACGGGCACCAAAGCTACAGAGAAACCCTGTCTCAAAAAAAAAAAAAAGTCCCCAGTACTTTTATAAAACTGAAAATTGTGGTGCATGCATGTGATCCCAGCCCTAGGGAAGCACAAGCAGGAAGATAAGAAACTCCAGGCTGGGCTGGAGACATGTGGCTCAGCAGTTGAGCATGAACTGCTCTTGCAAGAGGCCCTGAGTTCAATTCCCAGCACCCATGCAGGTGGCTCACAACCACCTGTTACTCCAACATCAGAGAATCTAATACTTCTAGTCTCTGCAGGCACCTGCACGTCTGTGCACACATGTGCACAGAGAAACACACATCGTTAAAAATAATAGAAATCTCTAAGGAAAAACTTTTGAGGCTAGCCTAGGCTACATGGGACTCCATCTCAAAGCAAAATAGCAACCAGACATCTATCCATACAGTTAGAGTCACCCGGCACATGCCTAAGAACTCACATGTAAACGTTTTTTTAATTTAATGGACAGGCCTCCCAACACTGTGGGAAATGCATGGACCATGAGCAAGTCCATGCACCTCTGTGAGGCCCGGCTCCCACATCTGGAAGATGGGGACAGTGATTCTTGCCTCATGCTGTGCTGTGGGGTGTAAGTCGTTCTGCAAGGGACTTGACTGGTGCTTGGCACAGTGGCAATGTCCCAGGAGAAGACAGGGGTCACTGGGATGCCCTTAGGAATTTGTTCTGGGAATGAGCCCCCCAGACAGGCTTATGGGAGAAGCAGACACAGCAGCTGCAGCTTTGGGCACCTGGGTAGACTTGGGGAGCTTACGCAAGTGTGGATGAGCCCTGTGGATGGAGAGAGGGCAGCAATGCGGGAAGGTCTCGGCTTGTGGGCTTGGTTTAAGACGGGCATAGGAGTGGAGGGGGGGAGGAAACAAAGAGAAAGTCAGAGCATGCCCTAAACTCTGTTGGGGGGACTCAGGGGTGACCCCACTTTACAGATGTGGAATTAAGGCCCCTGAGCCTTGGGCATATGTAGCAGTCTGGAGGTGGGTCTGAGTAGCTCCATCCAGAACAGTGCTAACTTGAGGTCTGTTGAGGTTCCTTACAAGCAAAAACTGGACCA
The DNA here is from genome assembly GCF_018167655.1 of Microtus oregoni. Classification (NCBI taxonomy): domain Eukaryota; kingdom Metazoa; phylum Chordata; class Mammalia; order Rodentia; family Cricetidae; genus Microtus; species Microtus oregoni. The sequence goes on from NW_024543064.1 coordinate 16,028,359, forward strand.
AAATAAATTACATGATTAAAAAGAGCTCTAAAAATAATAATTTGAGAAATAAAGAAATGCAGGCAGAAAGCAAGTTTGACAGGCACGACCAGCACACAGCATAGTGGGGTTCATGTCCTTTGGATCTGCACAGAGCCCTGTTCCTTCTCCACGGTGGCAGGGCAGGGCCTCTAGCTCCGGGTAGCAGCCGGCCCAGCAGCCCCTCTTCGGTCTTTATTGGCTCCTTAATGGGCTCTCTGAGACCTGGCACCTGCCTCTTTTTCTGTTCTAATAAAAGGCGGATGCCCTGGGGTTGTGGGGGTCGGCATGGCGTTGGGGGTTTCTGGCTCGTGGCCACACTGGGCGACACATTCCTGAGACCTGACTCACAGGGAAACGTCTTCGTGTCTCCTCAGTGCTTTGGGGCCCTGCAGCTGTGACCACATTCCTCTTCTGTCAGGGTCCCTTCCCTCCAGCCAGAGCTGGGACTCAGGGCCGAGGGGGGCCATGCTGGGCTGTGGAGACCGAGGCCGGAAAGGGCACAGGTGTCTCAGTGACACACTGCAGAGCGTGGAACTGGGTGTCCAGGGAAGTGGCTTTCAACCAGGTGGACTTTACTTCCCAGAGCACATGGGGCAGTCTGGAGGCACGTGGCCACAATTCACAGTGTGTGCCCTTGCTTGGCTCTTGGCATAATTAGAAAGGAGGGGCAGGGGGTGTGGCTGGAACTCCTAACTGACCAGAGGATGGTCTCCACCATGGAGAACTAGGAGATGGAGTGGCCTGGGCCTAGGGCGGCCTCCAGTGTGCTGGGTCGCAGGCCATGCGCTTTTCCAGTGCCTCTCGCTGCTGTGGGCTGGGGCTAGGACATAGCAGCTTCCAGCCTGGTCCATGTCAGGTAGATCCAGATGCTCAGAGAACCTTCACCCCCAGGCTGGACGACAGGCCAGGACCCAGCAGCATCTCTATCAGGACACCAAGGTGCCTCAAACAGGAGGTCAAAAACTCACAATCAGAAGACACACCCTTGGTGCCAGGTACGAGCACCAACCTGGAATCCACAGGCCAGCTCTGACTGTGGGAAGCCTGGTCAGGTGGCCTAGCTCCTTGGGCCTCTGCTCTGTCCTTTGCTCTGGGCTGTGTAGAACTGTCTTTGAGGTTCCGAGGACCAACAGTTGGGCTTCTGGGATGTATTCTGTGTACACTGCAGTGTTCAGGGAACCAACACAGGGGTGGCCAGCTCCTCCAAACCCAGCCTGTATCCTGATTGTGTGAAGAGCTTTTTCTGACACCTATCCATGTATCAGGTATTGTCTGTGGCTCCACCCACAGCGCAGGAAACGTGTCCTCGACTTCATCTGGCTTTAAGATTCTAACTACTCTCTATTTGAACTTCATGCACAGAAGGGTTGATGTCGGACTACAGTTATTTGGCTTTTGGGGATTGGCAGGAGGTCATTTAATGGGGTGGTGAGGGCCAACTCTTACAAGTTCATAGTCAGGGTCTCAACTTTGGCTCCCTCTCCTGTGCCTCAGTTTCTCAGTGTGATGTGGAAATGGCCTTATCTGTTTGGCAGCCAGGGGCTGCACGGAGGCTCAGCATGGTGCTGGGTAAGGAAAGAAAGCCTCATGCCCTGGCCAAGCTGGCTGAACTGCAGTATTTATGGGTTTTGGCCGGGAGGGGACTGTGGGCCTCTGGCTGTGTCTGACCTAAATTCTTACACACGCAGGAAATTGAAGCCCTTGGAAGCAGGTGCGCTGGTGGCTGAGGGTAGTGTGACAGAGGTAAGGGGAAGGGAAGTGGGGGCTGACCCAACTCAGAGCTGGAGGCAGGCCTGGGGCTGGCGCCTCCTTCCCCAGGGACAGGGACTATACCCATAAGCTAGGCTTTGCCTACGGTAACCTTCCTTGCAGGCTTAGGCAATAAGAGTGTATTATCCTCCATTTTGCAGATGGGGGAACTGAGACACGGGATGCACTCACTTGCTGGTGAGCATGGAGTAGATTTAGACCCCAGGAAGGGCTGTGTGATCTCACCTATTACTTTCTCTAATCCATATCAGCCTCCACTAGCCAGCGAAGAGTTCACCAGAGGTATTCCAGAATGCTTGGGGACTCGGGGTGGGAGACTTGTGGCTGGTACAGGCTTTCAGTAGCTGTGAAGTCTCAGAAGGCAGGTCTGGCAGGGTCGGGCATCAGCAGACAGAGGAACAGGGGTGATGTCTGGGGAAGCAGGTGCCCTGTTGCCACCTGTCTGCTGTGAGTCTGGAGAGGGCTGTGTGATTGACACAGGAAGGAATTTTTGGGCTGAACTTTCGAAGTTTGTTTGGAGAGACTGAAAAAGAATTCATGGCTGGAGACCTTTTAGGATACAAGGTTGCAAATACTAGGATTTCCCAGTAGAGAAACCACAGCAAACTTCACAGGACAGGATTTTTAGGGGAAGAACACCCAAACATGACTCAGCCTAGGAAATTACCATCTTTTTATTTATCATTGCAATTATTTTAAAACATTTTATTATCTTTATTCATTAATGTATGTGAGTGTGTGTGTATGTGTATGTGAGTGTGTGTGTGTTCGTCCCTGTGTAGGTGTAGTTGTGCACACATTCTGCACACATTCAGAGATCAAAAGACAGGTTTGGGGAGTTTGTTCTCCCTTTCCACCGTGTGGAGGCAGGGTCTGTCTTATTTCTGCTCTCCTTGTTCTCCAGGCTTATTGTCCCACGAACTTCTGGATGATTCTTCTGGTTCTATTTCCCAACTCACCATTGGAGTGCTGGGATTTCAGACACACACACTGCTTCTGACTTTTTCTGTAGTTTCTAGCATCAGGCTTTAAAGCTAGTGTGTTTGTTTACCCAGTGTCTTAGTGTACTATTGCTGTGAAGAGACACTATGACCATGGCAGCTCTTACAAAAGAAACATTTAATTGGGGCTTCCTTACAGTTTCAGAGGTTTGGTCCATTGTCATCATGGCGGGAAGCAGGCAGACAAGATGATGGAGAGATAGCTGGGAGTTCTACATACGGATCCACAGGCAGCAGGAAGAGAGAACCATTGGGCTTGGCTTGGACTTTTGAAACCTCAAAGTCTGCCTCCAGTGATGGACTTCCTCCAGCAAGTCCACACCTACCCCAAAACCACACTTCCTAATCTCTCTCAAGTAGCATGGCTCCCTAACTCCAAGCATTCAAATATATGAGTCTATAGGGGCCACTTCTCTTCAAACCACCATCCAGTGAGCCCTTTCCTTGGCTCATATCTAGCTTCTTGGAATAGACTCTCAATATGTCCCAGGCTGGCCTTGAACTTACAATGAAGCCAAGAGTGACCTTGAACTTAGGATGTTTCTGCCTCCACCTCCAGAGTTCTGGCATGGTAGGCATGTGCCACCTGGTTTGTGCCATACTGGGGATAGGACCCAGAACTTTGTGTATACTAGGTGACAACTGAGTCACACTCCAGCCCTTCATCTTTTTAATTTATTGATTCCGTTCTTCCTCTGTCTACTACTGATTTCCACACACCCCTTTTTTTCTGGCTTTAACCATCCTGTGGACATATTGTGGGGTCTTGAGAGGAGCCTACAGCGTAAGGCGTGAGATGCAAGCATTTATGGGGACAACTGGGGCAAGCATGAGTGTCTCAGGGTGCTACTAATCTCAGGGCCATGTGTCCCTGAAAAGTGAGAGAAAGAGTTGTCATGCGGAATGTCTCAATGAGTGTTCAATGACTGAAAGAGAACACCTTGTATGTGAGTTTGAATGCACAGAGCACACGCATGTTATGTCTGAATGTGTGCATCCATGGGAACATGTGGGCGTGCGCTTGCATTCGTGAGCAGTGTGTGCTTCTCTGGCATTCTGATTTTGGAGGACCACTCCCTACGTGTACCTCTGTCCCACTGCTACCCCATTCAGAGGCAGACGGACAGAGCACACTGTGGCATTTGGTGCAGGCCTTGTGGGACAAGCTGTGTGTGTGTGGAATTCACAGCTCCTTCGCTGGCCCTGCCCCCTGCCTCTCTGCCATGGTTGGCATGCTGGCTATCCAGTCCAAGGAAAGCTCTGAAGCACAGAGGCTAGCATGGGTGTTTGTGCACACACCTGCTGTGGCTCTTACCCTTGCTTGTATACAAAGGGAAACCGAGGCTTGGGGGCAGAGAGGAGGGTCTGAACAGACCCCTGGGATCAGGTTACGGCTTTCCCTTTCTAGTGAAGTCCATCTAGCTGACAGTTGTTGGACACTAACACGGTGAGCCCTGTGCCAGACCCAGGGTAAAGGTGGTGAGTAGACAGGACCATTTCAGGGCTGGAGATGCTTCTGGAAAAGGAGGTGTGTGTGTGTGTGTGTGTGTGTGTGTGTGTGTGTGTGTGAGAGAGAGAGAGAGAGAGAGAGAGAGAGAGAGAGAGAGAGAGTCTTCTTTCTTGATTAGTAACTCTCCGCTTCACTCACAGAGGCAGGATCACTCAGTTGAGCCCAGAGCATGGCTGATGTAGCAGCCTTGCATTGGAGTCTCTTGTCTTCACCCTCTGAGCCCTGGGACTACAGTCCTGCCACAGCCATGTTCCTGCCTGGGATCTGAGCTTCAGGCCCCATGTTCCCAAGGCAAGCTCTTTCTTCACCAAGGTGTCTCCTCAGCCCCGTATCTTCACCTTCTCCCTTTGGAGACAGGCCTTTCACTGAACCCACACCTCACTGTTTCGGCTCAGCTGTGCGACTGGTGTCCCCTTGGGGTTCTCCTGCCTCCGCCCTCCTCACTAGGGTCACAGGCATGCACTACCACATCTTTAAGTAGTGCTGGGGACTGAACTCAGGTCCTCCTGGCTGCCGAGCAATCATGTTATCCACTGAGTCATCTCCTCGGGCCTGAATCTGCCTTTTCAACCCCATGGATCCCGTCAATGTCTTAGCTTAGTCGAGTGAGCGGCTCCTCATGGTTGCCCTTAAGGGTTTCCTGGACTGGAAGGACAGACCTAGAATTTGAACTCATTTCCAACTCACTTCTCAACCTTTCTCTTCCTTCCATTGGCCTTGACTTTATACATAGGTGAGGATGGCCCTGAACCCCTGCTCATCCTCCAACTCTGAAGTATAGACTTTATAGGCCTGTGCCTCCTTGCCCTGCTTGATTAGGGACAAAGTGGAGCCTGGAACCTGATGACTTCCTCTCCCAGGGAGAATTTCCACCCTGCCAAGGGGCTTTAGATGGCTTGGGGCTTTGGGTCACTCAAAAATTCTGAGAGTCTTCAGGAATAGCTTGAGGTCTAGGCCTGTTTACTGCTGCTTGGATTCAGCCAAAGGGGAGGGTGGGAGCTAAAGGAGCCATGCCTAAAGCCAGCTCCCTCTCGAAGTCTTCCTATATCTGGCTGCAGCTCCCCTATGGGCTCGAGGCATTGCTCCCCATTTTAGCCTTCAGATTTTAGGGTGCTAACAGCTCCCCACTCTATCTCACACCCTGGAACCCCTTTTCTCTGAGTTCTTTTAATGAATCCATTATCCATGGTCACTCTGAAAATCCCCCTCCCCTAGCCTGTCCCTAGCTGCCCTTCCCTTTGCTGTCCTCTGCTGGCTCCTGCCCTCCTCTTAGTGTGGTTGAAGAATGTCACTTTCAAGTCCCCAGTGGGAGGAGAACCCTAGAGTCATTTCAGCAAACAGGACTCTAACTCCGTCTCCCGTGGTCTCAGTGTTAAATAAATAGACCCTGCCTGGTGGGGCTGCTTAGTTCCAGGGCTGGGGAGAGGCTTTGCTGCTGTATGATCAGGTGGGTTTGCTCACACCACACCTCGCCTTAGTTCTGGGGTCTTCTGAGCCCACTCTGGGGTGCAAGCCCAGCAACAGCTAAAGCTTCCACTAAGTGAGGCTACAGAAAGATGCCAGGAAGTTCTTCCCATATCCGACCACCTCCTCTCCTGCCTCCTGTCCACGTCATAGGGTTCTTCTCATCTGACCTCAGTCACCCCCAACCACTTCCAATCTTTAAACACGCTGGCTGCTGTGGAAAGCAGGTTGTGAGCATCACAGAGAAGGGAGAGCAGCCAGGAGACCACCAACATAGTCTAGCTAGGAGGGGTGATGCTTGGACCAGGACCAGGGGGTGACCATACAGGTGGGGAAGAACAGCTGTTTGCCAGAAAACCTCCTGTCCTAGGGCGGGCCCCCTGCGGGAGACACCCCAGGGTTCCTCGGTTGACCCATGGCTCTTGAACTTGGCCCCCTGTCCCTGTGAGGCCGCCCATCTGTGGTCCTTCTTTGGGGGCGGGCCACCCAGAACCAAGTGATGTGTCTAGGGACTGGGCTCCCTGGTGCTGACAGCTCCATGAGCCATTGGTGCAGGTCACCAAGAGAGACTTTGCCCTGTGCCGTCTTTCCTTGTCATCTTCTGCCTCCCGAGAGACTGCAAAGTGCCCACAGTGTCGGGGACCAAACTTTCCTGCTCCAACGTGCATTGCCTTTGCAGCCTTTCTTCTGTCTGAGAGGTTGGGGTGCTCTTAGGAAGACACAGGTCCCAGAGAGGTGACCCTTAGCTACACAGGGCAAAACTGGGATGGGAACCCAGTCTGCTTGACTCCCAGTCCCAGCCCTGTCCTCTCAAGTCTGAGCCCTCCCTCATGCCCTTCCCTCGTCCCTGTCCAAGCTGAGCCGAGCCAGGCTAGGGTTCCAAAAACCCTCGTCTTTCTCATCCACAGATTAATATTTGTTTCTCCCAGTGTAAATAACCCTTCGTGTTTAATGAGGCGATCCCAGGCCATTTCCTGGCACGGCTCAGTGCCTGGAAATCTCTCTCACCCCGGGAGAAACAGGCCGAGGCAGAGGGAGAGCTGCTAATGAGGGACTCGGGTCCTCCCAGCAAATCTTCTTATTTACAGACAGGGAATTAGCAGCTCAGAGAGAGTAACTGACCACCCAAGGTCACACAGCCAGAGTCCAAACCCGAGAGGCCTAAATCTTGCCCCCGGGCTTTCATGCCGTTTGTGACAGCCTCTGGTAGCTCCTGGATACTTTGTCCAGGACCAGGGTTCTTGGCCCACTCAACAGCTGTGCTGACAGCAGGCAGGTGAACCACACATCCTGCCTCTCCCCTTACTTGGCATCTCCAGTCAATGTGGCACTCACACCCCCGTCCCTGGGCACAGGTCCTGCCCCCCCCGCCACTGCCGCCATCCCACTTAAAGTGATACTTGTATGAATTACGCTTTTATGTTATTACACGTGGAGCTATAAAAGCAGTGTTCGGTGAGGCTGAGGTAAGGCCCCCGCGACTTTGCAATTTCCTGATCTGGCCTGGCTCTGCTCCGCGTCGAGAATTTTTCATTAATGTGTGCAGGTGACGCCATGGGGGCAGCAGCAGGCCAGGTATGCTCCCATAGCAGGGTCCCCTCCCAGACTTCACTGGTCTGGCTTGGCCTGGGCATAGTGCAGGGTGGCTCATAGCAGTAGCAAGCAGAATCAACCTTGAGCTTGGCACCTGGAGCAGGCTGAGTTCTGGATTCAAATAGCAGTTGAGAGGCAGCCCTTTGCATTTAAAAGAAGGTGTGTCTGCTGGTTGAGTGCCTGGCTTGACCCAACCCTGTGTCTGAGGCTGGCACACCTGTGTGGCTTCCTCACACCCTGAAGAATTTGCATGTTCCACATGACAGAGGAGGATAGCCTGGGCTCTGCTTATGGGTCTCATCCTTGAACCTGGCCAGTCTGGGGCTCAAAAGTCGGAGTTCATAACTGCCAGATTAGCCTCTGTCTCTCTGTCTGTTCCCTTCTCTCCTGGGCCTCAGGGCCTTCCCATGAGCTTGTATTGTATTGAACATCTTTAAGTCTGATGGGGAAGGGAGCCTCTCTGAGTCCAGAAGGGTTGGCTCATGTTCAGTGGAGTCTAAAAGTGGGCATAGTGGCACAAAGCTACTTGTGGGAGGCTGAGACAGCGGGAATCACAAGTTCAAGGTTATCCTAGATTATAAGGTGAGTTCAAGGTCAGCCCAGACAACTTTGTGAAATCCTATCTCAAAGTAAATAAAAAGAGGGCTCGTGATACATTTCTGTGGTAGAATGCTTCCCTTCCATGGGTGAAGTACTGGATTCAATCCTTGGTAATGAAGAATAAGAAAGAAAGAGACAAAGAAAGGTCCAAACGAACACATTGAGACTCTGTATTCTAGAAGGTTCCAGAATGGACAAAGCAGGAAGAAGGGTGGAACCCTGGATGGGTAACAGGACCGTTTGTGAGTGTCTGCCTGTAAAGTGGGGGGTGGGGATCTGCGTGGGGGTTCACAGGAGAGCGGTGCTGTTCCCTCCCATGTGCAGGCCTCTCTGAGATAGATCCCAGTCCCACTGCATCAGGGAAATCACCCTGGGAGCTGCAGGCCAAACCAAAGCTGAAATAAACACTCAGGTCCGAATGGACCATGCTTCGGCTCGAGTGGGTCTCCTCCCAGGCTGTTGGCTTCCACGCCAGGCAAACACGGGGTGAAAGAGCAGAGTGGCGGGGGGCCTCTTCGTCCTGCATCGATGAGATGAGCACAGGAGGCCAGCAGATGTCCCCTTTCTGGACCTGGTGACTCATGGCCTTCCCGCTGGAGTGAGGGATCCAGCCGGCCTAAGCCTGCATAGCTGGTGGGGATTCAGGGCAGAGTTCAGGGTAAACATGACGGTCAAGGAGGGAGGTTGGGCTCAGGGTGAGGATGAGGACAGGATGTCTTAGTCTGCAGACAGCAAGCATGGCCATTCTAAGAAGGGAAAGGCTGCGTGGAGAGGGCTGAGAACGGTGTTGGAGATGGGCAAACGGGTGGTCTTTAAAGGAGGGTTGCAATCACCACTCCTTGGACTCCGGCCTGATCCTTCTATCTTTTGGCTCTGCTAGAGGGACAGGGGATGCTGTCTGGAAAGGGCTGGGCAGTTAGAGACTTTGGATTTTGCAGCTCACACTGTTTCTGCTGCAGCTACTTTAGGGACTGTATCCTGAAAGCAGCCCTGACAATCCTGACACAAAGGAGGGCGGCCAAATTCTAATAAAACTTTATTTGCCAGCACAAGCATTGGGCCGACCTTACAAAGCCTATGATATGGGTGAAGCTGGAGGCACCAGCCTCCTCGCTCCGATCTTGGCTTTGCTTGTGGTGCTTCCACTTGAAGGGGCTCTCCTGGCTCCCCGCTTTCAATATCCATCCACTCCAGTCTGTTCCCTATCCCCACCCCATCTTCATTGTCCCCCCACCAAATGTCTGATTTATCTTGCTACTTTGTCCACACGTTTTCTTATTCACTCTCTCAGTCGCCCGCCCCAGGGACTCATCCAGTGGCTTATCTATTTATCAGTTCGTTGATTCAGTCTCAAGCAGACCTTTTCTTATGAATGAAGTCCTGTTGTCAGTTCCACGTTCTGTACTCAGAATACTCTGAGGGAGCCTGGGAGCCGTCAGGAAGGAGGCCTGTGAGAACAGAGCTATGGGAACAGCAGGGGCAGGAGCACAGGTGAGAGGGTGGAGAACGTCCCTGGAACGAAATGTCCATTTGGCTGGGGTGTCTATGGGTCCCCCTGGTTATGCCACAGCTGTGAGAAGTGGGGCTTGGCCCTGAAGAACTTGGAACTCCAGGCTCAGGAATGTGGCCTTCACATCAGAGCCATGGGTGCCCAACACATGGCAATAAGGACGGGGTGTGGACAGACCCAGACTCTGGAAGCATCAGTTTAGATGTGGAGAGGGCTTGCAGAATGGTGGGTGGGGCATCTTTAGCAGGGGGGGGGGGTTTCTTCCATCTACTACCCCTTCCTACTTCTGGTTGCCATAGGGAGAGGGCACAGGGAGACAGTAGCTTCCAGTGGCTTCTGGAAGCCCAGCCTTCTCATCAGGGGCAGGATGTAGAGAGGGGAGCCCCATGCCTGCACCCCTCCCCTACTTTCCTCTGCCCTCTTCTTCCCTCCCTGATAGTCCCTATCTGAGACTCGCCCTCCCTCTTCCTGCTCTGGGGTCCTCCTGCCCTGGACTGTTGTTGGCAATCAATGCTGTTGGTCTCCCTGGAACCATGTCTGGGATCTCCTGTTCCGGCCACGCAGACCGCAGCAGCCTCAGTTCCGACTTAAACTTGCTGTGCACCTCTGAGGATCAGACTCCAGCTCTAATCTCACAGGGCCCAATGTTGCCAGGTAGCTGCCTTAACCCCAACTGGTCGTTATCAAGGACACCTATCCATACCAGTTGCTTACTGCCGTTTCTCTTGCTACTGATCGACTGAGAAAACCATGGATGGATAGATGAAGACCATGCAATTGGTTGCCTGGGATGGGCTGAGGGAAGAAGCTGAGGCCTGTTATGTGCTCAGCTGAATTAGCTAACTCACCAGGTAACTTACGCTAGTCATTCACTTAGCGTCTGCACTATTTGGGAAACTTCTCCCCTCTCTCTTCCAGCTTCAACAAGAGGGATGCCAACAAGCTCCACATCTCAGAGCACGGCAGGCATCGAATGAAAACAGCCCATGGCAGGGTTTGTCCTCCATCAAGTTCAACTTTGACTTCATTATTACAAATTGAATTCCCTGTTTGTGTGTCTGGCAGGTTCAGCTCTTTATAACTGTGGCTCGCACTTGGCGGAAGAGGAGCCAGAGGCTCAGAGAGGTGGATCACTGAACCTCAGGTCACACAGCAGCTGGGTCCAGGGATAGACAGAGTGGGGAGAGAGACTGGAGGGTGACCACTGACCTCTTCTGCCTGACTGAAGTCTTGGGCTTTCAGCTTCAAGTCCCTCGGCCACTCCCTGGGCCCCTTCCCACGCTCCCTGGCCTGCCCTTCCTGTTCCACTGGGCTCCTGGTGTCCTGAGTCTGGAAAGTTCCAGCAGCCTGGGAGAGATAAGGAGTGTCTTGCTTGCCCAGGCTGCGGGCAGTGCCTGCCTGTGGCCCCTTTGATCAGAGGCTTCATGGTGCTGCCAGCCAGCTGCTTGGCAAGGATATCGGTGATGGTGACAGCCTGGGAGAGCCACCTGGATGGTCACCTCCCCTTGCCACGACAGCAGTGCCTGTCCCTGCAGACAGGAAGCTGTCCCTGTACTGGTGGGGGGACAAGCAGGCTTAGAGCCAGCTCTTTCATCTTCTAGGGGAAATGGACCAGGGGAGTGGGCTTGGGTTGGGCCATTGGTCCATTTTCCTGGCGAATGTGGGAGAAGGGCACAGTGGGGCTGACTCCCACGCAGCACTGGCATCCAAATCTTGATAGACAATAGACTATGGAAAGAAATTCTGTGGGGAGCTCTGGCCCTGCATCCCAAGGGACTGGGCAGACCTGTTTCCTAGGACACCTCTGAGCTGTATCTTTCTGGTTCCTGGTGCCGCACTGTCCGGAGAAGGTGGCAGCTTCAGGTCTTTGCTCTGCTCAGAGCCTCTGACCTACTGATGTCCCCAAGAGACAACGATCCTGCAGTCCTCACTGTTGGCTGGGCACATGTGTGAGCTACTATTTGCTTATTTATAAAGTGAAGACACAGACGCCCTACAGAGCATTATCGGGGGAGGGCAAGAGATGATGTAAGAAACTTGCCAGGTCAGAATGTCATGTTTGGGCCCCATCTCCAAACCCCAACCCTAGAGAATGCCTCTGCCTCGTGCCATTCCCAGAAGCCAGGCAGCGCTGAGATAAAGATCAACTGGCTTCTAGAAATTGTCCCCAAGGGAGGTGATCCTGAGGGACACCTCCCCGTTGCTCATTTCATCCTCCCATCTTCTCAAGGGACATGGTATGATATTCCCATGTTCACAAACAGGGAAACTGAGTTATCTTTCTCTCTCTTTCTGTGGTGTGTACACACACATTTATGTACACACAGAACCCAGAGTCGGGGATCCTGTTCTATCACCCACTCTCTTATTCCCTTGAAATAGGGTCCTGAACCCAGAGCTAGGATGATGGCCAGGAGGCGCCAGTGATTTCCTATCCCCGCCCTAGCATGGGGTTGCAGGTGCATGCGTCCACACCCAGCGCTTTATGTGAGGGCTGGACTCAAGCTCAGAGACTAGTTTGACAGCAAGTGCTCTCAAACATGGTTCCATCTCCCCGGACCCCCTCACTGACTGAGCCCCTTCTTTTCCAGGTCTACAATGTCCTCTGGGCATCTTTGGGAACTCTGACTTGAGGCTGGTTCCAGGCTCTGCCGGTGACCTCAAGGATTCAGAGAGATGGCTTAGCTCCGCGGTCACAGGTCACAGGTCACAGGGGACTGTTGTACAGGAGGGCCTGGGTAACCTTAGACACTTGGCCCTGCCCTGTTATAGCTCTGTGTGTATGTGTGTGGTGTGTCTCTGTCTATATGTGGTGTGTGTGTATGCATGTATCTGTGTGTGCATGCGCAGATGGAGTGAGGTCAGAGCTGTCCGGTGGGGCGGTGGGGGGGGTGTTGACAAGATGACTGTGTTTGAACAATCACACTGTGTTGATAACACTCAGATAGTAACAGGGACATGGTGTTGGATGGTGGCAATGATTTTGGTGATGGGACTGGATGGGGAAGCTGGAGACTCTGGCCTGGTCCTTTTCCCACCGCTCTGTTCTGCTGTCCCTTGGCACTGGCTTGTACTTGGTTCATACCTCCCCAAAAGTTCTCAGGATACTCTGCCTCCTTCCTTTGGTTCGGAACAGCCTCATGGCCCTTCTGAGGCTGCCATGGCCCAGGCTGTTGGGATGGCAGGCCAGGGAAGTGATCAGTGCCAGATCAGGAGCCAGGAGCAGTAGACCCAGGACCCTGGCTCAGTCCAGACCCTCATATCTCTGGTCCCTATCTCAGGGTCCTGGAGGAGTTTCTGTGCCCAGGACCTGTGCTGGGAGGGGGCGTGGGTAGGAAGGTACCACTGCACTCTCTGCCCTTAAAGAGCTCCCTCCTTCAGGAGGCAGAGTCTCACCCAGACAGAGTGTCACAGATAGGTTGGGTAGAGGGGACAGATGGAGCCATCTGGGTGAGGCCTTGGAGGAGGTGTCAGGGTTTATCTACTGGGAAATGAGGGACAGACCTTAAGGCAGAGGCAGTACAGAGACAAAGGCCTGGGCTTTCAAAGGTGCTGGACTTCCTTGAGGCTTAATCCAGGAGTAAAGAGGTTGGGGACAGGATTGAGTAGGCTGGGGCTCCAGGCAGCAGCACAGACAACTTGGAGGCTGCCCTGGTCTGAAGTGGGTTCTTTCTGTTTCCTCTTGCCCATTCCACAGCCTCCTGGGAGACACAGTGGTACCCCTTCCCCCAAATAACTGGAATTGTTTTAAAGTGCCAGCAGGAATTCAGCTCGGCAGGTTATACTAGTCAGGGGTTGGAACTAGGGTCAGTGGAAGGGGGACTAAGGGTGCAGTGGGACTCGGTGGGAGAAGGTGAACGGTCCTAATCTTGGTCTGGAGAGCAGATTAGGAGAGAGACAGGACCAGATAGGCTTTGAAACAGAGCTGGGGGAGCTTCCCACTAGGATGCTAGGGATGTGGGGTGGAACATGGCTGCACAGTAGGCTGGCAGGGACTCTGTGCATGTGAGTGTACATGTTCATGTGTGTGTGCGCACATGTGTGTGCTTCCTCCATGCCTACATATACATGTATGTACACGCATGCACACAAGATGTGTTTAGCTCTGCTCATGGGGACACAGGCCCGGGATCTAACTTATGTGTGTTTTTCCCAGTCCTTAGCCCTACAAGACCAGAGTGTTCCTTCATCCATCTCTTCCTTCACTCAAAAATGATCTGTGGAGGGCTCACCTGGTGCCTAGCGCTCCTCTCAGCTCTGAGCTCGGAGCCAGAGGACTCGTTCTCACCTGGTCCTCTCAACCGGCACCCAGCCTCCAGGATGAGGCCGACTTTACACGTACATGTGAGCCAGTGGGGAAGATTCACAGTGCAAGGGAAGGCAAAGTGGGTAGGAGAAGGGCCGAGGCATTGGGGGGGTTACTTCCCACTGAGCCAAGCAGGCATTGCTGAGAGATGCCCGCTTATCATCTCTCAGCAGATGACTGACATCCGGGCAACCATGTCCCAGGTGAGGACCTGACATGTACAGAGAGGCCTTGGAGCAGGATCGTGCTTAGGCGTCCTTGGGGTAGCAGAGAAACTGCATGTCTGGAAAGAAAGGTACACTGGAAAGAGGGAGAGAGAACCCAACAAGGCCTCTGAAGGCTCAGCAGGGGATTTGGTTTCCCTTTTGAGTGTGATGGGGGTAAGGCAGGACCTCCAGGGGTGAGCCTCAGGGATGGCTCCCTCTTCCCATCCATGGTGCTTAGGATATGATCTCTACCATGTGCCTGGGGCCTTTGGAGTCTTTAACTGAGGAAGTGGAGGCGCAGCTTGCCAGGTTTCCCAGCTTGCCAGAGGCCATACGGAAGGCAAACTTGGAGTTGATTCATGCTATTCTTCAATGACCCTCCTGCCTAAGAGTCCCTGTCAGGGAACAAAGGAGCTGTGGCTAGCCTGCTCTCAGGTGGTTGTCGTCCCTGCCCCCACCCCCGCCCCAACTTTCTGGTCTTCTGGGGTCAGTCCTGCTTCTCTGGTCGGTCCATCCATCCATCCATCCATCCACCCACCTACCCATCCATCCATTCATCCATCCACCCACCTACCTATCCATCCACCTACTCATCCATCCACCCACCCACCTATCCATCCACCTACTCATCCATCCATGCATCCAAGCATGCATCCATCTAATGTATGTGTGTATATGCACATGTGTGCCATGCCCCATGTATAGAGGTCAAAGGACAACTTTGTGGGGACCATGTTTTCCTTACACCGTGTGGGTTTCAAGGATCAACTCAGGTGACTGGGCTTGACTGCAAACACCTTTACCCACTGAGCCATCTTGATGATTCTTTCTGTCCTCCCACCTCCTGCCTGATATCCCTGAACCCAGGCCAGGAACTTTAAGGACTGGGTACCCTACTAATGTCTAATTTCTCTGCTTCTAAAATGAAAGAAGTCAGGCCTTGGGCAACATCTGGACCTGGCCTGCAGGGTGCCACCCCAGAGTGGATGTGGAGTAAGAGAAGGGTAGCCTTGATGGAGCAGGATTTGAATGCTAGCTGCTACCCTCTGGGGTGGCAGGATTTGAATGCTAGCTGCTACCCTCTGTGGTTATGAATGAGTGCACTGCTTGTCTGTGGGAGATCTTGCATAGATCCTATGAGGATGCTGAGCCCTGTCGCCCAGGCTGCACTTCCCAGACACGTCTGCCAGGAGTCCGCTGGTGCAGGGCAGAGTAGGCAGGTCTCAGGACTCCCTCAGGCATTTCCAGCATCAGGAGCAGTTCCAGCATGTCCATGTCTAGACGAGGAGGCCTGGAACATGACCAGGGATGAGGGAGATAGTGTTTGGAGCACAGTGAGTCAGGGACCTGAAGACATGGGTGAGGTGGACCACCCTCCCACAACAGAGTCCCAAATGGGCTCTGTTTCCATTCTCAAAGTCAACGTGAAAAGCAGATGTGTAGGTAGAAGTAGGGAGCATAGAAGGGGAGCTGCTAAGCCAGGCAGGGCTGGGCCCCAAGATACCTGGATTGGGCATCAGGCTAAGGAGACAGGCAGGGAGGCCCTGTAGTTGTATCAAAGAGGTCAACAATAGCCCATGATGGAGTATAACAAAGGCTTATTTATTTGGGGATAAACTCACAGTAAGGGTAGCTATCCTCTGTTCTAGGAACTAAAATCAAATCTAGCAAAGGGCCGCACATGCTTTTTGTCTGCACTTGTAGTACACGAGACCACGCCCAAAGTGGGCCAGTATCTTAAAGACTATTGGCTGAAGAAGTTCCCACAACAGAGGCCTCAGCCACTGCTTTGGCAAATTACTTGGGTTTAAACAGGACAAGTAAGTGACATGGCTGTGGAGTGGAGGGGGTAGGATTGGAATGAGCAGGGATATGGTGACAGGCAGGGCACCCCATCTATCCTTTCTAAGTCCAGGGGTCTTTGGGTCCAGTGCCCTCTAGTTGAGCTCCTACTCTTTCTTCCACCTCTCCAAGTCCTTCCTCTCTTCTGCTCACCTCACCTTACCTTGCTCCTTGTAAAATGTCCTCCTATCCTGTTCATGTTGGCCAGTCTTCCCTTCATGGCTCATGGGTTTGGGAACTTGCTGAGGAAGACATCTTCCCACAAGAGGGCCAGTGTTTCCTTCTCATGGTCTCTTCTGTGCCCCGAGTTTAGCTCATCCTTTCCTGCCCTGGTCGCCCCCGTAGACTGTGTTGTCGGTCGTCATCCCTGGACAGGGACATCTTGAGAATGGGGTTGTCTGCTCTGTTCATGTCCCCAGTGCCTGCGCGGGAGTCACACTTTACAATCATGCTGAACAGGTGCAGGATTCTCTGAGCCAAGACTGGGTGCTGTTGGGCAACAGACTGGTCATGGAAGCTGATGGCTGCCGCTCCAAAACACATGGGCTAAACATTTACCTGTGTGAGCAGGTAAGTCTCCTGCCCCCTGCCCACTCCTGGCTGGCGTCCCTTCTCTGCTCCTCCCTACAACTCCCTCCTCAGACACACACCTGCCTGACTCAGTGGGGCCAGTGTAAAAGGCCTGGGAAAACCCTTTTCAGCACACCCTGCCGGGAGCCTGTGCTGCCAAGTGTAACACCGTGTCCCCTCTTCAGTTTCTCAGTTGACAAGCTCCATGCTCAACTCCCTTAAAACTAAAACTGCCACTCCCTCTCCTTGAGAACTCGGCCAGATGAAGGAGTTGGCTGAGATGCAGAGCCTCTAAGAGAAGCTGTCATTCCTCATTGTTCACACACGAACCCCAGAATAGGCCTGGGAACTGGGTCTGACCAGCGCAACAAGGCTGAGGAGGTGCCAGTCTCCAGAGGAACATGGAAGGAACTAAGCCCTCCAGGTCTCTATCAGCCCATGCATCACACTGAGGACGCAGGAGGGTCCTGAGCCAAGGTAGTGCCTGCATTGTTCAAATTGAGGCTACCCACACTCACCCCAGATCCTGGCAAAGGCTATCACATGCTTGCTGAATAGTGGGGTTACAGACACAGACCCCACAGGCCATGGCAGCTGCTTGGATACGCTGAGCAAAGGATAATGACTAGCTATGCAGATTGTGACAGCAGTGATCATGGTCATAGATTAGGACCTGGGAGATGACCCAGGGGTGTGCAGAGAAACCAAGGTGAGAAACACCGAGTTTCTGTGCAAATCCCACTGTCCCTTGCCTGTGCGTCTGGTTGAAGCCTCAGCCTTGCGAGAAGCAAGAATTGCAGCGTAATTAACATAGTTTGCTTAAGGCCTTGCTCCATTCCTGACTTCAAACCTACAATTTTCTAGGAATCTCAGCAAAAACCCCGCTTACAGTAAATGATGTGCTAACCCTCTTGTGCAACCTGGAGGCTCCTGTTTTTATCTTAGCAGATTATGATCCCACCTAAGGCACTTCCAGAGCCATCCCTTAAACCTCACTTAGCAAGAAGAAATCCAAGCAGGAAAAAAGAAAAGTTGCTTTGTAACCCTTTGCAATGTAACCTGAGAGTCACCAAAATGATACACATGGCAAAACTGAAACAATTAGGGCCCTCTGCAGAGAAGCTCAAATCCACATTTGGGTATGCCTTGTGTTTTGTTAAGGTTTAAAGGTTTACTTTGTTTATGTATATGTGTGAGTATATCCTGTGTGTGTGCCAGTGCCCAAGGCCGCCAGAAGAGGGCGCTGGGTTCCCTGAAGCTGGAGTTACAGACAGCTGTGAGGCTTGACGTGGGTGCTAGGGATCAAACTCACCAGCTCTGCAGGAGCAGCACACACACTTCAGCACTGAGCCATCTGTCTAGCTCCTTAGGTTATGGCTTAGTCTTTCCCTGGGCCTCCTTTTCTCTTAATCCTCATGCTTAAACAGCTATTTAAAATATCTTCAACAACCGTGACTGTCCTTTCAGAAGGCCGTTTCTGTGTTCTAGAGCAGGGGTTCTCAACCCTTCTAATGCTGGGACCCTTCAATACAGTTCCTCATGTTGTGGTGACCCCTAGCCATAAGATTATTTTCATTGCTACTCCATCACGGTAATTTTGCCTTTACTGTGAATCATAATGTAAATATCTATGTTTCTGACGGTCTTAGGCAACCCCTGTGAAAGGACCTTTTGACCCCAAAGGAGTCACAACCCACAGGTTGAGGAACACTGGTCTACAGTGTACCGTGTTCTTTCCTAGATGCCTTTCTGCTTTTTTGTTTGTTTGAAATAAGGTCTTCTTATGTAGCTGACTAGGCTGGCCTTGAACTCATGGAGACCTGCCTGCCTCTGTGCTCTGATCAAAGGCGTGCACCACCTTGCCCAGTACTTTTCTACTTTGAATACACTTCCAACCCTGCTTCACCCTGGCTCACCCTGAAATTCTTTTCTGCATCAAAGCCAAGGATCCCCTTCTACCTGAGTCCGAGTTCTGAAAGGATGACGGGAATGCAACTAGCTGCTGTGAGGACAGCATGGAGCCATGCCTCTCTTTCTGTCATTGCTGACAATGACTTTCCTGAGCCTTAGTTTCCCCATCTGTCAGAGCCTCTACTCTGCATCACCTAAGAATGCGCACTGGAGAGTTTCTAACGCCACAGGTTTAAGACACTCGTGTTTAATAAATCCTGCCTGGCTTAAATGCAAGTCACATCTCAGAATAACCTGACCCTGAGACACTGGACAAAGGGATGGACACCAATTCCTGTGGCTGTGACTTCACTCTTGTAAGAGAGAGCCTTAAAACCTTTGAGGGGAGCAGTTAGATTTCCTTCCTGAGGAGACAGGGATGCCCACTGAACTGGGGTAACTCCAAAACTCTTTATACCAGACCAACTGTTCACAGTCAAATCTGAGAACAACCTGTCTTGCAGAGGGCAACCATACAGAAGGGAAATCAATGGTAGGAACAACATTGATCCAATCCTTGACATAGCAAGGCTGGGGAGGAAGAACTTCATTTACATCAAAACCTACTGAGGAACTGTCCGTGGCTGAACACAGGGAAAGAGCTCCCGGGAGACAGCTGGGGTAGAAGTGAGGCTGTCTTATGTCTGGTCTTGGCCATGGCTTCATCTTCAGGTGGATAAAAGACGAACCATTTCTTACTCCACGTTTTTCATTTTAATGAAAGTTTCTTTGTGTTGGTCCAAACTTCTGGGCTCAAGTGGCTTGCCCACCTCAACTTCTCAAGCATCTGGAACTATAGACACACATCACAGTGCCGGAGCAAATATAGTTTTATTAGTTTCCCAAGAGGCAGCAGGATGCTCCTTGTTTTCCCAAGAGGAGTCTGAGCAACATTGGCCTCTCTAGCTGAGCTGCAGCACACTCTCAACCACACTTACTTACCCATCCATTTATTTGTTCATCTGTCTATCTGTCCATCAATCCATCCATTTGTTTGTCCATCCATCCATTCATCCATCCATCCACCCATCCATCCATCCATCCATCCATCCATTCGTTTATCCATCTGTCTGTCCACCTATCTATCCATCCACCCACCCACCCACCCGTTTGTCCATCTGTCTGTCCACCTATCCATCCATCCACCCATCCATCCATCCATCCATCCACCCACCCACCCGTTTGTCCATCTGTCTGTCCACCCATTCATCTATCCATCAATGCATTCATGCATTTCACTCACTCACCCACCCATCCATAATCTATCCACCCAATTATATTTTTTTCACACAGGCACACATTTTTCACTATGTCTGTTCACTACCCATTCATTCACTAATTTACTCATTGGCTCATTCATTCATGTGCTCATTGATTTGCTCATTTGCCTCCTTCATTCACTCACCTGTTCATGTGCTCATTCATTCATTCATTCATTCACTCAGACATGCACTTATCCATCTGCTCATGCACTCATTCATTCACTCACCTGTTCACGTGCTCATTCATTCATTCATTCAGACACGCATTGATCCACCCGCTCATGCACTCATTCATCCACTGGTTCAATCACTCACACGTCACTTATTCATATATGTATTTGGTCTAGTTAGTGGAGACCAGCGAAAGACAAGAACATAGACAAGTAAAACGAGAAAAAAAAGCGCCCCAGAGTTTTGAGAAAAGCAAGGGGCTGAGATGGAAGCTACAGGGTCTTACTTTCAACTGTGGGACGCAGAGAAGGCTCTCAGAGGAAGTGATTGTTCAATTGAGACCTCCGAGGATAAGTAGAAGGGAAAAACTACGGGGAAGGGCCCAGGCCTCTCTCTGAGCTGGCAGAGCTTGGGTGTTTGAGAAATGGCGCTCATAGTTGGGTGGGGGAAAAGACAGACCTGCAGGAGAGAGACACAGCTCACCCTCTTTTCAACCCTGGGGAGACTTCAAGTCACTCTGTTTCTTGGGGCCTTGATAAGGTGAGACAGGTCCTCTAGTCCCTTCTGCCTGACTCTCCAGGCCTGCCAGAGGACTCTGCTGGGACCTGTAGAGGTGAGGTGCACCAAGTTCAGCTCCAAACTTTCCTTCCCAGAATGTCACCAAGCTCACTGGGCAGCTTGACAGGGTGTGGCCGTGACCATGGCTGTGGCGGTGGGATGGGAGAGGATGAGAACTCACTGAGCCCCAGTCAAGGCGCCAAAGTCGGGAAATTGAGCAAGAAATCCTGCCTCAAACCCACAACCAAAATATTTCATAAGCACCCTGCCTTTTTGTCAAGTGCAGGGTACACACAGCCTTTCAGCTTGTAACCTGGCCAAGAATAATTTGTGGCAGGAAAGTTTGAGCATTTGTCAAAATAAAATAAAAATGTTTAAAAAAAAATCTAAGCACTTGAGTGTACGTTTGGGTGAATGCAAGCCGAGGGCGAGTTATTTAGGTGGTAAATTTCTCTGCATTTCCCTCCGGCCCCTGGGCCTGCCGCCTGGCCCCTTCCCCAAGTGTTGAAATCCAGATTGTTGGGCTATTTGTTTGGTTAATCTCCCAGTAGAGCTGAGGGGCTGCAGGCTCGGTTTCTTCTTGTTCACGCAGGGATAGGTTGCCAGGAGTCCCCCGCCTCCCTGCACCTAGCTCAGGGCCAAGCATCCTTGCACCTGATCCCTGCAGGAATGGGGTGTGGGTGGAATGGGGGGAAGCGTGCCTGTCTCTGAGGGTATGGCTTTATACCCTGAGGTCCCTAGATCCTTGAAGAGTACCCAAGTGGAGAGCTAGTAAATAAGTGTAAATATTTACTATAGATATGTCTCTTAGCTTTTAAGGTTTATATACATAGACACATATACATATAGACATGAGTTTGAATCACAGTGTATACAGAGATGGATGAGTGGTGTCCTCTTTGTCTCAGTTTCTTGTCAGTAAAATGGGTACAATGCTAGCCTTGAGGCATTGTAGAGTGGGCTGAAGATCAAACCCATACGTGTGTGCGTGAGTGTGTGTGCATATATGTATGTATTAAAAGTCAGTGTCAAACCTTAGTGCTCCTGCGTCAAAGTTAAAGGTGGAGATAGGAGAATCACCTAGAAAATGTCACGTCAGTCAACCTGGAGTACACAGCGCAGTGGCAGACACGGCAGAGAGACCCTGCCTGCCTCAGCAAGGTAGGTAGATGAGAACCGACTCCTGAAAACAGTTCTCCTGACAGTCACATGTGTACGGTGGCACACACGTGCTCCCCCAACATAAAAGATATGTTTGTGTGGTCTGTGTCTTCCTCTAAGATGCTCCACTTTAGTGTTTTTTTTTTTTTTTTTTTTTGGTTTTTCGAGACAGGGTTTCTCTGTGGCTTTGGAGCCTGTCCTGGAACTAGCTCTGTAGACCAGGCTGGTCTCGAACTCACAGAGATCCGCCTGCTTCTGCCTCCCGAGTGCTGGGATTAAAGGCGTGAGCCACCATCGCCCGGCCTCCACTTTAGTTTTTGAGGCAGCCACGAGCTCATCTATCTGGCAGGAGGATGTGGATCCTCCCATCTGTCCCCAACCCTGGGACGCTAGGTGTGTGTCACTCATCACTGTGCCTGAGTCTGTACGTGGTGGCTGGGGGGCTCAAACTCAGGCCCCCAGGCTTATGTAACAAGCACTTCACTCACCAAGTGGATCTGATGTTTCCCTGTGATGTCACAGAGAAGGGAGGAAACGTGTTCTCTGAAACCACTGGTGGGCCCCACCTTGGTGATCTTCTGAGGCCGAGCTCTTATCCATCGTACTTTTCTCTCTCATCTCGCTGGCCCCATTTTGCAGATGATGAGATCATGGCAAGGGAAGCTATGGGGGAGTGTGGTGTGGTGGTCAGCGTTAATCGTCAACCCAGCCAGAATTTAGAGTTCTTCTCAAGGGAGTCTCAATGAGGGATTGTTTAGATCAGGTGGGCCTGTGGACATGCCTATGAGGTTTGAGACAGGGTTTCTCTGTGTAACAGCTGTCCTCTTGTAGACCAGGTTGGCCTTAACTCACAGAGATCTGCTTGCCTCTGCCTCCCGAAGGCTCGATTTAAAGGTGTGCACCACCACCGCCAGCAATGTTAGTGGATGTGGGGGAGACTGGTCTACTCTAGGCAGTACCATTCCCTGGACTTTGGATCCTGGACTGAATTAAAAGAAGAAACTTCCAGCTGGGCGATGGTGGCGCACGCCTTTAATCCCAGCACTCGGGAGGCAGAGGCAGGCGGATCTCTGTGAGTTCGAGACCAGCCTGGTCTACAAGAGCTAGTTCCAGGACAGGCTCCAAAACCACAGAGAAACCCTGTCTCGAAAAAACCAAAAAAAACAAAAAAACAAAAAAACAAAAAAAACTTCCAAGCACAGCATGCTTGCACTCCTCCCTCTGCTTCCAATCACACATGCAACGTGACCGGCTCCCTCAAGCCTTTGTCACCATGGCTTCCCTGACATCAGCATCCGGAGCCTAGAAGCATGATCCGAAATAAACCCTTTTCCCCTTAAGTTGCTTTTGTTGCATTTTTATCATCAGCAAGAGGAACAGACACTAAGGTGAAGGCACAACTGGAGAGCCATCCTGATCCCGAGCCGGATCAAGACTGGCATCCTGGGTGTTTCTGATCTAAGACTGGAAGATTTGCTCAATGGCTGAGACCGGACTCAGGCAGGAGGCAGTCAAGCCCAGCATTGGCACCGCTACTGTTGACAGTTTTGTGAACAGGTGCCTTGTAAAGTCTCTTCTATACCTTCCCACACTAGGCTTCTTTACAACCCCACAGACAACTAAGGAAACTGAGGCACAGGCAGGTAGGGAAGATGGTCCCCTTTGCCCCTGAACATCTGGTGGCATCTTCCTCGGATTACTCTGTACCACCAACGAATGGCTCTGGCACGTGGTGGGTGAGTGATGCCTAGATGCTCATTTGGTGTCTCTGGCCCCCTCCTTTCCCCAGAGAGATCAGACTATGAGAGCCGAAGGCCAGACTCAGTCCTGACTCACTTATGCACTCAGAGAAACATTCTGAGATGTGTGTGTGTGGGGGGGGGGGGGGGACTGCTGCTTTCTTGATGAAATAAGGGAGGAGAGAGGGGCACAGCTGCTACTTTAGGAGAGTGTGGGACAGTGAGGAGAGCAGAACAGGGGGTGTCTGGGTGGAAAGGAGCCCACCCCCAGTGCCTCCTTGCCTCTCCTACTCTGCCCACACTGCAAGCCTCCCTAGTCCCCACCCAGACCTGTTCTCTGGGGACCCAGGTGAGCCCCTTCCTCCCCAGGCACTGGGCATCCACCTGGGTGTAACAGAGGCAACGCGATGAACCTCTGAGGACGCTTAAGGTGATGCGGGCAAGAGACTGGGACCCAGACCAAAGGGGAATTGCTGCTACCCTTATTATTACTACATCGAATAACTGGTCGGACCACATTTTTCTCCTTCTGCCCCTGGGCTCTGCAGGAGAGGCTTCACCTGGGCTGGAAATGGCTCAGGACGTAAACCAGACCGACTCCACACCACTGCAGCTCCCCCAATGTGTGGGAGCTCTGTAGAAGACCCAGTCCTTGTTCTTTCTCTACACCTGACTGTCACCGAGACTGCGGGTTGCTTTGTAGGGTCACAGCTCTTGGCTTTGTAGGGTTCGGAGGAACCCAGTGGAATGAAGGAAAAGGGGAATCTAGGCTGGGATGGTCCCTGGCAGCCCCTCCCTCCTGTGCCTCAGCTAGCCGGTTCACCAGGCTGGGTTCTTCCCCCAGTTCTTGCTTTCTCCATCTCCAAACCATTTTGGGGTAAGAGGCCACACTATGGTGGCAGAGGCTGTACCATGGTGGCAGAAGCTGTACCATAGTGGCAGAAACTACACCATGGTGGCAACCATTATGTGGGGGTGGGGAACCCAGTCAGTCGGGAGAGAAGGTGATGTGAGTGCCCGAGGCTGCCAGAGAGAGAGAGGAGGCAGTGGGAAAGGAGAAAGGTGTCATCAAAGTTAGGAGCAGAGGTGATGTCTGCAGGCCTGGGGAGACAAGTGTGCACAGCGCCACCTAGGCCCGGATGAGGGCAACACAACTCCTGCGGACTCCAGGACAGGTCTGTTGTTGGAGAACCTGATGCCGTATACTCTGGTGGGTGGGTGGCACTAGGCAGTAGAGGTGTAGGGATGGGAGCAGTCTGTTGGCATTAGTAGAAGAGACATCGAGGTCTTCTTTGGGGGTCCCCATAACGCTTTGCCACTTAGTCTAGAAGGGCCAGTGTCCCCTGGAGAACGTCCACTGGTATGCCTGCCACCTTGCTGTGTCTATGCCAGTCCAGGAGTGGCCCGGGGACAGCGCCACATACTTGAAGCTTCGGGGAAAGACTTAAGGATGCCCCTGGGATAATGGTTAGTATTCTGGTTGTGGTGGGGGCTGCCCAGGGAACACTTGATCCTGCTTCCTTGCAGGCTTCCGGTTGGCTCCTATTCGTATCTGGTAGATTTTCAAACTGCTGCTTAGTAGGATGGGGAAATGGGTGCGAGCTCCGTCTGTCGGAGGGGTGAAGGGAGTGGCCTCGGCCTCTAGTCTGTGCAGCTCAGGCAAGTACATCAAGAGCTCTTCCTTCTCAGTTTCCTCTCCAGGCTCTAGGAGAGCTCCTGACTTGCCTTCCTCATGGGCTGGGCAGATCTGGGTGCCCAGATCTGACTGTGTCCTCTTTCCTGGCTCAGGCTGCCTACATCAGGTGCATTTTAGCCACATGATCCAAACAGTTTACTTTGCGATTCATTTCCTCATTTTTCTCATCCATTGCTAGCAGTGTGAATACTGAGCCTCCTGGAGGTGGCTCAGGACAGGAGCTTCCTGATACTGTGGTCCCTAAATGAAGCTGTGCTGTTGATCGAAGTGACGGCACCGTGTTTACTCCCCTGTCCTAAGGTGACAGCGTCCAGCTGGGTCCCATTCTCTCCAAGTGAAGCCATTTCCCAGGGAAGCTTGGACAAGACGGGACAGCAAGGCTATCCCTATCAGTTCTTCTAACTGTCAGACGTGAACTGGTGACTAACCCAGCCCTCTCTTAGCGCCAAGATAACACTGAGTCCCTCTTATCTGTTATTGCCCCATGGAGGCCTTGGGAAGGTAGCCCCACCCTGCCCATGAGGAAAGCCCCAAACCAGAGACCGGTCACTTCGTCCTTACAAGCTAAGGTCTGAACGTAGGTCAGTCGGATGGTGTCAGGTGCCTGCACAGGAAAACCCTCCCAGCTCACGCTTGGTTAAGGCAGGCAGAGCGCTCCATCCACCAAGAGGGCCAAAGGTTTCTTAAGTGAACTGGAACCGAGTAAATCTGGGAGGGACCCGTGTGGATTGTACAGGGAGGGTTTCTCAGAAGGCAGACGCTGGGATCCCATGGTTTCCATGGCTGACTGGACTCTAGTCCCTCAGGAGAGACAGGAGGGAAATGAAGAGGGCCGAGAGGACTGGTAGAGGGTGGCTCTGTGCCGAAGGCCATTCCATCCCCTCTGTGAAGAGGCAGCACCTGAGAGTTTTGAGTTCCACAGAGAGAAGGGAGGTGGGCAGGGAGGGGTGTGTGAGCTGTGTTAGGAGAAGAGGGTGGAGCTGAAGGTCCTCAGCTAGAGGGGGTGCTTTCTTCCCCCTGCAAGCTTTTTGGTTATTGTGAGGCTTGGGGACAGACCAGTGTCCCCCAAAACACAGGAGCACTGCACTTCAATGCTGCCCCATCAAGACATGCCAAATACGCTGCCATGGTGTGGACTTGCAATCCCAACACTCAGTAGGCAGAGTCAGAAGATTGCAAGTTTAAGGACCATCCCGGACTACTTGGAAAGTTACAGGACAGTCTGGGGATATATAGATATGACCCCCCCCCCAAATTAAACAGTGTCCAAATCCCTTCTCATATCTGTCAATACAGCTACTGTCCAGAATAGACAGCCAACAAGTGTTGACAAGGAGGAGTCTGAACTCTGGTAGGCTCCTGAGGAGATGGTAGAATGTGCAATTACTGCAGAATATAACCAGAAGGCTGCAGAATTATTCTGTGATCTGGCAATTCTACGCTCAAGTATACAGCCCCAAAGAACTGAGAGCAGGATCCTGAAGGGATCCTGGCACAGCCACACTGGGCATCATTCACAATCACCAAATGGTGGGAGCAGTCAAAGCCTCTGTTGGCAGATGCATGGGTAAGCGAAATGTGGTCCGCCCATTAAACAGAATCTACTCAGCCTTTAAGAAGAAAATTCTGATACCTGCTACGGCGCGGATGATACCTAAGACGATCATGCCAAGTGAAACCAATCCATTACACGAAGGCAAATAGGGGGTCGAGGCAGCGTGGAAAGCAGGAGGGGCTGGGGTGGAGGTGAGGGTGGGGCTGCGCAATGGATACAGTTTCAGTTATGGAAGTTTTAGCAACACTGGACTGTAAACTTAAAGATGGTTCCCAAGGAAAATGTGTCAGGTGCATTTTCCATTCTTTCTCCAAGGCAAGAGTTTGAGTATTTTATTAAGAACAGCAGCAGTGGTTCTCAACCTGTGGGTCGCGATCCCTTTGTGCCTATATATCAGATATTTCCACTGTGATTCGTAACAGCAGCAGAATTACAGTTATGAAGTAGCAACAGAATACTTTTCTGGTCGGGGAGTTACCACAACCTGAGGAACTGTATTAAAGGGCCACCACTGCATTAGAAAGCACATGCAAGACCTATCTAGTTTGGTATAAGCGTTCAGGTGCTGTGTGCAGAAGGCACGCTTGTGGGTAATCGGTGGTCTGAGAGAGAGGGTGACAGGAACCAGGACAGAACTGAAGAGTAGGTGGCCCAGAGAAGAGTTCACAGCAGCCAGATTGCATAGGAAGGCAAGAGGAAGAGTCACTCATGGGACCCTTGAGTAGCCTGGGAAGGTCGTCCTTAACCGTGACTGCGTCACCTCAGCCCACTTGAGAGTCTCAGTGTGCCCCAGGACTTGACAGGAAGATTTGTCCTCTGCCACACAGCTGGGGAAACTGAGGCAGCTTTTGGGTGGGGGCTCATCCTTAGCTACACAGCCCGGAGTAGAATCTGGAGTGGGGCGTGTAAGAGAGAGACCCAGCCAGGAGAAGCAGGTTACACCTTGTGGGGCAAGGAGGTGGTCACAGTTTAGACAGGGAAGGGAAGGGTTCTCAGAGTCAGCTGTGCAGTGTGGGCAAGGTGGTCAGGGAGGGCTTCCAGGAGGAAGAGGCAACGCAGTGGAGACCTCTAGAAGAGTGGGAGCTGGCCAGAGATGACTTAGAAGTCGCTCTAGAAGTTTCTGTCCTGCGGAGCTCACGATGACACGGGAAGGAGGGACACGAGCCATTTGTTGGTCTCTTGCTTCCCCCATTTGAGGATGCAATCCCCTGGATGAGGCAGGAAGGGGTGGAGGCAGGGGACAGCTATTTGGCTACAGTCAAGTCCTGGCCAGCCTTGCCACTCACTAGAGCAGAAGGCACAGGTGCCCAGTCATTCACTGAACACATCGCTTTCAGTTTTTTGAGGGGAGATTCCCCACAGTGCTCCTGTACTGTCTTCACCCCAGAGGAAGCCCCTTGCTCAGAGATCCCCAGACAGGTCAGGCTGTCATGGGGAATCAGCCATAGCAGCAGTTGGCAGGAAGGAAGGCAAGGACGGAGGAGCATTCTGTCAGTAACGGAGGTCAGAGATGGGGTTTAGGTCCCGCTTCAGCTATTGCCTCCTCTTGGGTGAGTCCCTGTCCTCCAGGCCTCAGTGGCCCCTGTGTTCGGATGGGAGGGCAAAGCACCACGCCAGTTCCACGGAATTGAGGTGACCACAGTGGCAAGCACTGTGAGATACGGTGGAGATGAGCTTGAGGTTGCCCTAGGTGCCTGGCTCTCTGCCGCACCGGCCACCACCAGGGTCCTGAGTCATCTTCCAGGCAGTGGTGACCGCTCCATGCCCCTGGCTCCCCCAGGCCCCGTGACCCTGGGAGGTTTCTCAGGGCCAGGCCGTCCCAGGCAGGCGGTGTGCTGGAAATCTCAATACTGACCCAACACAAGTGCAGGAAGTGGGGAGGACAGGCCGCAGGGGTTCCTGGCTCGGGGAGACAGCTGCTGAGTGATGAGCCCCTAGCTTAGCTCCCACTTTTGGGTCACCTACTGCTCGTGGTCAGCTAGACCAGCCTCTCCTCTGCACTCCAGGGCCCTCTGCCTGGGTCTTCTCCTCCTCCACATTCCAGGAGTCCAGGAACTGCTGGGCAGCTCTGAGGCCTCAGGCCCTGTAGAACCCTGCCTCCCTCTAGCTGCTAGCTCTTCCCAAATGAGAAGCTCACTGTCCCCTGTTCCTATCCTTCTGTCCCTTTCCCAGTGACAGAGATTGAGGCTTATAAAGTTCCTTGTCCAGGATTCAGACTCAGCTTCATGGGATCCCAGGCTAGTGTTTGGCCAGCTTCCTCAGGGTGAGTCATGATAAGAGCGAGACTAACAAAAAGCTCAGTAAGCAAAGCCTGAATCTTGGAGTAGTCACAACGGCCTCTAGAGACCACGTGATCAAGCTGATGCTACAGATGGGCATGGGCACTGAGACTGGGGGAGAGAAAGGCAAAGGTCTGAGCCTACAGTGAGGAATCTGAGGGGAGCTGAGCTCAACCCAGAAGTATGCTGGTCACTGACTCTCCACGCTGTGTGGCAGGAGGCCTGTTCTGCGCCGGTGCTGTCCTCTGTGGAGGACTACAGAGGAGTCCTCAGGGGCTAGCCCGACCTCAGCCTTCTGCCCAATGGAGGTTCTACTTGCCCTTCGAGGATCATCTCCTCCTCAAGGGAGGGGTTTGGGGGTATGTGCAATGGAGCATTCCCCAAAGGTCAGCAGACGCTTGTCTTCCTCCTGGATTAGATGGCGTAGGGACAAGGTCGCAGGGCTTTCACTGGGCCTTGCTTGGCTTTTATACCCTGGGCTGGCCGTGTAAGGCATCACCAGTTAGACCCATTCATGTTCTTGAGCCAGGTATCACCAATCAAGCCTGTCGTGATACACTTGATCTAAGGCTGCTCTGGGGAGCTCCTGGTTCACTACATGGTCATGCTGAAGAGCTCCAGGGGAGCCTCACTCAAAATAAAATGCAAAAAAAAAAAATTGTTGGAAGCCTGGGAAACTGCTATAATTATGTATCATGACAGTGGTTGTGTGTACACGCCTGTACCCATGCACATGTGCAGACTCATATGGCACTCATGTCAAAGATCTTGGTTTTATCCACCGTGAGGTTCGAGGCCCGATCTGGCACACACGCCAACTTCTCTGATCCAACTTCCCTTTCTTTCTCTTCTTTCAACTCCAAATCCTAGTAATGACCACTTACTGACCACCTCGTGTGTGGCAGGCAAGATGCCAGCCTGTGCTGGTTCATCTCCTTTGCTCCAAGGTTGCAGGGTAGAGGGGGTTGACTTTCCAAAAGTGGCCAAACTGTATCATGGATCCTATCAATTACTGATGTCTGTTGTAGGTGCAGGAAGGAAATGTTGGTAAAGTAGCGCAAATCCTATCGATTAGTAATGTCTGCTGTTGGAGCGGTAAGGGAAAGCTGGTAAAGTCGCTTCATGTGTGCCTTCATGTGCGAGACATACAATATTTTATGCTTTCTATCGAACCATGGGTCATGGCATAAGTGGCCTCTACACCTTTGTAGAATAAGATTTTGTATAAACAAATAATGACCATTCATTGTAAATAAGTACTGGATGATTTGACATTGGTTATCTCTGTGGGTATAAACCTTTAGCGGTTATAACAGATGTAAAGGGGCAGATTCAAGGGCTAGAGCACCGTTAACCTATAGGATAGCTCTGTATGTGTTAGGGAAGAGTGCTCGTTTAGGGGATCGTGGCTTGGAGCACAGCACAGCATGGGTTTTAGCTCCCTTGACCTCATTATTCCAGGTGCTCCTGTTTAACAGACAACTTCAGTGTTCAGTGGCCTGCAGACCCCACAATTAATATCCTCCCCGCTAAATCTAGTGCTCATTTTACTGTGTGCAGCAATGGACCAACCACCCCCTGGGGACTGGACACCTCTTTGTGTTCAGGGTGGCTGGTGCTTGGTCTGAGGTGACATGAGGGGTCAGAAGGAAGAAGGGCATTAACAACCCCGTCTGTGTTTGTGCCACAAGCGAGCAAGGCTCTGCCAGTGCCATTAGCTGCAGCCAGATTCCCGTGTGGGCCCCAGGCTGTGAATAGTCCCAGTGAGGGGCCTTTGGGGACTGCTGGATTACACCCAGGCTGAAACCTTGGCCACTGGAGATTTGGGGGCGAGGCCTGCTTGGCACTGGTCCCATAGGCTTCTAACTGTTCCTCTTTCACTGGGACGCTGCTGGGCTTGGGGTTGTGCATGCGACTGAGCAAGGGGTGCTTGAAAACCCCTCCTGAAAGCAGAGAAAGTGTGAGCCATCAGGAGGGAGGGTGAGGACGGAGAACAGTCCTCCAAGGCTGGAGATTTACGGCATTCATTTGGCTCAGCGCAAGGACATCAGGAGGCCCAGGGTGAAATGCCTTCCAGAGGCCAGTTCAAAGTCACTGTCAACATGGGAGCACCATTGGGGCTGCTCTACCTGACACCCTCCTGTGATCAATGAGGAAACTGAGGCCAGAATGGATGCTGCTGAAACCTGTCTGGTTAGGTCTCTGGGCATTGCATCAAGCTGGGCGTGGCTATCTGACCACTCACCCAGGCCCTGTGGACCATCGCCTCCTTTGTACCCATGTGGCTTTTACAGTGAGGCTCAGAGAGCCTGGCTCACTTGCTGAGGTTCACACAGTCCCACAATGCAAGGAGATCAAATATGACAGAGACGAAACTTAACAGCCCCAGGGATACAGTCTGGGTCTGGAGCTAGGATGTGAAGTCAGGTGGCTTTGTGCCTCGGGGCCTCAATTTCCTTGTTGGCCATGTTTATGCTCAACCAGGCTAATACTTGGTGAATTTGGCTGCCAGAAATGAACTTTGGGATTCTCGGAGACAAGAAGCCCCCTGTTCTTCATGGGCCATTGTGGTAGTGATCATGGGGGTGGCAGGGGATCTTAGAAGCCCCTCTCCTGCTGAAATAAAGATGGCCACAGATGACCTGCCCCCCCGTGGCATTGCCACAGTGTCATTTGATGGGGTGGAAGGGTACGGGAGCCACCGCTGGGGCCCCGTTGGGTGCTGTTGCTCTTGTGGGTGCGGCAATACTCGAATCCACCCATTGGTTTATTCACACCCGGGAGAGTCCTAGAACATGGCTGTGTCAGGGAAGGCATTAAGCACACAGGTTTGGGCCACCTCGGTTCTGAATTCCTAGGGGAGGGCACCACGTGGACTTCCTGAAGTCAATTACAAATGCATGATAGCCACCCTTGTTCCCAGTACTGGAGACTCAGTTCCACAATCAGGCAGCTGCCACTTGAGGCTTAAATGCTGGTCACATCGGGCGGTGGTTGTGCATGCCTTTAATCTCAGCTCTCGGGAGGCAGAGGCAGGCAGATCTCTGTGAGTTTGAGGCCAGCCTACTGGTCTACAGAGCTAGTGCCAAAATAGGGTCCAAAGCTACACAGAGAAACCCTGTGTTAAAAAAAAAAAAAAAAAAAAAAACCGCTGGTCACATAACATGTCCAGCATGCCCAGGAGGAAACTGCCCTTAACCAAGTTAGAGCGTTAAGAAGTGGGAGTTCAAAGGCCTTAAGTAGAGGGATGCCAGAGTTACAGGGTACCATGTCCACGCGGCATAAGGGGCAGACTATGCTGACTGTTTTGGGACAGTGTCTCACACTGGTCAGGACAGTCCCTATTGGTTCCAAAGCACTTTGCTGTCTTGACTTAACTGCTCTTTTTAGAACAGCCGGAGGCTGGCACTGTTCCCTCGAAGTCATGGAAATTGGTGCCAGGTGGAGGATCTCATTCTTACCACAAGCACTTGCCCCCTGGTGGGTTGCCCATCTCTCCTCTGAATTACGGCACGTTGGGGAAACAGAGCTAACACAGTTCCCAGGGTTCCTGGGCCTGAGGCAGAGCCCTGGATCCCCACCCTCAAGGACTTCTTGGAGGAGGGCTGTTTGACTTCACTTTTAAAGATGCCCAGGAGTATGACAGGAGACAGGTTGGTTCAGGTCAGGTGAACACGGAGCCTTGGAACTGCGTGAGGCGAGGGAACAGCCTATCCTTCCAGAGGCCGGAAGGGCAGGATGGAACAGTGGGGAGTACTCCCTCGTGGAGGACCTCATTCTGTTTATCTGTGGGCTGTAGGGGGCCAGGGGCAAGTTGCCTGGCTGACATATGGAGAGTGTGTTGAGGAAGGACGTGGAGGCCACCACAGCTGAACAGCTGAGAGGGTCCAGGAAAGAGAGATGAGCGCCAGCAGCAGCCATGAGCGGGCCTCGAAGCTCACACTTAGGTCCCTCTGGTCCGGTGGCCGAGCTGACCTTCACCCTGGCTCAAGGCCGCACTCCCCAGGCCTTGCTGGCTGCAGGAGAAGGGTTCATTCTGCAACAGAAGGAGAAATATTTGCTCAGCTGTGAAGTCCGACTCAGGCCTGCTCTTCCACACAAGGGGAGGACACTAGCCTCGGGTGAGACTGACTGTCGAGTTGGTCTTTCCCCTCCCTTCACCTCACCCCCACCCTGTTCCCTTTCCTCTCCCGTCAACATACCCCATTCTTTCATCTTTCCTCCGTGTGACAGGGACTGGCCTTTATGTTTTTTATTATTAGAAAAATGTCCAAGCTCTGCTGCCATTGATTTGCACAGAAAGACACCACCAGGCTTTGAGGCCAGAGCTTTGAAGTGTGGCAGCCTTAGCTGGGTCACTACTGTGTGACCTTGGGCTTCTACTTCTCTGAACTTCTCTGAACCTCATTGGGCCCTTCTCAGAAGCCTCTTTCTCGAAAGCTTGCTCTCAAATCGCCATCAAGATTTAATGAGCAAATGCTAACGAGGCACCTGGGGTAGCCTAGCACAGCACCACAGGTGTTCAGGACACGGGGCCTATGAGTATCTGTCTCCAGAACCCTCAGCACCACTCTGGCTCCGTTTAGTGCCATGGCACAAGGCGGTTGTATCTGAACTGTGGCTAGACCTCAACACATGCCCCGCGGTCCTCAGTTCCTGCTATCAGGCCTGCATCACTCTTGGGCCTGCCCTTGAAGGGGACAGGGATAGGTCCTGTGACTTGTGTGAAATCCATGAAGGGCAGCGAGGAGGCGGGAAAGTCCTTCTGTGAGAGGATAAAGCTTTCTTTGGATTTGGGCAGGCAGGCGTCCTGAATTCCATGTGACGAGGAATGAAGGGTGGTCTCGGAGCCACAAGTGGCAGGACTCCTTGCCGAGGTCGGACCTTGCGGGGACACTGGGATATCATTTTATACATAGATCTAATCCATTTATCCTCCTTGATTGTGGGTGCAGGTGCCTGAAGTCGCAGGTGCCTGAAGTCCCCGGGTATCCAGACGAATGACATCATTTGCAATGTTTGGTCTTGTCCCCGGCTAATGATACAGCTTTTCAGACCCTTGGAGTCTCTAAAGTTCTGAGTTTATTTCTGGGCTCTAATGAGATGGCAGGTGGCTAGGGACCCCCAGCTTTGGGGTGAAGGCTGAGTGTTAGAACACCAGGACCCCAGTTCTACTCTAGAGGTTAGGGAGGTATAGGCTGAGCCAGTCAGTCAGCAGTGGCAAAATCAATTGCACGTATGTGGCTCCTGATCTAGAGATCCTGCGGTGGCCGCGCCCAGGAGGTTGGTAGAGGCACTGGGGTACTGAAGGTATGGACTCTCTATACTGGTGCACTTCCCTATATGGTTTCCTTATGCCATGAACCGTGTACTTTTCTGGGAAGCTGGTAACAGGAAGCAATGTCTCACTGAGTCCTATGTGCTGTTTTAGAATATTCTGGAATGCAAGGAGAGCATCTTGGAAGCATCCAGTTTGACCTTGGTTCTGGTTATTCATGCAGTGGAAGGCTAGGGGCCATGTAATAGGATGGTGCCCTTTACCCGTGATAACCAAAGTGAGGGTTTACCTATGATGGTTTCCCAGGGCTCCTGGGCCGGAGAACTGGTCACTGGTATGGAAACCTACAAATAGCTCAGCTCTTTCAATTCACACAAATAGAGCCTCCCAGGCAGTCCTTCAGATGGTCCTGGCCATTAGATGATCCCTCCAGAAACCAAAGGTTGGGGTGCAGGCTGTCCATTGTGAAGGGTGGGTGGGTTGTGTGAAGCCCCGGGGACTCGTGAGGAACCCTGAGATTGGATGATAAGAATGGGTGTCATTATGACAGACTGAGGGGACCCAGCAGGTATCCCTGACTTCTCTGTGTGATGTTCATTCCTTCTGGGCACGTGGCATGAACCTTTTTAGGATGGAATAGCTCAGATAACCTCTTCATGGCCAGCTGCTCTGCAGAAAGTTGGGAAGTCAGGACCACGACCAGGGAATTCGAGTTTTTATATAGCTCACATGGGAGGAGGGGTGGTGAGAAAGGCAGGCGGGAGATCAGGGGGAACCTGTTCTCTGAAACTTCATTTGGGGGTTCTCTTTCTGAGCCCCAGCAGCAGCAAGCTGTGACCTTTTAAATTCCAGAGGAAAGCACTGTGTTTGGGCTTTGGAGACAGGGTTGTGTAACGTAGCCCAGGCTGACCTCAAATTCTGGATCCTCTGCCTCAACCTCTGGTGTCCTGTGGATGACATGCGTGTGTCAACACACACAGCAGGATATCACTCCGTGGGGGTCACAAGTTTGTCACAGAGGTTGCTGATGAATAAATTATTGAATTCAATGATATCCCAAAGGGGTCTGCTCCCCCCAGGGTGGTGATGGGAACCAGTGGACTTTTTTTTTTCTTTTGTGGACTCCTTGCTGTCCAAGGAAGTCCCAAGACCTAAGGGATGTGAAGTAGAATTCAAACCACCTTCTTGCCCAGCAGGTGGCTTTACCAAGCCCCCCCCCCCCCCCAAGACTGCTGGGCTTTGAAATGCTTTCTGCACCCTCTGAACAGAGCTCGGCAGTGCCCCAGTCCCCACCCAGAAGAAGACAGAAATGGGGAGAGACAGGGAAAGAGGGTTTCCATCTGTGGACTCTGGATATTTTGGGATATTCTGAAATGCCCCGAAGGCACAAACATACACAGAGCCGATTTAAACATACCAGGAAATGCTCCCGGGTGGAAACCGGAGTGGGAGGTATGCTGGGGCCCTGCATGGCCGCTCTGTGCCACCATCTGGAACAACTCCCAATTCAGGCCCTTCAATGCCTCACTCAGAGACAAGCTCACCGGAAGGGCATTTAAAGGTCATCTAGTTCACATCTCCCTCCATCCTGGCAGATCTCACCAAATGTTTCTTGGCGATATCCATGTCTTCACACTGTGTCTTTTGGTACAAGCGGGTGGGGGGAAGGCTTCCAAAGTGAGCTAGATGAAAGAGGAGGGGAGAATTCAGCTTCAGGTGTGGCTGGATCCAGCAGTTTGAAAAGCTCTCAAAGCCAAGTCTCTGAGTATCTCTGAGCCCTGCTGGCTCTGTAGCAGGCTGTTCTCAGTACTATAAAGAGGTAAACTATCTCCCAGTAGGCCCAGACCCTCATCTGTCCCTTGGAAGATCTTGGCATGAGTTGTTCTCACTGACCGGGCTTCGCCATATACACTGTTCTCTCTCCGCAAGCAAAGTCAAGTCTACCCTCTAGTTCAGAGACACTTGTCAAAGATCAACACCAACAGTCTAGAATTCTACAACCGGAAATTCTATACGAAGTACCAGGCTTGGGACAAGCACATCTCAGGGACTCATTGTCTTAGATCTTCTATGGAAAGAAGCTGAGGTTTGGAGAGGGGACGAAGCTGCATTCAGAAAGATCACCCAACAACAAGATGGCTGAGCCAGGGCTTCCTGCCTTTTCCTTTTCCTTTAAGGTAGAGGTGGGAGAAGAAAGGCAACATCAGGAAAGAGGAAGGAGAGAGGGCAGAAAGAGGGGTAGGGGCTGTGAGAGTGCTGAGGGGAGGGTTGGGGAGGAAGCTTGGAAGGCTCCAATCTCTCTTCTTTGATGATTATTCTTAACTTGCTTTGTGGCCACGGACTCCCAAGGATCCTATCAGTTAGTGCATTTCAGTGCGGTGCAACGTTCTTAGGCGTCACACATGGGAGGCTATTAAATAGGATCCGTGTCCTCTATGCTGATACAGTGTATCCACACACAGAGGCAGGACTGATTTCACTGCAGGTGTAGTTGTGAAAGGACTTGGTGCTGGGAGCTGGTAGTGGGTAATGTTTCTCTTTGATGCTACACAGGAAGTCACTACCGACTTTGGATGAAAAGACCCACATTTTCTTACCTACACTGGCTTATTTGAATACTTATTTTAAAATTCTTATTTACGTCTGTATATGCAGTTCCTATAGAGACCAGCAGAGGGTGCTGGATCTGCTGGAGTTGGTGCTACAGATGGTTGAGTGCTGGGGGTGCTGGAAACTGGGGTCCTCTGCAACAACAGCAAATATTCTTTTTTTTTTAAATATTTATTTATTTATTTATTATGTATACAATATTCTGTCTGTGTGTATGCCTTCAGGCTAGAAGAGGGCACCAGACCTCATTACAGATGGTTGTGAGCCACCATGTGGTTGCTGGAAATTGAACTCAGGACCTTTGGAAGAACAGGCAATGCTCTTACCCTCTGAGCCATCTCTCCAGCCCGCAAATATTCTTAAGTGCTGAGCCATCACCTTTTCTCCACAGTAAGCTAAAGAGGAGCTGCCGGCCTGCTCCCTACCCAGCTCTACCTTCATCAAAATGAGCGACTTCACAGCGTGATTATGGAATCAAGCAAGGTGTTTAGCACAAGGGCCTGGAGTGGAGCCTGGAGTGTTTTCTGGGTCCTCACAGGTGGCTGTCTGTGGTTTGCCCTCCATCTGAGTGTTACAACACTCAGCCCTGTGAAGCAGGCCGGGCATTATGAACATGGCTGGCAGAGGAGGAGCCAGAAGCTCCGAGAGGTTCAACAACTTGACCGACGTTCCACAGTGTGTAGGAACAGAGGCTAGGAATTGAACCAGGCTGAGCTCCTATTGTCTGTGTTCTCTGCCGTTCCCTCCCTTAGTGTGTGTGTGTGTGTGTGTGTGTGTGTAGTGTATGTGAGTATGTGTGTGTGTGGAGTGTGTGGAATGTTTGTGTGTGTGTATAGTGTGTGTGTGTTGTGTGTGTGAATGTGTGTGTATAGTGTGTGTGGAGTGTGAGTGTGAAGTGTGTGCATGTGAATGTGTGTGTACACCAGAGATTAATGATAAGTGTTTTCCTCACTCTCAACTTTGTATTTTGAGACAGAGTCTGAACAGAACTGAACTATAGTTCACTGATGGGGTCACACTGACTGGTCAGCAAGCCCCGGGATCCTCTTGTCTTTGCCCCCCAGTACTAGGATTATTGGTGTACACCACAGTGTTTGGTTTTGCACGTGGATGCTGGGAAATCTGAACTAAGGTCTTCATGGTCTGGCTTCAGCTCACACTGGAGCCCCCGCCCCCAACATTGCTCCTGAGCCACTGACGCCCCATCAATAGCCTGTGAGGAGAAAGGCACAGGCCTTACCCTGGTCCCTTCTTTTTTTCTAAGGCTAGAGTTACACTCAGAAAAGGGTGGGGCTTACACATGGCATCCACCTGCCCCATGATTTCCTACCTGGGCTGGTGAGTGGAACTGCCCGCCACCCTATCACTTGGCTCTGAGACACACAAAGCCATCTCTATTCAAGTAGACTTGCTGGGGATTTCTTGGGGGGGGTCCATAACTTCACCCCCAAGAGGGACTTCTGCTGGTGTGCCCTGCCTGGTCATAGAAGAGACCTGGGAAGAGGCCGCAGATTATGACTTGGGCGGACCTCAGAGCAGCTGTAATTGCTGGGCACCAGAGCCCAGGCCAGGCCCTCTGACGGAGACATTTATAGCGAGCCAGACTGGGCACCATTTAAGTGGTTTTCTCTCTGGTGTGTCCCTTTAATAAGCAAGACGAGCCCTCCAATTACAGAAGGTTCTGGGGCAGCGTGGCCTCGCCGTGATGTTCTTCAGAGGTCAAGGGGAGGTTATTCTGCTCATTGACCTTGAGGTCCGGACTTCCAACTACATACTTTGAAAGTGTAGACTCAGCTATTAGGGCTCCTTGGGTCCCTGCAGTCACTCAAGGACCGACCAGCTGTGTGCAGTCATCCTGGAGACACAGTTCGGCTTTGCTTGCAGCCTTCCAGGGATGAGGGGCTCACTACCTGCTAAAGCGACCACAGGTAAACAGTTCTTGAGACATTCTCTCTTCTTGGGAACTTCGGGGTTAATTCCCAGCTGTGACACTCACCTCTGTCAACCTCTGACCCTGAGCCAAGGCTATCATCCCTCTGAAACTTAGCTTTATTTTCTGGCAGATAGCATTCATTTGTTCACTCATCCATCCACCCACCCATCCATGTGTCTGTCCGTCTGTCTGTACATCGGTCCATCCATCCATCCATCCATCCACCCACCCACCCACCCATCCATCCGTCTGTCCATTAGTCCATCCATCCATCCATCCATCCATCCATCCATTCATCCACCCACCCATCCATCCACCCATCCATCTGTCTATCCATTCATCCATCCATCCATCCATCCATCCTTCCATCCGCCTCCACAAAGCAGACTGGATGGAGGTGAAGATCTAAATGAAGCTGTTGGGAAGGTGTCTCAAGGAAGAGCTATGGGGGAGAGAAGATAGAGATAGGGAAGCTGTTGTGAGCTGAATTATTACCTCAGAAGAGATAAACTCAAAGATTGAGGTGGCAGAACATACAAATTCTGGGCTCACTCTCCAGCACTTCGAAAATAAATAGATGATAGATAGATAGATAGATAGATAGATAATAGGTGAGCTATCTAGAGAGAGAAGATTAAAGATGGATGTATAGATAAATAGAATAGATAATTAGTTGGTAGATGATAGATAAATAGATGATAAGTAGATAGATAAATGATAAATAATAGGTGATTAGATAGACAGATAATAGATGGTAAGATGATAGATAAACAGATAATAGGTAGATAGATGATAGATAATAGGTGATTAGATAGATTATAGATAGAATATAGATAGGTAGATAAACGGTAGATGATAGTAAAAGATAATGGTAGATAGAAGATAAATAGATAGTAGATAGATCGGTAGATGATAGAAAGAACATAAATAAAAAGAAGATAGGTAGATAGAGAGAGTAGATATATAGGTGATTTATTTATAGATAGATAGATAGATAGATAGATAGATAGATAGATAGATAGATGAGCCCTAACCCTGACATTTATAAACAGACTGCTCATTCATTTCCTAGCCACCAGACCCAAATAATCACACAGAAACTATAATAATTACAATACTGGCCAATAACTTAGGTGTATTCCTAGCTAGCTCTTACATCTTAAATTAACCCATTTCTATTAATCTATGTATCGCTATGAGGCTGTGGCCTACCGGTAAGGTTTCGGTGTCCCTCTCCTTCAATAGCTACATGGTGTCTTCCTGACTCTATCTACTTTTCATCTATATCTCTGTTTGGATTTCCTGCCTGGCTTTATTCTTAGGTTGAAGAAGCTTTTTTATTAAGCAATGGTAATAAAACATATTCACAGCATACAGAGGGGAATCCCACATCAGACACCTGTATATGTGAGTTCACATAGAAAGTGGGCCTCTACAGAACAGTCAAACTAAGATGAATCACATCAGACAGAGTGAGCCCAACCCAACCACTGATACACTTGTAAGAAGAGGAAGCTGGGGTACCCAGACACATGGAAGTTGGCCATGTGAAGACACAGGGAAGCAGAGGACACCAACACAAGCCAGGAATGTTAGCTGGACACAGAGGTCAGGAGAGAGGCGGGAAGGGACTATCCATCTTCACCATCAGGAGGAGCCAGCCTTCCACCATCTTGATTCCAATTGGCTCCCAGCGTTTTCTTGGCTGTGGAGGGCCCTAGTTGATTGTTTGGGTGCAGCAACTTCTGCTACCAAATGACCCTGAGAACTGTGTCCATGCCCCAGAGTTGGCACAGTGTGCCACACAGCTATCCTGCCCCTAAAAGGTGACGCCGCCTCCCTTGACCTGAGGTATCAGCACATTCGTTGACCAGCATGAAACAGGTGTATCTTTATGTCTTTAATTTTAATTTTGTGATTAGTACAAGTGTGTGTGCATGTATGTGTGTCCTTGTGGAAATTGGTGGATAATCTCCACTGTCATCCTCGGGAACATCTTCTTTGAGACAGTTTCTCATTGTCTTGGTGCTCACCAATTAGAATAAGTCTAGTCGGTAAAGCAGTCCCCAGAACCTGCCTGTCTCTGCCTCCCTGCTTAGGCACATGTGTCAATGCTCCCAGTATTTTCACGTGGGTTCTGGGTGACTGAACTAAGGCCCTCATTCTAGAGGCATGTGCTTTATCGGCTGAGCCTTCCCCCAGATCCTGATACATCTTTATATATCTTTAATTCACTTGTTTAGCAAAGCATCCTGGGAGCCAGCCTGAAAGAAGTGCTGGGGAGTCAGATGGGGCTGTGAGTAGCTGAGCCAGTTCCTTCTTTTTCCCCCCTTTCCATCTCCATCCTTACAAGAACAGGGGTGGGGGTGGGTGGGGGGAAGGGATCTGAGTTTCCAATTTCAAAGTTTTTATTATGAAATTAACACATATTAAAACATTTTTCAAGCTTAAAACTTTTCAAGTAGTCTAGAGGTGTGTGAGGCGTGAAGTGACAGTCACTTCCCCTCCACTGTTTGGGGTTCCTTTCAGCCTTTCCTGTGTACAGGAAGAGGAGCAGAGCGGCTTACTCTGTTTCTTTTTGCTATTGGTTTGAACAAACAGAACAGCCAGGGCTGTTACACGGAGAAGGCCTGTATCAAAGCGGGTGCCAGGGGCCACGGCTGCTCACTTCCCTTAATGTATCATGGTTACCTTCCTTTGCAGGGATCCCAAGGGAGGTAGTGCTGTCCACTGGCCTGGCTGGACAAAGTGCCATCTTTGCCGAGGTTACACTCTAGGGAAGTGTGGGAACTCTGGGGTCCAGGTCTGTCTGCCTGGGGGGCTCTGAACCAGACAGGATGGAGGGAGAGACAATACAAGGTTTCTCTGCTAAGCTGAAGCTTTGCCTTCAACTTCCCTTTAGTGGCTCAGCACCACCATGGAAGAGAAACTGACTCCCGAGACAGAACTGAGAGGAGCAGGAAGGAGGAAAAAGAGACTTT
Organism: Microtus oregoni; assembly: GCF_018167655.1. Lineage (NCBI taxonomy): Eukaryota > Metazoa > Chordata > Mammalia > Rodentia > Cricetidae > Microtus > Microtus oregoni. The sequence goes on from NW_024543064.1 coordinate 16,069,925, forward strand.
GGGATTCAGAACTCCAGGTAGGGAATCAAGACCTGGCTACCTAGGGAGGCATGAGCCTTCTGTGGGTCTGGGCAGGCAGTGCCAGGAGGAAGGGGCCTTGGGGCCTCTACCACCTCTGCCAGCTCCCAGTTAGCACACACACTTCCTTGGTGACGTCCTCATTCCCTTGTTCCTTTGAGCAGATTTGGGTTTCTGAGTCCTCTCTCGTGGGGCCAGCTGGCAGGTAGGCGTCTCTCAGCATCCCATCCGCAGCTCAGCTGCATATGGATACGGTGAGCCCTGACAGCCCTTGAAAAAGTACACTGCCAGGTAGTCATGTAGCTTTGACTTGGATAGCTCTAGAGACGGGCAGCTCACTCCCTTCTGAGGAAGCTGGCTCCCTTGGGAGAACTGTGGAGGAGGTGGGGAGGGGAAGGAGATGACATCTGGATGTAAAGTCTCTGGTTGAGTTCTAGGTGAGGGAGGGCTCATCGAGTCTCAGTTTCCCCCTCTGGCTTCCTTGGCTCAGTGTTTATCAAATGGTACTTCTAAAGCTATTAGTGGGTCCTGGAATCGATGTCTTGGGTTGGGACCCATAGTTTTATAAAGACAGACCAACCAGGATTGGAGGCCTCAGGGTGGAGAACCGTCTTGAAAGTTGCAGTCTGAGTACAGCTTTGCTGGGCACGGAGAGGTGGCAGGCCCAGTGGGGGGCAGGGTCTCCAGCTACGCTGAGGGTGGCCAAGAAGAACTCTCCGACACAGGCAAGTTTTCTTGTCTACTCTGTCCTAGTACCCGAGCCCAGGCAGGGGCCCCAGAGGCGGTGGGAACAGGGAGACCCCCTCATCTCTCCCTGGTGCATCCCTTGGGCTGTGAGAGCCCCATAAATCGTCTGCTGGGAGCCAGGGGCATAGAACTTTGTGATTTATGCCCTGCAGGGGACCGCCCCCTCAGCCTCCTCGCTGGCTTTGTGGGGCCACGGCCTGGCAGGCTGGGGGCTCCAGACAGCCCTTTGGTTGCCGTGGTGACAGGTTCAGGCTGGGCCATTCTGCTCCCTCCCTCATACGCCTTCCCTTCTGCTTGCTTTCCAATCTTCCTAACGGTCCTGCTGGGCATCCCTCCCCTCCACTAGTCCAGTGCACTCTGTGGGTGAGGTGCTGGGGGAAGGCTTGACTTCAGCGTATCCAGCCGGATTTGAATGCTATTCTGTTTCTGGGTTGGCAATCGTAAGATTTGCCTGGCGAGTGTGTTCTAGAGGACTGGCGAATGCTGGAGCAGGGCAGGGACAGTGCTGGGCCGTTCTGTGGACACTTAGATCTTCACAGGTTTCTGCTACCTCATTTGTGATGTAGGTGAGATCTGAGTTTATTAGCCACCCCCCCCCCCAATGCCTTCCATGTGCACAATAGGTGCTCAGTAAGAGCGAGTGGGGGTGGGGAGATGGCTCAGTCAATAAAGTGCCTACCATGTGGGTGTGGAGACCTGTGTTCGGATCCCCGGTACCCACAAGAAACCAGGTGCAATGGCAGGTGTCTATAACCCCTCCAGCACTGAGTAGGTGGAGACAGGCAGATCCCTGGAGCTCACTGGCCAGCTGGTCTGAGCAAATCAGCAAGCTCTAGCCTCATGGCAAAAAGATGGAGAGTGATTGAGGAAGAACCTGACTTTGACCGCTGGCCACCACTTAGGTATGCACACACATCTGCATGTTCATCGACATCCACACCCACACAAACAAGCACATATACCCACCAGCGAGTAGATGAGTAAGTTTCATGCAACTGTGGAGTCTTAAGTCAGAACAGTGCGGTGGGTCAGAGATGGCCGCAACTTCTTGAATGTGACGGTGTTTAGTTCATCCTCCCCTTGAACCAGGATAGCTCTCAAAACTCAAGTCTCACCATTAAGGGGGTGATCTATGCGCCCACCCATGCTAGGTCAGGCACCTTGCAGCCTCTACTCTAGGACTCCCAGCCACCATAAGAGAAACTGATGCCCCTAAAGAAGCCATGCTGAAAAAGTCCTGGCCTGAGGGAAGGCAGGCCACCCAGTTCTTGACTATCACCCGTGGATGGCCCATCCCAGAACAAGGTGAGTGGCTAGGGGCAGTCAGAGCCATTAAGGGTCCTGACCTCCCCCTGGGCATCAGAGCACAGCTTCTCATTTCCCAGGGCTTTCAGGGTCATTGCAAGAAGGAACAAAGCCACCTTCCTCCTCTGGAGCTCTCCTGCACACATGGGTGACTAGGGTGCTGGCAGAGCCTTGAGTTAGCGCATTTTTGGCTTTATCAAGAGCTCGGAGGTTACTATCCAGGAGGATGCCTATATGTTTTTCTTTGGGTTCTCCTCCTTATTTAGCTTCTCTAGGATCACTAATTATAGGCTCAATGTCCTTTATTTATGGCTAGAAACCAAATATGAGTGAGTACATCCCATGTTCCTCTTTTTGGGTCTGGCTTACCTCACTCAGGATAGTGTTTTCTATTTCCATCCATTTGCATGCATGAATATTAACCTTCATCAGGCAATGAAAGGAGACAGAGACCCACACTGGAGCACCCGACAGCAATCTCAAGGTCCAAATCAGGAGCAGAAGGAGAGAGAGCACGAACAAGGAACTCAGGACTGCAAGGGGTGCACCCACACACTGAGACAATGAGGACGTTCTATCGGGAACTCACCAAGGCCAGCTGGCCTGGGTCTGAAAAAGCATGGGATAAAACCGGACTTGCTGAACATAGTGGACAATGAGGACTACTGAGAACTCAAGAACAATGGCAATGGGTTTTTGATCCTACTGCGCGTACTGGCTTTGTGGGAGCCTAGGCAGTTTGGATGCTCACCTTACTAGACCTGGATGGAGGTGGGTGGTCCTTGGACTTCCCACAGGGCAGGGAACCCTGATTGCTCTTTGGGCTGATCAGGGAGGGGGACTTGATTGGGGGAGGAGGAGGGAAATGGGAGGCGGTGGTGGGGAAGAGACAGAAACCTTTAATAAATAAATAAATAAATAAAAATTAGGAACAACAACAAAAAAAAGAGGTCGGAGGCTAGGTAAAATGACTCAGCAGGTAAAGATACTTGCAGAGTGGCCCTGGTGACCAAGTTTGATCCCCAGAACCCTTGATATGTGAGAGGAACCGATTCCACCAAGCTGTCCTCTGACCTCTACATGTGTGCTGTGGCATACATGCCCCGCCCCCATACTAACAATAATAAGTGAAATAAAACAGGCCTGGTAAGATTGCCCAGTGGGCAAAGATACTTGCTGCCAAACCTGATGACCTGAATCCAAGCTCTGGGACCCATATGGTAGAATGAGAGGATGGACTTCCAAGGCTTGTTTTTTGACCTCCACATGCATGCCATGGTATGCATGGACCACCCCTACATACACATATAAGTAAATAAGCAAACAGATAAGCATCAATAAAATGAATAGCTTTGAGTACCCCCATTTTAAAACCAAGTACATATAGGTGACAGTGGAGGAGGGAACATTTGCCTGGTGCGGCAGAGCTACACAGAAGCTTCTGGAAGTCTAGGGACTTGGTTCCCTGATGGCTTCCTCTTCTATGGGTACCTAGGGAGGATGGAGACGCCTCTTTGGACCTTTAGGTTAAGGCATCTCCCGCTGCTGGACACCATCAGAACCTTCTATGTCAGCAGGCATACCCTCTCACTGTGTTTGTGAGTCACAAGGAGGACCCGTGACTCCCAAGGTCACCCAGAGCTCTTAGAACTCTGGGACAACAGAGTCTCCATCCCTGGCCTACCTTCCGGGCTCTCACTAAACAGGCCACCTTCAGTCTCAGAACCAAAGCTCTGTTTACGCAGCCTTGGAGGAACAGGCTTGCCCTTCCTTCCTGCCTGTCTTCCCAGCTTGAACAGCTACACGGTGTGTGGGGGGGGGCGGGGGGACTGTTATTCATCTCTGCTTGTCATAGAACACCAGCCTATGACAAGGGCTCTGGAAATGGTGGTCTCTAAGTGTCCATTGTGGATAATGCCCCTCTCCCTAGTGAGTTAGGGACAATAAGACTTTCTTTTGTTTGTGTGCTCACAGTCTGGGCAGGGCTGGGTAAAAGTGGTGGGTCTTTGCTCCATAAGGTGTGGGCTGGACTTGGGGGGGACGCCCCTCCATGGGAGTTTATTCATGTGACCTGAACCTTGGCTGTTCCTCTTGTTCTCCTCTCCTTGAGGCAGCTTGAGCTTCCTCCTGCCACGGCACTATGCTCCCACAGTGGGTATCCCAAGAGGAAGAAAGCAGGCCAGTGTCTGGAAAGGACCTCACTGGCACTTCCATTGCAAGCTGTGAGTCACCTTTCCACAGAATGTGAATCTAGAGAATGGGACAGAAATCATGATAGGATAGGTATTTGGGTCCATATGTTGACATTGCCTCCCATGTCCCACGGGAGCCACAGAACCTAGAATAGTGCCCAGAAGACAGGAACTCCTGGGGTAGACCAGAATCCATGTTTGCATGAAAGAACACACTGTAGTTTACCTTCTGAAGTCTCAGCCTAGGAGCCGAGAGGCTCAAGCTAGGGAAAGGGAGGGGTGTGTTTGGAGCCTTCTCTGCAGCATCTGAGGCCTGGATTTGGACCCCAACTCTGCCCCCAGGGTTCTGGATGACCTTGGGCAAGTCACAAACATCTCCACGGGTGTCAGCAAAAGCTAATAAAACCAGACCCCGACTTTTCAACTTGTGTCGTCCAACCTCTGCCTATGACTTGCTTTAATTAAGATAAGAGCTCCGAGCATGTTTGGGCTAAACGCTCTTTGATGTACTGCGGCCTTCAGTTGTTGTTTTTGATGTCCAGGGCCAGGGAACTGGACTGGGCTTCTCTGCACTACTGGCTGGCTGCCTGCCTTCTGCAGTTGGCCTTGTTAAAAGCATGTATGATCTAATAAAGGGAGCTTGATGGGGCTTCCTCCCTGGAGCGGGAGACACTTCCAATCTCCATGCTGTCTCCACGAAGGGCCTTTATTGAACACCAGCTGAGCCCCATGTTGGATTGTCCCCGTTCTATCCACGAGGAAATTGAGGCAGTGGAAAACCACAGGGTCAACTGAGAGGCCAGGGTATAGACTCTCAACCATCACACAGTGTGGTCTGCTGGAGCTGCTGGTGGCCCTGGTTTGGGAGTGAAGTCTGTAGGGAACATGAATGGGGCGTGTTAAACAGGAATGCAGTCAGCCTAGCTGCTAAGGTGTCAAACCTTAGAGAGAGACAGATGGCCCGAGGAGGATTGCCTCTAGGTGCCCCCCGTTTTCCAGGTGAGAAGACAGGCTCAGAAAAGGACTGGAAAGATGGAGGGTGGGAGGAAGCAGGTAGGGGTTCTGGGACCCGGCGGCCCTTTGTCTAGCTCATCACCTAAGGTTAAAATCCAGACGTCATGGGTGGGTCAATCTCATTCATAAACTGTTGGCTGGAGTGAGTGGCCTTGGGGTCTCACTGCCCAGGTGGGTGGGAGCATAGCTGGGCCGAGCTTCACTGAATCAAATGATGATCAGGGATTTGGAGTGTCCTGCATCCTAAAAGAAAAGAAAAGCTTTGCTAAGTGGCATGACCCTTTGCTGTCACCTGAGTGTTCAGGCTCACATCTAGGAGATAACCAAGGGATGGAAAGTGTCACCTGGACCCTCAAGCAGTCATCTGGGTCCCTGCTCTCTTATGGTCCCCAGGACAAAAGCCAAACAGTCCTTCCCCCACACACTTTATCGGGCTCCACACCAGGGCTGTCAGGAGACAACCTCACCCCACTGCCTTTATTTCCATGTCCCTAGACCCCCAATACCCAGTGTCCCTCTCTACCCTCTGCATATCCATCAGAGAGGACCCACCCAAGTCCTCATTGGCCAGAACCCCAGTGCACATGAGGCTTTAACGAGCCCAGACTCAGGGTGAGCCAACAGCTCAGGTCAGGATCAGGCGTCCATGCGACCGTGGATGGGTCTCTGCTTTTTCTGGGCTTCTCTACCTGTCTCCTCTGGTTGGTTGAGCTCTGAGGTTTTGAAGGCTGGTTGTCTTCTCCACATCTGGGCAGTCAGGGATAGAAGCCCATCCATTTAGGCCAGGCCTCCAGAGCAGCCTTATCGTGAATGTCTATCTTCATTGTCTGCATAGCGTTCATTTCCTCTTGGCTAAGAAAACATGTTTGCGAGATCTGATCTCCCTTGAAAGCGGCAGGTTAAAAGCAGAGGAAAGGGTTTGGGCTCTGCGGAGTGGGGACTGAGGGCGGGAGGGACTTCTGCTCTTGATGAGAGAGAGGAAGTAGGGCCTGAGCCCTAACTTCAGTCCGCGAGCCGCACCCACTCTATACTGTTCTATTCCAGCAGCAGAGGCCTGGAAAAGTTGAGAGCCTTGCTAAGGGTCACATGGCAGGAAAATGTCCCTTTCCTAGAACCTTCTATAGCTCCCTACTGAGGGCAAGGCAAGTCTCTGTTTAGGGTTTTCCTTTTCTGTCATTTGGTTCTTTGGTTCCAGATACCCTATAGGTCAAAACATTCTGCCCATCCAAACCCTGCCTCTGTCTGTTCCCCCACCCCACTCCCTCCCACAGCGGTATTAGGAGCCTAAGGGAGTCACCCAAGGGCTGGCTTTCCTTCCGTTCTGCCTCCCACTCTCTCCAAATCCTGAGGGCTGTGCTCAGGGCCTTGTACATTCTAGAACAGTGTTCTAGCATCGAGTCACTCTCTAGCCCTCATCTAGTGAGTGCTGTGTCTCTTAGAGAGAGCAGGTCACACCTCTGGTCCCCTCAGAGCCCCACAACCACCTGTGCACACAGAAAGCTGTAGCTGCCGAAAGGTATGCACGCATGACCCCATTTTCAATAAAGGGAACCATTAATACAGCCAGTGTGGGCTGGGCCCTGGCCTTGTGTTTGTGGGAGTCGCTTTTCTCGGTTCTCATAGCGTCCCTATGTAGGGGTGCTGTAGGGACCACATTTACAGATGAGCAAGTTGGAGTGTGGAGGTGCTTGCAAGTGTACCTCGGGGCCAGTGCATCTCCAGATCAGTCAGGCTCCAGGCCAGGGCAGCTTCAGGTTCATCAGGTTTTAGCCTCTGCGGGGCTTCCAGAATGTTCTCCATGTTTCTCCTCCTTGTGTGTGCATGGAGCCCAATCCAGAGGCCAGGTGGCTGAATCTCTTTGGGCTTGGTTGGAGCAGCGGAGTGGGAAGACTCACTGCCTCTTTTGCTGGGTTTGGTTATCATCTTAATCTAACTGAACCTGAGCTTTGAAAACAGGGAAAGCCACACATATTCAGGGTGCAAAACTCAGAAGAGGGACAAGAAGGACTAAACTGAATCAGCCTGACCTCTTGGAACCAGCAGGGACACTCCGGAAGGATATCACAGGAGTGAGGGACTCAAGGGTTGTGCCATGTCTGAGGTCACCAGCAAGGAAAGCAGCCCTTAGTGCAGGGTGAGAGGCCCTTTAAAAGTCACAGCGGGCGTGGCCAGCCTGTTTGAAGCTGCCTGCTGGCGGAGGCATGGGAGGCCATGTCCCGTAAATGCAGAACTATGTGCTTGCTAGCCCAAGATCGAGTGAGACTCTGTGTCGTCCTCGGAGCTAGACAGCAAGAGGACATCACAGAGCCTCACTATTTAGCAACAAGATAGGGATCCTTGTGCAACCCCAGCCATTCCCAAAATCTCCTGGGGGGGGGGGCATGTTTTTGTGAGAACTGACTGTCAAGGCCACAAACAGAATATTTTGCAGAGCAGATGGCTGAGCCATGTGGCAAGCACTTTCCAGAATTCCCAACTCTGGCCTGATGGGACCCCTCCCACCTGTGACTATCTTAAGGCAACAGTTCCTATGCCTTCCTGCATCCGGTAGCTAGCCTAAGCTCAGAGGCTGGGTTGCTGCCCTGCTTTGGCTGTAGGTACAGGTGAGTCCTAACTTTCCCTGTGCAAAGCTAAAATTCTAGGCTTGTTTTCTAGCTTGTATCTATCTGGGTCTCCCCTAGTTCCTCCCTTTCTTAATGTGCCCTCTGTCAAGGTGCCCCAAAGAGACCTCAGCTGGGCTGTGGGGAGGGAGGATACTCTGGGGCTTGGAGCCTTCCTGCAAGCCACAAGATTTATGGAACGGCGCTCCTAAACTTCCATCCACTGTCCCCACCCCAGCTCTGGGTCAGAACACAACAGCCACGATGAAAGAAAAGATGCCTGAAGATGAAAGAGAGGAAGCTGACACCCCCAGCCCCCCACAACCCTCCCAACCCCCCGGCAAGGCCTTCTGGCTCTAGGCCAGCTGCCTGCTCTAGTCCAGGCCAAGGCAGAGCCAATGAGTCTGGCGACATCTCGAGCAGGCTCCTGCCCATCCATGGGTCTGGGGCTCTGGGCACCTCCTCAGAGCAGCTGCTGAGGATAGCCCAATTCTGCCCTCAAGTCAGGACTGTTTCCCTAAAGACCTAGTACACCTTATCGTTCTCTCAAAAGACTATAAATAACCATATGTATTGTACAGACTCAAATGAGTCAATGAATTCATTAATTCAAACAGTTATGCTTTATAAACTATTTAACAAGACCACAGATTCCTTATTAGCTCCATGACTTGGCGTCCTGCTTGAGATTTAGGCATCGCTCCTCTGGCAGTAGCCTGACCCTCACGGCAGCCCCACGAGGCCAGGATCCCTCACTCCCAAAAGTAGCACACTGAGGCCGGGAGAGATGAACGTTCTGCCTTGGCTGCTGCCCCAGTCCAAGGCTGTGGATGAGAACTTGACCACCAGGCAACGGGTTCACCTTTTCGCTCTCTAAACAGGTGGGGAAGAGAGGGAGTAAAGTCAGAGCCCACTGCCGTGGGAGAAGCCACTGTTGAGTGGGCTGTGACAAATGGGCAGCGTGGCTTTCCCTCTTTCCTCCTTTTCCCTACTCTTCATCCCTCATCTGCAGGGCTTCTGAACCTAGGGCACAGGTCCTCGTGGACTGTAGGGTCAAGGCCGGTGGGTACTCAGTACATGGTGCACATAGGTGGGCTTGGGGCTCAGCCTCAGGGTGAGTCCCCCTGTCCCCTTTGTGTCTTTTGGCTGCCCTTCAGGGATACATCCTGAGGAGTGGGCTCTTGCTCAACTCCTCACCAGACTCAAAGGCCACACATGGCCCGTGCCTGGACTCGGAGGACCAGACGAGGTGTTTGAACCAGTTGGTGGGTTTAGGGGAGGAAGGAGGAAGCTGTCGGATCTACTTAGGTGCACACAACACCCTCCCCACGGGGTGCAGCCACACCGTAGCCTGTGCGATTGGCTGTGAAGAAAAGAGGCTCAGACATACGTTGGAATTCTTGTGCTGTTTTCGCCATTTTTTAAAAACTATGTTGAGTTTTTCTATACTAAAGAAGAAAGGAAAACAGAAAGGCAGGAAATTCCAGTTCTTAATTCAAGTTTATGTATGTGTGCCTATGAATATGCATGAGAGAAGCCTGGGAAAGTCCATTCCGAGCTGCCAACGGCTGTTATGGGTTACAGATCTCCATTTTCTGTTTTGAATTAAGGTCTCCTGTAGCCCAGGCTGGCCTCAACTCCCCAAGTAGCCAAGGATGACCTTGAACTCTGTATACCTGGGGAGTGCTGCGAAGACAGACGTGCCACACCCCCGGTTTAAGCTAACCTTTATTTTCTTCATATACTCTTCCTTTTGCAATGGGGGGGGGGACACAGGTATTAAGAAAAAACAAAAGAAACACCTTAGGCTCTAGACTCCCATGCAGCCTCTCAGCTGTGGACTCATTGCATTGAACCTCATTTCTCTCCATGAGGTACACTGGGGACGAAATGAGGGGGTTCGGAGAAGACACACCAGCAGGTCCTGCCTCGGGGTAGTTGCTTTTCACACACTCAGGCACCCCCAGAAGTGCAAAGTCCACAGGGGCTGGAAGCCTAGCAAGGTTTCCTAGCCCTATGTGAGTGTGAGCACACACACACACATGTATCCACACACGCACACACACGCACAAGCACACATTGCACACACTGGAAGCTGCATGCGTGGGGCGGTCCTGTCAGCTGCCCGGGTGGGTAAGAGGCAAAAGTCCATCCCTGTCCAAGATAAACACAGGAAGTGAGGATCCCACGGTGCAGGGCGAGGTTGGGAGCCATCCATAAACTCCGGGCGGAGATGGGGGGTGGTGCAGGGCCTGCAGAAGGGAGGAGGGTGTGGGAGTCTGAGCAGGGGCCTAAGGCTGACATCTGCTGTCTTGGGTTCAAATGTGAAAAGTTGAACCAGTGACTCCACTTGGGGGCTGCCTTGGCTGGGTCTATCTTACCATGGGTCTGTCTGGGATGACACTCACCCACATCTACCTCTTACTCCCCAGCACTGCGCTCAGCAAGGCCCCCACATTCAGCGAAGCCAGAACCTGGCTGAGCAAGTGTTGGCCGAAGTGTGAGGGGATGGAAACAACCAGTCATTGCTGACCAGGGATCCTCCGAGTCAGCTTGAGTCTGCATGAATCGGCACACATCTCAGTCTAGGCTATATCTCTGAGAGATTCCATCAGGGGAGCTGCCAGGACCAGCCTTTACTGGAAGCCCACTGGGTCCCAGAGGAGAGATAGGATGAATCTCTGCCAGCTCAGGGATTCGGGGAGCACAGGGCTCAACACTTAGGGGCTGCTGGAGAATGTTTGTGGATAAATAAGCTCTTGCTCGTGTCAGGTACTTTAGACCAGCTTTGAGTCCTTTTTCAGAACCAGGGAGGCCAGGAGTGGAAGAGGAACATTCTCTAGTTTATCCTCAGTCACCCTCGTTTAGCCATGAGGTTGGCAGCTGTCTCTGACCAGATTTCCTGTGGCCACCCGTCTCCAAACTCCACCACAATGATGCCCCTCTGAACAAGGCACCAGTACAGTGGGGCCGGGAGCAGATAGGACTTTTAGGGAACATCTCATTGGGAAAGTGTCCCCTTATTCTGCCGGTAGGATGAGCCAAGACTGTCCCACACGACTGTCACCCACTTCTTGCTGCCATCGAAAGCTCTGACCCCAGAGTTTTGTCCCAGTGGCCCCAGAGTATGGCCCTCCCATCCTACCTGCCCACCTACCAGGCCCTCTTGGTCACAATACTCATTTCCATTCCTTCCCTGCACTGACTGCTGCAGCCCCGCCCCCTGGATTTCTTCACTTCCAACTACAGCACTGGGCACCTTGCCCGGGCACTGCTCCTGGATTTCTCACAGCCATCCTTCTTCTTGCTCCCCTCAGCAGTGTATGAAGTACAGACTTCATCCATTATGCCAGGAGGAATCATAACCAGGAGGCCACACAGACCATACTCCAAATCTGACTCCCAATGTCCAGTGTCACCTCTAGTCCTTGCCAAGACAGCTGAGTCCCCTGGAGTAGGGATGGGGCTACTGTAGAATGGCCTAATGGTCCAGGCTTCTTGTAGCCTCTGCTCACCTTGTGGCCTCCACGCTTTACTGGTTTGACTTGGAGCCTCAAACTCACATCTTCCATTATTCTGTGGGGAACAGTACTCCTGTCCATGGCTCCTTGGCCAGCTCTCCTTCCCACCATCTTGCCCAGATCATCTTCTACCCAATGGCTTTTCTTTCAAACTCTCAAATTTTTTTCCTACCTCAGAGATTTGACTTTTGCTTCTATTCCTTTCCATAAAAAGTACATTCACCCGTGGATGCCTAGGTGGCTGGATAGGTGTGCAAGCAAATAGGTTGGTGTGCAAGTGAATAGGTAGGTGTGCAAACGCATAGGTGGGTGGGTGAGGACCATAAGATGGGGAGATTATGGATGGTTAGACAGGTGGGTAAATGAGCAGGGTAAATTAAATAGATAGGTGATTGAGGGAGTGGCTAAGTAGATGGATGGACCTATGATTCATGGGTAGACAATTAGGAAGGGGTGTATGGATGGATAGATGGGTAGATGAGACAGTTAGACAGATGCATGAGGTAGATGGAAGGGATGGAAAAGGGGTGGACAGAGGAATGATACATGAGATGGATGGATGCATGCATGCATGCATAGATGAGATGGACAGGTATAGAAGTGAATGGATGAACAGTTGGATGATGGATAGATGGGATGGGGCACAGGTGTGTGGTTAGATGGATGGATGATGGACGATGGATGGAGGAGATGGATGGATGAGGTAGTTAGGTGGATGGACCAGAAGGACTGCAGACTGGTGTGTAGGGCGCTGTTTTACAGAAGGAAAAACACAAGATCAGTTCTTCTGAGACTCACAAGCCAAGGGGGATGGAAAGATGGGGGACAGGCTGTTGAGTTCATTGGACTTCTGGGATTATGCCAGAGCAACCCCCATCCCCTGTCCTAACACAAGGGGCCTGAAATAGACCCCTCACTGAGCCCCTGCCCAGGGTCTTGGGTCCTGTGGTTACTGGTGTAGATAGGTAATTACTCAGGCCCACGTGGCTCTCCCCTGATTCCTTCTGTGGCCAAGCCCTCCCTTCCCACGAGTGCTTCACTTGTCCTCTGTGGAAGACAGTGTCTTCTGTGTCTCTAGTTGTCAGATGCAGAAACTGAAGTTCAGCCCTAGGAAGTAACAGATCTGGGATCAAGTCCCCATCTTCAGGCTTGTCCGTCTCTTTTCTCTATTTGCCAGAGGAAGAGTCTGCCATTCAGAGTGGCTCAAACCACAGTGCCTAGCAAAGGTGGATCGGACTTCAGCTGTACCAGATTATGGAGGCGTTGAGTGAGGGGGGATGATCTGCGCATGCGAGAACCTTGAGGGTGAATGGGAAGGAGGTGAAGGGAGACTGGTTGGTAAGGGCTTCTTTGTGGAGGGGGCATTGACAGTACAGAGGGTCTGGCAGGGCCAGTGTTCCCCCTTGAGTTCCCGTGGAGAAAAGAGGCCTTCTTCTTCTTCTTCTTCTTCTTCTTCTTCTTCTTCTTCTTCTTCTTCTTCTTCTTCTCTCTCTCTCTCTCTCTCTCTCTCTCTCTCTCTCTGTGTATGTGTGTGTGTCTGTCTGTCTGTCTCCCCCACCCTCGTGTGTGTGTGTGTCTGTCTGTTTGTCTCCCCCACTCTCGTGTGTATATGTGTGTGGTGAGGGCCAGTGGAGAAGCCTCTGGACCCCAACTTTGAGAAATGCCCTACCCCCTCCCAGGGCCAAGGGGGCAGACATAGCCAGCAGCCTCCCATCAAGTCTGAGCAGGAGTTGTCACTGTGCAGAGCCCACAGGGGTGGGCGGTCCTGTCTGGGCTGTTGCTAGAACCATCCATCTCAGTGAAGGATCACCCAGACGCCTTCCTTCCTCCTCCCCCTCCGACCTCCATCAGACACTGTCTCTACAGGCCTGCAGACCACCATGGGCCTCTGAGCTGCACCCCTGCATGGGCACTCTGCCCCAGCCAGCCTCTGCCTCTCGATCAGACCCTCTCCCTGCCTGGGTTCTGTGCTTCCCTCATCCCCATTCATCCTGAACTCATGGGGTACCTCCAATGGCACTCTGACAATCACGGGCACGGTGGCCTTGTGTACATGAAGCCTGCTCCAAGGAAGTCTCTCTCTCCTCACCTTATGGTGTCTGTGGAGAGAGGGCATGACAGTGTGGTCAGTGAGGTGGGGACTTTGTGGGTGATAGGCCGTGGGGCTGTCATCTTGTCACAGGACACAGGAGGGATGAGATGTCTAGACTAGACTTTATAGAGACATTCGTGTGTTTGGAGGGACCAGGCAGAACACCCTCGGGCTGCTACACAGCAACACCCTACAGACAAGTGGTCACTAGAGGCCAGGAAGGACTGGACACTTCCAACAGTTCCCAATTCCCAGAGAGTCCTGTGCCCAGCACTCCATCCTGACTCCTGTAGTGACTGTGGACCATGCTCTATGGCTCTTTAACCTGGTGGACTTCTTGAGAGTGGCTTCTCTGTCTGCCGAGCTGCAGGGAGAGAACCAAGGGATACTGGAGGGTGGAATCATGCCTCCAGCTTCCGGACACTTCTCTTCCCCGCCCTCCCACCTCTACCCTCAGCTTGTGTCCAGAACAGTTGAGAACATGCAGTACACGGTGATAAAGGCCATTCAGTGAGGGGGAAGCCACTGGTTGCAGTGGAGAGAAATGATGGTCAGGTGCAGGTGGCCGGTGCTCAGAACAAAGCGAGTGCCTCAGCATGATGAGGAAGGAAACATGTTCTTCCCCCAACCCTGCATGGTTCCCTGGACCCGTACACACACACACACACACACACACACACACACACACACACACGGAGGAAGGGTCTCACTCACTATATAGCCCTGGCTGTCTTGGAACTTGCTATGTTGGACAGACTGGCCTCAAACTCACAGAAATCCATCTGCCACTACCTCTTCTACCTCCTGAGTGTTAGTATCAAAGGCGTGGGCCACCATGCCTGGCTCTTTTTGTTTTTACAGATTTAGTGTGTGTGTGTGCGTGCGTGCGTGTGTTACAACACACTTATGCAGGTAGCTATGGAGACCAGAATGGGGTATCAGATCCCCACCTTGATCTGGAATTACAAGCACTTGGCAGGTGCTGGAGACCGAACTCAGGTCCTTTAAAAGAGCAGCCACTGAACCATCTCTCTAGGCTCACATGTGTCGCACCTCGGAATCTCTTGTGATGCTGCAGGGGCAAGCAAACAGGGGTTTGCATCCCAGCTCCCTGCTGCCCTGCTGGGAACACTTGGAACAGCCTCTGCCCTCCCCAGGCTTGTGTGCCTGTGAAACTCTTGAAATTGCGGTGTGTCTCTGGCCTCTCAGAGTGCTAGCCCGCTGGACTTTCGTTCCAGGCTCCATACCTCTGCTGTCTTCTCCAAGGAGGCTCTCTGCTTTCCTCAGCCACGGGAAGCTGAATCCTGCTCACCTGGTTTAGCAGCTCCAGATCAGCACCCCACCCCCCTGGCTCCACTCCAGCTGCAGGCTTTTAGCCTGGCCACCCTTTCTGTTGCTGCCTGGCTATTTTGGGGCCTCAGTAGGCACCTTTCAGATGGGAGGTCTCAGGAGAAGGAACCAAAACCATTTCCCTGGCTTCCAGAAAGCCCCTCAGGATGTGGTTGTATTGGAGGTCAGCTGCCCACTGTTAGAATCCTTATGCTGAAGGCAAGGCACACTCCTGAATCATGCCACCTTGCCCGTCCCCTGGGGGCCTGATCTTTGTCATATTCACTGTCTACGACATCTGATAACCCTGTGTCCTATGACCCAGCAAGGGTGGAGGATTCCTTGTCCCTTGACTGCATCCTCAGGGGCCAGCAAGCACCTTGCTTTGTACCTCAGGCTAACCTGACTGAACAAAAGAGTAAGGGAGCACTGAGGCCAAGCCAGGCTGAAGAGATGGAGGAGGGGACTTCAGTTCCTGGCTGATGCTAAAGGAGGGAGCTGTTTCTTGTGGCCTCCTTGTCCACAGGCATGAAGATGGAGGAGCCTGGTGAGAGTTGTGCCCCCCAGGGTGGAAAAGCCACGTGGCAGGCAGAGGTCCTACCTGACTATCAGATCACAGGTACCCCAATTCCACCCCACACTTCATTTTGTCATCTCCAACATCCCAAGCCTGAAGTCCCCCACTCTGCAAGCCTCATGGGCGCTTGGACCCCTCCTGGATCCCCAGCTGTGCACACAGTAGGTTCTTTACTGGATTAGCGACCACGGTATCTGAATCCTCTCTGTTAACCTTCGCAGCCACCCTTAAAGTCAGGTAGCATCTGTCCCATCTCACAGTTGAAGACCCTGACATTTGAAGAGGTAGGAAACCTGTTTCCTCACTAGGTGAGGGAGCCATCTGCAGCCTGCCCCTCTTGACAGCAAGCCTGGCTGCGTGTGTTAGCTTCTGCAGTCCTTGCCTTGCCCAGGAGAGCTCGTTCCTGTGTGATGCATCCACGTAAATGGCCATTCCACTGAGTGCCTGAGGGAAGGGGTGGACTGCTCGGTCCTTGGCCACCTTGGCTTAGATGCCTGCTTTCCTTAGAAGGATGTCACTGTTCACCTGGTGCCGATGGTAACTTTATGTGGCACTTTTCTCCTTTGTCATATCCCACTTCCCAGATGAAGAAATTGAGGCCCAGAGTAAGAAGCAGCCTCAGAGCCCAAGCAGGAGCCAGGATGGAGGCTTTGGGCTTGGTTGTGGCTTGGTGGATATCTGGGACCACCTGTCCCTGCTACCCAAGCTCTGGCCCCTGGGCCTGGCTGGGAATGTTCTTGGGGAGGCTGCTGCCTGTGTCAAGGCCGTGCGTAAGTGTTTTATTGTTTGCCCGTGGAGGTGTGAATGAAGTAACCGGCCTTCTCCAGCACTCCATCCGTCTCGGGCTGACAGGCGCGCTCTGAGCTGGAGCTGCTCTGTAAACGCTGTCACCCTGCCATCCCAAGCAGGCAGCTTCCTCCGGGAAACCGTAATCGGGGCCTCCCGCACCCGCAGCTGGCCCTGTCCACAGTTCATAAATCACCGCGGCCTTCCCGGAAAGCTGAGGGAGACAAAGAGGGTGGTGGGGACAGACGGGGCTGTTGAAGAAGGGATGAGGACCCAGGACAGGCAGGTGAGGAGAGAGAGAGATGATACAACTGGTCAGACAGACCGACAGACGGGGAGAAAGAAAGCTGAGAGCAGAAAAGGGTGAGAAAGGCCGAGAGAGGAGTGGCCAGGTGTCCGAGAAGGGCAAAGATGGAAACCAGTGAGACTCACTAAGCACCTGGCAGAGGGTGCAGCAGATAAGGCAAGGAGAAGGGAGACCCTGGAGGACAAAGGGACAACAGGGGAGAGGAGCAGGGTGGCGAGAGGAAGAGACACAGGTGACAGAACCAGGCCAACATGGACAAGCATGGTTCCCAGGTCCTCACTTCCCAACAGGAATCCCGATAGAGTTCCCAGCCAAGAGGCGCAGAGGCCATAGCCTCCCTGCCTCCGCCCTCACAGACCTCCACTCCAGACCCTGTTCACCCTGGGAGGACACAGTGATCCTTAGAGGGCAGGAGACTCATACGGCCACCATGGAACACCTGAGCCTGGGAGCCATCAGTGTGCTGTGCACACTCTCACACCTCCTTCTGTATGCACACGTGTGCACCTGCACGGGGAAGCACTGGACTGGACCTAGAGATGAAGCCACCTCTGAGCCCATTGGCCTCGCTGCCACAGAGCCAGCAGGGCCTAAGTCATTGAAGCCAGTGTGTGTGTGTGTGTATGGTTGTCTCTCTGTACGTGTGTGTGTGTGTGTGTATGTGTGTGGTGTGTCTCTGTGTGTATGTGTGTAGTGGGTCTCTGTGTGTATGTGTGTAGTGGGTCTCTGTGTGTATGTGTGTGGTGGGTCTCTGTGTGTGTGTGTGTGTGGTGGGTCTCTCTGTGTGTGTATGTATGTGATGTGTCTCTCTATGTGTATGTCCGTGTCCACATGTGTGGCATGTGTGACTCTGTGTGTGTGTGTCCATGTCTGTGTGTATGTGTGGCATGTGTGTATGTATGTATATGTGGGGGGGGTATCTCTTTGTGCGTGTGCATGTGTGTGTAATGTGTCTCACTGTGCAAGTGTTTATGCATGTGTGTGTCTGGCATGTGTGTGCATGCATGTATGTGTGTGTGCATGCGTGAGTGTGTGTGTGTGTGTGTAGGACAGAGGGCCTCTATTGAACTCTATTTTTTTGAGTCAAGATCTCTCACAACGCAGAACTAACCTTCTTCAGCTATTCTGGCCAGCGCTGACCTCCAGAGCTCCTCCCTGATCCTGGGATTATAGGCACATTCTGCCAAACCTGGATTTCTACACGGCTGCTGGGGATTAAACTCGGGTCTTCCAGCCACCACTAGAGACGCATCACTGACAGAGCCATCTCCCTGGTCCCTGATTTTTATTTCTTTAAATCGTTCTCTTACCAAGTCCTGTCACTCTGGGCTTGCCGACTCCACTAAGACACTGTCAACATCGAGCATGAACAGACGCCACAGAGAAGGGGACCTCTGAGCAAAGACTTGGAGGAAATGAGGGGACAGAAAACCATGGGCACCAGGAATGTCGTGTGCAAAGGTCCTGGGGCAGGACTGTGCTTGTAGACCAGGAGGAAGACAGTGGCTGGAGCACAGTGTGGAATGGAGGGCAGGAGGTGGGGTCAGAGAAGTGGGGGGACCAGGTCATACAGGGTCTGTTGGGGCCATCCAAATGACTTGGGTTCTTCATGTGAAGGACAGAGATCATTGGAAATGAGGATTACCTAGCAGGACCTGTCGTCCAGGCTCCTTTGGCTGCTGACTGGAGGTTGGGCTGGAGGGGTGGAACAGAAGAGTCTGGAGGTGGTGAAACAGGGCCAGGTAGGGAGAGTGGGAGTGGCCCAGAGCCTGCATCTACAGCCCCATCACACAGAGAGGCCTGGGAACTGAGGCAAGTGCAGTTACCACAGGAAGACGAGAGGGGATAGAGGTCAGCCCCTGGAAGCCTGAGCTGAGGGTGGTGAGCCTGGGAAACTGTGTGTGTGTGTGTGTGTGTGTGTGTGTTGTACTATGTGGATGTGTGTGTCCAAGGGTACACACGTGGAAGCCAATCAGTCGTCTGGTGTAGTTTTTCACTCTTTACCACTTTGCCTTGAGATAAGCCCAGTCTCTCTGACTGACTGGGAAGCTCGCTGGTTCTTCTACGTGACCAAGCTGGCGGGATCCATCTGTCTCCTTCCCCCAGTGCCGGTGTCACGAACACTCACTGATTCACATGGGTGCAGGGGCTTTTAGACAAGTGTTCTTCCCACTGAGCAGCTGCCCAGCCCTAAGGCCGCTGGGAATTGACAGGAGCATCAGAGGCCCTGGGGCCCGGGACAACTTGGCTGGGGCATGAGTTCTGAAAGAACTAGAGAGGAGCCTGACGCCAGCAGGTGGATGATTCTGTGTGGGAAGGGGGTTTGTGATGGGGAGGGGACATGCCTGTGATGACACTGCTCAGGAGGTGGAGGCCAGGGCCTAGCAAGCTCAAGCCAGACTGAACTGAATATCAAGACCCTGTCTTAAAAATGGGGAGACACAGGACCGGAAGAAGATTTTATAAAGTAACCGTTAGACAGACTCCTCACTACTGTCACATTCTCTCCTGCCAGCCCCTTCTGAGACCGCGGTACATTGTCCGAAGTAAGTCCTGGGCCTGGGGACAGCATTGTCTCAGATTCCCACAGGTTGTCTCCACGTGTTCTGTTCAGGACCCTGTCTAATCCAGGGTGCCACGTTTCAGTAAGAACATGTGACTTTCATGTTATGTTGTTAAAATAGAGGGTGTTGCTGCCTGAGAGTCTGTCAGCAGGACTGAAAAGCAAAAACAAGGATGGGACAGTCACCCTGATAAGTGAAGACCCTGTAGGTGCGGTTTTTCGTTGGAACCACTGGCTCCCCAACAGTAGACATGGAGGCTTATTATTAATTGTAAATGCTCCGCCAACAGCTTAGTCGTGTTACTAACTAGCTCTTACAACTTAAATTAACCTATATGTCTTATCTACACTCTTCCATGTTCATCTCCTGCTTCCTCTGTGTCTGACTGGTAGCCCCACCATTGTTCTTCCCAGCATTCTTTTAGTCTGGCTCTCCCACCTAACCTCTTCCTGCCTAGTTTTTGACCAGTTGGTTCTTAATTAAACCAATGAGAGTAATGTGTATTCACAGTGTACAAAAGGATTATTCCACAGCATTCCCCCCTTTTTGTCTAATTAAAAAGGAAAGTTTTAACTTTAACATAGTAAAACTACATGTAACAAAAGCAGTTACCAAGTAATAATCACAATTAAAATATTCAGTCCATTTGTATTTGGAAAAATTAGAGAAAATGCTCTATCTTTTCTTTGTAAGTCTAATATTTTATACATAATTTCCTTTTATCATAACTAAGAAAAACTTTAAGTCTAATTATTTAGTCTTTAACTCCGTTGAAGACCCCAGAAGGGTGTAATGTTACTTATCAACAGGGACATTTGTCTGCCTGGACAATCATCCAAAGTTCTTCTGTAATGTTGGGGTATCTATCTTTGGCATTCAGGCTTAGTATATCTTACAGACTTTTCTGTGAAGCAGGCATTTTGAAGGACTCTCCTACCCTGCTTTGGCAAAGTTCAGCAGTTGCTTTCCTTTGCATCCTGCTTGTCCAGTTTGGGCAGTATACTGTCAGCAGTTGAGGCAAGGACAGCTTTTTTGCCCATTGGCTAGCTTTTGCCACAAAGAAAGTAAAGTCCATTCAGAAGTTCTTCAATGCCTATCATCTTCTCTGAAGAAGATTGGTGCTGTCAGGAACAGATGTGTCTCACAGTCATGAAAAGTTTCAAGTTACTAAAGCATTTTAAACATTACATTCTGTAGGTCTTTGAAGTGTTTGAAGGCCATCTATCTATTTAAATATGTCTGCTTAACCTTGCAAGTTAAATTATTAAAGTACTAAACCTGTTTTTCTGAATATACACTACATTTTTAAATGAGCTACATAAGCACAATTCCCTAAACAAGAGTAGAAACATATATAAACAGTAGAACAAAAATAACTCCAAAATTGTATCAATAAGACAAAATCCATACCAATGTAAAATATTTTGAGATTAATAGTTGATTCTTAGATTAAATTAGATTCAATAATCTATCCTTTTATCTCACTATTTCTATATTATATCTCTCTTTTTGTTTAGAAAGAGATCTTTGAATTTAGCTCATTTGTTTTGCTTTTTTTTGTCTATGACCAATAATAATTTGTAACAAATCCTCCTTAAATTATAACAAACATCCATAACCCATCTTTTGGGAATGTGGGTGTTGTTTTCTCTAGATTGCTTTATGTTGTGCTGGCATCTCTGGAGGATGCTTGGGAAAATCAGTAAAACAGTTAAGTCTTGGCTGGAGCAGTATAAGAGGCTCGACCATCTCAGCCAGCAGCCTTGAAGCTGTTTTGGATGCAGAGCTTTGAGGAAACAGCAACAGAGGTGCTCTCAGATGTTGGATCACCTGGGCCATCTGTTTTTATTGGTATCTAGTCCCCTTGTCCTGAAAATACATAAATTTTCAAAAGTAACATACACATCTGCATTAATACAAGTATAGACTGTGTTGTAAACAAGTCAGTCCAAGATGATTTGGGGCTTTATGTTTGAGCAGGTGAAATATACACTACATGTCATGTAGGTTTTTTTAGGTTTATTTCTTTATGTCTGTAGCCAGAATTTTCAGGGGGTCTCTCTCAATCATATCCAATCTCTATCTACCTTGAATGAGTCCACAGCCTTTCATATTCTGTGGAAATAAAAGCATAACCTCTTCTCCAAAACAACACATCTTTTGACTTCCATTTTCAAATCAAGACACTTTTAGAATATATGGGTTGATTTAATCCAGCAGCCTTCATAATCCAATGTCTGTCCACAGCCATTGTTTGTTCATCAGCAACCAAAAATTCTAAAGACAACACAATAACATACAGGATCCAGACTCCCCATGTATTTTCATCTTTGTGTGGCTTTTTCTTCATATTACTTTATTCTTTCTTTAAAGACTTTACTATCATTTTTAAACTATTTTTCTATGACTATTTATACATTTTCTCTTTTCTCTCCCAAGTGTATGTACATTTTTAACACACTGTAATCCATTTAAAGGGTTTTTTTTTGCCATCTGATTCTGTCTTTATTGATCTTTTATGATTGCATGAGATGAATTTTTTTTCAGGACAGGGTTTTTCTGAAGCTTTGGAGACTGTCCTGGAACTAGTTCTTGTAGATCAGGCTGATCTCAAACTCACAGAGATCCACCTGCCTCTGCCTCCTGAGTGATGGGGTTAAAGGCGTGCACCACCACTGCTCAGCCATAAGATGAATTTTAAACTGGTATGTCAGCCACTGGTGCAGCTCAGCTTGGTTTGTGGCCCCAGTACATGGAGGCTGGCTGCTGGCTCCATCCCATAGTCAGCTGTTGGGAGATACATCTCTGTATTGAGGCTGGCATGAGACTGTGAGACTAGAAAACTACATTTGGTTTTGTGTGTTTGGAACCTGTATTTAAACTTTTTAAGGTTTTGTGTGAATATATGTCACCAGACTTTAGGCTCCATTTGCAGGTAGAATTTTCTGTCCTGCCAGCCTGCTCCCAAATAATCACACAGAGACTTATTTTTAATTATAAATGCTCAGTCAATAGCATAGGCTTGTTACTAACTAGCTCTTACAACTTAAGTTAACCCATACTTATTACCTACACTCTGCTATACGGCAGTACCTTTTTCCAGCACACATGTTCATTTGCCTCTAGCTGGTGGCCCCGCCTTTCTTCTTCTCAGCATTCTGTTAGTCTAGCTCTCCTGCCTAACCTCTTCCTACCTAGCTATTGGCCAGTTGGTTCTTTGTTAAACCAATGAGAGCAGTGTATATTTACGGTGTATAAATGGATTATTCCACAGCAAAGACCAGGGTTAACACATACCTCTGTCTGTCCTCTGCTCAGAACCTGTGATTGGCTGGCTAGAGAGGGGAAGCCTTGACTCTTTACTATATATATATAAACACACACAGGTCTCAAAAATGAACATGTTGCTGTTGCAGAGATCCGGGTTCGGCTCCCAGTATTTACTCAGTGACTCAAAACCACCCATGTCATAACTCCAGTTCCAAAGGATCTGGAGGCGCTCTTCTGACCTCCTTGGGCACCAGGCAAGTGCATGTCACGTATACATTAAGCAGGCAAAACAGTCATAAAATAAAACAAACAAATCTTGAAAAATGAATGAATGCACAGATGACGAATGAATGCGTGCACCCCCTTCTGTGTAAGGACTAAAGACAGCACCACGATACAAGGTGTAGAGGTTGAGTTTCACTCCCTGTCCCCCACACTGAGCTTGTGAACACAGTCATGAATGGGCACACTCAGACCTGTGAGCACACAGTGGACACACAGGTCTGTGAGCACGTAGTCACATGACTGGCCCGTTGGTACCCTCCTCTCCTCTGCTCTGAGAAATAGGACTTTTTCTTCTCGCACAGATATCAAGCCTAAACCTCACGGGGACAAATGGGTTCAAGCATGGCCCACAGTTAGACTTTAGGGCTGCAATTTTCAGTCCGTGGGTCTCAACCCCCAAAGAGCATTGTAAAATACAGATATTTACCTTATGATTCATAACGGTAGCAAAATTACAGTTATGAAGTAGCAACAAAAATAATTTTATGGTTGGGGGCCACCACAGCATGAGAACTATATTAAAGGGTCACAGCATTAGGAAGGTTGAGAGCCACTGCTTTAGGGGGAACTGGGGACAGACACTGTATTCCAGAGTCCCCACAGTCCCCAGGGCCTGCACCACATGTACAGTGTAAACATTGCTCTGTTCTTGCCGCAGGGAGCTGCAGGAATGGCCCGGGAAGGGGTCAATCTCCCCGGTCCACCTTATTTTTAGAGAGACTTCTTAATTGGCCTGGAACTAACCAGTAGACGAGGCTGGCTGTTCACTGAGCCTCTGGGACCCATTTCTCTCCACTCCCTGGTGTCAGGATTCCGAGAGCACCACTATTTGGTTTGTCTTCTGTGTGGTTTTTTCCTTGTTTTATTTTTTTATGTGGGTCCTAGGGGATTGAACTCGGGTCCTCATTCTTGCAAGGTCAACACTCTACCAACTGAGCCACACCCAGGCTCTCCCTTTCTAGGTTTCTTGGGTAAAGCAACTCTGCTCTGGAGGGGATTCCCAGTGCCGAGCATGACGGATCCTGTGTGTGGCGCCCCTTGGCTAGTCAGGACTTGAGATGAGACAAATATAAAAGATTCTTAAATTGCTATGAAACCTCAGAAGTAGTCAGGACTTGAGATGAGACAAATGTAAGAGATTCTTAAATTGCTGTAAAACCCCAGAGGTTCACCTGAAGAAGAGGAAGCACACAGAAATGGGGTTGCTTAAGTGATAAAAAAGCAAAACCCTCTTTAAAGAAGAAAACAGAGGAGTCGCGCTATTCTGTCATTGCAGAGTGTGGACGGCGCCTTCACCCCCCTCGCCATGCCTCAAGGAAGGGTGGACTGTTGAGGGAGGATCTAAAAGCAAGCCATTTATTCACTTAACCAGCTCTCCTGGACATGGAGAGGAGGCGACTGGGGTGCGCCCTGGGAGGTAGAGCTGGCGACACAACCATCCTGCCTCTAAGAGCTGCTGGTCAGGCAAGATGAGGCTCTTGTCAACCCCAGAGTGGCCCTGCTGAGGGGAACTCAGAGCCCATGAGTCAGCGGCCGTGTTTCTAAGAACAATAGTGCTCTTTTGATAAACATTTGTTCAACCAGCAAACTTCTGGACATTCAACAAACATTAAACATTTGTTTGCCCGACAGTGTTGATTCAGCTCGTGCCCTGTGCACCGAGATTTCAGACGTGTTAGGGACAGAACACCACGTGGCAGGCAGCCAGGCCTGTCCTCTGCAAAGGACTAAAGGTGACAGAATGTCTTCTGTTGTCCCTTTTCATTGGTCTCAGCCTCTCACGTTCAAGGGGGGGTCACTCCCAAACTCCTCCTTTATTGACAAAACCCTTCTCATTATAGCTGGGGTTTTGTGTCCTTGACCAAAATGACCACCCTGATGTATAGCAAAGAATTCTATAAGAATTATGGGAAATCTTTTCCAAGTGGCCCAACCCCTGAGTGGCAATTTCACTTCTAGGAATTTAATCTAAGTAGTTCATCATGGGCAGAGATGAGGGTTAGCCTCCAGGGTAGTTGGTTAGTAGAAAAATGATCTCTTCTGCTTGGACAGGACACAGGTGCCTCAGACAGCAGTGGGGAGATCAGGCAAGAACATTCCCAAGGTACTAAGGATAAACACGGGTAGATCTGTTTTCACTGGACAATCCTAGTTTTGAAGAAATATCCAGGTACATAGAAGTGACTGAGAAAAATGAAAAATGAGGTGTCTCTCAACAGAAGTGTTACACGTGGTTTTGTGGCATTTTTTTTCTGTTCTTTAAAAAAAGTTTACATTTAATGTCTGAGTCCGTGGGTGGGTCTGCTCACTACAGCACTTGTGTGGAGGTCAGGGGACACTTTGTGGAACTGGTCTCTTTCCTTCTACTTTATGGATCCTGGGGGATTGAACCCGGATCCCTGGGCTTGTCGGCAAGCACCTTTACCCATTGCAGTGGTTAGTTCATCAAATTACCCACCCAGAATCACCTGGAAAGTTAGTCCCAGTGAGGTATTATCTAGACCATAGTGGCTCGTGGACACATCTGTGGGAGAATATCCTGGTCAGTTCTCTTCTTTAATGTGGGAAGATCCAGCCGGAAAGTAGATGGCGTCCATGGCCTGGTTTGGGTCCCTGGACTGTATAAGAGTAGAGAAAGCCAGCTTTATCAGGGACGTGTGTGTATGCACTTCTCTCTGCTTTTGATGGCATGTGAGAGGCTGCTTCAAGTTCTCACCTTGACTTCCTGCCAGTGTTGGACTGCAACCGAGAGCTGTAAGCTGAATGAAACCTTTCTCCCCTGCATAGCTTTTACACAGAAAATGGGAGTAGAGAACACGCCAAGCCAACTCACAGCCCCTCCTTCTTTTATTAGTTATTTTGTTTGTTCTCTCTCTCTCTCTCTCTCTCTCTCTCTCTCTCTCTCTCTCTCTCCAAGGAAGGTTTAACGGGTATCCCAGGCTAGCCTTGAAATCTTGAAATTTCTGAGTAGCCAAGAATGACCTTGAACTCCTGGTCCTCCTGCCTCCACCTCTGGCGTGCTGGGATTGCAGGTGTGTGCCACCGTGCCTGGCTTATGTGGTTCTGGGGATTGGACCCAGGACTTCATGCAAACACTCTACCAATGGAACTCCATCCCTAGCCCCTCTCTCCTGGTTCTCTAAGTTTTGGACATACATATGGGCTAGGGTTAAAATGAGACACCCTGAAGTGTGACCCTCCCATGAAATCCCATGGAGCGGCAGTTTTAACAAGTTCCCTGGCGTTTATCACACGGCACTCGGCAACTTCATTTGGATTATAGGCACGACACCATTTCCAGAAATTCACCAAGGAAAATGTGGAACTACCCTATCCCAGGGATCAGATCTGAAGATGGAACCCCAGGGCTTCATACTCCTGGGCCTCACGCTTGCTTCCCTGAGTCTGCAGACCGACTGATATATGCACGATGTGTTTCCTGGGGTAGAACACGCTGCTGGCGGGTGGGGCAGTCATCACAAGCCCAGAGAAGAGAACGATTTTAGCTGTCATGCCGTTCTATTCTGTTTGGCACACATCCCCACAGAATTGCCACTTTGGGACAGTTCTCTCTTGAGACAGGATCTCTGTGTGAAACCCAAGCTGGCCTTGAACTTGCAATTCTCTTGCCTCAACCTGCTTAGTGCTAGGATTACAGGTGTGTGTCACCGTGAGTGGCTTCACTGCTGGTTCTGAAGGTTACTTGGGTCATTCCCAAGAGACTCGTGTTGTTCCCAGCTCCCCTTCCGGAATGCACCTCCTCCTCTCTCCACCCCAACACCCATCCACACAAACAGAGGACAAGCAGAAACAGTGTTGGCAGCAGAGTCGGCTTGCCCTCTGTGAAGAGAGAACTGGACAGAGGGGTTAAAATATACCATGGTGTCTCCAGGGAGTCTTCAGGGGACACAAGCTGTGAGCATGCACATACGTGAGGGCTCTTGGGAAGAACACGTGACTCCACACGCCAGAGGATCGTGATTGCATGACCCAGCCTAGCCTGCTACTCAGTGTCATGGAGATATTGAGCAAGCCATGGCCCCTGGAGCCCCTGCATCTTTCATCTTTGTAGGCGAGGGAAGGCTGAGGTAGGACACTATAGCATTGAAGGGCATGTCTTCACACAGTCCCAAACTGGGTGTCCAGAGACACCCCTCCCCCCACATCATGTTAACTTCTATACTCTTACCCTTCCGGGATCCTAATGGGATCCCAAAACTCACATAGTCAAACACAAGAGCCGTCACTGTCCCGAAGTGGTGATTCTGTGAGGGCATGTGGCTTCAGCCTATCTAGGAAAAGGAGCCAAGCCCTGGTTACTCAGCCAACTCTGGAGCCCCAGAAAAGGGGAGCCCACAGACTCAGGGACTCTCACCACGGCCCCCCGCCCAGCGAGGGGCAGGCAGGCCAGGGTCCTACCTCAGGGCAGCCAGGCAGGGATTTATGGGCTCCTGCTGGACACGTTAAAGATCACATTAAGTACAATAAATGTAGATCACGCTCGTACATAAGCGGAGATTTATCCCCCAATCCTTCCCACAGGGGCCAGCCTCATAAATCCGCCCACGCCTGTCTCTTGGCCTAGGGGGGAAGGGAGCAAGCAGGGAGGCAGTAGAGGGTGGATCCAGGTACAAGAAGATTGGAGCCCAGAGAAGCTGCGGCGGCACCAGCCCCAGTTCTCTCCCTAGCTCACGCTCCTTGAGACGCCACGCCCTCTTCTGGCCCCGCCCCTCCTGCCCGTGTCTACTCTCCGTTGCTGACATTAAAACAATATAACGACTGCAGGAAAGTGTCTGCAGCTTCTAAACAGGACGCTCAGCTATAGTTGAGACTGTCTTTGTCCCCACCCCCACCTTGAGGGAGGCCCATGTGAAGAGAATGCAGATTTCTAGAGCCATAAATTAAGGGGTGATCAGTCACGTTGTGATCTTTCTTCAAAGAGTTCTTTAAAAGGCTCCTCCATTGAAGTGTTTATAGCACAGTGAGTTCCAGACGGAGAGGCTGTGTGTGGGGGTGCTGTCAGGGGAACAGCCAGGGAACAGAGAAGATTCTGGGAAAAACTGGGAAGGCCCTCCCACAGGAGGGACATCCTCAACAGGACGATGGACGGGAAGGACATCTCCAGATGGCATGGATTCAGTGGCAGGTTGCCCAGCACCTGTTTGGTGTTGCATCTGGTCCCTAGTTCTGGGGAAGTGACTAGAGCAGGACCCTCTTCTCTTCCGGGGGTCCCTTGTGGACAAACAGAGTATTGGGAAGGTCCGGGTAGGAAGCCCGGAGGTGACAGGATCAGAGCCACACTGGTTCTGAGATGCCAGGATGAGGTTCAGAGGACTTCCGGGTGTGTTCATCTCCAAATGTCAGGGACGGCCTGCAGGAAGGACAGCAAGGGAGATGAATCAGTGACAGGGGGTTTCTTTCTGTTTTTGTTTTTTTTCCAGAAGAAAAACAGCAATGCCGTTCCTGCTTTCCCGGAACTCTGAAGTTTGGCTTATGCTGGATTAATTAACCTTAAGTTTCCCCCCTCTTTCTGGGATCAAGTCGTTTTAGCCACTCAGCACCTTGGCCCACGGGCAGCAACCCAACAGTGAGGGTGAGCTCGCAGGGCAGCATCTGGGAGTTCGGTGGAGTCTCTTCAGAAGGTGGAAACAGATCTGCGGGAGCCCAGACTCTCGCCCTCTGCAGCCACCACACAGCCTACCCCGTTTCTATCTCTCCTGGCCTCCAGTCTCTGCTCCAACTGCTGTTGTCTTCTCTGCCCAGCAAACTCCTATTCACCTTCCAAAACCCAACTCTGTCCATCACTGCTCATCTTATAGCATGAATTTGCTGTCTGCTGTCCTTGGATCACACACTCCCCAAGGGCAAGGACTACATTTTGTTGGCTCAATTCTTTGAGCCAGTCCCAGTGTCTGGCATAGATAGCCTCAGAATGGAAAGCTCTGTATTTGTGCCTTTTTGTCTTCTCATAGTGCTTACATGCTGTCTCTGTCTTCACCCAACCAAAGCCTTAGAATGGGGGCTCCACTCTGGGACTTTGGGTCTGTGGTCTTGGCTCCTGTGTCATGCAGAACTATAGTGGAGTAAATTTGTCTTGTTTATCTTTGTTTTTTGGTCTAGGGACAAGGACCAACTCCCTTGCAATAAGCAGAAAAGGGAGCCACTCCTTTGTCCGCCTCTAAATTACTAGGTTCCAGGTACCAGGCACCTAGTATGTCATGTACATACCATCTTGTTTTACCCCACAGTGACCCTACAAAGAAGAGTTTTGCTTTTTCTTTCTGAAGTGTTTTTATTGCTATTGTTAAATATACCGAACTTTTTTTTAGCATAAATACTTTAATTTTAATTGACATTTCATTTACGGCTCACAGTGTGATTCTCCACACATGCATACAGAGTATGACAATCGTATCATGACCACCGATACACCTGCCCACCGCTCACACACTGGGCATCCCTTTGCTGCCATTTCAGTTCTGTGTGCTTCCCTTCATCACACATGCCTAAGGAGGCCAGAGAAGCGCCTTGGAGTCCCTGGACCCAAGGTGTCATGAGCCTCCCAATGGGAACCCAATGGGGACCATCTGCCCAGTCCCTGACTTCAGTCCCGTCTAGTGTAGCTCAGTGGTGAGGTCATGCAGGTCCCGGCCTGTGCTGCCATTGCCCAAACAAGAAAGTGTTACCTGAGGCACCGGCTATCTTGATTATTGAGGTTTGGGTGCCTCTTTATGCCTGAGACAAGTGTCTCCCAGGCTACACACACTTACACAAATAAAGAAAATAGAAAAAAAATCATAAAATTCATTTTTAAATGGCATTTCTTTTGGACTAGTGAAGTTCCAGCTCTTGTGGTGTGCCTGAAAATGTCCCTCGGTGTGGACAAAGCTGCGGTCCACAAGGACTTTCTGGTCAGATGTTTATCATGTGATAACTCCGCAAGCACCTGTCTGCCAGCAGCAGGAGATGGGCGTTTTCGGGCCCTGCTTATGCCCCAGAAGACACAGAACACAGCTGTTTTGAATCACGTCTCTTCCAGAAAGCATATTTGAAGACTAGTTCATGACATGGGAAAATACTCGTGGTGCCTTTTGTGGAAATGCAGGATAAATGAGTATTCTGTCATATTGCGCATTTGAAAATACTTTTGTTTTGAAAAGATATTAACATTTGAAGATATTCATGGTGGCCTTTCCCGAGTGATGGGTTAGTGAGTATATATTTTTTTTAATCTTCCCTTGCTGTTTCTGGTTTGAGTTTCTTTCTACTTTCTGTTCCAGGGAGTTTGGTTTATAACGATAAAGATATTAAAGATAACCTGCTTAAGTTGCTTCTCTAAGGCATCTGTGCTTCAGACAGACTGAGGGGGACAGAGAACAGAGAATGTGGGCCTTATTCCTCATCACGTTTCCAGGGGCCTGGTGCATAGTAGGAGCTCAGGAAACATCTGTGAAGACATTGCTTATGAAAATGGCCCACTCTTGTCAATCAATACTCTCTTGGCTAGATACAGCACTTGAATCATTGCTGATGGCAGTTGTGATGGTGGGAACACCAGCTTCAGGCTGCTGTCTGTTACCCCTGCCTGAACTCCTGGTGTCAGCAGGGGAAAGGTCTGTCAGCTCTTAGGAGGTCTGTTCCCAGCTCTGCCTGAAACTATGGCTGGAGAGAGATAGACACCAAAGGGACAGGTCTGGACTCAGGTTCCCAACAAGCTGCCCTCTTTGCCTGCCTGCTATCTATAGCTGGCACAGTTAAAGCTTCAATGACCCCAAATCCAGCAACTTTAAAAAAAAACAAAAAACAATTCCCGTTTGTATCTTCTACGGTTATAGGCTGCATAAAACTTGTAGCATGTAGTAACATAACATGTTAAAGGTTCAGAACTTGAGAGTCTGAAGGTCACAGAGCAACAAGACTGCAATAGACACTGGACAGAGGGGTGGCCCCTAAGGTGCCAGGGCTTGGCTCACATGACTTCTCTCCTTCACCTAGGCACATCCCCAACCAGCTAGCCAGAGCCCCTTGAACATCTCCACTCTTAATGCTCCCAGTGACGGAGACAGAGAAACCAATCTTTTTAAAGACAGGATCTCATGTAGCCCAGGCTGGCCCCAGACTCACTACATAGTTGTGGATGACCTTGAATTCCTCCTGCCTCCACCTCCAAAGTTCTGGAATTATCTAGTCTATTCAACCCTGGGGATAGAATCCGAGGCTGTGTGTGTGCTGGGCAGGCACTCTACCAACCAAGCTACAGCCTCACCCCAAGGCATCAATCCTAAAATGCTTGGCACAAAGCCCGGCTGCGGCAGGACATACCTGTAACCCTAGCACCTTGGATACTGAGGCAGGAGGATTGCTTGGAGTCTGGGTTACAGAGTGAGAGCCTATTCAAAAGAAGGAAGCTTAGGGGGTAAAGTTGAAGCAGGAGGAGGAAAACAGAGGTGGGGGTGAAGGAAGAGAAGGGGGAGGAAACACCATCTTGTCACAAGCAGGCCATCAAGTTTCTAAGGTGACCAGAGGCCTGCGCCTGGGGACCCCTTGTGGGGACACACCCTTAGACCAGCACCACCATAGCAATGTCCAGCTATGAGAGCCATGTCATCTGAGGACACCTTCCTGAGCCAGGCCTTCTACTGACGACTTCTCTCACAGGGCTGGGGAGAACAAAGCCGAAAAGTCAGCGATTGTAACTGCTCCATTGCACAGGCGAGGAAACGGAGACCCCAAACATTTCTCCACGGAAAGGACACAGCACAGCCAGACAGCAGAACAGAGAGTT
The DNA here is from genome assembly GCF_018167655.1 of Microtus oregoni. Classification (NCBI taxonomy): domain Eukaryota; kingdom Metazoa; phylum Chordata; class Mammalia; order Rodentia; family Cricetidae; genus Microtus; species Microtus oregoni. Next base: position 16,101,317 of record NW_024543064.1, read on the forward strand.
TAACCAGAAGCTCTGTCCCCATCTCTGAGCACTTCTCCATTGCCCAAGGGTCTCCCACAGAACATGGGATCTACCGACGACCCAACGAAAGAACTTCTTGAGCAAAGTGTTTTGGGAAATGTTGCGACACTTTTTCTGCTTCTGGGAAAGACGCAGGATTTCATTAATTGAGCAAAGGCTCTGAGCTCTTTGTGAGGAAGCTGCAATGGTTTTGTTTCGTCAAGAGTTTGTCTGTGCTTACCCACCCACATATTGTCTCTTCCCATCCCATGACAGTCACACCTCTGAGGCCACACGATGGGACTCACTTACTGCATCCCAGGTATCACACCCACAAAGACAGTAGTTGAAGCCCAGGTGATCTGAAGGAGGTGTCTCGGCCAGTTCTCCAGAGCAGAAAGGGAAGAGGTCCAGAGTTCACGGTGTGATGGTTAATGCTGCCAGCTTGGTAGGATATAGTATCGCCAAGGAGACAAGTCCCTGGGCATGTCTGTGATGGATTATTTAGATTGGGTTAACTAAGTCGGGAAGACCTACTCTAAATGTGGGTGCCATACCTGGACTGGATAGAAAGGAAAAAGCAAACCAGGAACCAGCATTCACCTTGCTCTAATAGAGGGAGCAGCTGCCTCATGCTCTCGCCATTATGTTTTCCCCTTAGTGATGGACTGTGTACCCTCAAACTGTGAGCCAGAAGAGACCATTAAGTTGCTCTGTTGGGGATTTTGTCCAAACAGTGAGGAAAGTAGTTTTGACATCATGGTTCTAGCTCCTTCTCAGAGAGCTTCCTGAGTAGAAAAGGAAGCTGTGGGGCGGCAGAGATCTGTGACAGATTGCGTCTCAACGTCTCAGTATGGAACACTTCACAGAAATGTGAACTGTGGGGAACAGGCAGAGCTCCCAAGGTGCAACTTTTTCCTTCAGCCAAAGGAGCATGGACCATCTCTCACCACCTTCCCCATGTCTTGTCCCACATGGATCCAGTGGAGCTATCAGCTACGATGTCCCCTACAATGCCTCCACCTGCATCGAATCCACCCCTCTGTACCATGTGGGTCTGAGGAGCAGGCAGCCGAACCAGACCACCCAACAGATTCCTGCCCAGCGGGCAGATCCCTGGCTCAGCAGCAGGGAGGGTGGACACAGGCTTTGCAGAATGTCCTCCATTAGTGGAGAAGAGCTTGTCTGAGAGATGTAAGCCAAAGATTGTGAGAATGGTGGAGCGCTAAACCCTGGCACTGGAGCCCCTGCATCCTTGGTGTTCTCAGCCAGGTGAGCCGCCGCAGGCCTCTTCTTGCTTACTCTATTAAGGCTGCGTCTCTAAGTCCTTAGCGGCTAAAGGAGGATTGATGTGCTTAGACGGCTGTCCCAAAGTGGAGCGTTATGCTATGCATGACAAACTCAACCACGGGCTGTTTTAAGTGGAGGTGGGATTTGGGGGAGGCTCCTCTGTCTCTACTGGGATTAGTGATCGTTTCTCCCTAACAGGCACTTAGGCCAGCCATACATACCTCTATGGACCTAGGCTCAGGTTTTGCAATTTAAGTGCTAAAAAGCCCTAGGGAATTTGCTAGAGAGTCACCAGAAGTCCTTGTTAGGCTGCATGGCAGGCTCTGCAGGAGAGAGCAAGCCTCCATCCAGCCACTCAAGGACAGAAAGGCTGTTGACTTGTTTTTGTTGTTGTTTTTTGTTTTTTTTTTCCCTGATGTGATACCCTGTAAGGAGAGTCAAGCATCCTGTCCTCCCAAGCCCCAAAGAAAAATATATGTCACAGATGTTTGGAGCCTGGGGGTGGGGGCTGGGAAATGGGTGTTCCACCCCCTGGAACAGAGTCAGACAGAGGACAGGACAACCAGGAGGGGCACTGCCAGAGCCTGTGTGTGAATCTCCAGGTTCCCCACACCTTCAAATCTGTGTCTGAAGCTCTATGTGCCAGCCTCGGCTCTCTGATGAGTCAAGAGAGGTTCCTGCTCTGCCCTCCCTCTCTGCTGGGAAATCAGTGGGTGGAATATAATGGTGAGGGCTGCGGGACTTCTGAATTGGGCACCTGAAGATAACCAGGAACCAGTCAGGACTGGAATATAGCATAAACCTAGAGGGAACATCTGGGGCAAAGTTCCTGGGGTTGGAACTGGGAAGGCCATCAGGGAGTGGGTGCAGGTGGTGGGAAGAGTCAGGGGCTCGCAGAAACACGGAAGGAACAGACTCTGGGTGCGGCAGGCTGAGGTCAGGTTCTGGGTATTATAAATGCTGGCGGGTATCAGAAGTGGGACTGTGAGACCTAATGTGTCAGATCTTTGTTGTGGCTGACTGCTGTTGGAGGAGGAAGTGGAACTTAGTGAGGCCAGAAAGGAAGCCGTGAGGTTGGCATAGGCACTAGCTGGTGGTGGCATGATCAGTTGGTAATGACAGGTCACAGTAGGAGGGAGGGCTGGCTGCCTTTGCTAGTGGGCTTCTGTGAGAGGTAGAGGGGAGGTAGGAATAAAAGGGGGCCTAAGTGGCAGCTGTGTTGGGACTTCTCGCAGGCCCATTACTATGGCCCACCATGGCTGCTGTGAGTTGCGGTCCCTGCTTCCATGGATCAACTTCTGTTTGCCAGCTGGTCCTGCATTGCCACAGACCTTCAGCAGTGACTGCAGAGGGTGCAGCACTCTGGACACCCTGCCTCAGTCTCCTCTGAGGTCATGGCCTCCTTTGGCTAACCTGCCCTCCTTCGGCTAACCTGCCCTGTCTGCCCTACCTCCCTCCTGCTAACCCCCCACCCCACCACCAGCTCCCCCATAAGTACCACAGAAGGTAACTCTCAGCCCCACTGTCAGGGACCTCACTAGTAAGGAGAGAGCCCTGACAAATGCAGGCAGCCGTTGGTCTACTGCAAAGGAGCAGGGAAAGTGGCAAAGCTACTGTGTAAAGTCCCTGGATAGGCTGCCTCAAGGGAGAAACGGGGTGAGTGAAGGGCTGAGCTGGGCCCAAGTGGGTGGAGCTGTTTTCTAGGCAGTGAGATTTCCACACTCAGAGGCCATGGTGGTTAATGTTGACAGTCAACTTTGACAGGACCTAGCATTGCCTAGATAAGACTCTGGGCATCCGTGAGGGAGTTTCTAGACTGGGTTAACTGAGATGGGATGATCCACTGAAACTTTGGGCGGAAAGGAGAAAGTGAGCTGAGCCCCAGCCTCCATCTCTCTCCGCTTCCTGGCTGCAGATGTGATGGGAGCATCTGTCCAACACTCCTGCCTCCATGCCTTTCCCACCATGATGGACCGCACCCTCAAACCGTGATCCCAGACAACCTTTCTTTCTCTAAGTTGTTTTGGCACAGCATGAAAAATAGCCCAGGGGCTGGAGAGATGGCTCAGTCATTGACAGCATTTGTTACTTCAGCAGAGGACTTGGGTGAAAAGTTTCTGCACCCCATGTGCTTCTCCCAAATAAAATGCCCCTGATTGATCTTCCAGACCCCCAGAGAGGAGATAGAGAAGAGAGAAAAACCACGTGTCTGTTTTCTGGGGGGCAGTTTAAATACCCCGTGGGACTGGTCTTGAGCATCTCTGGGGGAGGGATCACCATTTGGCAAGCTTTCTGAGATGCATCAGGGTTTGGAGAGAAATGAGGGAGGGAGCTTGGCATGGAGCTTCCACCAGAACATTCCAGACTCTTTGGGTATATGGATGCCGGGGACTGGGTGGAGCTTCCACCAGATCCACCTGGGTTTCGTTCCCAGAACCCACATGTGACTCTCAACCATCCCTAGCTCTGATCTCTTCTTTTGACCTCCCCAGGCACCAGGCACACACATGGTGTACATCCATGTGGGCAAAACACTTATATACATAAAATAAAATAAATCTAATGCTTTTAAAGTAATACGCATGTCTTCTCATCCTGAGATGGGTAAATCTGATGCAAATGACCCATGAACTTGACCTGGAGAAATAGCTGTCAACCATGCAGTTTTGCGTATGGGGAGACTAAGGTGCAGGTGGGGATGCAGGGAGATCCGAAGTCCACTGGCAGCGTGAGACTTGAATCTGGACTTATGCCTCATGGGTCTGGGCTAGTTGGACCCAATGCAGAGGGACCTACCTGCAGACTTCAGACCCCTGAAGCCCACTGCTCTGCCCACAGTGCATGTCCACCCAGGTGTGTCTGACTCCAGTCAGTGCTCAACAAGTACCAGATGATGGGTGGTGGGACCACCCGCCACACCAAAGTCTTCAGCAGGTGTTTTGGGCAATAGGATGCAGAAGGGATGGGTGACCTAGTAAGAGAGTGATGGGATCTTCATGACCACACAGAGAAAAACCCTGATCACTTGCAGACTCCTAATATCTACAGTTTCTGTTGTTTTCCTTTCCTTCCTTGGTGGCAGAGTAGCGATGGGGACAGCAATGATGAAGTCGCTGCCGGCAGGTGAACGGCCTGGCCTCTACCTACCACCCACACTTTCTGCAGTCCTTCAGGGTATACCTTCAGAGCTCAATACAGGTTGCTGAACTGTCAGAAATACACTGTGGAGCATGGTTATCAATCTGGGCCCTTAGTGCATACTGAAGCCTGTCAGATGGTCATCCAAACATTCTAGGCTCTGAGTGTGCTTCTGCTCCCTCCCCACCTCATCCCCCTAGCAGCTATGAAGACAGAGCAGAGGTTTAGGAGAGGTCCTGGGCCAGCACAGCCAGCTCCAAGCTGTGTCGTGGGGGAACAGAATAAGGTCTCTGTCAAATTAAATTTTCGGCACAGCGAGTCTCCTGTCACCACCCCGCTGCCACTCTACCCCATCAGCACCTTGGCACTGCGTCCCCAGCTTGGCCAGATGAGATTTGACTGAGTCTTTTTGGGCTTCAGGATGGGATCTCTAGCCAAGAAAGAAGCCGTGAAAGGAGAAGCCAGGATGGGCGACTTTACAGATGGGATCGGAAGCTCTACAAGACCCATCCCTTCCCAGGGTCTTTCTGGGTGCGCCAGACCCCACGCTATTGATTCTGGTTTCTAGAACTTTTCTGAACTTCATTTCCCAATGGTGTCCCATCTATGGGGATGTCCGAGACCAGGCTCTACGGATGAAGCAAGCCTGTGCGAGCATCTGAAACTATGCATTATGAATGGTTCTCATCTGTTCCCGATTGAGAGACTGCATGTAATGCCTCCAATAAAAGTGACTTGGGAGGGAATTTCCTGAATCCCCGGGTAAGTGGATAAAGATGTTTCAGGAGTCTGGGGTGGTGGGAGCGGGAAGCCTGCACACCCTGCACAGTTGGCCCTTCCTTTTGGGACGTAATGAAGAACACAGAACCGCCTCTCTCCATCCTCTATCCAGGGTTGTGTGTCTCTTCTCTTGAGTTAATTTCCTGCTGGCGGCCTGCTTGGTGTGAGGGCTGAGGTAACCTACATCTCTTCTCTTTTGGATCAGAGGCTGGGGAAAGGGACCTGAGTCCTCTGGCCTTCTCCAGAAATGGCTTTGCCACCTACAAGTGTCATTGGAAGGGTGGGAGATCTTGGGGGTGGGGTAGTGTGACTTTTTTTTTAAGCAGTAAGGCACATAGTAAATGTGACTTGTTATCCTAAAGTATTTAATGTAGGTATGTGAGCGTGTGCATGCCATACAACCTGTGTGGTCTAAGGACAACTTTCAGGAGTTGGTTCTTTCTGTCCATCTTATTAGATGGAGGGATAGGAAGGTTAGCTGATTTGGTGGCAAGTGCCTCCACCTGTTGAGACACCTAACGGCCCTTGGCTTGTTATTTCCTCAGACCAGCAGTTGGAGTTCTACAGAATGCCTCACACCTGAGAGAGATGAAGCTACCCCTTCCTCGTCCCTCCTCTCCCTCCTCCTATACTCCACTCCAACTCATGTCGTATGGACCTGGATGGAAGAAGAGGAGATGTGCTGAGTCAAACTTGGATGGCCCCCAGAGAATGAGAACATGAAGTGGGCCAGGATTTTGGAGACCTCAGTAGAGTCAGGGTACGGCCAGTAAGTCAGCATTTGACCTTGTGGCTCCACTGTATGTGGCCTGGAGATGCCTGGGTGGCATCCCACTTCCAGTGCACTGAGCAAGACAGACAAGGAAGGAGCCCTTTTGAGGTCTTTGTCCTCAAGGGGCACCTGTAGGTGTTGAGTCCCCAAGTCCCCCGTTTCTAGGTGCTTTGCTAGGTGTGTTTCAAGGGATTGGTACATGTCAGATCAGGGCAGGGCTCAGAGAGCCAAGATGAGACCCCCAACTAGACAGATAAGCCTCAACAAAGCCCAGACCTGCATGGACACTGGGAAGACCCATCCAATATGTCAGAGGCTCAGAGCACTGGATGGGGAGTCAATCATCACTCATGGGGGCTCTTGGAATTTGAAATCCAGGCCTGGTTAGGCTATTTGGTTGCTCAGAGAAAAGCCTCCAGTCTCCAGAAGACAACAGTGGACCCTATCTATTCAAAATTATTTAATGAGCAATAAAAATTTGAAGGTCCTCTAACTGAAGGCAGCTAAAAGCATTCCTAAAGGAGGATGAACGGCCCCGCCCCCGGAAGCTGACTCTTACACCATGCATACAAAAGTGACCAGAGAGGACCACATGTCCATGGATAAAACAGGAAAAAGCAAACACCCTACAAGAAAAACATTGTGATTTTGGCTCAGCAAATGCGTCCTCAATACAGCACCAAAAAAAAAAAAAAAAAAAAGCATTAGCCATAAGATTAAAATAAGTGGGTATGGGACCAGGATTTGATCCCTAGCGCCCATCTACAGAATGGTTTACAGTTTGAAAACTCTTCAGTCCAAGGAAGACACCCTCTTCCGGCCTCTGCAGACCCTGGCATGGAGTCTGTCGTGCTTTGAAAGAAAAGAGCCCCTAAAAAGAGTGGCACTATTAGAAGGTGTGGCCTTGTTAGAGGAAGTGTGGTCTTGTGGAGCAACATCCAGTGATGTAGGACTCTCAGCTCCAGCACCATGTCTGCCTGCGTGCTACCTTGCTTCCCACCATGATGATAACAGTCTAAACCTCTGAACTGTAAGCAAACCACCACAATTAAATGTTTTCCTTTATAGGAGTTGCCATGGTCATGGTGTCTCTTCACAGCAATAGAAACCCTAACTAAGACAGAGGTGGTATGCATACGAACATGTGGGCAAAAACTCTGATGCATAAAATAATAAGATAAATAAATCTTTTTTTAAAAAAAGTGGGCACATTGGGCTTCACCAAAATCAAAGCATGGCACTTTGAAAGACTAATAAGAAATGAAGAAATAAACTATATACAGGGACTAGCGTGGAAGGCTAGCATTTGTGAGGTGGAGGCAGGAGGATCAAGACAGAAAGCTGAAGGAGGAAGTCCCTCCCAGAAGCTATCAATAAGAAGGATTACGGGGCAGGACAGTAGTGCACACCTTTAATCCCAGCACTCGGGAGGCAGAGGCAGACAGATCTCTCTGAGTTTGAGGCCAGCCTGGTCTACAAGAGCTAATTCCAGAACAGGTTCCAAAGCTACAGAGAAACCCTATCTTGAAAAAAACAAAACAAAAAGAAGAAAAAGAAGGAAGAGAAGGAGAAGGAGGAGGAGGAGGAGGAGGAGGAGAAGGAGGAAGAAGGAGGAGAAAGAAGAGGAGGATGGAGGAGGGGGGGAGGAAGAGGAGAAGGGTTATGGCAGCTGGAAACATGGTCTGTGATGCTGAGCCTGTGTCTTGAGTGACCAATAGGAAGCTGAGCAGGCAAAGGTGGGGGACATTGAGATAATGGTCAAAGGTTTACAGTAGGTGGAACCAACCAAAACCTTACAAAATAGAATTCCAGTGAGTCTTTTTAACTGCCTGCTCCTGTGGGCAATCTGTGTTTCCAGGACCCTTCTTAGTGGGTGTATGTGATTGGCTGGTGCAGTGGTCCATGACCCATGATGCTGGGCCAGTAACTGTCAGCTTTCTCCATTGGTGTTGCTGGAAGGATGAGGTCTGAGCCACCAGCCTCCAGGATTGTTGTCATGCCTACCGAGAGGCGCTGGAGTAATAGTGGTGCTGAAAGTTGAGCTGTGGATAAAGCAGGGTTTGAACATCAGACTAGCTCCTAACCGAGCCTACCAGTGACCTTAAAGTTAATCCGCCAACCACTTTCTTGTTCTGTTTAAAAGAATTTGAATTGGGATCCCATCTCTGGTGACCACATGATATGGTATTTGATGTGTACACTTGAGCCAATGACCTGAGTTCAAAACTAAGCTAAGCCAGTTACTAGATGGACATTTTAGCGTCCTCTTGATGCCTCTGTCTCTCCATATATAAAATGGGACTCATTTGTTTCTTACACCATGGGTCACTGTAACCTTTCAGTGAAGTATGCAAAGATTGTTTAAACTAGAACTCAGCGTTTGTCAGTCAAGGAGAGTTGACGTAGCAAGGAACTGTGGCGTCTGCGTCTCAAGTCTATGATCTTCTGTTGTTCACACCAAACAGGCTTCTCTGGTCACCAGAACCTAACATGGAACTCACTCCACCTCTAAGTCCCGGCTCAGCAATTGTCCCAACATGTCTCAAAGACCCCTTGCCTCTCAGATGGAGTGGCCGGACACCTGGAACTCTCCCTGCCTTCACCCATCCAACCTACGACATCTGGGCGTCGCCAGACCCTATGGTTCCACCCCCTCCTAACCATAGTGTGGTCCTCCACTGACATCAGCATCGGGTCCCTGCCTCGCCCCTGGCCGGCTGTTGCCTGCATTTTCACGGCCTCCCTGATGAGTCACCCAGGCTCTGTTTCTCAAGTTTCCTCCACCATCTAATTTTCTCAACCTTGCCTACACATTTACATCACCCGGGGATGTTTACAAAATGCGGATGTCCTTCAGCCTACCAAACAGAAGCAAAGCTGTCCCGCTCTCTGACTGACCCCAGCTTGCTCCCAGCCCCTTTGTGGGGTTGACTTGGGGAATCCTAAATGAGCAAACAGGATTTTACCGGTTGACGGTGACTCTGTTGATACAGTTCTGTCTTCAAACCTACCTCGTCCCCCTCACTCCCACCCCCACCCCGTCTTTCTCTTCTGAGACACGGCATTGTCAGGGGTGGCTGCTGCTTGTCCATACGGGGCCGATGGCTACCTCTCTGGCCTTGGATGTCTGACTCACTGGTCTTTGAGATCTGGCCTCTGACTTGGCGGGCACTGCTGTGCTGGCCTGGGCCCCTCTTGGCCTGAGGCATGTGCCCACATCCCCTGTTGTTGATGGTGGCCCAGCTATCACCTCCCTGTGGCTTCCTTGTCCTGATCCTATCCGGAGCTGTGGACTCCACCCTGGAGACATTTAAGGTTTTACAGTTGCCGGAACGAACAGGGCATCTGAGGTACACTGCTCTAGATCCCCCTTGGTGTCTACGTGAACCAGCGGCACAGGACAGATTGGCACAGGGTTACCTGGGTCCAACTGCTCACCTTGGGATCTGTGATGAGGAGGCAAAGCAGGGCAGAAGAGCGGAGCCCAGCTCATCTGGTGGCAAGCAGGAAGTGGGAGAAGGCCTGTCATTACAACACTGTCCTCCAAACACCCGCGGCTGTAATGTAGATCAGTCTATCGGTGGTGGAATCAGTTCACCGGCCCCTCCCCAAATCCCTCCCTTTCAGGACACATGCTACTTGGGGGATATTTGAGATCTAACCTGCAATAGTCTCCCCAGCTCTCCTCTCTTTCTCCGGGCTTTCACTATGTAGTCCTGCCTGACTTGGAATTCACTGTGTAGATCCCTGCCTCTGCCTGCTGAGGACGGTGTCACCTGATTCCCCGCACTTACACAAGCCAGCACAGACTCTGTGTTCTCTCCTTGCTCTCCCCTCCCTTGAGAAATAAGTCTCTTGGACTTCTCTAGGAGGAGGAAAGGCATTGAGGCCAGGAGTTTTGGGGTAGAAACAGCCTTTCCTAAAGATAACATCCATCCACAGGAGAAGAGATGTTGAAACTATCAGACCATGGGCTAGTGCCAAGGAATATTGATCAGGAGTGGAAAGGGAATCAGACCTGATACACAGTGCAAAGGAATGTTAGAAGCAGCGTAGCAGGGAAAGAGGTGAACCAGACAGCAGCATGCATGTGGGTCTCTACAGCAAAGTCTAAGAAGTCCGTTCTCAGGGTTTGAGAGCGACTCAGGGCTGGTGAGAATCTTTGTAGAGGGATGTGAGGGGCTTTGGAAGTCATGAGAGTTCTGTATCTTGCATAACTGAGTAACTGCATTCCGCTGTCAGTGACTGGTTTGTACATAGGAAAGGGTGGATTTTGTTGTGTGCCTCTGAGAGGCAGGGCTATCTGTCAGTGGTAGACTAAAGCGTGCCTAGCACGCCAAAGACAATGGGTTCCATTCCCAGCACTGAAAAATAATTAGGCCTTGGCACAGTGGTTTTGTGTTTTTTGTTTTTTTAGAAAAACCTTAGAAATGACACTTTTATATTTTAAAGCAACAACCCCACTTCTTTTCTGAAGCCTGCTTCTCTGTCCCCCGGGTCATTCTTTTTCTCCTCTGCCGGTTAAGCCAGCTCATGGGCTCCTCTTGCACCCGTTTCCAGCCCTCTGGCTATCTTCAGGCTCTGGGTTCTGGGCCAGTGTCCCTCACACTCACAGTTTTTTCCTCTTTCTCCCAAGTGACAGCTAAATTCTTTCTTTAGATTCCCGTCTTGATCCTTCTAGATTATACATTTGTGGTCCCCAGACCCTAGTACAACGTCCACTTCACCCTGGAGTTTGCTAAGCGGCTCTGTAGGCTGTCGGTGTGTTTGCTAAATGAACAAACTAAGGCAGTTCGGTGGGGCTGAAACAGTGGAACAGATAGCGAGGTGGAGAGCTAGGGAAAGCCAGGGGAACATGACTGAACCCCCTAGTACTGAGGGGGAACTTGGGGGAGGAGAAGGCAACCTGAGAGGTCTCCTGGGGCCCCGCCCACCCAAGCAGGGTGTGGAGTTGACAGATCACAGCATGTGCCCTCCAGGGACCAGGAAGAGACTGGCTGTTCCAAGCCACGCACAGGCATCACAAACAGTATTTACCAAGTGTCAGTCACTGACTTGGGGGTAGGTGTGGGAGGTACAGGTTGTTCCAGCTAGTTCCATCGCCCCCCTTTCCACCCTTGCACATTCTTCTCTTTCCCATAAAGATCGGTTCTGTATTGACAGTTTCTGTCTGCACCCAAACAGGCAGGAAAAAAAAAAAGTCCCATCAGGGGTCCGGCAGCAGCTATGCTAACATATTTCCAAGAACTCGGGCTGCCAAGACCCACAGGCCCAGTCGGCTCCCACCTCAGAGGCACTTAGCGCCTTACTTGAAATCAAAGATGGCTTGAGGAAGACACAGAGCCAGTCCAGGCACACGCACGACCTGGCACCCACACCCTGCCAGCCACCGAGGACAGAGCGAGTGGTGATGGTCACCCCTGCCACGAGTGGCTCTTAGCCAGCCAACAAACATCCAGATGCCGTCCATGTGTGTTCAGTTATGTTTGCCGAGCTGCCGCTATTGAACAATCGCTTGCATCGTGTTTAATGTGCGGCAGGAACCGGTCCAAGGACTTCATAGAGATAAGCTTAACGCATCCCCCACGAACCTTCAAGATACCAATTCTCCTGCTGTGGAGACTGAAGCAGAGGACTGGGAACTCACCTGAGATCCCACCACAGGTGGAGCAGCAAAGCCAGAGAGCAGGACCCAGGTAGCCGGCCCCACAGCTCATGCTCACATCCCCAGGCGGCATGCCCATCACTTTCATCAATCCGCTCAGCATTTCCTGAGTTCTTTCTGAATTCAAGGCATTTTGCAAGGGGCCATGGATGCAGAGAGTAACTCTTACCATTCCAAACCTTGAGGATAGAGGCCTCGCTTGCCTCTGCCTTGGGCACAGGGTGGGATATGTTAGCAGGGTCAAGATTCTGTTTGGTGAGTGACTGAAAGTGGTGGCATTGGAAAAGGTTGCTGAGTTTGGAGCCTGAGAACTTGGATCTCTGCTGCTGGAAAGGAAAATGTTTGGACATGCTCATCTGCATTCAGGTATGCTGTGGGTCCCGCGGGGCTTGTATTTAAAGAACGAAGCCTAGATAAGATATTAATGTCCTCCAAAAGAGTGATGTCTTCATGGTGGAATCTCAGGCACCCACTGAGGAGATAATTGGGTAGGTGGGTGGCCCCCCCATCACACTGTCACTGCCGGGCCGCCTCCGAGGGCCTGGGAACACAGACGGCTGCCGGCTTTGCCTGTGCCAAGTGCTCTGCTTGGAGATGTGAGCCATAAGCCGATCAGAGGGGAGCCTGGCTGTGAAGCCAGGACATATGTCCACCCTTCAGACAGATAAGCCCATGGGGACCAGGCAGGGCTTGTGGGAGACAGGGCCAGGCCCTCCATGCCGCTGGGGGATGAGGCATCAACAGCCTTGTTCTTGAGTATGGATTGGGTCGGGGCTGCTTCCCTGAACTGAGAGGAGCCAGAAAGGAATTGATGGAAGCTTCCAGAGCTACCAGGGCTACTCCAGGGGGATGACTACTCTCCAGGGGCAGAGATGGCTACCCTGTAGTGGGCTTCCCAGCTGGAAGCTGAAACCAGGAGCACAGACTCGTGGTGCCAGTGTCCTTTTGAGGGACAGAGAAGAGTGGGACTTGCATTTCTAGTCATCCCTGGAGGATCCCAGAGTCCCCATTTGCCCCAAGATACCAAGAGAGATGACAGTTGTTGGGTCTTCACAGACTTGCTTGCCTCCTCCAGGGGTAGGGTGAAGCCTCAAAGTTCCCCTCAGCTAGGTGGCCTTCTGTACTACTGAAAATGACAGAAATGACACTTGTCTGCATGCAGGAACATCTGCACCTCGGCTTATACAATCCTCTCCCTCGCTCTGCGACATGGGACAGCTGCCCCTCCACCCCGCACCGTGTCCCACTTTTCCAATGAGGAAATGAGGCCCAGAGAGGCAAAGGCAGTTGCTCAGGGTGGCTCAGCAGTGATGCATGCAAACTTCAGACCTGGAGGCAAGTGCAGATCCGTGGGGTTGTGTTGCCACCCCGAGAGGCCAGCTGCCACCTCACCCTGACCCTCACACTAAGTAGGCCCTGGCACAGTGGTGAACAAGGACCGTGGTTCAGACATCACAACAAACACTATGAACAAACAGCAAACAGTACAAATATCAACAGCCATTCTTTGAGCAGATTCTTTAAGTGTGATGCTTCCTGGAAGTCAGTGTCCTGTCCAACACACATATACACATAAATACACATACACACACACGTGAACATACACATGCATATATACAAATACATATACATACATACACATATGGACACACACAAGCGTACACAGATACATTTACACGTGCAGTACACATATATACAACAATATATGTACACAAATATGCAAAAACATACATACATGTGTGCACACACATACACACATGGCTGTGAGAGCATAAGGGCACCATTGCTTAGATTTTCACAGAATAAGGAAGCGGAAAGCTTGGCTGGCACTGGGCCAATCTCTAACCTATGAAGCCTGCTGCTCTCCAGTTACCCATCCCCTCTCCCCCAGCCACACCTTCCCCGCTATGTGGCAATGCTGTGCTCATGGCTTTTCTGTTGCTGTGCAGAAGGAATGGTCTATGTTTAGCTTCTGGTTCCAGGGTATAATAGTCCATCATGGCAGAGAAGGCATGGCAGGAGGAGCAGAAAGCTGGGTAATCAATCACATTTTATCTATGCACAGGGGAGCAGAGAGGGAGAACAGGAAGTGGGACGGAGCTATAATAAAGCCTGCCACTCCGTGATGTACTTCCTCCAGCAAGGAACGGAGTGTTCACATGCCTGAGCCTATGGGGAATATTTCTCATTTAAACCACAACATTCCATCCCTGGCCCCCATGGGCTCACAGCCATATCAGGGTGCAAAGTGCATTTGGTTTAACTTCAGAGGTTCCCGTTGTCTTTAATAGTCTAAATGCCATTTAGAAGTTTCAAGTCTCCTCCTCTGAGATTCAAGGCAATCTCTTAACTGTGACCCCTTTTAAAAATAAAATAACAGACTTCTAACATATAATGGCACAGGATATACATTCCCACCCTGAAAGGAAAGGATGGGGGCATAGTAAAGAAATATTGGGTCAAAGCAAGACTAGAATCCAGCAGGGTAAGCTCTAAATCCTGTAACCCCATGTCCAGTATCTGGGGCTTCCCTTTCATAGCGTGGCTCAGCCTCTCCAGCTTTCCTTCCTGTAGCATACATCTCTCTCTCTTGGTCTGTTTTCACTCGCTGTATGTAGCTTTCCTAGATCAGGTCTCACACAAGAATGACCCATTAAGCTCTGTGTGCAGGACTCAAAGTTTCAAATCCTTCCGCCAAATACTCCAAAGCGTGAAAACCGCCGGGTCAGGGTTCTCACAGCAACAGCCCCTCTTCCGGTACCAGTTTCTAATTAGTTACCATAGGAACGAATCAGCTAATGAGTGATAAACACCCTGACAACACTAAAGGAAGAAGGGATTCGTTCTGGATTACGGTTTCAGAGGGGATAGCAGTCCATCATGATGGGGAGGCATAGCAGCATCAGCAAGGAATTGGCTTGGTATATTTAATACACACAAAGGAAGCAGAAAGGGGAGCAAGAAGTGGGTGGGGCTATAAACCCTCAAAGCTTACCTTCCTTAAGGTTCCATAACCCCCCCCCCCCAAGCAGTAGCACCAAGTGGGGACCAAGTGTTCAAATATGGGAGCCTACGGGGGAACATTTCTCATTCAAACCATCACACTTGCCTTCTGCCGTAATGGAACCATGTCTGCTATGGTTCTTGAGTTGTTTCCGTTAAGCATTTCATCACAGCACTAAGGAGCGTGCTTTTCAGCAAACCCTCACACCTCCATGGTGACAGCGTCAGAAACACCAGGGACATTGTAACAGCCACCCAGACCTACAGTGGCAACCAAAGAGGTCTCAATGAAGAGACGAAGTTCCATCCAATGCCAGGAACTCACTCTAAGTCCCACAGTGACATATCGTGGGGAGCAGAGTCTCCCCAACTCCTGACAGGGCTTCACCCCACCCTGTCAGAGCTCTGTCCTACCCCTGCCATGGTTCTGCCCCAAGCCATCGGGATTCCACACCACGGTCCATCCTCCAGAAGCCAGAGACCTCCAGTGACACTCAGCACAGATACACTGATCCAGGATCACAAAGCCCTGGACCACGGGTGCCCAGAGCCTAGTGGAGGACTCTCTTGGCAGTGTCTATCTATCAGACAACCTGTGATGCTGATACCCACACACACTCTCTCCCTGGTCTCAGAACCAGAACACCCTATACTTCATCACCAGGCATGCAAAGCTGACCTGCCCTGTAACGGAGACACACCCTTTTGTCCTGAGGCCCACTCAGCTAGGCGGACAGCCCGTATGTGCAGAGAGACAGACCAGGCCCAGCGAGAGACCCATTGAGGCATCTTGACTTCATCAGACACACCATATTCTGTCCCGGGCAGAGGGTAAGGGAGAATCACTCATACTGCCTCCAGGGTTGGGCTAGAGCCAGGGAGGCCTGAATAGTTCCTCTGGCTAGAAAGTCCAGTTTCTCCATGCAGTCAGAAGGGTTCTTTTCCTCTGTTTTGTTTTGTTTGAGACAGGGTCTCCTGGAGGCTGGGCTAGCCTGGAACTTTCTCTACAGCTGAAGATAATCTCACACTTCTGATCCTCCTGCCTTCACCTCCAGACTGCTGGGATTAGACATGCACCACCATGTCTGTTGTAGGTGGTGCTGGGGATTGAACCAGGGGCCTCACACATGCTAGGCGAGCACTCTAACCACCGAGCTACACTCCCAGCCCTCACTAGGACTCCTTTCCTACCCTGCTCAAGCCCTTCCATGGAGCAAAACCCCTCTGTGGAGTGGCTGCCACTATCCCTCTGACCTCATCCACAACTTTCCCCTCTGTCCCTCAGTCCCTGTCAGTTGCATCTTGGCTGCTCTCTGCATCTGCACAGCATATTCCTGACACAGGGCCCTTGCACTGGCCACGCTCTCGAGGGTCGCCATGGCTACAGTCACTGTCCAATACTCTTCAGGGAGTCCGTCTCAGCTGGTTCTGCCTAAAACAGCACTCCCCTCCCGCCCCTCTGGCCCCTTCCAGGTCTATTGTTCTTCCAATTACAAATTCCTTCCTCACATTATTCGTATGGTTTGCGTGACTCCGGAAGGTGGGCTGCGTGAGGCCCCAGGTGCCCTCCGGTGAGTGTTTCCATCCATCTACCATGCTTAGGATGGAGCCTGGCTTGCCACATGTGATGTGTACTGAGTGTTTTGTTTCACATGGACTTCACAGCACTCCTACCTAGGACAGGATCTATGGAAGGAGGGTGAAGGAACACCCTAGCTCAGGGCAGGGAAGACACTGGAACTGCATCTTCTTTACTGTCTCCCCTTCTGTTCCCATAGCATGTGCTATATGTTGTTTGTAGACCAGTGTGGTTCTCAACCTTCCTGATGTTGTGACCCTTTAAAACATGTTGTGGTGCTATTGCTTCATAACTATAATTTTGCTACTTTTATAAAATGTAATATAAATATCTGATATGAGACCCCTGTAAAAGGGTCGTTTGACCCCAAAAGGGGTCGTACTCACAGGTTGAGAACTGCAGTGTAAACTCAGCTTTCCCTTGGTGTGGCTTGACATCCTTTTGGGCGGGGGGAGGGGGGAAACACAGCTTCTCTGTGTAACCCTGGCTGTCCTGGAACTCATTCTGCAGACCAGGTTGGCCTCGATCTCACTCACAGAGATCCACCTGCCTCTGCCTTTCGAGTGCTGGGATTAAAGGAAGGTGCCACCACCGCCACTTAAACAGGTGAAGCAGGTGACAGAATGGCAAGAGGACCCTGAGACAATAAAACAGAGTTCAAGCAGGGCGAGCTGAGCAGAGTGTTCTTGTTTGCGTCCTGTTGATGTGATAAACATCACGATCAACATCAGCTAGGGAGCAAAGGCTTTATCTCATTTTACAGTTTGCAGTTGGTCATGAAGGGAGGGCAGGGCAGGCACCTGGAGGCAGGAATTGAAGCAGAGACTGTGGAGGAGGGCTCTTTATTGGTTTGTTCCTCGCGGCCTGCTCCGCTGAACTCACACGCTAAAAGGAGCAGTACTGTGGTAAGCCCCAGGGACCCCAAAGTCCAGGGAGGAGAAAACCCAGCCAGGGGTGTAAGCTTTGCTCTACTTAGATGTCAGGAATGAATGAAGAAGCTGCATGGTGTTTTAGAAAGGGGGTTAAAGATTATTTGATTTCTTTTTTTTTTTTTAGTGATTGTTAAAGTTTTTATTTTTGAAAAAATAGTAAGATTTGCTTGTTCTAAAAATTCAAAAGGCATCAGGGGAAAAACAATAGGACAGTAAAAAATTCATTCAGTGTTCAGCCACACGATGGGCCAGCAAGCCTCCTATCGGTTCAAGTGCCTCTCTCTCTCCCCGCCTCTCTCTCTCTCTGGCAGCCCCATCACGCTCTGCGCGCTCTCTCTCTCTCTCTCTTTTTCTCTCTCTCTCCCCCTCTTTCTCTCCTTGGCAGCCCCATCTCTCTTTATAAATCCACGCAAACATTTTACGCAAGTGCTTCAAGCATTCATGCTGATTTGCAGCCTGCTCGCCCCCTGCCCTTTGTAATTTTATGCTCATTGTAAACTTTCCACGCTGGGCATATATTACTTTTATAATCTGGAACATTAAAAAAAGCCAAAGACCACAAGAAATAAAGCAAAACCCACAAACACAGGATGAGGGCGCCCTGGCCAACTAGCAAGGCAGCAAAGAAAGGCTTTGGGGTTTGGCCGACCACAGACTCGGGCGGCGGCGTGAGCTGCCGGCATGGAGTGGGCTCTGATTACAATCTGGTCCATGCAAGCAGGCTCCTCTGGGCTCAACCTGAGGTGGCACAATAGCTGCTGTGAGCCCCACCTTGCGGGTCTTAGCACACCCACTCACTGCAAAACCAGTGTGACGATAAGCTCGCATGTGTCCTGAGCATTGGCTTTGTGCCAGGCAGGGGTCTCAGGGCATTTTATATGTTCATTCATTTAATCTTCCCACTAACCTAGGACATGGATACCCTGACAGTGTCATTTTTATGGGCCAAGCAACTGAAGTCCAGAGGGATGCAGTAACTTACCTGAGGTCACACAGCTTCGTGAGCATCATAAACAATACCAGGAGAAACAATCTCTGTCACCAGGCAACCAACAGCTAAAAGACAAAAACAAACCTCACATTCATTCATTCATTCATTCATTCAACAAACACGAGCTTTGCAAACGCTCGTTTATTCAATCATCTAGTCAATTCCTATCAGGCACCAGCTGTATGCCAGGCCTGGTGTCAGGCACGGGGGGAACAGAACAAGGGAAAGTCCCTGGTGCAAGGGAGAGACGGAAGCTCTGAGAAAGCGATGGGTCCTGGACCACACTGAATGGGGAGGGCAGTCCTATGCAGATCAGAGCAGGTGGTGGGCTGAACAGAGGTCTGGAAAGGACCGAGAGGTGCAAGGTAGGACATCAAGAAAGGCCACCAGGGAAGGTCTTTGGGATGACAGAGTGTGACAGAGTTTGGGGAAAGTGACTTGAACACACAGAGAGAGGGGGAGTTGTAGGTGCAGGTGGAGTTTGTGATCCCGGCATGGAAAATGACAGGCACTGTGGCCCTGAGGCCGGAGGGA